>NC_069503.1:382744047-383471547 GCF_027579735.1 Bombina bombina
TCGCTGTGTATAGCCTCATTTTCTCTCATTGCATTTGCCTTTTGACCTTCCTTACATAGGTATTCATAACTACTATCTACTAAAATTATTAACTGTAATGCAAAAGGTTTTTCAAGCACTATAAGGGCTAGATTACAAGTGGAGCGCTAGATCACAAGTGGGCGCACGATAATTACTCAGTCATTACAAGTGACTGGTTATTGCTATCAGATCCCTGGTTAATTTTATAAATGTCTCCCAAATGCCCCCAAAATACAGTGTATTTTATTTAAGAAATAAATATAGTTGGAGCCTATGGAAGCGTACTCTCTTGAGCACAATGTTTCCCAGCAATATGAATGCAAGTTCGCATTGCTCAACATTAACTTGCACTGGTATTACATTATTAGTCTGGGATTCTAGCAATATTCAAGCACTCATCTATTTTAATAACACTGCCTTTCTACTTTAGCTCTGCCCTAAATATTGCTACTAACTATGATGCCTACACCTGTCCCTGTAGAATTAAAACACTATTAACAGTTATCAGAGCATCTTTTATTGAAGCGTTGTGAGCCACGCTTACTCCTTCTCGCTATGGATATCAATGTCACAGTCTCTTGCCTGAACCCTTTTCACCTGCATAATAGCAGTAGTATTGTTTTTGGGGCACTGGAGACAGAGGAGTTAACATGATAGGCTCAACTTCAAAGCTCTGTGTTTTTTCTAAAGAGACCAACATTGGCTGATACCACATGCCTAAATAACTGTACTGTAAGTACCTCTGACATGTTAAATGATTACAGAAGTAGGAGATCAAATGACATAGATATGACTGATCTGTTGACATGCAGAGTAGTGGATACTTCGGGGCCGATTTAACAAGGGTCAAATGTCCCCTGTTCCCCTTGTTTCTGCGCGAGCCTTCAGGAAACAGGAGTTAAGAAGCAGTGATCTTAAGACCGTTGCTCCATAGCTCGTCCACCCGCTCTGAGCGGCGGACAGCATCCAACCCAATCAGATACGATTGGGTTGATTGACACCTCCTGCTAGTGGCCGATTGCCCACAAATCTGCAAGGGATCGGCATTGCACAAGCAGTTCACCAGAACTGCTTGTGCAATGCTAAATGCCGACAGCGTATGCTGTCGCCATTCAGCGATGTCTGTCGGATCATGTCAGACAGACATTTGTTAAATCGGCCCCTTCATGTTTTATAGGGAAGCTGCAACTTTCATGGTCAAACAGTACTCAACAACACTATCTTCCCCTCAGGGTGAGATTCAGAGATTAATAATTGCCAAAATCCAATTTGCTGTTAACTTTTCTCCCTGGGATCACCAAATGTCTTGAGGTTGCTGATTTCCAATGTTCTTGAAAAGAACTTCAGACCCACTCCTCATTTTTGTTCTATAAGAGCTGAAATTGGTTAATCTGTTTATATCAAGAGACTTAGCTTTACCTTAGTGGAGCTGTTTTATTATTATTGGTTATAACATGTTTTACACTGCATCTCAGACTCTATTATGAATGCTTCTGCTAGACTCATCCACCTAAGTCGCCGATCTACATCAGCTGCTCAGCTCTGCCAGTCTCTACACTGGCTCCCATACACTCCAGAATACAATTTAAAGTATTAACCCTAATTTACAAAGCACTCAACAGTCTAACTCCTAACTATATTTCCTCTCTCATCTTGAAATATTCCCCATCTCCTCCTCTTCGATCAACCTCTGACCTATGTCATTCCACTCCTGTTATCTCTACGTCCCACTCCCGTCTCCAAGACTTCTCACGTGCTGCTCCTGTCCTCTGGAACTCTCTGCCCCACTCCATAAGACTGTCTCCAACCTTGTGTAGCCTTAGACGCTCCTTGAAAACCCACCTATTCAGAGAGGCTTACCATCTCTCCTCCATCTCTCATCCTAACCAAACTAATACATGAACTGCCTGACTCACTGCTGCAACTACAACCGATGTGACAAGCTACCCCAACCTTATGTCTCTGCATCGAAACCTGTAGACTGTGAGCTCTCCGGAGCAGGGCCCTCTTCCTCCTGTACTAGATTTCTTTAGTTTTGTTATGTTTTGTATTTTATCACAAATCCTTGTCATTGTATACCCCTATCATTGTACCCAGCGCTACGGAATTTTGCGGCACTATACAAATAAATAATAATAATAATATAACAATGCTTACTAGCCCATTTATGTTATTCTTATCATTGTCATTTAAATTTCAGGTTAATCAATCTATAGATAAGTTTTATAGCTTGCTTGTAGGCATAGTTACTGATATAATTGCTTTGTGCTGGAACTCAGCATTCATTCATAATGCAGAATGTACGTTGAGTATGTCTATTAATAACCAATGGTCCAAAAGTGACCCCTATATCTGCTCTAACTTCTCCTCTGTCTTCATTCTAACAGTTTGCCATTGTCCATGAGTGACCCTTTGTTTCATAGGAGGAAAATAAATATTCTATAATTATTTTTAAACTACTTTTTTGTTGACCAGTGCTAGAAGAATTAGGGTGACCTAAGACCTGAAGTAATATGGCAGCGCTATTGATTTACCTTAAAGGGACAGTCTAGTATAAATTAAACTTTCATTATTCAGATAGGACTTTTAATTTTAATCAACTTTCCAATTTACTTTTATCATCAAATTTGTTTTTTTCTCTTGGTATTCTTACTTTAAACTAAACATAGGTAGGCTCATATGCTAATTTCTAAGCCTTTGAGGGCTGCCTCTTATCACAGGCTTTTTAAATCTCTTTTCAACACAAAGAGACAGAAAGTACACGTGGGCCATATAGATAACACTGTGTTCAGGCACAGAGGGTTATTTAAGATCTAGCACAAAACAATGCTAAATGCAAGACAATAGAAAATAACAAGTCACAGTCATGTGATCAGGGGGCTGGAAGAAGGTTCCTAGATAAAATGTAATCACAGAGGTAAAAAGTATATTAATATAACTGTGTTGGTTTCGCAAAACTGAGGAATGGGTAATAAAGGGATTATATATCTTTTAAAACAATAACAGTTCTATGGTAGACTGTCCCTTTAAGGACAGTTAGTTGTAATCTTGGCTATAATGTTTAAACACAATGCTCAATCACAACACATCTCTCGGCCCTTGTAAGCAACAAATATGGTCTTTTCATCAGGTGAATAAAACACTTTATAATGTGTAAGTCTCTAATATACATCAACAGTATTATGGAAGCAAATTTGCAGCCTGAAACAGGAAAGATCTAGCTTAAAGGCACATGAAACCCAATATTTTTCTTTCATGATTCAGATAGAGAACACTATTTTAAACAACGATCCTCTTTACTTCTATGATTTAATTAGTTTCATTCTTCAGAAATAATTTGTTGAAGAAATAGCAATGCACAGTGTGAGCCAATCACACAAGGCATCTATGTGTAGCCACCATTCAGCAACTACTGAGCCTATTTAGATATGCTTTTCAACAAAGGATATCAAGAGAATTAAGCAAATAAGATAATAGCAGTAAATTGGAAAGTTGTTTTAAGAACAGGAGAAGTGGACCGAGCGCTACACCCAGGGCCTTAAGCTTACTAACTATATAGCCTCCTAGTAGGCTAACAATACAAAAGTTAAAATGGGGAGAGAGTAAGCGCTAAAAAGCTTAAAAGGCTAGTAAAAGGTACATTTTAATACATATAAAAATTTACAAATGGCAATCAGACGCATGGATCCATGTCTGACTTAACAAAAAAAAAAAATATATATATATAATAAACAAATCTAAAAATATCTAAAAATATCCAATGGAGTATAGCATGTGACGCTGACTTAGTGAGCCAGTGATGAGGAGTTAGGACATGTACATTCAATAATATAAACAACCTAAGTGAGTGATTGAGTGCACACAATAGCTTTCAACAAAGAAAAATAGCATTCACAAAAAATAGTGTTCACAAAAATTGGCGTACATAAAAAATGTTCAAATGTTCAACCGGTTATATGTAAGTGAATCCAGTAGTGTTTCCTCCAAAGTGACGTGTAGAAATATAACGTGAAGTCAATAATAGTAGAATGTAAACGTTGAGTGGGTCAAATTATTGTGGTTCAGCTGCTAAATTAAAAAATTGTAAATCCGTGAGGTGTATAAAAATAAAAATAAAAATAACTTGTGAAAAAATCCACGTGGAAAACTTGAATTCAAATGATAAACAAAGGTCAAAAATCAAAAGACAAAAATCAAAAGACAAAAATATCAAAAGACAAAAATAGAAAATCAGTGATAATATTAAAAAGCACTAAAGATCTAGTGAAAACAAATCCTTAATTCAGATGTTAAAAATCCTTGGTAAGATCCATAACAAACAAATACATCGATAAAATACCTAAAAGGGAACAAAAGAGAAACAAATAGTGCAACACTGTATATGATATATAATATAGGTAATTAAAACCAAGCTCACCAGTATGCCAACGCGTTTCGGCCTAGACTAGGCCTTTCTCAAGAAAGTCTTGAGAAAGGCCTAGTCTAGGCCGAAACGCGTTGGCATACTGGTGAGCTTGGTTTTAATTACCTATATTATATATCATATACAGTGTTGCACTATTTGTTTCTCTTTTGTTCCCTTTTAGGTATTTTATCGATGTATTTGTTTGTTATGGATCTTACCAAGGATTTTTAACATCTGAATTAAGGATTTGTTTTCACTAGATCTTTAGTGCTTTTTAATATTATCACTGATTTTCTATTTTTGTCTTTTGATATTTTTGTCTTTTGATTTTTGTCTTTTGATTTTTGACCTTTGTTTGTCATTTGAATTCAAGTTTTCCACGTGGATTTTTTCACAAGTTATTTTTATTTTTATTTTTATACACCTCACGGATTTACAATTTTTTAATTTAGCAGCTGAACCACAATAATTTGACCCACTCAACGTTTACATTCTACTATTATTGACTTCACGTTATATTTCTACATGTCACTTTGGAGGAAACACTACTGGATTCACTTACATATAACCGGTTGAACATTTGAACATTTTTTATGTACGCCAATTTTTGTGAACACTATTTTTTGTGAATGCTATTTTTCTTTGTTGAAAGCTATTGTGTGCACTCAATCACTCACTTAGGTTGTTTATATTATTGAATGTACATGTCCTAACTCCTCATCACTGGCTCACTAAGTCAGCGTCACATGCTATACTCCATTGGATATTTTTAGATATTTTTAGATTTGTTTATTATATATATATATATTTTTTTTTTGTTAAGTCAGACATGGATCCATGCGTCTGATTGCCATTTGTAAATTTTTATATGTATTAAAATGTACCTTTTACTAGCCTTTTAAGCTTTTTAGCGCTTACTCTCTCCCCATTTTAACTTTTGGAAAGTTGTTTTAAAGTTGCATGCTCTTTCAAAATAAATAAAGAAAAAAAATTGAGTTTCATGTCCCTTTAAAGGGACAGTAAAAGTCCCTTTTTATACAAGCGTCAGTCTAGAAGACAAAAAGAAGAGGCGCTTTCTTGTGTATATCAGCTATATACAAACAGGTAAATGGCTCAATCTCAGTATACTCACAAAAGGAGCAGCACCCAGTTGTGCTAATAGAGGCAGACTGGAGTCTCACAGCGCTCCAGCTCGCTGACACCTTTGCTCCAAAAGGTCCGGACACTTCCCGCCTCAGGTACAAACCAGCTGCTGCTTGACTCGATCCCAGGACACGTTACCAATGACCAGATCCAATTGGTCGGCAATGCAAGGTGATCGAAGGAGATGAGGCAATGCGAAGTGATGGGTTAAAAACACACTTAAAGGGACAGTCTACCATAGATTTGTCATTGTTTTAAAGATAGATAATTCCTTTATTACCCATTCCCCAGTTTTGCATAACCAACACAGTTATATTAATATACTTTTTACCTATGTGATTACCTTGTATCTAGGAACCTTTTTCCAGCCCCCTGATCACATGACTGTGACTGTTTATTATCTATTGTCTTGCATTTAGCATTGTTTTGTGCTAAATCTTAAATAACTCCCTGTGCCTGAACACAGTGTTATCTATATGGCCCACATGTACTTTCTGTTTCTTTGTGTTGAAAAGAGATTTAAAAAGCCTGTGATAAGAGGCAGCCCTCAAAGGCTTAGAAATTAGCATATGAGCCTACCTATGTTTAGTTTAAACTAAGAATACCAAGAGAAAAAAGCAAATTTGATGATAAAAGTAAATTGGAAAGTTGATTAAAATTACAAGTTTTATCTGAATAATGAAAGTTTATTTTATACTAGACTGTCCCTTTAAACAAAATTGTAAACGAACTTAAAACAATGTAGCACTCATAAGTGCATCAGTGTGATATACGCTACACATTTCTCAGTCCACCGACCGTTTCATCAGGCATAAAACCTATCACTTCACAATCTATTTAAATCAACCTGAACCAATCAAATAATAGAAACTTCCTACGTCATGAATAACAACAGTGTTGCCGATTAGCAATTATATCCACTATGTACCTATTAAGGACTAAAGATATAATATGTTGATATCACCTCTGGTGCCTAAATTCTTATACATAAATAGAAGCACCAAATTTCAGTGAAACGCATTACATACAACCATGGTAAGAAATAGTTATGGCTATCAAAACATAGACAGTGATATAGCAAAAGAAACACCACAGTTCATAATTACAAAAAGATGTGTACAAAGCAAATCACATTGCAATGGGATAGACATGCTATGAAAACAGGTCAATTGACATCCCTTGACTGTCATGAAAATGGCCCAGCCCTAAATGGAAATTCATTTTCTACTCTAAATGGTGCTATGTGAGAAATATATACAAACAAAAATAAATAAATTAGCATATGTGTATGTACTATATATGATTTTGATGTCTCAGGATGTCAGCTGTAATATACGCCTGATATCAGCTCAAGGTATACATTGTGCTCACAAATGTGTCAAGTGATTATCTTATACCTGTATGAATAACTGATGATATGGTTTCATTGTAACTAATATTGGCTCTAATCGGATATTATTATTTTTTTGTGTAAAATACTTAAAGGGACATGAAACCCACATTTTTTCTTTCATGATTTAGAAAGAGAATGCAATTTTAAACATCTTTCTAATTTACTTATATTATCTAATTTGTTTTATTCTCTTGATATTCTTTGCTGAAAAGCATATCTAGATATGCTCAGTAGCTGCTGATTGGTTGCTGCACATAGAAGCCTCATGTGATTGGCTCACCCATGTGCATTGCTTTTTCTTCAAATAAGGATATCTAAAAAATGAAACAAAATAAATAATAGAAGTACATTGTGATGTTGTTTAAATTTGTATGTTCTATCTGAATCATGAAAGAAAGATTTTGGGTTTAGTGGCCCTTTAAGAGGTACATTCCAAAAGATGTATACAAAATAGCTATGGGGGTAGTGGAATAATTACAAATTGGAGAGGTAAAGTATGCAAAAAACAGGCAAAATAAATAATTAAACAATTTATGAGGGATTTAACTTTGAGTTGTTTTTTAAAAAAAATATATATTCCCCTATACACTTCCATACGAAAATATCAAATAGGTTAACAAAGTTCTAACTTAATTGAATGTATTCAACACTACAAATTTATCTTGAACTCCTACTACTCTGCCCTTAATTTCCATAAGCAACACTACTTCTCTACTCTTATCTCTAATCTTTCTTCAAACCCAAAACGTTTGTTCTCCACTTTCAATACTCTTCTCCGCCCTCTCCCACCTCCTAATACAACTTCTCTGTCAGCTCAAGACTTTGCCAACCACTTCAATAACAAAATCAACTCCATCAGAAATGAAATCAGCTCTCAACATAATTCCATTCCCTCACCCCCTCAAATGCTCTCAACCAACCACAACCCACATAACCTTAAACTTAGCTCATTCTCCCCTGTTACTGAGGAAGAAGCTTCGGCACTTATACTGCGCTCTCACCTCACTACCTGTCCCCTTGACCCTATCCCCTCACAGCTACTCCCCTCCCTCTCTGCCACCCTTACCCCTATACTCACACACACTTTCAACCTCTCCTTCAGCACCGGTATATTTCCCTCATCGCTGAAACATGCACTGGTCACACCTATCCTCAAAAAAACTTCCCTTGATCCTACCTCCCCATCCAACCACCGCCCTATTTCCCTCCTCCCTCTTGTATCAAAGCTTCTCGAAAAACTAGCTTATGCACACCTTTCCCATTTCCTTACATTAAACTCCCTCCTTGACCCATTGCAATCTGGATTTCGTCCCCATCACTCCACAGAAACAGCAATTGTTAAGGTTACCAACGACCTACTTACAGCAAAATCAAAAGGCCACTTCTCTCTGATTATTCTCCTTGATCTGTCCGCAGCCTTTGACACTGTTGACCACCCTCTCTTGCTCCAAACCCTCCAATCCTTCGGCATATGTGATACAGCCCTCTTGTGGCTCTCTTCCTACCTGTCAAACCGTACCTTTAGTGTAGCCTTCTCTGTGGCCTCCTCTGCCCTGTCACCACTTTCTGTCGGAGTACCGCAAGGCTCTGTCCTCGGTCCCCTTCTCTTCTCAATCTACACATCATCACTAGGTTCCCTAATAAAGTCCCATGGTTTACAATATCATTTGTATGCTGACGACACCCAAATCTACTTCTCTGCACCAGACCTTTCTCCTTCCTTGCTAACCCATGTCACTAACTGTCTTTCTCACATCTCCAACTGGATGTCCTCTCACTACCTCAAGCTAAATCTCTCCAAAACTGAGCTCCTTATTTTCCCCCCTTCTTCAAAACTCTCCACCCCCAATCTCTCTATAACTGTCGACAACTCCATCATTACCCCTACCCCACATGCCCAATGTCTCGGGGTCACATTTGACTCAGGTCTTTCTTTCACTCCTCACATTCACTCCTTGGCTAAAGCCTGCCGCTTCCAAATTAAAAACATCTCTAAAATTAGACACTTCCTTACACAAGACACAACTAAGATTTTAATCCACTCTCTCATCCTCTCCCGCCTCGATTACTGCAACTCTGTCCTCTCTGGTCTCCCCACCTACCACCTAGCTCCTTTACAATCCTTAATGAATGCCTCTGCCAGACTCATCTTCTTTACAAGTCGCTCTTCATCTGCTGCACCTCTCTGCCAATCTCTTCACTGGCTTCCTCTTGCCTCTAGGATCAAACACAAAATTCTCACTCTGACATACAAAGCCGTCAACTGCACTGCTCCCCCCTATATCTCAGATCTTGTCTCCAGATACTCTCCTTCCCGTCCCCTTCGCTCTGCTCAAGACCTCCTACTCTCCTCCTCTCTTGTCACCTCATCACACTCCCGTTTACAGGACTTCTCCAGACTGGCTCCCATCTTGTGGAACTCTCTGCCTCGCTCCACAAGACTCTCTTCTAGTTTTAAAAGCTTCAAGTGCTCCCTAAAGACTCTACTGTTTAGGGATACATACAACCTATGCTAACCTTACTTTATACCAGTTCCTCTCCTCCATTGCTATCCCCTGAACCCCCCTAGCATGTAAGCTTAAGAGTCCAGCTGTTTGTTGATCACCTTCTCAAGAGCTGACTACAACAGTGCAACTCTTGGCAGGGCCCTCTACCCATTTGATCCCTATAACTGTTTTTTTTTGTACTCCGCCTTTGTTAATAGCGCTGCGGAATCTGCTGGCGCTCTACAAATAACCGATAATAATAATAATAATAATAAACTTACAATTTAGTTAGCATTTGTAGCACCAGAAGGACAAATACAAAGTTTTCTGGCTAAAATATAAAATCATATGATTTACAATGTTAAATACAAATTTCTGTTTTTAAAATGATTATGCAGCGTCATTCATGAGTAAAGTAAACCCCTAAATAAACTGTAAGGCTTTCAATAGGTTTTTAATGGCTTATGAATGTACAGTAGATGCCTGATAGATCTCAGTGCCAGACAGATTTACAAATTAGTGTTAAAGGGACAGTATACTATAAAATAGTTTTTCCCTTAATGTGTTTCCAATTACTTTTTTTTACCAGCTGCAGAGCATAAAATGTATGAACTTTGCTTTTTAAGGCTTATTTGTGTATATGAATTAGATGATTTTGGGTTTTGAAGCCACAACCTAATAAAATGGATTGAGCTTGTAGGTATAATCAGATCTCATTACTTTATCACATTGTGTAAATATACTTGCTTCTTTATTTTATATCTGTCCATAAACCAATCACCAATACTTGGAGAGAACAATGGAAAATTAACATTTTATTACCTTATCTCTTCTATAACCCACTGGGAGTGTAATTTCTTCTACTGACTGTGTTAACACAGCTTGGCCTCAAGGCCAAAAACTTTCTGGATGGGTGGGGGTACCACAGGCTAAATAAACTAATTCAAATGGCAATATAAGGTTAATGGAAATACTTGTAAACAATTTAATACACTCCAGCAGGTAAAGTTAATCATTGGGAACAAATGAAAGGGGAGAACATTTTTTGAGTTAACTGTCCCTTTAATTCCACCAATTCTGGTATTGAAATCATCCCCACTAATAGCCTCTCACTTAGCCCTATTTGAAAGGCTATTCTTATAGCTATTAATCTTTCTACTCAGTTATTTAAAATAATTTTGCTATAAGCATTTTAAAACCAAAACATATACATGACTAGCAATATTCTCTAATCCACTTGTGCATTAGCATTAAAGGGATAGTAAAGTCATAATTGGACATTCATGATTTAGACAGAGCATATCATTTTAAACAACTTTCCAATTTACTTCTATTATTTAATTTGCTTCATTCTATGATTATCCATTGCTGAAAGGTTTATCTAGGAAAGCTCAGGAGCAGCAAAAAAACTAGGTTCTAGTTGCTGATTGGTGGCTGCATGTATATCCCGATTGTCATTGGCTCACCCATGTGTTTAGTTAGAAACCTGAAGTGCCTTGCTGCTCCTTCAACAAATGATACCAAGAGAATGAAGCAATTACATAATAGAAGTAAACTGGAAAGTTGTTTAATATTTGTATGTTCTACCTAAGTCATGAAAGAAAAATGTTGGATTTCATGTCCATTTAAGTTGTATAGGTTACTCTGATATTTTCCAAAGGAAAGGGTCTGAACCTTGGAATTACAGTTGTTAGTTGAGAACTCAGACCCAAGAAATATAATTGTCTTGCTGATGAAAGTATTATTTGTTATTATTATTATCGTGTTATTTATAGAGTTCCAGCATATTTTGTAGTGCTATAAACATAGGTATAATATGCAAAGCTAGCATTTATAATAAGCAAATGGGTTTGAGCCCTGCCAAGAGTTGCACTGGTGTAAATCCCCTTACATGAAGGTGATATTCAAAACAAGTGGGCTCATAGGCTTACAGGGTAAGGGAGTTTGAGGGGATTGTAAAATTCCTTGAACAGTAAAGACTTTAAAAGGACAGTCTACACCAGATTATTTGTTGTTTTAAATATAGATAATCCCTTTATTACCAATTCCCTAGTTTTGCATAACCAACATAGTTTTATTAATATACTTTTTACCTCTGTGATTATCTTGTATCTAAGCCTCTGCAAACTGCCCTTTATTTCAGTTCTTTTGACAGACTTGCATTTTAGTCAATCGGTGCGGGTTCCTAGGAACTCCACGTGCGTGAGCATAGTGTTATTATTATTATTATTGGTTATTTGTAGAGCACCAACAGATTCCGCAGCGCTATAAACATAGGCAGAGTACAACAAAACATTTATAGGGATCATAGATAGATTGAGCAGGAAAAGGAGGAGATTGATGAGAGGAGAGGTTAGAGGGCCCTGCCAAGAGTCGCATTGTTGTAGTCAGCGCGAGAGAGTATCTGGAGACAAGGTCTGAGATATAGTGGGGAGCAGTGCAGTTGAGGGCTTTGTATGTCAGAGTGAGAATTTTGTGTTTAATCCGAGAGGCAAGAGGAAGCCATTGAAGGGATTGGCAGAGAGGTGCAGCAGATGAAGAGCAACGTGTAAGGAAGATAAGCCTGGCAGAGGCATTTATTATGGATTGTAAAGGAGCTTGGCGGCAGCTGGGGAGACCAGAGAGGACAGAGTGGCAGTAATCAAGGCGGGAAAGGATGAGAGAGTGGATTAAAATCTTAGTTGTGTCTTGTGTTAGGAAATGTCTAATATTAGAGATGTTTTTAAGGTGGAAGCGGCAGGATTTAGCCAAGGACTGAATGTGAGGAGTGAAAGAAAGATCTGAGTGAAATGTGTCCCAAAGACATCTGGCATGCGGGGTAGGGGTAATGATGGAGTTGTCGACAGTTATAGAGAGATTGGGGTGGAGATTTTGGAAGAAGGGGGAAAATAAGAGATTTAGCTTGAGGTAATGAGAAGACATCCAGGAAGAGATATGGGAAAGACAGTTAGTGACACGGGTTAGCAAGGAAGGAGATAGGTCTGGTGCAGAGAAGTAGATTTGGGTGTCGTCAGCATACAAATGATATTGGGTCTTTATTAGGGAACCTAATGATGACGTGTAGATTGAGAAGAGAAGGGGACAGAGCCTTGCTTTGAGGCAAGAAGGAGTAGGGCAATAGAAGTTGGATGGGGAGGTTGGATCAAGAGAAGGTTTTTTGAGGATAGGTGTGACCAGTGCATGTTTCAGAGATGTAGGAAATATACTGGTGCTGAGGGAGAGGTTGAAAATGTGTTTGAGTATAGGGGTAAGGGTAGAAGAGAGGGAGGGGAGAAGCTGTGAGGGGATAGGGTCAAGGGGACATCACAGGTCGTGAGGTGAGAGAGTAGTATAAGTGCAGAAACTTCTTCCTCAGTAACAGGGGAGAAAGAGCTAAGTTTATGGCTATGTGGGTTGTGGTTGATTGCAAGCGTTTGAGGCGAGAGAATGGAAGTATGTTGAGAGCTGATTTTGTTTCTGATGGAGTCGATTTTGTTATTGAAGTGGCTGACAAAGTTTTGAGCTGACAGAGAAGTTGTATTAGGAGGTGGGGGTAGGCGTAGAAGAGTATTAAAAGTGGAGGACAGAGGTTTTGGGTTTGAAGAAAGAGTATAGATAAGAGTAGAGAAGTAATGTTGCTTATAGAGATTAAGGGCAGAAAAAAAGGAGTTCAAGATGAATTTGTAATGAAGAAAATCAGCTAAACTCCGAGATTTTCTCAAGTGCCACTCAGCAGTACGGGAACATCTGCGTAGGTACCATGTCAGAGGAGTATGCCAGGGCTGAGGATGAATGTATGATTTCAGAGCTATGGTAAGAGGTGCCAGATTGTCAAGGACAGATGTAAGAGTGGAATTATAGTGGCAGATAGATTGGTCAGGGCAATAAAAGGCGGAGATGGATGAGAGGAGAGGTTTGAGGGAATTAGCAAGCTGTTGCTGATCTAATGACATAATGCTTCTGTGAAGTTTGGTGTGAGGAATAGAAGGAGGGAGGGTTGTAGGGAGGGATGATATGTTGCAAGTGAGGGGATGGTGGTCAGAAAGAGGAAAAGGGGAGTTTGTGAAGTTTGAAATAGTGCATCGATAGCTAAAGATCCGGTCAAGGGAGTGACAGAGATAATAATCAAATCATGTGGGTTTTGAATGAGGAAAATGTATTTGTTGAAAGGTGCAACAAGAGGAAAGTAAAATACCTACACCACTTCCTAGGAGTGTGGCTGAAGTGGAGACCCCCATGTGACAGAGCAGCAGTGGATGCTGTGTCTAGGGGAGAGAGCTAGGTTTCTGTTAGGGCAAGAAGGTTGAGGTAGTGGGAGATAAAGAGGTCAAATATAGAAGTGAGCTTGTAGCAAACAGAACGAGAGTTCCAGAATGCACAAGTGAAAGGGGTAGTGGCTTTAGATGCGAGAGGAAAGTAAGTACGGTTACCAGAGTTTTGTTTTCTGAGTGTATGGAATGGTACACATGGATGTGCATGGCTAGGAAGTTGTTGGGGACCAGGATTAGGGGAGATGTCACCAGCAGTTAGTATATTATTATATTATATTCTTTATTTATGAAGTGCCAACATATTCCGCAGCGTTGTCCATGGATACAATTCATTTAAATAAAACAATATAAGACTTGTATGAGACAGGACACAATTTACAAACACATACAGGAGGGATTGAGGGCCCTATTCCTGAGGGAACTTACAATCTAGAAGGGTAGGGGGTTGAGAAACAGGAGGTGAGGACTCTAAGATTGAGAAAGATGTTAATACAGAGTTAGATGAGGGAAATGCTAGGTAAGTGAAATTAATTTATTATTGAGTTGGGTAGTAGGCTTCCCTGAACAGAAAAGTCTTCAGGGAACATTTAATGGAAGAAAGATTAGGGCAAAGCCTGACAGCACGAGTGAGAGTGTTCCAGAGAGTAGGTGCTGCATGACAGAAGTCCTGCAGTCTAGCATGAGAGGAGGTGATAGTCACGGATGCAAGGAGCAGGTCATTGTTGGATCTTAGTGGGCGGGCTGGAGTATACTTGTGTATTAGAGAGGATAGGTAGAGGGGAGCGGCGTTGGTGAGAGCTTTGTATGTAAGGGTGAGAATTTTGAATTTAATTCTGCTGTGAATGGGGAGCCAATGAAGGGACTAGCAGAGAGGTGCAGCAGATACAGAGAGACGGGAAAGGTGGATCAGTCTGGCAGAGGCATTTAGGATGGATTGAAGGGGGGAGAGGCGGGAAAGAGGAAGGCCAGCGAGTAGGTTATTGGAGTAGTCAAGTCGGGAAATAACAAGGAAGTGGATTATTTGCTTTGTGGTGTCAGCTCTCCGAAAAGGGTGAATCTTGGAAATATTGCGTAGATGGTTGCGGCAGGATGTAGAAAGTGATTGGATATTCGGGACGAAGGATAGATTTGAGTCAAGTGTAACTCTGAGGCAGCGGACTTGGGTGATGAGGAAATGGTGATGCTGTATAAGTAAGTATAAGCAAGAGGGAGAGTGACATGAGATGAGATACAGTTTTGCAGTAATGAGACTGTTTTTTAGACGAGGTGCAGGTGAGGAGAGAGAGTGTTTAGGAATAGGTAAATTTCATGAGTACAAAGGTAAGGTGAGTTTAAGAGAGATGGGCTAATGAACAGTGCAGGTGGAGAGCGAGAAGAAGTAATTGAATAATGTAATTTGTTATAGAGACAAGAGGTAGCAAAAAGGAATATGAAGATATTGAGCATTTTTACAAAAGTGGGAACCAATTAAACACATAAGACACAGTATTACAGCAGCACATGGATAAGGAAACAATGAGATATATAAAACATAATATTACAAAAGTACTTGCCTTGTGTCTTGCCCCTTGTCCAAACCTTGTCCAAGGTTTGGACAAGGGGGCAATGCACATCCCAAGCTAATTTTAAATATATAGGCAGGGCAGTCAGCTGAGTCCACTAAATTACTTGATTGCTAAATCAAAGACAAATTAAAGGCCAATTGGGAAGTTAGATTTTGGTCTCAGTGTTATCTATGTGAAACACCTGAAATAACACCCTCTAGTGGTAAAAAATTGTTAAAATGCCCTCGGCTAAGAGGCGACCTTCAAGGGCTTAGAAATTAGCATATGAACCTCCTATATTTAGCTTTCAACTAAGAATACCAACAGAACAAAGAAAACTTGGTGATAGATGTAAATTGGAAAATTGTTTAAAATTACATGCCCTATCTGAATAATGAAACTTTGTTTTGGACTAGACTGTCCCTTTAAGGAGTGCTTGAAACTTTGAAAACTACGGGAGAGTCTTGTGGCATGAGTGTTAATCCTTGTTTTAAATCAAATCAAATCAAATCCAGGTATACATTATCAATCAACTCCCCCTTGTGTTTGCATAAATGTGAAATGAGAATGTATGCTCCTTTAACAAAACTACTTGTTTAAAGTTCTTTAAATACTACTTAAAGAGATAGGAAAGTCAAAATAAAAATTGTATGATTCAGATAGAGCATTTCATTTTAAGACACTTTTAAATTCCTTTCTTTCTATTTTCAAGTGTGATTGGCTAACTAGATCAGCTAGCTGCCAGTAGTGCAATTATGTTCATTCAGCAAAGGATAACAAGATAACGAAAAACATTTTAAAATAAAAGAAGTAAACTGGAAAGTTGTTTAAAATTATATGTCCTATCCAAATCATGAAATAAATATTTTGGGTTTCCTATCCCTTAAAAGGGATACTAAACCCAATTTTTTTTTTCTTTAATTAATCTGATAGAGTATTCAATTTTAAGCAACTTTCTAATTTACACCTACTATCAATTTTTCTTCGTTCTCTAGCTATCTTTATCTAAAAAGCAGGCATTTAAAGCTTAGAAGAGCCAGCCCATTTTAGATTTAGCACCATGGATAGCACTTGCTTATTGGTAGATACATTTAGCAAACCAATAAGTAAGCATAACCCAGGTTCTCAACCAAAAATGGGCTGTCTCTTAAGCTTTACATTCCTGCTTTTTAAATAAAGACAGCAAGAGAATGAAGAAAAATTTATAATAGGAGTAAATTAGAAAGTTGCTTAAAATTGCATGCTGAATTACAAAAGAAAAACATTTGGGTTTAGTGTCCATTTAAGCTTTTTTAACTATTATAATATTGTAATACAGGACAGATCTAGTAATATATACAGGTACAAACTTATTTTATATAATGTACGTAAATTTAATACAGATTTAAAAAGTATTAATACTCAAAATAATAGACTTTAAATCTATAATATAAATATAGCTGTTTCTCTGTATTTTTTTCTTATGCACATTTTTTGCAGTATTATAGCTCTTTTTTTCTTTGTTACAACTTGTAGAGTTGGGTTTCATTATCTCTGACAGTTATCAGTAGAATTTATAGCACGACAGCTGTTTTCAGCAAGTAGAACTGCTAAAAAAACACATTTTAGATTTACTGTTAAAAATACAAATAAGGCATTATAGAGCTATAGGGGTTATCTGAAGTACAATGTTTTAACAATTTCTTTATTTAATGGGAATGAGGCTTAACTTTAATCTTCTCTGTTTCAGTAATGTTTTAAATATTAGCTTTCTCTAATTACAGAGCAATACACAAAAGTGTTAACAAGAGATAAAATGTAGTCCCTTTGCTGAAAAGACATTGACAATGATAAAATTATACACTTACAGATTTATGAAACATGATGTTATGTTATAGTTATAGTAATAAAATAAAGGAGTTTGAATTTAGATCAAGCTAAAATAAATAGTGACACTAAAGCTTGCAAGTTGGATGCTGTTAGTTCTGTAGTAAGGCATCTTAATTTTTGTTTTTTTTTGTTTTATTTATTTATTTATTTATTTTTAACTGACATGAGATATGTTGGTCTAGTTTGAGTACCCATTTTATTTTTATTATGCAGTACCATGAAAAGCTTTTGTAATGTCCCAAACTTAGAAACTGAAGCATTTTTATCAAATTCATTTGGTATGCCATTTAGATCCTGCACATATAAAATACACTCAGTGGTTATTTTGAAAAGTGTGGAATACCTATACTGAATGGCCACTTAGTGTATCAAAATATTAATGGCTAAAAAAATAAACATCATTCCAGCAAGACATCCATCACTAGTATTTTTAACAGACAAAAAAAAGATGTGAGACAATTATTGTCATTCTTAAAATGGAGGATCTACAGCCTTCAGTTTCTCTCCTCCCTGATCAGTAAAGTCCCACAGTTTCTGTGAAACTTGAGAGATATGTTAATGGGTTTTCCATTACTAAACTTTTAACCCATGTTATTGTTATATGCTGTGGTACACTCTGGTATTAAACAATAAGCATTTAGTAAAGTATTTGTATGTCATTTATTTACTTTATTATTTTATTATTATTATACTTTATTTATTAAGCGCCAACATATTCTGCTGCGCTGTCCATGGGTACAATTCATTTAAATGAAACAATGATATCAAACTTGCAAGAGACATGACAACATTTTACAAACACATACAAGAGAAATTAAGGGGCCCCCATGGGAACTTACAATCTAGAAGGGTAGGAGGTTGAGAAACAGGAGGTGAGGACTGCAAGATTGAGAAAGATGTTAATGCAGAGTTAGATGAGGGAAATGTTAGGTAAGTGAAATTAATTTACTTCTGAGTTGGTTGGTAGGCTTTTCTGAGCAAAAAAAAGGAAGAAAGATTAGGGCAGCCTGACAGCACAAGGGAGAGTCTAGTGCAGAGGAGAGAGTTTTGCTATAGTGGGTTGTAGCGAGATCAGGGCAGGATATAGTGGAAGTGTGTGGGAGGAGATCTTAAATAATTTTTGAAAATTGGAGCGGATCTACAGCATGTAGATTTCTACAGGTGCGGGGGCGGGATGGAGAAGTGGGTTTAACTGTAACATTAATATTATAGGTGACCAGGTGATGGTCTGAAATGGGAAAAGGTGGCAGGTGAGGTCAGATATAGAGCAGAGGTAGGAAAATACCAGGTTGATGAAGTGTCCATCACGGGGAGTAGGGAATAGGGTGGATTGTGAGAGACTGAAGAAGGATATAAACATGAGTGAAAGAAGTTTAGAGGCAGCAGGGGCAGATGTGTTGTCAATGCTGAAGACCCCAAGAATTAGTGCTGGTATATTTGTAGAGAGAAAGTGAGGAAGCCAGGCAGCAAAGTTGTCAAGGAATTGGGAGGTAGGTTTAGGAGGGCGATAGATGCCTGCCACTCTAAGGGAGAGGGGGGGGGGGGGAGAACAGGCGAATACAGTGGACTTCAAAGGAGGAGAAGGAGAGAGATGGGATTGGAGGTAGGTACTGATAAGTGCAAGTGGGGGAGAGCAGGATCCCAACACTGCCACCATGTTTCTCACCTGGCCTTGCGGTGTGGCTAAAGTGGAGGCCACCATGTGTAAGAGCAGCAATGGAAACTGTGTCAGAAGAAATAAACAATACAAACCCGTGAGTCTAATCTCCTCTGCTTCACCGCCGCTGTTCAGCTGCTTCTCTGCTTTGCCATTCCAGGTTCTGGTTCACAGGTCAATAATTCCCCCTGCAGTCTGATAGGAGAGCCCTATGGGTATAGGTACAATCACAGTAAAGAAAGAAGAAAAGAATCCCAGACCGGCTCCTCCTAAAACTTTTTATTATTCATCCAGGTTAGAAAGTAAAAAAACTGAGTATGAGGCAAGGTACCCCCTCACATCTTTTATCTGGATGAATAATAAAAAGTTTTAGGAGGAGCTGGTCTGGGATTCGTTTCTTCTATCTTTGCTTAGAAGAAATAAGCCATGTTTCGGTAATTGCTAAAATGGTGAAAGCATTTGATATAAACAGGTTATGAATGGTTGTGTCAGACAGAACAAGCGTTCCATAGTGCACAAGTGAAAGGAGTGTGCGTATGGGATGCATTTTTAGCAGTGGGGGTATTTCTGTGAGGGGGTGCAGTTTAGTGACATAGATTTTAAAATAGAGAGTAGTTCATGATAGCTAAGGTATGGAAAAGAAAGGAGGGATGGGCCTATAAAAACTGCTTTAATACCAGAGTGTAACACATCATTTAACAATAACCTGGGTTAAAAGATTTATGATTGATTGGACAGACAAGGTTCACATGTATGTCCCTCTGATTTTGCATATTGTGGGGAGAATTGGTTCCCCATATTTAGCTTTGCACAAGGATCTGTTCATGCAATGCCGCCCATTGCTCTTGTGCAATCAATTGCAAGAGAGCAGGACTTGTCAATCGGCCTAGGGGGATTTTCATCTACCACCTGTAAGTTAGCAGAGTGAGTTAAGAAAGCAACTGATATTTAGGAAGCATTCACCTTTTAATAAATCTACCCCTAGTGTTAGAATGTTTATTGTTTATTTTGCACAACATTACCAAGAATACTGAGCTGCATTAAAATCACTGATAATAAGATTTCCCTTTTTGAGGGGGAGACTGAAATGTTGGGACATACATTAATACACAAAACATTTTTTCTGCTCTTTTGAAAGTATTTTTAGTTTTATTTTTCATCATCTATAATTGATTTCTGCATCTGCTGGAGAACCCAACTTAGGGGTTTGCAATCTTGCAATTGGCCAATAGTTTTACTACCCAATCCAGCTTCAGCATCCAATATCTAGGTACCAACTTCATGCTGATGAGAACAATGGGACCAATATATCAATGTCTGGCGGACATGATATGCTGTAGCATATCATGTCCGCCACACATCGCTGAATGCCGACAGCATATGCTGTCGACATTAAACATTGCACAAGCAATTATGGTAAAGAAAAATCGGCCCCATTGTCTTTGAGGGAAAATTATTTTACTGTACTATTAACCAGGTTATGCTTTGATAATTATTTTAGAGCACATGCTAATATTATCAAATGGCTCTTCTTCTCTTTTGACTTATATCTGTTCCTAATATATTAATAATGCTATTTCTGAATTGTAATTTTGACCAATTTCCATATATCAAAAAAAAAGAAAGAAAGAAAGTATTCCCTTGATGCACAATTAAAACATACATGCATGGTTATGTCTTTGCCATGAGACATCTTATGTCCAATCACTTGTGCTGAAAGTTTCTCCTGGCCTCAATAAAAGATTGTTGAGGAGACATGCTTGCAGTCTATGAGCCTTTGAAAGAGTGGCTTGGATTGCTAAGGTTACAATAACAGTAAACAATACATTTTAGTAGTGTAAGGAAGGAACAACCACTAAAAATAAATAACAATACCCAGAAATACTGTATGTCATTGCCAGAAGAACTATTGCATTATTTAGCAACTTCTTAACCAACTAGATATGTAAACATGCAAAAATAAGGGTGAACCGACATTAAAATTAGATATAGTAAACTTGACCTGAGACTGCTACATTCTACACTGTGATTGATTAACTCAGAACAGAAGCTCATTTACATCTGTTTCTTACTGGCTGCAGCAAAGGAAACCAAGAACATGGATTGCAACAGTCATTTTATGAGTTGTATCCCTGAGCAGCTGTTGATTTGCAAAACCTTGTAAACTGCACTATTAGGGCTAGCGTACAAGTGGATCGCTAACAATTATGCGAGAGTGATAAGGGGTTTATCTCGGGTATTTGCGTGCGTCAGGTATTTCACTCGTATTACTAGCACAACTATTTCACGAAATAAAAACAGTGTCACAAAACACATCATTACAAAGTACACGTACACTCATAATAACACTATCTAATAAAAATTATGAAAAAAAATATGGCACAAAAAAGTTATAAGGGCTCAAAGATACAAGGTCTCAGGTGTTAGAAAAAAAGACAAAGGGCTTTAACATAGACATACAGTACATACATATGCATGTCTAAATATGCATATGTATGTATATGTCTATATATATATATATATATATATATATATATATTAATATAGCACACATATTTTCAAAAAACCTGGGTCCCTAAACAGCCACACAATGCAGGCTCACAATCAAACAACTGTGTAAACATGAAGGGTGCACAGGCTTATGTAATCTCCCCAAACATATAGAAAACACGGGAGGGATCAGCACTCAGGTCGGACCGGGTACACATCTTATGACCCTGTAACATGCACAGCCCTGGGTGCAAAGCAGCACTCTCAGGAAGCTGCACTGTCACCAGAGTTACTGGCAGTTAACCCCATGTGAAGAACATTGGAATGCGAAATATTCATATTTTCATGTCAGGTTAGCGCACAAGTAGGGTGTTTTTTCCCACTTTTGGGAATAAGTTATCGCTCGTGGGATATTGTAATTCTGACTTTTTACTCTTGTTTTATTTCAACTTGTAATACAAACTTTTAATGCAAAAGCATTAAAGAATGCTCCCCTTGTAATCTGGCCCTAAAATATTTGCCATTTGTTTTGAAACGCAGTGTATAATTTATGAAATGTTATGAGTTACTAATGTCCCTTTTAACAGCTAGTGAAAGTTACACTGATTTTTTTAATCATGACGTTCGGATACTTTTTGAATCTTTTTTCTTCATAACTAGCAAACACCTAGATTACGAGTTTTGCGCTAAACACTGTGCGAAACGAATGCAACAAAAGATGCGTATTTCACCCCTCATAGCGCTGCAATTAAGAGTTTATGAAAAGCCTCTTTGTGTGTGCGATATGGTGGCATTAAGCTCCATACCGCACAAAAGCCAAGGGCTGAGAATACATGCTCGTGCACTCTTTACCCCATAGACATCAATGGGGAGATAGTGTTAGAAAAAAACCTAACACCTGAAGTGCGGAATGGCGATCACCATAACGTAACCCCATTGATGTCTATGGGGAAAAAAAGTTACATTTAAACCTAACATAAACCCCAAGTCTAAACACCCCTAATCTGCCGCCCCTGACATCGCCACCACTATAATAAAGTTATTAGCCCCTATTCCCTTGCACCCGACATCGTCGCCACTATAATAAAGCTATTGACACCTATCCCGCTGCTCCCCGACATCGCCACCACTAAATAAAGTTATTAACCCCTAAACCTCCGACCTCCCACATCTCCGCCACTAAATAAACCTATTAACCCCTAAACCGCCAGCCCCCACATTGCAAAACACTAAACTATTAACCCCTAAACCTAACACCCCCCCTAACTTTAAATTAAAATTACAATATAACTATTTAAATAAATAAAAACTTACCTGTGAAATAAAAATAAACCTACCATTAAACCTTAGTATTCAAATAAAAAAAAAAAAATACTACCAATTAAAATATCTACACTACGAAAAAAATTAAAAAAAATCTAAATTACAACTAAAAAAACAAAGAAATCCTATGAAAATTTTAAAAAATCTAAGTTTACCAAAAAAAATTAAAGTGATGGTATTATTTTTCGTGATTTTAGTGTCAAAGTGATGGTAAATTCATACCAACATACCAAGGTACTTTTTAACATGGGGCGCATGGTGAGCTGATATAAAACGTATGTCAATCAAAGCAGTAGCTTAGAAAATTTTCGAGAGAGGCTGAATATAAAGCTGTAACGTTACCATAATAAAATTGAAGTTATTCAATAAACTGATGTTTTTAATATTAAAAAAGCATATCAATATGCTAGTTAGGATAAGAGCTTTTAAAATATGTTGAGCAGTTGTTATGAATTTACCATCACTAAGATTAAAAAAAAATAAACAAAATTATCAAAAATAAAAACAATTACACCTTATCTAATAGCCCTATAAAAAAGTGCACCCCCAAAGTAAAAAAACACCCCTAGCCTACAATAAACTACTAATAGCCCTTAAAAGGACCTTTTGTAGGGCATTGCCCTAAAGAAATCAGCTCTTTTACCTGGAAAAAAAATACAAATCCAAGCACCCAACCAACCCCTCAAAATAAAATCTAAGCTACCCATTGCCCCTAAAGGGGCATTTGTAGGGACATTGCCTTTAAAAGGGCATTTAGCTCTTTTGCATA
Source organism: Bombina bombina (assembly GCF_027579735.1). Classification (NCBI taxonomy): domain Eukaryota; kingdom Metazoa; phylum Chordata; class Amphibia; order Anura; family Bombinatoridae; genus Bombina; species Bombina bombina. Next base: position 382,767,398 of record NC_069503.1, read on the forward strand.
GCCCTTAACAGGGCATTCAGCTCTTTTCCAAGTGCCCAAAAAAAAAACCCCACCCCAAAATTTTTAAAAAAAAACTAACACTAACCCCAAAACATCTACTCACGGTTTCTGAAGTCCGGACATCCATCTCTAACCAGGCGGCGAGGTCTTCATCCAGGCGGCGAGGTCTTCATTCAACCCGGGGGCGTTGTCTATCTTCATCCCGGCGGCACGGAGCAGAGCCATGCTGGAAGCGGATGCCATCCTGTGCGGAGCATCCTCTTCATACGGTCACAGCTGTACACTTCTATTGGAATCCAAGGGGTAGTGCGCTCTAGCTCCAATTGTGGGACAATCCACAGCAAGAAAAATTCAAAAGTTTTATTAATCCATAAAGTAAAAACATACAAGGTAACTTCAGGTAAAAGCTAACACAGGTAAGTGTGCTCTAGTACAACGCTCTCATTCTATTGGCTGTTTTGAACAGCCAATAGAATTTCAGTAGCTCTCATTCTTTTGGCTGATTTGAATTTGAAGAATCAAATCAGACAATAGGAATGCAAGGGACGCCATTTTGAAACGGCTAACTTGCAATAAACTTCAGTGTACGGTGACGACCGTATGAAGAGGAAGCTCCGCGCAGGATTTGATCAGGATGGCACCGCTCCCCGCCACCGGGATGAAGATAGAAGACTCCCCTGCGATGGATGAAGACCTTGCCGCCTGGATGGAGACGGATATCCGGACTTCAGAAACCATGAGTAGATCTTCTGGGGTTAGTGTTGGGATTTTTTTTTTTTTGGGTATTTTTTTTTTAGATTAGAGTGGGCACTTGAAAAAGAGCTGAATGCCCTTTTAAGGGCAATGCAAAAGAGCTAAATGCCCTTTTGAGTTCAATGCCCATACAAATGTCCCTTTAGGGGCAATGGGTAGCTTAGGTTTTTTTTAGAGTTAGGTTTTTTTTGGGGGGGGTTGGTTGGGTGGTGGGTTTTACTGTTAGGGGGGCTTTGTATTTTTTTTACAGGTAAATGAGCTGATTTCTTTAGGGCAATGCCCTCCAAAAGGCCCTTTTAAGGACTATTGGTAGTTTATTGTAGGCTAGGGGGTGTTTTTATTTTGGGGGGCTTTTTATTTTTATAGGGATATTAGATTAGGTGTAATTGTTTTTATTTAATATTAGTGTTTTTTATTTTTCGTGATTTTAGTGTTATTTTTGGTAAACTTAGATTTTTTTAAATTTTTCATAGGATTTGTTTTTTTTTAGATGTAATTTAGATTTTTTTATTTTTTTCGTAGTGTTAGGTTTTTTTAAATTTGTAATTTAGATATTTAAATTGGTTGTATTTTTTATTTTATTACTAAGGTTAGGTTATATTGTAATTTTAATTTAAAGTTAGGGGGTGTTAGGTTTAGGGGTTAATAGTTTAATTTAGTGTTTTGTGATGTGGGGGGCTGGCGGTTTATGGGTTAAAAGGTTTATTTAGTGGTGGAGATATGGCAGGCCAGAGGTTTAAGGATTAATAACTTTATTTATTTGCGGCGATGTTGGGGGAGCGGTGATTTAGTGGTTAATATATTTAAATATTGTTGGCAATGTGGGTCGGCAGCAGATTAGCGGTTAATAGGTTTATTTAATAGCCGCGATGTGGGTGGTCGGCAGATTAGGGGTTATTAGGTTTAATATAGTGTTTGCGATGCGGGAGGGAGGCGGTTTAGGAGATAATAGGTAGTTTATGGGTGTTAGTGTACTTTGCAACATTTTAGTTATGAGTTTTGTGAAACATTTTTGTTACACAAAATCCATAACTACTGCTCTCAGATGGCGAAATGACTTGTGTAGGTATAGGCAGTAACGCAAGCATTTTAGTCGGACCGCACAACCTGTAATATCAGCGCTATAAAGAAATCCCACACAAAAACGTAATTGTTTTGAGTGCGGATTGACGTTGCGTTACAGGCTAAAATGCTTGCGGTATAGCTATACTAACACGACTCCCAATAGTGCGTTCCGGCTTTCACACTGAAATTGCCATTTTTTTCAGCGTTAATAGCCGTAACGTAAAACTCGTAATCTAGGTGATTGGGAGTGGCGTGCTAATGTTAAATGTTCTATGTATTTTTAAAAAGATACTCCTATATATTTATATATTCTGATATATTTATATATACGTACTGTATGTATATATATATATATATATATATATATATAAATATATATATATATATATATATATATATATACATATATATAAAGGTGTATATATATATATATATATATATATATATATATATATATATATATATATATATATATATATATATATATATTTTACAAGGTATACCACTTCTGGTGGTGTTTGAGAGCAAAAGAAAGCACCTAATAGTACGCCACTTGTAATATGTCTTAAAATGTACAGAAATTGACTCTGCAATATCCTGGATTTGATTGCGCAAATTATTCATTTTGCAATAAATAGGTAGGGTGCTTGAACAAATGCCAAAAGTTTTCAGTATGAAGCTTTGTCTTTATTTTTTTAAATTGCTAAAATAATAAACAAATATGGTAACATGATTATGAGTGTCCGTCAAATGTGACAAACATATGAAAATGCAGAATTATTATAACAGTAAACTAATAGCAAATCACGCAATGACCATTATTATAGAAAATTATGTCTTCATCTCCATTCCAGAATTGCCTCATTGAATATTTTCTTTCAAATGTTTGTAATGTTATTTCTAATTGGATGATGAACACCCAGATGGCAAGGTTTTATAGTTAGCATTTACAATATACTTTTAATATTTCAAATAGATGGGTCATTTACAGGCCACATTTCCATAAATGCATCTTAATTTCATTCTAATGAACAACACAGGTGTTTTTATTTCTTTACCATCAATTGTTTTACGGAACCATCTAATATAATTGTAGGTATAACTGATAATAAATCACAAAACACGATAAATAGAATATTTAAAGTATTTAAAATCAATGCCATTTGATACACAAACTCTTTTTAATTGTATGCATTTATTTTGATTATGGTTTCAGAAAGGTAGAATTTTTAGTTACCAGTATCTCATAAAGTATCCTTATCTATAAATTAATTATAAATTAGTACTAGTACATTTCCTTGTTTCCTCTATACTCTTTTTATATATATAATTTTTATCCTCAAAGAAAAACTCACAAAAGCAATTTTTTTGTGTTGATAATGGCAAAGACAAACATATACGTAGATGCGTTATTTTACATACAAATACAATTAAAGGAACATTCTGATGCAGAAATAGTATTTTCAAACCCTGCAAAAGGGCTATTCACATAGGTACGGGGCTGATAAACACCTACAAGCATTGTAGTTCCAAAGACAAAATCTGTCAGTCGTTGGTTGGTATATGCAATTGCTGTTTCTGATTGGCTCCACATTAGTGTCCTGCTGGGGTGCTGCAATGTTTTAGTTTCTCAAACAGGATTTTATTTATGTGTTTAACCTCTTTCAGTGTCAGCAATACAAACATGACATACTCCAAAAAACTAAAACAGGCATTTTTTGGCATCAAAATTACTCTTTAAATATTATGTTTATAATATGGCTAAATGATTCCATCATGTTTGTATATACTCCGACACGTTTATACACACAGACACACATACACAGACATATATAAACAATTCAAATTTGCATCAAAGTGCACACCCATTTACGTTATTTTATTTAAGAAAATGATAACAATTAAACAAATTTAACCTCATTTGTGCATAAAGAATGACTTTTAATCACACATTGACAGCTAATGGTTTGTTCACATTTTAATGTCTATGCGCCTATCTGTTCTTTAACAATCAGTGCACAAAGATATTTATATCACATTTTAAATGACAACTTGACCAGCACATTGTAATACTGTAACAGTACAAGTAACACCCTTTTGATAGTGTAAGGCCCTTGCTTAAAACAGTCCTGAAGGTTGAGGCCTTTAGGATTAGCAGTGCAGATAGTTTGCCACTTTGTTGCATTATAGGTCTTGGGAGCTGAACGAGCTAAGCCACCTGTTAGCGAGCTCAGGGCTCTGGCAAGTGGAGGATCGCGTTAGCTCGCTCAGAGTGCAATAAGGTAAGTGTTTACACTTTAAAAGTAAGTATGTAACTTTTCACCTGTAGCTTTGAAACATTTACATTAATTTTAATGAAAACTAATGTAAATGTTTAACAAACATTTCATTTCGTTTTCTTTTTTAAAAAAAAAATAAAAAATAAAAAAATGAATAGTGCAGGGAACAAATAGTCAGGGAAATGAATGTCCTCTAATATCCGTTACAAAATTACCCTAAATTACCCTTTCCTGCTGCTAGGCCTGAAAAATCTACTGTTCTCACTCCCTTTGTAGTGGTTGGCAATCTGTTTTGCGGCTTTCTTAATGTTGTTGTCTGGTGTTCCAGTAGGATTAGTCAATGAAGCTTGATAAGTCGTAAGCCGGTAGTTTTTTTTTTTTTTTTTTTAATTTTCTTTATTTGAGGTTTGAAATTAGGCATACAGAAAACATAGGACAATAAAACACAATGGCCTAGATTTGGAGTTTGGCGTTAGCCGTGAAAACAAGCGTTAGAGGCTCCTAACGCTGGTTTTAGGCTAACTCTGGTATTTGGAGTCACTCAAAAAAGGGTCTAACGCTCATTTTTCAGCCGCGACTTTTCCATATCGCAGATCCCCTTACGTCAATTGCGTATCCTATCTTTTCAATGGGATTTTTCTAACTCCGGTATTTAGAGTCGTGTCTGAAATGAGCGTTAGAACTCTAACGACAAAACTCCAGCCGCAGGAAAAAAGTCAGTAGTTAAGAGCTTTCTGGGCTAACGCCGGTTTATAAAGCTCTTAACTACTGTACTCTAAAGTACACTAACACCCATAAACTACCTATGTACCCCTAAACCGAGGTCCCCCCACATCGCCGCAACTCGATTAAATTTTTTTAACCCCTAATCTGCCGACCGCCAACTACGTTATCCTTATGTACCCTTAATCTGCTGCCCCTAACACCGCCGACCCCTATATTATATTTATTAACCCCTAATCTGCCCCCCTCAATGTCGCCTCCACCTGCTTACACTTATTAACCCCTAATCTGCCGAGCGGACCGCACCGCTACTATAATAAAGTTATTAACCCCTAATCCGCCTCACTAACCCTATAATAAATAGTATTAACCCCTAATCTGCCCTCCCTAACATCGCCGACACCTAACTTCAATTATTAACCCCTAATCTGCCGACCGGAGCTCACCGCTATTCTAATAAATGTATTAACCCCTAAAGCTAAGTCTAACCCTAACACTAACACCCCCCTAAATTAAATATAATTTTAATCTAACGAAATTAATTAACTCTTATTAAATAAATTATTCCTATTTAAAGCTAAATACTTACCTGTAAAATAAATCCTAATATAGCTACAATATAAATTATAATTACATTGTAGCTATTTTAGGATTAATATTTATTTTACAGGCAACTTTGTAATTATTTTAACCATGTACAATAGCTATTAAATAGTTAAGAACTATTTAATAGTTACCTAGTTAAAATAATTACAAAATTACCTGTAAAATAAATCCTAACCTAAGTTACAATTAAACCTAACACTATACTATCATTAAATTAATTAAATAAAATACCTACAATTACCTACAATTAAACCTAACACTACACTATCAATAAATTAATTAAATACAATATCTACAAATAACTACAATGAAATAAACTAACTAAAGTACAAAAAATAAAAAAGAACTAAGTTACAAAAAATAAAAAAATATCTACAAACATAAGAAAAATATTACAACAATTTTAAACTAATTACACCTACTCTAAGCCCCCTAATAAAACAACAAAGCCCCCCAAAATAAAAAAATGCCCTACCCTATTCTAAATTACTAAAGTTAAAAGCTCTTTTACCTTATCAGCCCTGAACAGGGCCCTTTGCGGGGCATGCCCCAAGAAGTTCAGCTCTTTTGCCTGTAAAAAAAACATACAATTACCCCCCCCCAACATTACAACCCACCACCCACATACCCCTAATCTAACCCAAACCCCCCTTAAATAAACCTAACACTAAGCCCCTGAAGATCTTCCTACCTTGTCTTCACCATACCAGGTTCACCGATCAGTCCAGAAGAGCTCCTCCGATGTCCTGATCCAAGCCCAAGCGGGGGGCTGAAGATGTCCATGATCCGGTAGAAGTCTTCATCCAAGCGGGGCAGAAGAGGTCTTCCATCCGATTGAAGTCTTCATCCAGGCGGCATCTTCTATCGACATCCATCTGGAGCGGAGCGGCAGCATCCTGAAGACCTCCGACGCGGAACATCCATCCTGGCCGACGACTGAACGACGAATGACGGTTCCTTTAAATGACGTCATCCAAGATGGCGTCCCTCGAATTCCAATTGGCTGATAGGATTCTATCAGCCAAGCGGAATTAAGGTAGGAATATTCTGATTGGCTGATGGAATCAACCAATCAGAATCAAGTTCAATCCGATTGGCTGATAGAATCCTATCAGCCAATCGGAATTTGAGGGACGCCATCTTGGATGACGTCATTTAAAGGAACCGTCATTCGTCGTTCAGTCGTCGGCCAGGATGGATGTTCCGCGTCGGAGGTCTTCAGGATGCTGCCGCTCCGCTCCAGATGGATGTCGATAGAAGATGCCGCCTGGATGAAGACTTCAATAGGATGGAAGACCTCTTCTGCCCCGCTTGGATGAAGACTTCTACCGGATCATGGACATCTTCAGCCCCCCGCTTGGGCTTGGATCAGGACATCGGAGGAGCTCTTCAGGACGGATCGGTGAACCTGGTATGGTGAAGATAAGGTAGGAAGATCTTCAGGGGCTTAGTGTTAGGTTTATTTAAGGGGGGTTTGGGTTAGATTAGGGGTATGTGGGTGGTGGGTTGTAATGTTGGGGGGGGGTATTGTATGTTTTTTTTACAGGCAAAAGAGCTGAACTTCTTGGGGCATGCCCCTCAAAGGGCCCTGTTCAGGGCTGGTAAGGTAAAAGAGCTTTTAACTTTAGTAATTTAGAATAGGGTAGGGCATTTTTTATTTTGGGGGGCTTTGTTGTTTTATTAGGGGGCTTAGAGTAGGTGTAATTAGTTTAAAATTGTTGTAATATTTTTCTTATGTTTGTAGATATTTTTTTATTTTTTGTAACTTAGTTCTTTTTTATTTTTTGTACTTTAGTTAGTTTATTTCATTGTAGTTATTTGTAGATATTGTATTTAATTAATTTATTGATCGTGTAGTGTTAGGTTTAATTGTAGGTAATTGTAGGTATTTTATTTAATTAATTTAATGATAGTATAGTGTTAGGTTTAATTGTAACTTAGGTTAGGATTTATTTTACAGGTAATGTTGTAATTATGTTAACTAGGTAATTATTAAATAGTTCTTAACTATTTAATAGCTATTGTACATGGTTAAAATAATTACAAAGTTGCCTGTAAAATAAATATTAATCCTAAAATAGCTATAATATAATTATAATTTATATTGTAGCTATATTAGGATTTATTTTACAGGTAAGTATTTAGCTTTAAATAGGAATAATTTATTTAATAAGAGTTAATTAATTTCGTTAGATTAAAATTATATTTAACTTAGGGGGGTGTTAGTGTTAGGGTTAGACTTAGCTTTAGGGGTTAATACATTTATTAGAATAGCGGTGAGCTCCAGTCGGCAGATTAGGGGTTAATAATTGAAGTTAGGTGTCGGCGATGTTAGGGAGGGCAGATTAGGGGTTAATACTATTTATTATAGGGTTAGTGAGGCGGATTAGGGGTTAATAACTTTATTATAGTAGCGCTCAGGTCCGCTCGGCAGATTAGGGGTTAATAAGTGTAGGCAGGTGGAGGCGACGTTGTGGGGGGCAGATTAGGGGTTAATAAATATAATATAGGGGTTGGCGATGTTAGGGCAGCAGATTAGGGGTACATAGGGATAATGTAAGTAGCGGCGGTTTACGGAGCGGCAGATTAGGGGTTAATAATAATATGCAGGGGTCAGCGATAGCGGGGGCGGCAGATTAGGGGTTAATAAGTGTAAGGTTAGGGGTGTTTAGACTCGGGGTACATGTTAGAGTGTTAGGTGCAGACGTAGGAAGTGTTTCCGCATAGCAAACAATGGGACTGCGTTAGGAGCTGAACGCCGCTTTTTTGCAGGTGTTAGTTTTTTTTTTAGCTCAAACAGCCCCATTGTTTTCTATGGGGGAATCGTGCACGAGCACGTTTTTGAGGCTGGCCGCTTGCGTAAGCAACTCTGGTATCGAGAGTTGAAGCTGCGTTAAAAATGCTCTACGCTCCTTTTTTGGAGCCTAACGCAGCCTTTATGTGTTCTCTCAATACCAGAGTTATTTTTATGGTGCGGCCAGAAAAAAGCCGGCGTTAGCTACGCAGGTCCTTATAAAATACATAAATCTCATGGCAAGAAGTTTCAAATATACATTATGTATTTCTAGAACAAAAGTCCACGAATATAGTGAATAATTCAGATGCCTAATGGTCAGTTACCCTCCATGATGACATAAGAGGTCACTCATGGGCCTCATCACTGTAAATTCTATGGGAAGGAGGATAATCCAAACAATGGAGACCACTTTTGGATCTCAACTGATAAACCTCGGTTTTTAGTAAACACTCAAAAATAGTCTACTATAGACACAACAAATGTGGATAATGTTAATGAGATAAGGTGAGTTTAGAATATTTGGTGCCAACTAGGTGAAAAAATGCTAACGTACACTGTAATATAAATTTTCTGTGCTGACCTACTTAGAAAAAAAAAAGGGGACAGTCTCAGGATTTTTTATGTAACAATTAGGCATTGGCAAGACGAGCATAGAAATTACTTATATGGATAACCTCAACTCAGACCTAGAATCATTTCCCATGTTCTACTAAATATAAATGCTGGTTATGTAGTTATGTGCAGGGTACATCGCCCCGGCCGCAGGCCATGCAACACCACACAATGAGTTTATATTAACAATAAGATAGGCATTTAGTAAGCAAATATCTTGAGGTCAGTTGAGGCTAAGAGAATTAATATACCACGCAGTACCAACTTCGGCTGACCTACAAGTAAAGCTATCATTAGCTAACTGCTGAGAAGGATAAAAAAAGGAAGAAAAAATGAAAGAGAAATGAAGCCTGTGAGATAATAATAAGAGACTCCCCCATCCTGCCATTTCTGGGTGAAACTACAAAGAGCAAATGCAATAGTGGGTTAATAAAGGGATGTGCAACTAAATTGGGTTTTGTAGGGAGGTCTCAATATCAATGGGATTAGGTTATGGGGGAAAATATACCCCTGTATGCTAAAGTACGGTTATGGGAAGAGACTATAGCTTATGTGCAATCAAAAGTAAAATAACACAAGGATAGGGAACCACTGAAAAAATTCAGACTATACTACACAGTATAAACACTGAGAGTAACAGCAGAAAAAAAAATGCAAACAAAGCTGGGTCGGTGTAAATACAGCATTTAACGTAATTCCGAATAAACACACCAGCTTAACCTACTCCGGTGCGGGTCCCTGTGACAGGGTCACTTTTACTAGTTGCTCGCCGGGTAGCCCACAGTCTGAGCCCTACATAGGCAGTGATGGTAAAGTACTGTATCTGAGTATTGTTCAAATTTAACAGCCGCACGCAGTGCAACCAGGGGTTTTCCAAATTTGTAAAGTCACTGTGGGTCCCCCAGATTGTATATATGTACCTCTACGATCTCGTTTTGCAGGGGCTCTCTTAGTCACTGAGGTGTACTGCGATCTTGGCCACGCATGTTCCTGGCCCTGGAATGAGCGCTCAGCAAGGGCTCTCTCCACAATAAGTAGAAAGATTGATTGGACTGCTGCTATGTCGGTTTTGCTAATCCCTGCACAGGTTATATCTCTGATGATAGTTTGGCCAGTTTTCACTTCTGCGATCGCCTCAGCACCTGTTACTGGTCCCGTAGTAGCGAATGCCTTGTCCTCTTCAACTAGGATAGGTACGTAGCACCGGGGCCCCAAAGTGCTACGACTTAGATGTACCGCCCAAACAGGCCTGGATGGTGCATGTTGTTGGGGTACTTTGGGCACTTCAGGCTTAAATGCTGCAGTTAACGTTTCTTCTAGGGCAGCATGGTGATCTGATAGAAGGTTGCTTAGCACTTCGAAGAAGGTAGTGACACCCCTCATATCCATGGTGCTATTTTATACAAATCAATAATTCAGCACAATAAATAGGATGGTGCAGATATACTCACACTTGTGCGTTATAGTGTTGCAGTGACTGGTGAGGTAGCACTGCTTCTTAACGACAGGCCCACAAAGGGTACCCGCCGGGGGTCTAAGAGATGGTAACAGTCCTCAGCATAAGTTGGAAGCCTGGTTGTAGTTGGAAAATATTGCAGCCACGAGGTTGTTAAAATGGCCACCGCTTATGTAGGTCCAAGATGGTGCTGAGTCAAAGAAGTGACACCCTGTGTTAAATTCGGCTTGACCAGCAATTAGACCAAAGTCCAGGGTATAGTTAAGTAGCTTTATAGGGTTTAACTCATTGATAGGAAGTAAATAAAAACATTTATAGCGCAGCCAGGACCAGAGCAGAAAAATTATGCGGCCATTCTCAGGCTCTCCAGGCTCCGTAAGACGGTAGTTTTGCTTGGAGCAACATTCTGTACAACTAGCTGCCTAAGGTCCTACTGTTGTGGAGTGATTATTTATTTGTGCCATTACATAGATGGTTGGTCATGGCCCAGACAGCGGGCAGATCAGTTGAATGATGGTCATTGCAAAGGGGGTGACGTCTCCAGGTGATGGCCTGGGGGTGCCTTGCTTTGGTATTTAATGGGCTGACATCTTCTACATGTTGTTAATGGCTAAGTACATTGTAGCCAGGCTCTGCTCTGTTAGAAGGTCTGGGCTATGACCATCTATGCAGGGGTGAATTTAGAAACTGATTGACGCTACTTATAATTTGCTAGTCTTTTGTTTGAAAAGATTTGCTGTATGTTCTTATGCCTGTTGTAATAAAATTGAGCCTTCAGGGTTTAAAACCCATCTTCATGTTTGGTGTATTATTTAATTAATATTTGGTTATTGTTTTGGTTGGCTCACTGCTAGATGATAGGGCATTTAATCCCTTATGCTTCTTGTATTTTTGACTTTGGAAATTAAGTTATGTTCTGGGGGCATAGTTAAGATTTTTCACTTGAAGGGACATGAAACCCAAACATGTTTCTTTTATTATTTAGGTATATATCAAACATTTTTACCCAACTTCCAATTTGCTTCTATTATATAATTTGCTTATGTCTCTTGGTATCCTTTGTTGAAAAGCATACCAAGGTTTGTTAAGAAGCAAAATACGGAAACTTTATGGGTTACAGGGTGCACAATTTTGTCAAGCCTTATATTCAATTATGTGACAAATCAGTCCATTATACAGGTTACACAAATTTCCACACCCACTCTCCTCCTATTCAGGTAATTTAATATGAGGGTCAATATCCACTGTAAGTGTACTTAGTGGATTCACATGTGCGTTTGGCTGCATACAATGATCACAAAGGTAAATATAAGTACTCCCATGTATTGCAAAGTTCATAAGCCTTGATTCAGCTCTATGCTTCTGCTTAGGTTAATGTTTCTAGCCAACGTGATCCATACAACCAATATAGCTAATTCATTGTGAGTAACAATAACACACATAGATCCTCATATTTCTGCTGTAACATACATTTTCCAGTTAGGCAGCTATCGTAGTTAACCAATCTGTATAGGCGATGATAAAACTTTCCCCAAACGCTGCGTGTATTATGTCCGTATGTATGGCCGTTCACAAGCCACTGTAGTAACTTTACTTAAGCACAGTGTGTGAATGTGTACATGAGAACAATCTTACCCTCATATTCTTCTCTCGATTCAAGGTGAACAGACCACCAGATTCCTACCGCTTCCCACACCCGAGAGCATCTCTTCAGAGTGTAGCGTGTGATGTATCCTCATCTGAAAGCCAGTCCGGACATCTATTGGTTGATGTGTGGGTGTGTGTAGAGAGACCAGCCAATCCTGATCAAAAATTCCATTGTAAGATCCGTGCTTCACTGAATGGCCCCAATGATTGTAAATTAAAGTAGATGAAGAAAAGGAGCACTGGATCTGTATAAAAACCACCTTTATTAGAAACAATTAAAATCTTCAGCATACAATAAGGGGGATACTGAACAGGGTTCCCCCAGCTAGAACACTGTGATGGCTGATGCATTTCGGCTCAACGCAGTACTCCGAGCCATCAAAAAGCACAAGTCTAGTGCTTCCTTAAAACCTAACTCTAGCTGTGTGATTGGTCCAAATCCACCAATAAAGTTCTTCAGATTATTTAACTAATTCATGACCTTTCATATGAACCTGCTCACTACTTGTCTTGCATCTAAAGTGCACTATATCTCTGAACTCTTCTATTTTCCTGCTAATGTGTGTGAAGTTGCTCAATGTGAGGAATTACACTAATCCTACCCCAATCTATTTGTGATACCATCATTCCGTGTGTCCCTTTTCTTTATTAATACCTGTTTGACCCTTATTTGAACCCTCTTATAATCCTAAATTTCAACACTCCTAAACAAATATAAAAGAAGCCGTTGATTCTACTTTAGTTTTATGTTAGATGGGTAAGTCACATCCATGGGGAACATATGGTGTTAGGAGGATCTGATTTTGCCTATCTTCAGATTCACGGTTTGGAGCACAAATCTGACAACTATTTACCTTGTAAAGAGTAACTTGCTTCCTATTAAGTGGATACTGTTTTATTTTTACAAATATATTACCAGAAATTATTCAGGTCATACTAAGAATTGAGTCCTTTAGAGACTCTAGTTTTCAGATGAAAGATCCAATAGATCTCCCTTCTTGCTAACAATTCAGCCCTGTTACCACCTCTACTTATTTTAACTTGTTCAATAATAGTCCAATTAAAACTGTCTGTTCTTTTTTTTATACTTTGTTGGTCGCACTCAGACACTCTACGATTGCATTGCACTCATGCAGGTAATGCTTCAAATGATGTAACTTATAGTTCAGATACAAGTAATACTCCAAACTGTGTAACAGTATGAGTGCAAATATGCTCATGTGTAATCCACTGTGAATAGAGAGCATTGAACTCCTGACTTAAGGTATAAATAGTGTGGACAGTGAAAAACCAGTATCTAAACATATAAAGATTACCTGGTGTCCGTTGTATATCTCTTCATGGGTGATAAGAAAATACCTTATGTCCGTTGTGTGTCTCTCCGTGGATGATGAGGCTCCTTGTGTTCGGAAATAGAGACACTCCTCAGTCTCTTGTGAGAAAAGCTTGAATACTGATAAGAAAATCCGTTACAAGGGAAAAACAAACAGCCGCAAACATTGCAAATAAAGGCCGACTTTATTGAAAGTCAAGGTGAAGCCCAGGTACATACAAGCTCGGGAGGGAGCACAAAAAATGAAACGTCCGACGCGTTTCCTGCCCGGAGGCACTTCGTCAGGGACTTACACACAGTAAAACACTTGGTTCTTTTAAACATGTATTACTTCCTGTTACGTATGCTCACCTGTGTTGCAGCACACCTGTTATCTTAGGTTAATCATATCCGGCTGTCTGCATTCCTGGTCTGATCGTATCCAGCTATTGCGGTCATGCGCCAACGGTGGTTCACAGTCAAATGTACACTTTTAGTATATGGATCTTATATCCACAAGTGCCGCTGTCGATCCGTTAGCTGTCTACGACAAGACCACAAGGCATCCGCTAATGGTTGCATATTATCGCAAATACAACAGATAAGACGAATACGTAACAGTTTGTTACCAATAGATATGTACATTTTTAATATGGAACATCACACTAAATGTAAAAAAATATATATATAAAATTTGAACCAAAAAAACTTGAACCAAAAAAACTATTTCTTACCAGACAACTAAGTCTATTCTCATGTTACTTGATAGTATTTCACAAACCTATTGAATCAAGTACTGAGAGGGAAAAGAAATTCCCAGAATCTAGAACTGAACCATATAATAATTATATATATATGTATGGATATTTAGATATCCAAAAATTCCCCTTTTATGAAACGTGACTACAAGTTGTATATGCGTCTGCCTAATTATAAGTATTTTATTTTACTTAGTTTCTTTTGTTTTGTTTAACATTTCATCTCATAACATTCTACTTTGTTTTACAAATATTTCTAAAGAAGTGGAGTTATTTAGTGTCCTTTTTGACTGGTTTAACTCAGTATACTTGTGTATGTATATAGTGTAGTATGTATTATATATGTTGTTATACCAGTCGTTACTCCACCTAATACGCCACCCAAATATTGTAAACTTAGATATAAATATATGGCCTTTAATCTTAATTCTTGCATATTTCTTAACATTATGTGAACTACGTGTCTATATATGTTAATGATTAATATAGTGACTGACTCTATTTAGAATCTAATTCCTTCTATGCCCTAATCCTTGTGACTAAAAATGAAACAAAATTAATTAAAATTGATAAAGGTTGTGAAAATTAATGAAGAGATAGTGACAACATTTGATGATCTCGGTGCATAAAGTATTATTAATAAAATAATAATTTAACAATATCTTATTATCATTGTATTCATTATTATTGTGTGTAAATAGCTTCTGTGAATCATGAACACTTACTATGCTAACTATGACAGTAAGTATGTGACTAATGTGTCTTTTGAAACAGTGCACTGACTAATAAATGTGAATAAATATTAACTTTAACGTGACTAGACCACTCACTAATAGAATTATGATTGAGATTAAAGTTGATTAAGATTTCCTCGATGGAATTAATATTGTAGTTAGTAACTATCTTGTCATACCAATGAGGTAATTGTTATATATATTATGTACCTCCTATGCATCAATATCCTGTTTAAATAGAGAAAATGTTTCTCCTTATAAGACTATGTGTGACTCATTATAAATATTCAGGGTTGTGTATATCTACTAACTTCCTTTCTACAAAGTATGGTTATGGAGGGTCGTACTCTCAGGGGGTTTAAAATTTGAAGACTCGGAACCAGCAGATTGCTATACCAACATCTGCTGCAATCCCTATCCAGGTGTTATATGTGGTGGGTTAATGGGTCACATTTACTATTTCTAAACTACGTTTATCTAAATACATTAGTCTACAAAGTATCTGAGATCTGTAATTTTTTTTATTCCAAGTGGGACTCCCGTGGATAGATTGAAGATCCAAAAGGCCTCTTTCCTGTTTAATGCAGCTACTCTGTCACCTCCTTTAGCACTTTTGACAGCTGTATCGATACCTTGAAACCCTAACACTGTACCTATATTAGTATCATTAATCGGTATTCCCATGGTATTGAAGTGTGCCACAAAATGTTTTGCTATCTGAGTTTTTGGAGGGTCTTGTTTAATGGATAACAAGTGTTCTTGGATTCGATCTTTGAGCAATCTTGTGGTTCTACCCACATATTGTTTATTGCACAAATTGCATGTGATTAAATAAACCACAAAATTAGAATGACAAGTCATTCTATGTCTAATTTCGAAGGTTTTACCAGTAACAGTAGATTTAAAAGAATCACCTGTTATGGCAAAATCACAACTTTTACATGGTATTCTTTTGCACTTGAAGAACCCAGTCTGACTTGGTAGCCATGTTGTTACCTGTTTCTTTGAGAAATCCCTCGTTAAATGATTACCTATTGTCTTAGCTCTTTTACTGACACATCTGATTCCCTGTTTCCTTACCACCTCTTGGAGGAGAATATCTTTCTCCAAAACTGGTATATACTTTCTTATAATACGATTAATTCGCTCAAACTGCTTGCTATAGCTGGTGGTGAATGTAATAGGGCCTTCTGACTTATTAAGATTTTGTGCATTCCCTTTCCTACGGTTCTTGTTACTATCCCTCAATAATTCTTCCCTACTCATTACTTCTACTGCTTTACTGGTTTGTGAGAGGATAGTTCTGTCATATCCTCTAATGACAAGACGTTCAGATAATGAAGCAGCTTGTTCCTTGTACACATCTAAATGGGTACAATTTCGTCTAAGACGCATATATTGCCCCTTAGGGATAGCCCTCTTTAAATGGGCGGGATGATGGGAATCAGCCCGAAGTATGGTGTTCCCTGAGGTAGATTTTCTAAAAGTTGATGTAGTGATCTTTTGCAAATCAAAATCTAATACCAATTCAATATCTAAAAATGATATACTAGTGTCTGACACAGTGTAAGTGAAATTTAAATTCTGGTCATTATGGTTCAGATATGCCATGAACTCTTCAATTAATTCTACTCCCCCTCTCCAGATGATTATCAAGTCATCGATAAATCTGCAGTACATTTTAATATTTGATTTAAAAGGGTTACCATCACAGAAGATTTTATTAAGTTCGTAATTTGTTAAGTATAGATTCGCATATGAGGGGGCGAATTTCGCTCCCATGGCTGTGCCTTGGTTTTGAACATAATACTCTCCTTCAAATGAGAAGCAATTGTGGGTTAGTAAAAATCTCACCCCCTCACATACGAACTCTATAAATCTGCCATCAAAGTCAGTATATAATTTTAACATTTGTTCCAAGGACTGTAGTCCCTGAAAGTGCGGGATGCAAGAATACAGCGAGGCTACGTCTACCGTTAGTAAGACGTCTCCCTCACTTATATCTATAGTGTCTAGTAATCGTAAAACATGTTTCGTGTCCCTCACATATGCAGGGGTGATCTGGACTATGGGTTGGAGTATAGTGTCAACATAGGCTCCTAGTTTCTCCCCCAGTGACCCAATTCCCGAAATAATTGGGCGTCCTGGGGGAGCAATCATAGACTTGTGTATTTTCGGCAGGTGTTTGAAAACCGGTGTCACTGGAAAGTCTACTTTCAAACTTTCTGCTGTTTGTAGTGTAATGATGCCTTTCCCTACATAGCATTTTAGAAACCTTTCTAGATCTTGAGTGAACTTCATCATTGGATTAAATGAGATTTTGCGATATGTTTCTACATCACTCAACTGTCTTAATGCTTCCTGAGTATATTGGGACCTATTTTGCACTACTACACTCCCTCCCTTGTCTGAATTTAATATGACCAACTTGTTGTTATTTTGCAATTTCTTTAGTACCTTCTGCTCCTTTATTGTGAGGTTACTAATTGAAGACCCTCTTTTCTTACTAGACTCAGTATTTACATCCTTAGCCAATAAGTAAAGATCTTGTTCTACTAGACCCTGAAATACATCTACCAAATCCCCTCTCATCTGTATCGGATAGAAATTCTTATTGGTATTTTTATAGTTAATTTTAGGAATTTTGAGATCATTTGTGTTGAATCGTGTACTCTCACTCTCTAATTTTAATAGGTCAACAGAATGACATTGATCAGAAAAATCAAAAAAGTCCATATTAATGTCCCCATTGCTAGCTCCCACTAGTTCGCCAGTCGTGCCAGTTCCATTGAATTCTTCTGTAGTATTATCGCCCGTCTCTCCTCCATCCTGGGTACTCATTAGGGAAAAATGTCTCTTTAAGGTAAGTTTACGGGTGAACCTATTAAAGTCTATTAACGTTTGGAAAAGGTCAAAGTTCCTGCTTGGTGCAAATCCCAATCCTTTGGAAAGCACTGCTTCTTCTGCCTTGCTCAATACTAAAGATGATAGATTCACCACATTTAGATCTTCCATTACCTCTTTTCGACTTATGATCTTCTCCTGATTGACCGGAGTAGTCAGACTTCTGTTTTCCCTAATTATCATTGGTTGTTATTTTTTGTTACTGCTATAACTTGCACTCTTATTTTTTACTTGTTTCCTACTCGGGTATCTAGCCGGGGTGGTCATTGCTTCTTCCGTTATTGCCCCATTCTTTGAGGTATGTGGTTTTTCCCCCTTGGTGCTACTGCTCCCTCTTGATAGCAGTCCAGTGATAGATTTATGACTTGAATTTTTCTTCGGTTTAACAGAAGGTTCCTCTGGCTCTGAATCATCTCTATCTTGTATGGGAGTGGAGGCCCTTGGACTCTCATCACCCGTGTCATCCTCAAAGCTGGAAAAGGTCACTTTTTTATCCTCATTCCTCCGTTTGTTCTTACTTCTGGAGTTTCGTCTGGTTACATTCCAGCTGTAGACAATATTCAACTCGTAATCTCTGCTGTCTCGATTGTATTTTTTCATCTTAGTTTCTGTCAGCTCGTCATCCAGTGTGCTGATAGTTGTTTTCAGCTGAGCCTCATAGTCCTTATACTTTTTATCACTTTCAAATTGTTTACAATTCTCTTTTATTTCTGATAATTCTGCACAAGTTTTATTGTGCTCCTCTTCTTTATCTTTCAAAAGTTGTTTCATCAAAGTGAGTGAACATTGGCTCAGTGTGTTGCTCCACTCGGACATGAAGTCCGGACGCTGTGATGCATAGGCCGGATATTTCTTCATCCTGAGGCCCCTCGGGATTTTTTCTTCCTGTATATATAGTTTAAGAAATTCCATGTCCCACCACAATTTCAGTTCCTTAACTTCTTTTCTCTCTCTTAAAACAAATAAAGAGCTTAGATTGTCAGGATACTCACCTCCCGAGCCAGTACCTTGCATAAGTAAATTGAATTTTGCTTTGCGGTCAGTGTAGTTTGTATCAGCCATTGTGAAATAGGTGATCTGGGTGCTAGGAGTAAAACAACTTGAGCTCAAAGAGCCTTGTCAACTTCTAATACTTTGTTGGTCGCACTCAGACACTCTACGATTGCATTGCACTCATGCAGGTAATGCTTCAAATTATGTAACTTATAGTTCAGATACAAGTAATACTCCAAACTGTGTAACAGTATGAGTGCAAATATGCTCATGTGTAATCCACTGTGAATAGAGAGCATTGAACTCCTGACTTAAGGTATAAATAGTGTGGACAGTGAAAAACCAGTATCTAAACATATAAAGATTACCTGGTGTCCGTTGTATATCTCTTCATGGGTGATAAGAAAATACCTTATGTCCGTTGTGTGTCTCTCCGTGGATGATGAGGCTCCTTGTGTTCGGAAATAGAGACACTCCTCAGTCTCTTGTGAGAAAAGCTTGAATACTGATAAGAAAATCCGTTACAAGGGAAAAACAAACAGCCGCAAACATTGCAAATAAAGGCCGACTTTATTGAAAGTCAAGGTGAAGCCCAGGTACATACAAGCTCGGGAGGGAGCACAAAAAATGAAACGTCCGACGCGTTTCCTGCCCGAAGGCACTTCGTCAGGGACTTACACACAGTAAAACACTTGGTTCTTTTAAACATGTATTACTTCCTGTTACGTATGCTCACCTGTGTTGCAGCACACCTGTTATCTTAGGTTAATCATATCCGGCTGTCTGCATTCCTGGTCTGATCGTATCCAGCTATTGCGGTCATGCGCCAACGGTGGTTCACAGTCAAATGTACACTTTTAGTATATGGATCTTATATCCACAAGTGCCGCTGTCGATCCGTTAGCTGTCTACGACAAGACCACAAGGCATCCGCTAATGGTTGCATATTATCGCAAATACAACAGATAAGACGAATACGTAACAGTTTGTTACCAATAGATATGTACATTTTTAAAAATTCCCCTTTTATGAAACGTGACTACAAGTTGTATATGCTTCTGCCTAATTATAAGTATTTTATTTTACTTAGTTTCTTTTGTTTTGTTTAACATTTCATCTCATAACATTCTACTTTATTGGCTAAGGATGTAAATACTGAGTCTAGTAAGAAAAGAGGGTCTTCAATTAGTAACCTCACAATAAAGGAGCAGAAGGTACTAAAGAAATTGCAAAATAACAACAAGTTGGTCATATTAAATTCAGACAAGGGAGGGAGTGTAGTAGTGCAAAATAGGTCCCAATATACTCAGGAAGCATTAAGACAGTTGAGTGATGTAGAAACATATCGCAAAATCACATTTAATCCAATGATGAAGTTCACTCAAGATCTAGAAAGGTTTCTAAAATGCTATGTAGGGAAAGGCATCATTACACTACAAACAGCAGAAAGTTTGAAAGTAGACTTTCCAGTGACACCGGTTTTCAAACACCTGCCGAAAATACACAAGTCTATGATTGCTCCCCCAGGACGCCCAATTATTTCGGGAATTGGGTCACTGGGGGAGAAACTAGGAGCCTATGTTGACACTATACTCCAACCCATAGTCCAGATCACCCCTGCATATGTGAGGGACACGAAACATGTTTTACGATTACTAGACACTATAGATATAAGTGAGGGAGACGTCTTACTAACGGTAGACGTAGCCTCGCTGTATTCTTGCATCCCGCACTTTCAGGGACTACAGTCCTTGGAACAAATGTTAAAATTATATACTGACTTTGATGGCAGATTTATAGAGTTTGTATGTGAGGGGGTGAGATTTTTACTAACCCACAATTGCTTCTCATTTGAAGGAGAGTATTATGTTCAAAACCAAGGCACAGCCATGGGAGCGAAATTCACCCCCTCATATGCGAATCTATACTTAACAAATTACGAACTTAATAAAATCTTCTGTGATGGTAACCCTTTTAAATCAAATATTAAAATGTACCGCAGATTTATCGATGACTTGATAATCATCTGGAGAGGGGGAGTAGAATTAATTGAAGAGTTCATGGCATATCTGAACCATAATGACCAGAATTTAAATTTCACTTACACTGTGTCAGACACTAGTATATCATTTTTAGATATTGAATTGGTATTAGATTTTGATTTGCAAAAGATCACTACATCAACTTTTAGAAAATCTACCTCAGGGAACACCATACTTCGGGCTGATTCCCATCATCCCGCCCATTTAAAGAGGGCTATCCCTAAGGGGCAATATATGCGTCTTAGACGAAATTGTACCCATTTAGATGTGTACAAGGAACAAGCTGCTTCATTATCTGAACGTCTTGTCATTAGAGGATATGACAGAACTATCCTCTCACAAACCAGTAAAGCAGTAGAAGTAATGAGTAGGGAAGAATTATTGAGGGATAGTAACAAGAACAGTAGGAAAGGGAATGCACAAAATCTTAATAAGTCAGAAGGCCCTATTACATTCACCACCAGCTATAGCAAGCAGTTTGAGCGAATTAATCGTATTATAAGAAAGTATATACCAGTTTTGGAGAAAGATATTCTCCTCCAAGAGGTGGTAAGGAAACAGGGAATCAGATGTGTCAGTAAAAGAGCTAAGACAATAGGTAATCATTTAACGAGGGATTTCTCAAAGAAACACGTAACAACATGGCTACCAAGTCAGACTGGGTTCTTCAAGTGCAAAAGAATACCATGTAAAAGTTGTGATTTTGCCATAACAGGTGATTCTTTTAAATCTACTGTTACTGGTAAAACCTTCGAAATTAGACATAGAATGACTTGCCATTCTAATTTTGTGGTTTATTTAATCACATGCAATTTGTGCAATAAACAATATGTGGGTAGAACCACAAGATTGCTCAAAGATCGAATCCGAGAACACTTGTTATCCATTAAACAAGACCCTCCAAAAACTCCGATAGCAAAACATTTTGTGGCACACTTCAATACCATGGGAATACCGATTAATGATACTAATATAGGTACAGTGTTAGGGTTTCAAGGTATCGATACAGCTGTCAAAAGTGCTAAAGGAGGTGACAGAGTAGCTGCATTAAACAGGAAAGAGGCCTTTTGGATCTTCAATCTATCCACGGGAGTCCCACTTGGAATAAATAAAATTACAGATCTCAGATACTTTGTAGACTAATGTATTTAGATAAACGTAGTTTAGAAATAGTAAATGTGACCCATTAACCCACCACATATAACACCTGGATAGGGATTGCAGCAGATGTTGGTATAGCAATCTGCTGGTTCCGAGTCTTCAAATTTTAAACCCCCTGAGAGTACGACCCTCCATAACCATACTTTGTAGAAAGGAAGTTAGTAGATATACACAACCCTGAATATTTATAATGAGTCACACATAGTCTTATAAGGAGAAACATTTTCTCTATTTAAACAGGATATTGATGCATAGGAGGTACATAATATATATAACAATTACCTCATTGGTATGACAAGATAGTTACTAACTACAATATTAATTCCATCGAGGAAATCTTAATCAACTTTAATCTCAATCATAATTCTATTAGTGAGTGGTCTAGTCACGTTAAAGTTAATATTTATTCACATTTATTAGTCAGTGCACTGTTTCAAAAGACACATTAGTCACATACTTACTGTCATAGTTAGCATAGTAAGTGTTCATGATTCACAGAAGCTATTTACACACAATAATAATGAATACAATGATAATAAGATATTGTTAAATTATTATTTTATTAATAATACTTTATGCACCGAGATCATCAAATGTTGTCACTATCTCTTCATTAATTTTCACAACCTTTATCAATTTTAATTAATTTTGTTTCATTTTTAGTCACAAGGATTAGGGCATAGAAGGAATTAGATTCTAAATAGAGTCAGTCACTATATTAATCATTAACATATATAGACACGTAGTTCACATAATGTTAAGAAATATGCAAGAATTAAGATTAAAGGCCATATATTTATATCTAAGTTTACAATATTTGGGTGGCGTATTAGGTGGAGTAACGACTGGTATAACAACATATATAATACATACTACACTATATACATATACAAGTATACTGAGTTAAACCAGTCAAAAAGGACACTAAATAACTCCACTTCTTTAGAAATATTTGTAAAACAAAGTAGAATGTTATGAGATGAAATGTTAAACAAAACAAAAGAAACTAAGTAAAATAAAATACTTATAATTAGGCAGAAGCATATACAACTTGTAGTCACGTTTCATAAAAGGGGAATTTTTGGATATCTAAATATCCATACATACAGGGAGTGCAGAATTATTAGGCAAATGAGTATTTTGACCACATCATCCTCTTTATGCATGTTGTCTTACTCCAAGCTGTATAGGCTCGAAAGCCTACTACCAATTAAGCATATTAGGTGATGTGCATCTCTGTAATGAGAAGGGGTGTGGTCTAATGACATCAACACCCTATATCAGGTGTGCATAATTATTAGGCAACTTCCTTTCCTTTGGCAAAATGGGTCAAAAGAAGGACTTGACAGGCTCAGAAAAGTCAAAAATAGTGAGATATCTTGCAGAGGGATGCAGCACTCTTAAAATTGCAAAGCTTCTGAAGCGTGATCATCGAACAATCAAGCGTTTCATTCAAAATAGTCAACAGGGTTGCAAGAAGCGTGTTGAAAAACCAAGGCGCAAAATAACTGCCCATGAACTGAGAAAAGTCAAGCGTGCAGCTGCCAAGATGCCACTTGCCACCAGTTTGGCCATATTTCCTAGCTGCAACATCACTGGAGTGCCCAAAAGCACAAGGTGTGCAATACTCAGAGACATGGCCAAGGTAAGAAAGGCTGAAAGACGACCACCACTGAACAAGACACACAAGCTGAAACGTCAAGACTGGGCCAAGAAATATCTCAAGACTGATTTTTCTAAGGTTTTATGGACTGATGAAATGAGAGTGAGTCTTGATTGGCCAGATGGATGGGCCCGTGGCTGGATTGGTAAAGGGCAGAGAGCTCCAGTCCGACTCAGACGCCAGCAAGGTGGAGGTGGAGTACTGGTTTGGGCTGGTATCATCAAAGATGAGCTTGTGGGGCCTTTTCGGGTTGAGGATGGAGTCAAGCTCAACTCCCAGTCCTACTGCCAGTTTCTGGAAGACACCTTCTTCAAGCAGTGGTACAGGAAAAAGTCTGCATCCTTCAAGAAAAACATGATTTTCATGCAGGACAATGCTCCATCACAAGCGTCCAAGTACTCCACAGCGTGGCTGGCAAGAAAGGGTATAAAAGAAGAAAATCTAATGACATGGCCTCCTTGTTCACCTGATCTGAACCCCATTGAGAACCTGTGGTCCATCATCAAATGTGAGATTTACAAGGAGGGAAAACAGTACACCTCTCTGAACAGTGTCTGGGAGGCTGTGGTTGATGCTGCATGCAATGTTGATGGTGAACAGATCAAAACACTGACAGAATCCATGGATGGCAGGCTTTTGAGTGTCCTTGCAAAGAAAGGTGGCTATATTGGTCACTGATTTGTTTTTGTTTTGTTTTTGAATGTCAGAAATGTATATTTGTGAATGTTGAGATGTTATATTGGTTTCACTGGTAAAAATAAATAATTGAAATGGGTATATATTTGTTTTTTGTTAAGTTGCCTAATAATTATGCACAGTAATAGTCACCTGCACACACAGATATCCCCCTAAAATAGCTATAACTAAAAACAAACTAAAAACTACTTCCAAAACTATTCAGCTTTGATATTAATTAGTTTTTTGGGTTCATTGAGAACATGGTTGTTGTTCAATAATAAAATTAATCCTCAAAAATACAACTTGCCTAATAATTCTGCACTCCCTGTATATATATAATTATTATATGGTTCAGTTCTAGATTCTGGGAATTTCTTTTCCCTCTCAGTACTTGATTCAATAGGTTTGTGAAATACTATCAAGTAACATGAGAATAGACTTAATTGTCAGGTAAGAAATAGTTTTTTTGGTTCAAGTTTTTTTGGTTCAAATTTTATATATATATTTTTTTACATTTAGTGTGATGTTCCATATTAAAAATGTACATATCTATTGGTAACAAACTGTTACATATTCGTCTTATCTGTTGTATTTGCGATAATATGCAACCATTAGCGGATGCCTTGTGGTCTTGTCGTAGACAGCTAACGGATCGACAGCGGCACTTGTGGATATAAGATCCATATACTAAAAGTGTACATTTGACTGTGAACCACCGTTGGCGCATGACCGCAATAGCTGGATACGATCAGACCAGGAATGCAGACAGCCGGATATGATTAACCTAAGATAACAGGTGTGCTGCAACACAGGTGAGCATACGTAACAGGAAGTAATACATGTTTAAAAGAACCAAGTGTTTTACTGTGTGTAAGTCCCTGACGAAGTGCCTCCGGGCAGGAAACGCGTCGGACGTTTCATTTTTTGTGCTCCCTCCCGAGCTTGTATGTACCTGGGCTTCACCTTGACTTTCAATAAAGTCGGCCTTTATTTGCAATGTTTGCGGCTGTTTGTTTTTCCCTTGTAACGGATTTTCTTATCAGTGTTCTTTTTTTTATTCTTTATTAAATGTTTTATTGATTTTTCAAAATAGAAAACAAATAAACAATTGAAGAATAAGTACAGATCACTCACATTTGTCACAAAAATAAACAAATAAATAAAAGGGTTGAAATCGTACACAATAAATAACATGTAACACATCGTCTTATACAGAGAATTATAAGCTTACATATGGCATTGTCAAAGATATTCCAGATTTTAAGCTTTACATTACCCCACTTTACAGGTAAATAGATATAACTCTCACAGGATTTTTTGCTCCCATAAGAAAAAAACAGCAAAAAGGTCTTGTTTCCCAATATACACATAATGTATTCTTTCTAGCGCTAAGACATTATCTACTTCATTTAACCATACAGGTAGTGTAGGGATCACAGGTTTCTTCCATAGCCTGGGTATTAAACGCTTTGCGCAGTTAAGCATACAGTGAAATAATCGTTTCCTATATATGCAGGATATGTTTGGTGTATCGTTAAGTAGAATAATAGTGGGTGAAAGTGTTATTGAGGTGTCAAGTACAGTGTTAATGCTCCTAGAGATGTCTGCCCAAAAAGTGCTTAGTAGGGGCAGGACCACCAGATATGGGATAGTGTACTTACCCCTCCACAGTGTCTCCAACATAGTGATGAGGAATTTCGGAAAAATACTGTGAAGGCGATGCAGTGTCAAGTACCATCTGGAGAGCAACTTATAATTCTTTTCGGCTATATTTATGGAGATGGATGACTTTTTTATCTCATTAAATATGTGGCGCCATTGGGACTCTGTCAGGTTGGCTTTTAGCTCGGCTTCCCATTTAGAGATATAGGAGGGCTTCTTATCAGGAAAGGAACCTCTTAGTATTTTGTAAATTATGGAGATATGGGACCTGGTTATAGAGGGGGAAGTACATAAGGTTTCAAAGGAAGTAAGTGATCTGGTGAAGTCCTGTTTGTGGGGGATAGTGAGTATGGCATGCCTAATCTGGAAGTAAGGAAACCATAGGTGAAAAGGTGGCCCTAGTAGTTGGGAGAGTGCCAGTTGTGGAAGTACTGTTCCTCGGTCCAACACAGTATAAACTGGGATATTTGTGGGTAAACCCGCAACACATGGAGTCTGAATAGTGTGAGAATTTAACAGACTCGGGTTATTGAGGAGAGGGGTTAGGGGGGATATTGAGCTAGATATTGTTTTGTTTTGGGCCACTAGTCTGTACCAAACTCTCAGGGTAGTCGCTATAAGATAATTTGTACTAGTTCTAGGGGGTCTTGTGTTAGGGGGAATCCAACACAGGTCACCTATGTTGTGGCATCCTATCAGACTGCATTCAAGTTGGACCCATGGCTTATTTAGGTGGGCTTGTTTCCAAGCAGTGATGCGAGCCAAATGAGCTGCTCTATAATACTCTAAAAAGTTTGGGACACCTAATCCTCCATGTTCCCTACTGAGATAAAGTGTGTTCCTGTTCACCCTGGACCTCTTATGAGCCCATATAAATAGTTCAAATTGTTTTTGCTGTCGGGTTATATATTGTAAGGGAAGATCCAATGGAGAACTTGAAAAACGTACAGAAATTTGGGGAGAAGTTTCATCTTTATGGAATTGATGCACCCTAACCATAAGAGATGGCCTTGCTTATGCCAGGCCTCAAGGGAAGATAGAGACTCATTTTGCGAAGGTAAGTAGTTAAGTTCAAAAAGATCTGCTGGAGTAGCAGGAACCTCGATTCCCAAATAGCGCAGTTTGGTCGCAATCTGGAAACTGGTGTGTTTGGAAAGAAACCTGGATTGCACCTCTGAAATATTTAAAGGCATCAATATTGATTTCCCCATATTTATAGTAAAATTAGAGACCTGCTTATACATGTCTAATTCTGCAAGGAGAGGCGTTATAGAAGAGTTTGGGAATCGAAAATATAATATCGTCCGAGTAGAGGAGGCACTTTTGATGCTCCTCCCCGAAGAGGATACCTTGGATGTTGGTGTTACTTCTGATCCTAGCTGCTAATGCCTCTACTGTTAGGGCAAACAACAAGGGAGAAAGGGGGAAGCCCTGCCGTGTACCGTTGTTGATATAAATCTGATGGGATAGTGTATAGTTAGCGTAAATTCTGGTGGTGGGGTTATGAAATAGTGCCTTTATTTGAGTGATCAGTATATCTGAGAATCCAAACTTCGACAGCGTGGCCCAGAGAAAATCCCAGTCCACCCTGTCGAAGGCCTTCTCCGCATCTGTAGACAAAAAGTCCATAGGAGTTTTAGTGGAAACAGTAGTAAACAGGGTTTGTAATACATGTATAGAATTGTCTTTGACTTCCCTATTTGGAATAAATCTGACTTGATCGGTATGTATGAGTAGGGGGAGGATTACATTTATTCTTGTTGCCAATAGCTTTGCGTATAGCTTAACGTCTATGGGGCTTTTCCCTGAGGAAGGTTCTTAATAGACACTAGGAGTTCCTGCAGTGTAAACTGCGAGTACAGAGTTTCACAGTGCTCTGCTGTCAGGGAAGGGAGATGTGTCTGTGAAAGGTATTTATTAATTAATCCATGTTTATGGAGCGGGTCTAGGTTTGGTAGGTTATAGAGGGAGGAGTAATAGTCTGTAAAATAGTTGACTATGTCTGTATTGGAGGTATATAAGGATCCAGAAGAATCCACAATTTTGGGGATAAAGGATTTATAATTCTTTTTTTTTTTAAAGATCTGGATAAAAGATGTCCTGCCTTGTTACTTTCAATGAAGAACTTGGATTTTGTGGCAAGTGCTCCCTGGCTTGCTTGGATTGTAGCAAGAGCTGTGCAGATTTGGGGTTCTGTTTTAGATCTTTCTCTTTCTCTTGGAAGTCAGACGTCAAAGAAGTGTATATCGCTGCTCTCTGTTTGCGTAATTTATGTGTGTGAGTCATTGTCACTCCCCTAATGTAGCACTTTTATGCTTCCCAGTTATTAGTTATTGATGCCTCGGTGGGGTTATTAAAGTTAAAAAACTCCGTTGTTTTTTCAATTATATCAGTGGTTATCAAAGGATATGAAAAGATCTGGTCATTAAGTCTCAATAGCTGTTGGTGTTGGGGTTTTGTAGACCATTTAAAAGTGGAGCTAACCATGCTATCGTCGGATCTGGAGGTGTGATGTATGCGTGAATCAGTCAGTGCAGTCAACATCCCCTGGTCACAAAATAAATAATCTATGCGCATGTAAGAATGCTGAGGGTTGGAGAAAAAGGTAAAATCCTTGGTCATAGGGTGTCTTAATCTCCAGGTATCAAAAAAGGGAATAGAATGAAGCAGTGGGCCAATTGGCTCTGATTTGGCTGCTCCAGATATATGACTTACCCGATGTTGTGTCTAAGGCTGAAAATTGAAATCCCGTCCCAGGATTATTTGGCCTTTAGAAATATCCAGTAGGTGATTAACAACCTTTCGAAAGAAGGAGGGTGAAGGGCGTATTGGGGCGTAGATATTGGCTAATGTGAATGGCCTACTGTAGTATAACCCCACTAGTATTAGTATCCTGTCCTCTTGTTCTTGGTATGTATTCAGGAGATGGAAAGTGTACCCTTTCTAAATGAAATGCTTACCCCATTATGCTTTTTTGGGCCCGAATTAAGGAAATGTTGGTCATAATAAAGGCGTGATATTACGTGTTCATTTGACTTTCTAAAGTGTGTTTCTTGGGTCATAATAATATCAATATGCTTTTTGTAGAAGTCGTGGAAAGCTAGTGATCGTTTCTGTGGGGACAAGAATCCCTTTACATTTTGTGTGGCAATGTTAAAGGAGCTGACTTGGGGATGTGAAAGCATAGGAACCTGAGTGGTAATCTGAACATCAGGCATTATTTGTTAAAATTAAGACAATACTTTACTAATACAACCAAACTATACTCTGTATGCAGTACAACTGATTCCAAGTAATAAGTAAGTCACCTGGAGGTGAAGTTGGGAACTATAAGGGAGGGGGAAGAGTTGGAAGAAGGGGGTATTAGATACAGAGAGAGTTTAAAGAGAGTAAAAATAAAAATATAAAAAGGCAGGGACAAAAAATGTGACAGCAGGTGAAATTACGGCTCAAGCGCTGCGGAATCTGTTGGCGCTCTACAAATAACCGATAATAATAATAATAACGGAGCCCACTCCAACAGGAGTTCAATAAGTAAAATATACTTGAGGG
This sequence comes from Bombina bombina, assembly GCF_027579735.1. Lineage (NCBI taxonomy): Eukaryota > Metazoa > Chordata > Amphibia > Anura > Bombinatoridae > Bombina > Bombina bombina. The sequence goes on from NC_069503.1 coordinate 382,796,795, forward strand.
TGCATAGCCTCCATTATCGTAAAGTAGAGTGCAACATGGTACAGAATGTAATAACAAATCGGGAGTGAGACTGACACATCCCGCAGCAAGAGACAGTATGACATGTATATACAGGGTGAGGTTCACAGCTTAGTCTAGGAGTGTCAGTGATGGAGTTCTAAATAAGCAAAACAAATATATTGCAGAACAGCCAGTAGATTAACATATGCTTGCAAAAAATAGGTAATAGATCACATCCTAAGCCATAGATGCCATCTATTGCATTTAAGGCTAAACATTGTAGGACGAGACAGTAAACAACTTTCATTTCTGTTAATAGGGGAGATTTGAGAGTATACAAGACATCTGCAAACATACAAAAGTGCGCAAAACTAAACATTAAACTGAAGTCCACAGGTAGCTTGCATATATCAAGTGTCCCCAAAATATGCAGGAGGCTACATATTGAAATGTCCCTGTGAGTGGTGTGATACTTTATTTCCAAACATAAAAAGAAGAAAAACTCTAGTACCATACTCACAGGTTTTATTGATCACGTGGGACGTGTCTCGAGGTCAGGTAACCTCCTGAGATCTAGGAGATTCATGCCCCATTTTCTTCTTACTTCGCATGCTGACAATTTCAGACCACAGTCCTCTTTGTGGTCTAGATGGAAGGGGCGCAACCTTGGTAACGTGTGAGTCCTGGATTTGCTGGAGAGGAAGGTCTAGTTGCTTGCAGAAGTCAGCCGCCTGAGTTGGGCTCAGGCACTTTTATCTTTTCCCATTTTTGATGACTTGCAAGGAGACCGGGAAGCCCCACCTGTAGGGGATCTTCAAGGAGCATAGGTGTGTTGTGAGGAAGGCATATTCTTTCTGTATCTGGAGAGTCTGTATGGATAGATCTTGGAAGGTCTCAATTTTAGCACCCATGTAGGAAAAGTTAGGCTGAGTTCTTGCTAGTTGATACATTTTCTCTCTATCCCTGTAATTTTGGAAGCATATTATAATGTCCCTGGGAGGTTGATTATCACTAGGTTTAGGCCGTAGGGAGCGGTGAGCTCTTTCCAAAGGCATATTATCAATCACATGTTGGTCAGCAATGGCTAGGGACTGGAACATGTTTTGGAGGTGGTCTTCAATGTCTTCACATTTCACAGTTTCGGGCACCCCTCTAATGCGGAGGTTGTTCCGTCGCGCCCTGTTTTCCATATTATCTACCTTATGTTCTAGGTCCTTAATCTGTGACTGTTGGGCTTCTAAGGAGTAAAACATGTCAGAAATTTCTTTAGCCCATTCCTCTCTGTCATCTTCAAGGGCCTCTACACAAAAGCCCAATTCGTTAATGTCTCTTTTAAGGTCCGCAAACTCACTTTTAGTACAGGTCTTAACTTGATTTATTAGTGCCTCTATGGCTCTCGTGGTGACTGGGCCATCTTCACTTTGTGTAAGGTTGTGCGGTGAGGGTGGTGGACCTTGTGAATCATCTGGGTTATCAGATTGACAGTCGTCACTATGTGTCTGAGCAACATCTGCTTTTTTCTTTTATCAGCAGTTTTAAAAAAGGTATTCATTGCGCTAGGGACAGTATTAGTCTTTGGATTTCTCTTCATTTTGGAGTTACTGCGGAGCACCATCTTGTAGGGATCAAACCCACATGTGGGTATAGTGTAATTGCAACTCAGATTTTCAAATGAAATGGCTATGGAAGGCAGGTGTTTCTGGTAGTGTCTCTATTTGAGTATTTATAGTAAAAAGTAGTAAAAAGTAGGGTGAATAAAACTCCTCAATAAAGCTCCATTACTGAAAAAGGATAGTTCCCAGTTAAGTAGAAATGTTGTGTAGTTAATCAGCTAGTAAGGGAGCTGGTCTTCATTAAAATTGCATATATCTAGTTCATGGTTTGCAGCCCATGAAGTATGATAGTTAGTTTGCCCTGCGGTGGGGATAAATACTTGTATAGCACTTGTGATGTTTTGCTATGTCCCCATGTGCGCGCACGTTATGTGCTGGAGAACATGTATGTATACTCTGATAGTTGGGGGGTTAGAGAGTGTAATGGAAAGGCGGCATGTTATCTTACCCCTTATCGAATGTTCCGGAGGTGAGAGGGAGAGAGGAGAAAGCAATCATTGCCACCCACACCAGCGAAGCTCCACCAACGGAGTGATGCAAGACTATTCAAGGTACATCCGCTTGTCAGTCACTTCATTGCCGCAGGACCTCCGGAAAACACGGAGACAGAATGCCACATGAGGCAGGCTTTATTGCGGCCTACACCGCGCCTTATCAACAGATCAGCTCAGCAGGGTTCCAGCTCGTAGTTAAAGTCCCAGGGAGCTCCTAACATCTGCCCCTGCAATGCACAAGTTTTTGGAGCATGTAGCCCAGGTTTAGCTGTCCCGAGAGTGAGTCTTATTGTGTATTTGTGTGAAATGATTAATTAATGGAGAAGTGAGCATTTCTTGTTTAATGTCTGCTAAATGCTCCTTCATTCTTGTCCTTGCCTCCCTTGTTGTTAATCCTGTATAATGTAACCGACATTCAGTTCACGTGATAAGATATATCACATTTGTTGAACAATAGTTCAAACAATTCTTTTTAGAAAAAAATCTCCTGTCACAGTAGACTGAAACTGGTCTCCCATGGTCACCTTCTCACAGGCTTTACGAGCCGCAAAATTGCACTTATATGTGCCGTTGAATCTTAGCCACGAGGAACCACTCTCAGATACCTTAGATCTTAATTCTGTAGGTGCTAACATATTGCCTATTGACCTGTTCTTACGATATGCAAATTTGCAACCACCTTTCACTGCCTCCATTAAGCCATCATCTGCTGTCAACATGCTGAAGTGAGATTTCACTATCCTGCATAATTCTTCGTACTGATTAGAGTAATCAGTTATGAACATAACCCTACTACTTCCCTTCTCCATACTTTGTTTAATTGCTTTCCAGCTGGTACTTTTAATTTTCAGTAGGTCCACTCTTTGGATCTTGTCTACTACTCCTTTGGTCTTTTCTCTGCCTCCTGCTGATAAGTGCTTTCGTTATAGCAATTGCGCTTTAAGCGAATAAATTGTCCTTTGGCAACCGCCTTGAAAACTGTTTCTGGATGGCAACTCCTTGCGTGTAATAAGGAGTTACCTGAGATTGGTTTGTAAAAAACCTTTGTCTCTATTCCTTCTCCATGAATGCCCTTTAGTGTAATGTCCAGAAAGTTGACCTCCTGTTTATCAGACTCCCAGGTGAAGCTGATGCCAACCAACATCATTGATGTTTAGGCCCTGGACAAAGTCCAAAAGACTCTTCTCATCACCTTTCCAGATAAACAGGAGGCACTTATACCACACAATTTCCTCTTTGTGAGGGTTCCCATCTCCATAGACATGGAACAGCTCTCACCAACCCAAAAATAGGTTGGCATAGGAGGGGGCAAACTTTGCCCCCATAGCTGTCAAACGCCTCTGGAGATAGTAACCCCCTCCCCCTGAATTTGAAATAACGAATGCTGCTACTCTCAATAGATACTCCACATAGTTCTTGTTATTTTCCAAATCATCTGTTAAGAAAGAACTTTAGGGCTTGTAGACCTTTTGTATGTGGAATACTGGAATATAGGGACCTTACATTAACTGTTAGCCGCGTGAAGCCCCTGTCCCATCTTACTTTTGAGAGTAGATTAATTACATGTTTCGTATCTGTTAGATGGCTCTTAAGGGTGCTTACAATTGGCTGTAGAATGGAGTCCAGCCATTCAGAGAGATGCTCCAAAAGTGAGCCAATACCGCTCAAAATCAGCCTCCCTTTTACTTTCACCAAAGATTTGTGGACCTTGGGTAAATGATTGAAGACTGGAGTAATTGGATTATCCACCAATAAATACCTCTTGGTCTTCTCATCTTTGTACCCAAGGTCCACACCATCATCGATTAGACTTTCAAGTTGCCTCTGAAAAGGTTTCACTGGGTCATATCCTAATACCATATAATCCTCTTCCTCATATAATTGTCTGTGTACCTCTGCTTCAAAATCTTTTATATTTAAGAGCACCACAGCTCCACTTTTATCCGCCGAGCGGATTACTAGATTTTTTTTTGGTCAGATTATCTAGAGCCTTCCATTCTTTTTTGGTTATATTATCCTCCTGTGTAAGGTTAGTCTTATAATACAACTCAGTTAGATCTTTCTCCACTCTTTCTTGGAATCCCTACCGTATCCTTCCTCTATTTTGAATTGGTTAAAACCTTGATTTACATTTAAAAGAGGTTGCCACCACCTCTACATCCTCATCCAATGTGGATTCATACTGGAGAGACTCCAAGGTAAGGATACTGCAAGTGTCCTGAAAGTCTAGCATCCTAGTCCCTATCTGTGATGCAGCTGTCTCACCCTCTACATATTGAGAACCAGGTTGACCTCCAGCCTGATCTTTATAGAACTTCTTTAACATAAGATTGTGTATCAGTTTGTTTATATCTAATAGGGTATTAAACAGGTTAAAATTTGCAGATGGAACAAATGAAAGTCCCAGGCTTAGAACTTTAATCTCTACTTGACTCAAGGTGTGATTCAAGAGATTTATCACATCTCATTTCTGTACCTGGATGTCCCTCGCCCTCTCCTGAGGGGATATCGATTGTCCTGCCTCTGGAACTGCTGTCTGTGGCCATGTCCTCGACCACCTCAGTCCCCCCCCTTCGGATGTGCCCTGGGGGATGGAAAAAACCTGTTCCAGCTGTGCTTGCTCTTCAGCATTTGACCCATTCTCTCTATCTGCATTCATATATTCAGCTACTTGATATTTAAAATAGGAAGATGTTCTCTGTTTCTTGGGTAGCAGTCTGTTGGGTCCTTCTTTAGGCCTCACCACTTGTAACTTCTCATGTGGTCCCATCTCTCTGTTGGACTCCCTTCCATCATATGGTGGTGCCAATTCTTCTCCACCTGAAGTGGAACCTTCATCCATCGACTTGGCTTCACTCTCATAGAAGTTAACCTGTTTGTTCTTCTGTTGGTGGGTACTCAAATTCATATTCTCACTATGATTTAGTTTACCCCTTCCTCGTGATCTCCAGTTGTTAGGTTTAATGTTATCTTTAGAGTTCTCCTTTCTCCTCAAGAAATGTTCCTTCCTATTCCAAATGTAGACTGTACTTTGGTCATAGTCCTGTTGGTCTCAAATGTATTTTGAGTGTTTGATCTCAAGTAACAATGCTATTGCCTCTGATAGGGTTTCTTATAAAATACCATCAAACTTTGAGTAATTGGGTTCTTCACTCCTTTTGTTTAGCTCTTCTTGAACCCATGCTTTTTTGTTTGTGATATCCCCCCAGAGCTTTAGTCTTGTACTCAATAACCAACAAGATTAGCTTCAGGGAACACTCGGTCACGTTATTGTTCCAGAGCTCTATAAATCTTTTATCATCGGTAACAAAGGTAGGGAATTTATTCAACCTCAGACCTCTAGGGATTATCCCAAGCTCAGGATACTTTTTCAGAGTCCATATGTCCCATTTGATTTTATCCTCTTTTTTAACAGAAAGTCAATTTCCTCAAATATGGACACCACGGAATAGTTTGTATGAACTGTATTAAACATTCTCTCACAATCCCAGGATAGTAAGTCTCTTCCGTTGGCTGTACGAAGTGAGAAATAATTAGGTAGTATATGGGATTCCCTTTCTCCATCCTCCCCTGTATGCATACTATTTGCTCAGGTTGGCTGCTTAGTACAAGATATTAGTTTTCCCTGTACACCCGGAGTCTGGCCAGTGACCCCAGCGATAGCAGCTTAGAACAAAATAAGGAAACTTTATGGGTTACAGGGTACACAATCTTGTCAATCCTTATATTCAATTATGTGACAAATCAGTCCATTATACAGGTTACACAAATTTCCACACCCACTCTCCTCCTATTCAGGTAATTTAATATGAGTGTCGATATCCACCGTAAGTGTACTTAGTGGATTCACAAGTGCGTTTGGCTGCATACAATGATCACAAAGTTAGTATAAGTACTCCCATGTATTGCAAAGTTCATAAGCCTTGATTCAGCTCTATGCTTCTGCTTATGTTAATGTTTCTAGCCAACGTGATCCATACAACCAATATAGCTAATTCATTGTGAGTAACAATAACACACATAAATCCTCACATTTCTGCTGTAACGTACATTTTCCAGTTAGGCAGCTATCGTAGTTAACCAATCTGTATAGACGGGTGATAAAACTTTCCCCAAATGCTGCGTGTATTATGTCCGTATGTATGGCTGTTCACAAGCCACTGTAGTAACGATACTTAAGCACAGTGTGTGAATGTGTGCATGAGAACAATCTTACCATCATATTCTCCTCTCAATTCAAGGCTAACAGACCACCAGCTTGTTACCACTTCCCACAGCTGAGAGAATCTCTTCAGGGTGTAGCATGTGACGTATCCTCATCTGAAAGCCAGTCCGGACGTCTATTGGTTGATGCGTGGGTGTGTGTAGAGAGACCAGTCAATCCTGAGCAAAAATTTGGTTGTAAGATCCGTGCTTCACTGAATGGCCCCAATGATTGTAAATTAAAGTAGATGAAGAAAAGGAGCACGGGATCTGTAGAAAAACCATCTTTATTAGAAACTATTAAAACTTAGTAATCTTCAGCATACAATAAGGGGGATACTGAACAGGGTTCCCCCAGCTAGAACACTGTGACAGCTGACGTGTTTCGGCTCAATTCCGTACTCCAAGCCATTAAAAAGCACAAGTCTAGTGCTTCCTTAAAACCTAACTCTAGCTGTGTGATTGGCCCAAAAACCACCAATAAAGTTCTTCAGATTATTTAACTAATTCATGACCATGCTTTGTTAAGAAGCAGCTATGCACTACTGGGCGCTAGCTGAACACATGCAATGAGCCTATGACAAGATGCATATATATATGTGCAGCCACCAATCAGCATGCTTAGCTCCCGGTAGTGCTTTGTTGCTCCTAAACAAACCTAGTTATGTTTTTTTTTACAAAGGATACTTAGAGAAATAAGCAAATTAGATAATAGAAGTAAATTATTGTATACAATGATATGCTCAATCTGAATATCGAAAGTTTAATTTTGACTCTATGGTCCCCTTAAATTAATGCCAAGCATGTAGAATGTAAAGACTCTGCTGCCCTTATGAAGAATCTCATTTCACTCTCATGTTTCATGGAAATCTGATGAAGTTGCCTACAAACACACACACACACACTCACACACACTCACACACATCTATCTATCTATCTATCTATCTATCTATCTATCTATATCTATCTATATCTATCTATATCTATATCTATATGTATATATATATATATATATATTTACAACCCTAGCATTGATCCCACCATAGATCTATTGCTGTAACCACCACTATTTGTCTTTATGATGTACCTATGCATGTGCTAAGCATAAGAATTTGTGAGATTGCTTGCACAATTGATCTTTGTACAAAACAGGAACTAATAGGTTATGCTGAATTACTTTTACTTTACTTTACTATTTATGTGCACAATACATTTTTTACATCTCCAGGGAACTGGGAAATCCTACAATACGCGTAAAAGCTTATGAACTTTTTTGGGCAAATCTGCTATAGAACATAAGAGCATAGCTTTTCCGCATGGAGAAAAATGGTTGCCTTGGATGAAGAGTTACTTGAGAATATTGGTATTGATGAAATGTTCAATAATTAACATATATTACATTAATATATATATATATATATATATATATGTTTGTGTGTGCGTGTGCTTTATTAAGTAACTTACTAAAGCACGTATGGTGTATTAAGACCCAAGAGTGCCTCCATATCTTGGGCTAGATTACAAGTGGCATGCTAACTGTTGCGTGCGAGTGATAAGTGGCATATTGCAGATCTTTGCACACGCCGGAAGCATTGTGCGTATTATGAGTTGAAAGTAAACGTCGCTTGAGCGCAATTGAATTTAATGTGTGTCAAGTTAGCCTGAGTTCACAGCTCCGGTTAACTTTTACGCTTGACTAAAAAGTTGCCTGAAACACATCAGAAATACATTGTATAGTGCAGTTACAATCATAATAACACTGTCTAAAAAAATTATTAATAAGATTGAATAAAAAAGTTATAAGAGCTCAAACAAAGGCATGAGAGGGGCTTTAACATAGAGATACGTACATACACGTGTCTAAATATGTATATATATATATATATATATATATATATATATATATATATATATATATATATATATATACATACACATACATACATACAAGGAATCCAAACAGGTACTCTCCGGACTTTAAAACATTTATTGAGTGTGACGTTTCGGGATGGTTCCCCTTCCTCAGATCAAGTAAATACCAACATAACAGTGTGACTTACCCCATGAAATACCCCACAGACCCCACAGACATTCTGATCCGTCCATGATAACCGTCAGTGTCTGCAGCTAGCAACTGCGCATGCGTGCTGGACTCCTATGGATTCATCAGATGGACCTAATTAAAACAAATGCAAAAGCAGTAACTACGTTGACTTTATGAATTAGTACATATGAGATGCAGATTAACATGTTGTAATTATTGATTTATTACTGCACCCAGTGCAGATCTATTGTTTAGGTTGTTTAAATTATATATAGATCCTGTATGTTGCTTGCAATTGAAACACAAACGCCTGCTACATAATATACATATACATAAGCCGCTACAATATTATCTGCTGATTCCGTTTCTGCTTTTGGGTTTGTTTTAATTAGGTCCGTCTGATGACTCCATAGGAGTCCGGTGCACATGCGCAGTTGCTAGCCGTAGATGGCTGTCACGGATGGATCAGAATGTCACTCTCTGTGGTATATTTCATTAAGTAAGTCACACTGTTATGGTTGTTGGTATTTACTTGGTCCGAGGAAGAGGAACCCCCTCCCCGAAATGTCATGCTCAATAAAGTCCGGCGAGTGCCTGTTTGGATTCCTTGTGCATTATTTGTTTGTAGTGCACCCCGGCAGTTGGTGAGAAGTTTGTATATGTATGTATATATATATATATCTATGCACTAGTCCTAAAGCCCGTCTACATGGGACAGTTTTTTGCAATACAGCAGTCCCACCCCTTGCTCTCTCCCCCCTCTGTTTTGCTCTCTCTCTTCCTCCTCTCTTTTGCTCTCTTTCTCCACCCTCTCTTTTGTGCTCTCTCTCCCCCCTCTCTTTTACTCTCTCTCTCTCCACACTTTCTTTTGCTCTCTCTCTCCCCTCTCTTTTGCTCGCTCTCTCTCCCCCCCCTCTCTTTTGCTCTCTCTCTCCCCCCTCTCTCTTTTGCTCTCTCCCCCTCTCTTTTATATATATATATATATATATATATATATAGTTGTTCATATGCATTTATGTATTTATATCTGTATATATGTATTTACAGATATAAAAACATAAATACATATGTTTACATATAAAGACATACAGTATATATAAGTGTATTGGAGCCCTTTGCAGTCAAGAAGCTTAAAACATTATAAAAATATTTACGCAATATTTATATTTAAAAAAAGGGCTAGATTACAAGTGAAGAGCTAAATATCATGAAAGCAATATTTGCGATCCACTGAGTAAAACCAGTGCATGCTAATGTGTGCTGGTATTGCAAGTTGACCGCAATGTAAATACAAGCTTGTGTTCGCATTGTTTGGAAGCATTGTGCTCATGACAGTGCACTTCTATAAGCTCCAATGCCTAGTGCAGCGATGGGCACCATTATTAAACATATATTAAATGACTATATACATATATATTTATGTGTTAATATATGTATTTACACATATAACACATAAATATATAAATATAAAAAGAATATACATATATATTTAATGGGAACACACAGTTCTTATAGACCGCAATGTAGAGGCATTTTTCAGGGCCATTTATTTTCTAACACCCCAAAACCGCCACTTTTCACCCCATATAACTGCTTTTTATAGTTATTGTATTAAAAAATAAAGATGTTACTACCTTTAATCTTTAATGAAAAATAGATTACACTTAATTTTGGGGCATTTGGTGAACATTTATAAAAGTAACCAGAGATCTGATCTCTGGTTAATTTTATAAGCACTAATTGCTGCTGCGAGCTATTACACATTTCCAGGCAGTGATCAAAAGGTCATTTGAATTGATCTCATCTCATATATAGTTTAGGACAAATGTTTGTTCTTTAGAAGTCCTTGACTAACAAAAAGGGGGTTTGTGTTACACAGCCCAGACCATCTGACAGAGAACTGCAATTTACAGCAATCAAACTGATACAAACAGCTTCCTATATAAATTAATTATTTGGTCTTATCACATATATATGTATATATATATATATATATATATATATATATATATATATATATATATGACAATCTTATTATGAAGAGAGTCCTCATATTTAAGGCATCTTTAAACTACCATAATTCTTTAGTGTTCTTGGGGATATGAAACCTCATTCTCCCTCTTTGACTTATAGTTGGGATCTAGGATGGCACACTCACAACTGATTAATATGGACCCATTTATCCATAAAATTATCATTTTTAGGTAACCTAATTTTTGTAGGCAACTGGAGATATTTTGTCAGTAATGACAAAAGGACCCTTCCATGATGGAAGAAATTTCTTAGCCTGATCTCTTCTAAAGTTATAAAGATAAACTGTATCACTTATTTCATATTCCTTTTTGGACGTTTTAAGATCATAATAGGTTTCTGCGGCGGTTGCGGCCTTCTCTATGTTCTTTTGAGCCAATGCAAAAGCATATTGCAGATGCTTCCTTAAGTTCTTCACATATTGATGCGTATTGGCAGCATTTATCAAGTTCTGGTCTGATGTACAGTACAATAGATGTTGAGGTAGAACCATTCTTCTACCAGTCATCAATTCAAAAGGTGACATCTTAGTAGCACTACTTGGAGTTGCTCTTAATGCCATTAGGACTAGAGGTAATTTTACATCCCAGTCTTTACCTGTTTCACTCACAAACTTTTTGAGGATTTTCACAATGGACTGGTTGTAATACTCTACACCACCTTTAGAGGCAGCTCTATATGCAATATGGAGCTTCCTTTTAACCCCTAGTATTTTCCAAATCTTTGTCATCACTTCACTAATGAAGTGGGTTCCCCGATCGGATCTGATTCTCTGGGGCAAACCAAATCTGGAAAAGATTTGGTTGATGAGCAATGCTGCACATGTTTCAGCACTATTGTTAGGTGCACTGATGTACTCTACCCATTTAGTGAACAGGCATGTTACTGTCAACATGTATCTGTTACCTCTAGATTACCTAGTTACTGGACCAATAAAATCAGTTTGTATATCTGACCATGGCATTACCATCCCCCTTTTCTACAAAGGCGCTCTATGTATTGGTGCAGTGGGTTGGAACTGTGAACAGATTAAACAACCTTGACAGTATGTTTGAACATCTTTCAACATGTGCGGCCAAAAGGCGTAGTCACGCAATATTTCATATGTTAATTTGGCACCACGATGGCCAGATGTGGGAGCATCATGGGTATGTTGAAGCATGAGACCTCTGTACTGGGTAGGTACCACCCATTGTTGGATGCCAGTTTTGGAGGTTCTAATTAACAAACTACCCTGTAACTTGAATTGTGATTTGGATTTCATTAAGATTTTAAGATCTTCCTTACCAATATTATCCTCTTTTGAGATGGAGTGTTTTCAGGATTTTCTATGTGTTTATAGAAGATACCTATAATGGGGTTCCTTTTGACTAGTGTTACAGAAGCATTAGTTATTTTGTTGTGAAGAGCTTATTTCCCAGCAGCAATGCCTGAACCAGCAAGCCAGCGCCTAAGAAGGGCTCCAAGAAAACTGTAACAAGTTTCATTTCATAAAGAGTTAACTCTTTTTTTTCAGCTTTTAGAAACTATTGTCTAATCACCTCTGGAGCCAGACTGCTAATTGATAAGATGAACTTGTAAACTTGTTATCTTAAGTACTGTAATCCTATTGTGGCCTGTCAAAGGACAGTGCTCTCTATCTAAATGTGTGATGGGGGATTTTGTGCTTCCCCCCCTCTCCCCCTGGGAGTGCCCTGTGTGCATGTAACCTTAATAAAAAGCAGGCTGGGCATCCCAGTCCTGAGTTCTTGTTTGACCCTCAATCGCAGCGTTGACTCGTTTTTGTGGGCAGAAGGGTATCCTAGCTGTACTGCAGCTAAGGGAGATTATTCTATATTTGCGAGACTCATATAGAATACTATGGAAAGCAGCTTCTCCCCTCTTTAGCAATAGGGATCCAGGCTACTAAGCGGTCCATCTCTCAGCGAGACTAAGGGTAACCGTAACATTTGGCGGCAGCGGCGGGATTTTCCTGGATTTCCTAGGAGAGGTACAGAACGGATGGAGAGCGCTTACGAAAAATTGAAGCGTACAACCCTAAAGGATTTACTTGAAAGCAGAGGGGGGTACGCCAGCAACCGGCCGAGGAGAGAGCTGATCGCAGAATTGACCGAACTGGATCAGAGCTTCACAATGGCGGAAACACCGACCACGATTAGTGACGAAAAAACCAGGATTGTTCGGGAACGGCTCTCATTATACGGGCCGAACCCCTCCATGGAATTGGTACAGCAGTTGATGGCGGAGGCGGACGAGGATATACGAGAGACTCGAGCCCACGAACTCAACCTAGCGAACGCACACCGCAATGCTGAAGCCCCGCAGGTAATCATCCCTGTCGAAAATGCTGGGAGGCCCAAGATACCCTATGCGGCATTTCGACCCTTCCTAGAGAGCGAGACAGGGATTGATGAATATTTGGCGGACTTCGAAAGGCAATGTGCCCTGCACCAGATTCCCAACAGAGAGTGGCCCACGATATTGTCTGGGAAACTATCCGGGCGAGCCCTGGAAGCCTTTCGTACTCTGGGTGCTGAGGAAGTGACACAGTATGAGCTAGTTAAGGAGACACTGTTGCGACGGTACGCTGTAACTCCGGACACGTATCGCCGACAGTTTCGGGGCACGGAAAAGAAGCCTAACGATACCCATATGGAATGGGCGCACCGAATGCGGAGAGCGGCAAATCACTGGCTGAGCGGAAGTAAAGCGGTGACTGGGGAGGAAATTTTACAATTGTTTCTCTTAGAACATTTTTATAATGGCATGGAACAGCAAGGGAAGGAATGGCTGCGAGACAGGCGGCCTTCTACCTTAGAAGAAGCAGCCAAATTGGCCGATGAACATTATGACTCCCGTCTTCACGAACCCATGAACTACCGAGCTCCAGCACGGGTCGAACCCAGAGAGGTTTACCGTGCACCCCCTCGTGCTGAATTCCGAGCCCCGGTGCCCACAGGGCCCGTCCGACACTCAGGACCACCCAATAACAGCTCTGAGCGTCCCAGACCGACTTGCCACCGATGCAAGCAACCAGGGCATTTCATGGCTAGCTGCCCCCTTAATACGCACCAGACACCCAGGAATTACAATTACCCCTCTGGGTCCTATCGTCCGGCCCGGGCCCTCTGTGTTAACCAAGAGGCCCCTATGGAGGGATATGTGGGGCCGCTTCACGAGGCAGACCCTGTATATGCTGCCTCAGATAACCGCCAGCACCATCGGCAGAGGGTATGGCTCGAGGGGCGATCTACCGAGGGATTGCGAGACACAGGGGCTACTATCACGCTGGTACAGAGTCATTTGGTGCCAGAGCACAAGCGATCCGGACAGACTGTGGCCGTTAGAGTGGCGGGGGGGGATGTGTACAAAATTCCAACAGCTAAAGTGCATCTTGATTGGGGAGCGGGAAAGGGGGCTGTGAACGTGGGCCTAATGGATAATTTACCTGCCGAAGTACTACTGGGCAACGATTTGGGCCCCATGACTTCTGCCTATGCTCCAGTATGCAACAACGAGGCGGACCCAGTGACTACACGGGCCCAAGCCCGGACGGAGCGAGAGCTCTCACCAGTGCGGGAGACACAGGTAAGACCTACCCCGACCTTGCCTGACAGGTTAGGCCCCATACCCTGGGACACCCCAGATGCCTTCGAGGCAGAGTCTAAGACTGACCCGACCTTACAAAAGTACCGGGAACGAGCAGAGACCGGAGGGGGCGGGGCAGATAACGAAACATTCTTATGGGAAAAAGGGAAACTATACCGCTGGACAGAGAAAAGGGGACAGCGTAGGCGACAGCTGGTAGTGCCCCACAAATACCGTCAAGAAATCCTCAAAATAGGCCACGACATCCCCTTAGCAGGCCACCTAGCCGTTACCCGTACCCTACACCGCATTACTCACACGTTCTTTTGGCCAGGGGTGCACGCTGACGTTAGAACTTACTGTAACACCTGCGATGTGTGTCAACGAGTAGGAAGGCGAGGCGATCACCCTAAAGCCCAGCTAGTAAATATGCCCATTGTAGAGGAACCCTTCAGCCGGGTTGCTATTGACCTAGTGGGACCACTGGCTACCCCTAGTCCCTCCGGTAAGCGATACATTCTTACCGTAGTGGACTACGCTACCAGGTACCCAGAGGCTGTCGCCCTATCCAACATACAAGCGGATACGGTAGCGAATGCACTAGTACAGGTGTTCTCCCGGGTAGGATTTCCAAAAGAAATCCTATCCGACCGAGGCACCCAATTTACGGCTGAATTGACCCAACAACTCTGGCAGGTTTGCAAAATTAAGTCCCTCCTAAGCTCCCCATACCACCCCCAGACGAACGGGCTGTGTGAGAGGTTCAATGGGACCCTCAAGCAAATGCTCAAGACGTTCACTCAGGAATACCGAGACTGGGAACGCTTCCTGCCGCACCTCCTATTTGCTTATCGGGAGGTGCCCCAGGAAACGACAGGGTTCTCTCCCTTCGAGTTGCTCTACGGAAGAAAGGTACGGGGACCCCTAAACCTGATCCGGGAGCACTGGGAGGGAGAGATGGAGGCTGACGGTGTCCCAATTGTGCCATACGTGCTGGAACTCAGGGACCGAATGGAGCAATTAGCCAAATCCGTGCGGGCTAATCTCCAGTTGGCCCAGAGAAGACAGAAAGTATGGTACGATCGGGGGGCCCGAAAGAGAATCTTCACCATAGGACAAAAGGTGTTAGTACTTAAGCCGGTGAAGACAGACAAATTGCAGGCGTCCTGGCAGGGTCCCTACCAGATCGTAGAGAAAAGGGGAGACACCACTTATGTGATAGCTAGCTGCCACGACAACAATCTTAGAAAGACATTCCATGTAAACATGCTCAAGGAATATTTTGAGCGACCAGAGAACGTGACGGCCGTATGTTGTTCCCCTCAGGAAGACCCCGACAGTTTACCCATTCCAGACCTATTAGAAAAGAGCCTCCCCACAGGTATAGTGGCGCAGGTTCAGATAGGGGACCGACTTAGCCCCACTGAAAGGGAGCAGCTCAACCAACTCCTCCAGTCCAAACACCTCACCTTCTCCCCGAAGCCAGGGTACACTACTTTAACCACCCACCAGGTAGATACTCCGGGACAAGCTCCCTTGCGCCAGGCTCCGTACCGAATCCCCGAAGCAGTTAGGACAGGAATGAAGAAGGAGATCGATGAGATGCTCCAGCTCAGGGTAATTGAGCCCTCCGATAGTCCCTGGGCCTCCCCAGTTGTCTTGGTGCCCAAGAAAGATGGGACCACCCGGTTCTGCGTAGACTATCGGAGGCTCAATGAAAATACTGTGACGGACGCTTACCCTATGCCCAGGGTAGACGAGCTACTCGATCGTATAGCCAGGGGAAATTACCTGACCACTATTGACCTCTGCAAAGGTTACTGGCAGATTCCCCTGGCCCCGGAGGCTATCCCCAAGTCGGCATTCGTCACCCCATTCGGCTTATATCAGTTTAGGGTAATGCCGTTTGGGATGAAGAATGCCCCAGCTACATTCCAGCGCTTGGTGGATAGGCTCCTGGATGGCTTCCAGAGTTTTGCTTGCGCCTACCTGGACGACATAGCGATCCACAGTGAGTCCTGGGAGGACCACTTAGCTCATGTGGGAATGGTTCTGGATCAGATCCGGGCTGCTGGCCTGACTCTGAAGCCAGAAAAATGCCACTTTGGGATGGCCGAGGTACAGTACCTGGGTCACCGGGTGGGGTGTGGAAAGCAGCGACCAGAGCCGGCCAAAATAGAAGCTGTCGCCAATTGGCCCACCCCCATCACTAAGACTCAGGTCCTAGCCTTCCTGGGCACGGCAGGGTACTATAGACGGTTCGTACCAGACTACAGCACACTTGCCAAACCCCTGACTGACTTGACCAAGAAGAACTTACCTCGACAGGTCCTGTGGTCTCCCCACTGTGAAACGGCTTTCCAGGCTCTCAAAAATGCTCTAATTAACGCTCCTGTCTTGGCGGCCCCAGCCCTTAACAAACGTTTTATCGTCCATACAGATGCTTCCATGTTCGGGCTGGGAGCCGTCCTCAGCCAAGTAGGCGAAGATGGAGGGGAGCATCCAGTTGCCTACATCAGCCGGAAGCTCCTGCCCCGCGAAGTCAGCTATGCAGCGGTCGAAAAGGAGTGTTTGGCTTTGGTGTGGGCATTAAAGAAATTGACTCCCTATTTATATGGTCAGGAGTTCACTCTGGTCACCGACCATAACCCGTTGGTGTGGCTGAACCGGGTCTCTGGAGATAACGGCAGGCTATTACGTTGGAGCTTATCGTTGCAAACCTTCAATTTCACCATTACTTACAGACCTGGGAAACAGAATGGCAACGCCGACGGGTTGTCCAGACAAACCGACCTCAGCCCCGCATAACCAGCGGTCTGGACAGCCTTAGTCTGCCCCGAAAAGGGGTCAGACCGTGTCTGCCAGAGTGTTCCACAGAAAGGGAGCAATGTTACAGAAGCATTAGTTATTTTGTTGTGAAGAGCTTATTTCCCAGCAGCAATGCCTGAACCAGCAAGCCAGCGCCTAAGAAGGGCTCCAAGAAAACTGTAACAAGTTTCATTTCATAAAGAGTTAACTCTTTTTTTTCAGCTTTTAGAAACTATTGTCTAATCACCTCTGGAGCCAGACTGCTAATTGATAAGATGAACTTGTAAACTTGTTATCTTAAGTACTGTAATCCTATTGTGGCCTGTCAAAGGACAGTGCTCTCTATCTAAATGTGTGATGGGGGATTTTGTGCTTCCCCCCCTCTCCCCCTGGGAGTGCCCTGTGTGCATGTAACCTTAATAAAAAGCAGGCTGGGCATCCCAGTCCTGAGTTCTTGTTTGACCCTCAATCGCAGCGTTGACTCGTTTTTGTGGGCAGAAGGGTATCCTAGCTGTACTGCAGCTAAGGGAGATTATTCTATATTTGCGAGACTCATATAGAATACTATGGAAAGCAGCTTCTCCCCTCTTTAGCAATAGGGATCCAGGCTACTAAGCGGTCCATCTCTCAGCGAGACTAAGGGTAACCGTAACAACTAGTGATCAGGTCATCACTAGGAGAATCCTGACTCAATTGTACCAGGTTAGGCTCATTTTGTTGTTTAGCCTGGTTTCTGGTAATGGCTTCTACCTGAATTGCACCCATTAAGTGGTCGATATTAAGGAGTTCTCCAGTTATTACTCCTTGTTTGGCCAATGAATCTGCAAGATCATTGCCTTCCTTGAATTCTGGAATGATCCTTGATCTTTTTCCAGTGTATGGTTAAACCATTGGACACCACTAGATTATCAATCTTGCAGAACAACTTGCCATGTTTGACTGATTTGTTGTTAGTTTTCTGCATGCCATTTCTTTTCCAAGTTGGCAGGTATTCAACAAAACTGTCACTCATAATTTGAGTCAGTAATGACCACAAATTCATGAATACCTTGTTCAATAGCCATCTCAATGGTTTTTAGAACAGCAGTTAGTTCTGCTACTTGACTGGATCTTGGTCCAATGTTGAAACCTACAGAAATATTTGGGAATCAATTTCAATGTTTGAAAATGGTCCTCATTGTATATTTTATATTGGGAAAGCAATTGTTCCTCCAGGAAAGTATCTTCTACTAACTCTTCCCCATGATCTTTAGCAGTACAGTCATGGAGCTCGGCAAGCCAATGTGTGATTGGATTCTTTTTGTTTTGCTTATAGCAAATTTCTAAAGGCCAGCCTTGTATGAAAAGAGGCTATTGGACAGGTTCTCATTTCTTATTCTCTCATTTTGCAGATATAGCAAAGGCTGGTGGGCCGTTTCTACAATAATTTTCTCGCCCTGTATATAGCTGCGGAAATTTTGTAAAGCCCATACAGTAGATTAGAGGGCTTTTTCGCAATCACTAAATTTTATTTCTACTGGGGATAAAGTTTTGCTTACATAAGCAATGACTTTGCTTAAAGGGCCATAATACCCAAATGTTTAAACACTTGAAAGTGATGCAGCATAGCTGTAAAAAGCTGACTAGAATATCACCTGAACATCTCTATGTAAAAAAGAAAGATATTTTACCTCAAAAGTGTCTAAGTAGCCACATCCCATTGTAAAGGACTTCTAAGCAACAAATTATCATGTCTGTCCCGGGAGAGCGGAAGGAGCGAGCAGTCATGCACACTCATCTTATTTCCCTATTCAGTGTAAGGAATTTTACAATGAAATCTAATGATAGTTAAGTGAAATTGCATTAGATCACAGTAAAAGAGTTCATGACCTCAGCACTGCTGATGCTGATTGGCTGATGTTAATTTTTTCATTTTTTATTTTTTTTTACCTGCAGCTGAGCAGCAGCTGAGTATAACTTTTTACACAGAACTCTGCTGAGCTGAAGAGATTGTGAGTTAAAAATATCTTCCTTTTTTACATAGAGGTGCCCAGGTGATATTTTCCTGTCAGCTTTTTACAGTTATACTGCATCAGTTTCAAATGATTTAGCATATGAGTATTATGTCCCTTTAAATGATCATGCTTTTGGTATAAAACTGCGCTCATGCTTATATCTGTGTAACCTGTCTCTAAGTAGAAAGGTTTACCCCCTTCAGGGTACGCTAAGCAAGATGCTTGAGTGAGTTTTCTCTTCAGCTCTC
The DNA here is from genome assembly GCF_027579735.1 of Bombina bombina. Taxonomy (NCBI): domain Eukaryota; kingdom Metazoa; phylum Chordata; class Amphibia; order Anura; family Bombinatoridae; genus Bombina; species Bombina bombina. The sequence continues at coordinate 382,815,818 of NC_069503.1, forward strand.
TGATGGCTGTCTCTTGAGCCTCACTCCAGTGCAATTTTACATCTTTCTTTAGAAGAAGTAGCAGTGGTTTAGCTAATTCTGCATAATTATCAATAAATTTGAATAATTTGTCATACCAAGGAATGATCTCAATTCTTTTAAGTTAGTCGGGTTCTTAGAATTTATTATAGCTTCCACCTTTTTCTTCTGAGGATTTAACCCTTCAGAAGTAACTTCATGTCCCAAGAAGTTTACATGAGTGCACCACCATTGAGCTTTTTGTAGGGATAACTTGACACCTGCCCTTTTAAGTTGGCTGAGGACGTGTTTAAGTTCTGTGGTGTGTTTTTCAATTTCTGTGCTTTTGATCAAAACATCATCAACATAGGATAACGTTCCCCTTTCCAGTGCATTAGGCATAGCCTTATGCATGAATACAACAATTTCATGTCCTGAATTTATGCATCCAAACCTTTGGAATGCATACTGGACCTTTTGGAACAAGAATGCAAGCTTATACTGATCCTCCTCATGTACCTTTATGGTCCAATATCCCTGTGCACAATCAATGGAAGTGAATATGTTGGATCCCTGCATCTGCGCTAGGCACTGGTCAATATATAGCACAGGCCAGCCAGACATGTTCACTCGTTTGCTTAGCTGTCTTAAGTCAGCACACAAACGCCATTGTCCATTGGGCTTAAGAACACCTAGAATAAGATTTTTATAAGAGCTGTGCACCTGTCTGATGATACCCCTTTCTTCCAGGTTCCTTATGATTTCTGCAAGAGAATCATATGAGGCTAAAGGAAGTCTGCATAGTTTAACAAAGACAGGTGGTACATTGAGATCTGTTTGGATTCTTGCAATGTGCAGGTCTGTAGTCCCAGTCATAATATCCTTGTACTCCATCAGGAGTTCTCATAGCTGTTGGCGTTCATCATAACTGGAACAGCCATTAGCTAAGGAGATTTGCTCTTTGACTATTTGCTGAAATCCTGGAAAGATTTCAGGCCATCCTATCTCATAGGCTTCTTCCAGCCTAGAGGTGAGATCCACTTGATTATAATTTACATTGCCCCCATGATTCTGGGTATTGGGGTATTCTTGCTCTTTGATCGGCTGATCAAATACTAGGAAGGCTTCATAATTTTACAGGTGCCTTCCTCTGAGCTGAAGAGATAAATAGACTGAATTGTAAACAATCCCTCTGGCATAGATGCAAAGTATTGTTCTACTAACTGTTCTTCAGTTAAAGGGACAGTCTAGTCAGAATTAAACTTTCATGATTCAGATAGGGCATGCAATTTGAAACAACTTTCCAATTTACTTCTATTATCTAATTTGCTCAATTATTTAGATATCCTTTGTTGAAGAAATAGCAATGCACATGTGTGAGCCAATCACACAAGGCCTCTAGGTTCAGCAACCAATCAGCAGCTACTGAGCATATCTAGATATGCTTTTCAGCAAGTGATATCAAGAGAATGAAGCAAATTAGATAATAGAAGTAAATTAGAAAGTTGTTTAAAATGACATGCTCTTTCTAAATCACAAAAGAAAAACAATTGGCTTTCATGTCCCTTTAAGTATCCTTCAGGTATTAGCCAAATTATATTATTCTGGAATCCAAAAGTGTAGTAACTGGATTCTAGAGCATATCCTATGGCAGTTCCCTTGGACAAGGTGATATCCTGTGGGGTCATGTTATGCACAATAACATATATTTTAATAGTTCCAATATTTACCATAGGAGTATGGGTCATTGTTATACCCAGATTTTGCATTCTATGGGAGATGCATATTAGTTTTTCAGAAGTTTTTAACTTCTAAGATAAGAGGAATTTATCGCCCCAGCAGGGATTACAACATCATTAGTAACCTGCATATTCACAGCATATGGCATTTGCTGGTTTGATTTCAGGGCTGCATTTTCATCCTGAAATATTTCAGGGTTCCCCTTTAACCTGCTCCAGAGGCAAAGGTCAATCAAATCTATTTGTATGGCAAATATATGTAAGAGATAGTTGCCAATGTATATTTGATTAAAAACAGGCATTTTGCTGATTTATTACCTTTAGAGATAGATAATAAACATTTAACTGTGACATTATAGCTTTCTGAGTTGTCATTCAGGTCATGGACCTAGAGATCTTGGGGGAATAGATATTTAAAGGGACAGTATACACTCATTTTCATATAACTGCATGTAATAGACACTACTATAAAGAATAAGATGCACAGATACTGATATAAAAATCCAGTATAAAACTGTTTAAAAACTTACTTAGAAGCTGTCATTTTGGCTCTGTTGAAAAGGTAGCTGGAAAGCCCACTGCAAGTGGCAAATAAGACACTCCCCCCCTCCCCCTTCTTTTGCATATGAAAAGACCCTTTACACAAACAGGAGTAAGCTGGAGAAGGTAGCTGACAGTTTTCACATAAAACTTTGGGGCTTGGTTAGGAGTCTGAAAATCAGCGCAATGTTATTTAAAAATAAGCAAAACTATACATTTTTTTTTTTTTAAAAACTTTATGGGCTATATAAATAGATAATTTACAAAATATTTATGCAAAGAAAAAATGAGTGTATAATGTCCCTTTAATCACCTTATGTTCAGCTATCTGTGCCAATAAGCCTTCGCTTATTTAGCTAGCTTCCTGTTTTAAGTTCAATTTGGCATACTTGTTTTTTCCAAGGTCATGCACTTGCATAGGGATAAATAGATAATCTTTAACTTTCTCAATTTCTGCGAAGAATTGAGAGTGATCTCCCCCTTTAAAGGATTTAGGATCCCCCTTGTGGAGAGATATGATTAATACAGCACCGTCTAAGGAAATATTGGCTATCTTTGCAGGCGAAATTTTAAAAGTATTATCATTAGATCCACTTAGGGGAGTCTGATCATCTATTTGTAGGATAGTTATCTCAGTTGCAGAGCTATTCCTGAAATGAATATCCACAGCATATGGCCTCTCTTCCACCATGTGACAGTTGTGTCTGGTGTGAGTTATGCTGGACCGTTCATAATTTATAGGTCGTTTTACTTGTGACCAAATTACATTATTTATGCAATCAATTACGGTACTTAATTGCATAAGAAGGTCACTACCAATTATTAAACGATCAGTTGGCAGATCCACTATAATGACAGGGTGCCTTATTTCCCTGTTCCCCAGATTTAGCTTTAACCATGCAGTACCCCAAACTTTGAGAGATTCACACCAACACCTATTAGTGAACCATCAAATTCCTTTAGTTTAGGTTTGTGGGTTGTTAGCTCATTTAGCTGTGTGTAGTAGCTGTGGGATAAAATAGTTGCCTGAGATCCAGTATCAATTAATCCCATGATATGGTTAGTGACCGAATCCTGGAGCTCAGCTAATACATAATATCTCCCTGCAGTTTCTACCATTTCACACATAAAATTTGCATGTTAACACAATTGTAGGCATCGCCACGTTTTACCTGTATCAACCATTTTACCTGATGCAGAAGAATTTTCACTCTTACTGGTCACTTTTTCTATAATAGGGCTAACAGCCAGGGTTCCTGTGTACCGCATCTGTGGGAATAAGGTTAGGGGACAACTGCAAAAGAAGAGGTTTGTTAGAGCTTCCAGGCTGAGGCTGCCCGTTATCACCGCTAAACCATCCGTTTCTGGGCTGTAGGGGGAGAACATGATTAGTACCAATCTTGATATTTATCATTTCATTTGGTATATCTCTCCCTTAGGTAATACTGGAGGATTTATGATTCTGCCTGTGGTCCACTGCTGGCCACTGGCTGTACCCCTTAAAAAAGGATTATTATGGTGCTGAGTTGTCAAAGCTTGACTCATATTAGTGAATAGTGTACATAATTGTCAGGGTTTATTTAATCAGCAAAATACAACATTGTTACCGGTGTTATTATATACTATGCATAGGTAGTTTTTAAGGTGAAGTAAGAGTGGAAACCAGAGTGTGACTCTCTACTGCTATGTTGAGGTACTTTTAGATCCTAATGACACGTTAGTAATTACAATATGCATAAGGAATAGATTGACACAGGATCACATTTGTACAATGATTGTAATGACAAGCCCTGAATTACATTAGAGCGCTGGTTAGATAGAGGCATGTAAATAGTCTTACCGCGTTCGGAGGTTATAGAGACTGGATGCGGCCAGTTAGGTAGGTTTGCTCAGCGTGCTACAATAGAGGGATCCTGCTTGCTGTGGCTTCTGAGCTGTTTTGCGGTCGGCGCGCGCGCTCCGTTGGCGTGTGACGTCACCGCTAGATCCGGGTATCCTGTAGTAGGTTGTGTGCTTGGCCGTAATGCTCACAAGGTTAGGTAAGGCCTGCAGCAAGAATATCGAAGCATTGAGTGCTTCCTGTTGGGGTTTTTTTTATAGCAATACAGCAATGAGGGTTTAAGATATTAAGTAACATATCCGGCAAGTGTGTAGAGAAGAAAAGTAGGCATGACAGGACCCCCCCCCCCAAAGGATCAGCTCCGAGGATCAGGTGAAGGTCGGTCGGGATGTCTGCTATGGAAACGATTAACCAACCGGGGGGCAGAAAGGTTGGCGGCTGGCTCCCAAGAATCCTCAGAATCGGGATAACCCTTCCAGTGTACCAGATACTGGAGGTGGCCACAGAAGCGTTGGAAATCCAACACGTCCTGAACCTCATATTCCATAGAGCCATCGGGAACCAGAGGAGCAACCAGAATAGCTGGGGAGTGTTGCCTAAGTTGTCTATATGGTTTGAGCAAGGAGACATGGAAAGTGGGATGACATTTCATTGTGGCAGGTAGAGTTAGAGTGACTGCGTTGGCATTTACCACCTTCGCAATAGGAAAAGAACCTATGTAGGCAGAAGTCAGTTTCTTTGAGGGAACTGGAAGATGTAAGTTACGAGTGGATAACCATACATAGTCACCGATGGCATAAGATGGAGATGGAAGCCTCTTCTTGTCATATTGATGCTTATATTGGATTTTTGCTGAATCGATATTATGTTTTACCAGGGAAAAGGTTTCTGATATAGTGTTCAGTAATCCGTTTACGACTGGGGAAGAGGTCTCAGATGAGGAATCCCATTCAAAAGTTGGATGGAAGCCATAGTTAACAAAAAATGGAGTGGACTTGGTGGAGGAATGTTCGGAGTTATTGAAGGCAAATTCAGCGTACGGAAGAAGTTTGGCCCAATCATCCTGTCTAGCTGACGCAAAACATCTTAAGTACTGTTCCAACCATTGGTTTGTCCGCTCTGTCTGACCATTGGTTTGTGGATGGAAAGAGGTACTGAGCCTTCTAGTGATATTAAGTGAGTGACAAAGATGTTTCCAGAATTTACTAGTGAATTGGCTACCTCTGTCGGAGGTGATGGTGTTAGGAAGTCCATGGAGTTTAAAGATGTGAGTGAACACCAATGTGGCAGTTTCTGCGGCAGTAGGTAGTTTGTGATATGGAATGAAGTGTGCCATCTTGCTGAATAAATCTACGACGACCAATATAGTGTTCTGTTTCTGCGAGTAGGGGAGATCAACGATGAAGTCTAAGGCAATATGAGTCCAAGGACGGTGAGGTGTTGGCAATGGAAGTAGGTATCCAGTTGGGGAAATCTTTCCTGTTTTAGTTGTAGTACAAATCTTACAAGTTTGGACATAACTAGCCATATCTGGCAGTAGTGTAGGCCACCAAAAGAATCTCTGGACTAACTCCTGAGTCTTATGTATACCCAAGTGTCCAACAAGCTGAGAATTGTGTAGGGTTTGAAGGACAAGTGTTCTTAGTGGAGGAGGTACGTAAACCTGATGTTGGTAGTAATACAAACCATCCTGATGTTGGCTTAGGCTTTGAAGAGGTTTTTGTGTGTCCGACTGTTGTTCTGTCCTGAAAAGGTTGGTCTGTTCAGAGGTTAACGCTAAAAACCTATCTGCTCTAATCAATGATGATTCAGTAAGTGGTGTTTGGGGTTCTTCCAACTGTCTGGACAAAGCATCAGCCTTTTTGTTCTTGTGAGCTGGGCGGTAGGTGATGAAATAGTTGAATCTGGATAGGAAAAGGTTCCAGCGAACTTGACGAGAGCTGAGAGTACAGTTTGTCTTCAAGTATTCAAGGTTTTTGTGGTCGGTATAGATGAGTATAGGAATGGAGGTTCCTTCTAGTAGATGTCTCCAATGCTCCAAAGAAGTTTTAATAGCTAATAGCTCCTTATCCCCTATTGGATAGTTGATCCCTGCAGAGGTTAACAGACGGGAGAAATAGGCCACAGGATGAAATGGGTCCTTGGTAGTAGTTCTCTGGGAGAGGACTGCCCCCAGTGCGAAATTGGAAGCATCAACTTCCAATATGTATTGCAGAGTCGGATCTGGGTAACGAAGAATTGGTGCTGTTGTAAAGGCAGTTTTTAGGTAATTGAAGATATCCTGTAGCTGGTCATTCCACATGAATCTATGAGTAGTTTTAGTTAGATTAGTTAGGGGTCTGGAGAGGGCAGCGAAATTCTTGATGAATTTCCTGTAAAAGTTTGCGAACCCCATAAATCTCTGTATATCTTTTTTACTTTTGGGAATAGGCCAATCTTGTACTGCCGTTATTTTGTCGGTCTCCATCTCGATTCCATTGGGTGTTATGGTATAACCCAAGAATTTTATCTCGTGGGTATGGAAAGTACATTTTTCCAGTTTGACGTACAGTGAGTGATCTCTTAGATGAGTCAGGACTAAGGTAACATGTTTTATGTGTTCCTGAAGGTCGAAGGAGTATATAAGGATATCATCTAAATAGATGACCATAAACAGGTCTAAATAGTCCTTGAAGATGTCGTTAATGAAGTACTGGAATGTTGCAGGAGCATTACATAAACCGAAGGGCATGACTGTGTACTCAAACAACCCATATCTCGTTCTGAAAGCAGTTAACCATTCATGACCCTGTTTTATGCGTACTAAGTTATATGCTCCTCTGAGATCCAGTTTGGTGTAAATCGTGGCACCCCTTAATCTATCAATCAATTGAGGAATCAGAGGTAGAGGGTAGCATTTTTTTATAGTGCGTTTATTCAGTTCCCTATAATCTATGATGGGTCTCAAGGATTGGTCTTTATTTTTAACAAAGAAAATCCCAGCTCCAGCAGGGGAGGTGGAGTGGCGAATAAAACCCTTCTGAAGATTTTCTTTTAGGTAAGATTTGAGATGTTCTAATTCTGGTTCAGATAACGGGAAGACATGTCCATATGGAATGTCAGCACCAGGATGTAAATCAAATGGACAGTCATAGATCCTGTGAGGAGGCAAATGGGTTGACTCTTTCTTGTCAAAAACATCAGAAAAGGAGGTATATTCAATAGGAACATGGTCAGCAATATCTAGGAGTAATTGTTCCTGATGTAGACAGGTGTTTGTGCAATATGTAGAATTAAAAGTGATATGTGAGGTGGACCAGGTTATTGTTGGATCATGTTGCTTAAACCAAGTAATGCCCAAAATGATCGGATACATAGGAGACGGTATTACATCGAAAGTGAGAAACTCAGTGTGTAATGACTGTGTAGTAATGCGAACAGGTATTGTATGGTATTTTATAGGGCCTGAGGTAATTTCTTTACCATCAACAAAACGGAGGAGACTGGGTGTGTTTTTTGTTATAAGTGGTATTTTATTGTTCACTGCAAACTGGTGATCTATATAGTTGTGGCTTGCACCCAAATCTAGAATGGCTTCAGACTGGAGTCTGTGGTGTTCCCACTGTAAAAGAATAGGGAGGGTGCAATGGTTAGACCGATGTTGTTTAGCAGATAAATAGATATGTGTAGTTCTTTGCTTACCCTTCCTGCGTTGTAGTTGTGAGCAGTCTTTTACTGTATGATCTAAGCCGCCACAGTACTTGCAGAGATCCAAGGTTTTTCTCCTCAACTTTTCCTGTGGGGTGAGGGGTCCTCTAATGAACCCTAATTCCATCGGAGTCTCTGCAGCCCTAGATGGAGGCTTTTGTGAAAGACTGTTGGGTGCAGGAGGTGTTGGGTGCTTAGGAATAGTGTCATGATGAGCTTTCTCTGAGCGTCTCTCCCTGATACGTCTATCTAAGGTGATGCAACTGTCTATGAGCTTCTCTAGGGAGTCAGGGAGTGGTTGCCTGGCTAATTCATCCTTGAGGGATTCGGAGAGGCCAAGCCTAAACTGGTTTCTCAATGAGAGATCATTCCATTGAGTATCTGGTGACCACTTTTTGAATTCAGCTACATAGTCTTCCACTGGCCTTTTATTCTGGCGCAGGGATCTCATTGCAGTTTCAGCAGATAACTGCTTGTAGGGGTCATCGTAAAGCTGGCCTATAGCCTTGAAGAATTGTTCCAAGGAGAACAATATGGGGTCATTGGTCTCAAAGAACAGGTTTGCCCATATGCGGGGTTTCCCTCGCAGATATGAAATAGTTGTGAGCACCTTTAGGTGGTCATTTACATATGTTTTAGGTTTTAGTTGAAAATAAAGAAAACAAGAATTTCTAAACTCCCTGAACTCACTTCTTTGTCCACTAAATGGTTGTGGTGGATTTGGCTGTGGTTCATGTGAAGAGTGAATTAGTTTCAAGCTGTCAAACTTCTCATTAATATATAGTCTTAATGAGTTATTGTCAGCTTGCAAAGCAGTGAGCCCCTTAGAGAGGTTTTCCACTGTTTTTGTGAGTGCATCAACATGGGCTACTAGGGCTGCTGGGTCCATCCTGGGCTTCGATATTACTGTCAGGGTTTATTTAATCAGTATCCCCTGCAAGCAGAAATTAATAATGATAAGAACTAGGACCACAACTGCAGCGATATTTGTGTTGGGAAGTGCATGCCAGATAGTTAGGAAAAATGAGTGGCAGCAGGGGGCAACATATCTTGCAATACGTTTCCCTTTATTATATGGCTGAGAGGTTAATAGCTGTGATCAAAGGAGTATTCAGCTCTTCAGAGTATTGCACCTCTCTGCCTTAGCAAAATACAACATTGTTACCGGTGTTATTATATACTATGCATAGGTAGTTTTTAAGGTGAAGTAAGAGTGGAAACCAGAGTGTGACTCTCTACTGCTATGTTGAGGTACTTTTAGATCCTAATGACACGTTAGTAATTACAATATGCATAAGGAATAGATTGACACAGGATCACATTTGTACAATGATTGTAATGACAAGCCCTGAATTACATTAGAGCGCTGGTTAGATAGAGGCATGTAAATAGTCTTACCGCGTTGGGAGGTTATAGAGACTGGATGCGGTCAGTTAGGTAGGTTTGCTCAGCGTGCTACAATAGAGGGATCCTGCTTGCTGTGGCTTCTGAGCTGTTTTGCGGTCGGCGCACGCGCTCCGTTGGCATGTGACGTCACCGCTAGATCCGGGTATCCTGTAATAGGTTGTGTGCTTGGCCGTAATGCTCACAAGGTTAGGTAAGGCTTGCAGCAAGAATATCGAAGCATTGAGTGATTCCTGTTGGGGGGTTTAAGATATTAAGTAACATATCCGGCAAGTATGCAGAGAAGTAAAGTAGGCATGACAATAATTGATTTAACTGCATACTAAGTTGGCCCACTTGATTATACAAGCTATTTCTACCTCTGGGCCTACATTTTGAGGCCTCAGAGTAGTGATTCCTGGACCGTCGGGACCCCTCAGAATCATAGCCATCGTTTCTATTTTGACGCAGTTGTCTTTGGGGGTTCAACTTGTTCAGCGTTAATTTCTTAGGCAGCACTATTTACTTTGGGTGTCTGGTTACCCTGAGAGTATTTTCGCACTTTTGGTATTTATTTTTACCTGGATACCGATTACCTTGTTGGTGTTCATCTCTTTGGGGATAACTATTTTTCTAGGTATGCCCCCCATTTTGAGTATATTCTCTCTGCACTTCAGCCCTTGTTGGGGGAGAGGCAGAGTTAAAACTTTGTGGGGAAGGCCTGTTTTCTTGGGCCACCTCCGTTTAATTTTTCTTTTTAGTCTCCAAATTGAGGGGGCTAGGTGACATCCTAGTTTCTGCCATAATATTAGGGCTGGGCCTTGGTTTCCTTTTAACCCCCTGTTCACCGGACTGCTGAATAGAGTATAACTTTGTACTGTCTTTGATCAGCCAGTCCAATGAGCAGTTCTCTTTAAAATCGCTAGGCCAATTCATTTTGATGTGTGCGTGCAATGCTTCATAAAACAGATATACAAATTCTGAGCTTTCAAATATGGTGTAGTCTTTCGCCATATTGTATGCACTTTTTAGTGCAGAAAGGAATTCTATAGGGCTTCGATTGGAGCCACATTTCAACCCGTATACGGCTATTTTAGCGGCTGTTTTCGTGCGACAGTGCCCAAACTCCTTTTTGCATGGTTGCTTTGTTTCACTCCAGGAATGAATATTCATATACCTTAGTGAAGCAAAGAACTTGAGATGTTTACCCTAAAATACTCAGGGCACAAATTTAATTTTTCACTGCTCACTATTAACATTCATTATGGATAAAGCATTTTCATAGGCCTCTAATTGGTCAATTATAGAATTGGTTCCCCTGTTGGAAAATGTAGGTACTGCACAACTTAGGAAAGTAATTATTTTAGGGGTGTCAAATACCTTATTAGATGTATATTGGGCCTTCCTAGGGACCTTAGTTTTGGGGCTGGAGTGCCCCCTATCTGCCCTACTTTTACTATGGGGGGACTCCTTATTTTTACATTAGTATTATATGGGCTAGCTGGGAAGCTGGCTGCGCCCTGTGACTCACTATTAGAACTGCCCTCCTCATCTGAAGTATAGCAGTTCCCTGAATTTAAAACATGAGGTGACTGTCTATGTGGGAAGTTTACCTCTGACCCAATAGGGGTCTTTTTTTTAAATTCTTCCCTGATACTCTGCAGTTCATTTCTCATAAATTCTTTTAGGGTTTCCATAATTTCATTATTTTCATTGCTAATAGAGGGGTTTCATTATGGTGATATTGTCTTTTTAATTCACTTAATTATTTTTGGCTCTCTGCAAGTTGTTTATTCAAATCTTGTATTTGGGCTACTAAATTCTGGTTGTACTTTTGTAAGGTGGTCACGTTTTGGGCAAACTCAGCAATTTTATCAGGGACTCGTTCTGTCTCTTCCTCATCTAGTCTTAAGGCATAATTTTCACCCCTCAGTTGAGTTCTGTACTTTAATCTTATTGTACATTTCATCGTTCACATAGAGGAGCAAACCCCAGATTTTAAAAATGATTTCTTCGCTCTTTCTCGGTTTCTGAGGTTGGCCAAATTTTAACAGGTCTTGAAATATTTCACTTTTGCCACACCATATATTATTTGCAATATTTTTAGCCTTAGTCTTAAGCATCTTAATGTAAGCGTCTAATTCTCCCTTAATACTTAATCTATTTTTAAGGTGAGTAATGGCTTCTGTTTTAAGCGTGTCTGCCTGACTAATGGGAGATTTTGGGGAACATATTTCAATACTATGTATAGATTCAATTGATTCACTTCTAGTAACAGACATTATTATTTTGGCTTAGTATTTGCTTAAATTAAAACGCTAATACAATTTTGACCAACAAGAAAGTAAAAAAAAGAAAAAAGAAATTAATTTTAAAATATTATTATTAATTTTTTTATTTATTTTTTCTAGATATATTTTTTTAATTTACTACAAAATATATTATATCAATGTGGTAAAGATAATAATCATCAGCTGTGCCTCCAATAAAAATGTTGGTGCACTTATCTCAGCAGTTGCCAACCAATAAAAATGTTAATATATCTTTGTAATTATAAATATTAATAATTGATAGCAGTATAAAACTATTGTCAGTGATATCTATAATTTATACAGCAGAATTTTTTCAATACTCTTCAGTGGGATCTCTGTAGTGTACTTCAAAATATCACTATAGAGATATCTATACATTGACAATAATATTACTATTAAAATTAATATTTGATCCCTTGTTCTTGATTAGTTATCTTTTTAGACACCATGAATTATATTTATGTAAAAACTAGATTATGAATCAATTATAAATGCTTATTCCGTTACAATATTCTATACAAAACAGATCATAAAAATATATCTCTAAAATTAACCTTATTCACAATGAATCACATTAAAATACCCTAAATGATAATACCAGAATAGTCTATAATTAGCCAATAACTCTAATGCTGAAGTTATAACCATCAGAGAAATTGTATATTATTAACACAATAACCAATTTATATGCAATTTCTAAGAGATTTCACAATAAGTAAGATTGACATAAATATAAAAGTACAAATTATTTTCTAGCAAATAAAATTATTTAGCATTAATAGACTAGTTCTAAACTGCTCAAGACTATGAATATAAACTTAAAATACCAAATATCCCTTTGAATCACCAGCTTCAATTAAACTATAGCTATAGAATAACTTTGATTTAAATATTATATATACTTAACAATCACATATACTTAACCAAATAACCAGATGAGTGTTCAGCTTCCAGGGCTTCTTGTAGGTCATATAAGAAGGATTTAGTCGACTATTGCAAGTATACAGGCCTCAAATTATTATCTTTCTTATCCTAAGAAAATGTCCCAAAATTTGAAGAGAATATAATTAGCACAAATCTGTGTGTTTCTCTCTCAGTCAAAGTGATTCTCCCTCTTTGAGTCTGTTTGTCCTTTCAGTGTGTGTGGGCTCTTATTCAAGATAAACCACTCCTTCTTTTATTTAATCATTCCCACACAATATTGGATACGCAGTGACCGAAGCTTGTCCCTCATAGGTTAATTGAGAAATGCCTTCCTAATCAGCCAAATACCTTTTAGTTGCAATACCATTTTTATTCTATCTGGGGCAGCAGACAAAGAAAAATAGTTTAATTATCAAAGTGCTACAGAAAATACACAGCTAGATTATGAGTTTTGCGTTATGGCTGGCTCGCTAATAATGTGCAAGTTATTTCCACCGCTCACCTTTAACAGCGCTGTTATTGCAGGTTTGCAAAAAACGGCTTGTGTGGATGATATGGTTGCATTGAGCTCCATACGCTCCATACCGCACCCAAATACAAGCAGTGTTTTGACGTGCTCATGCACGATTTCCACATAGACATCAATTAGAGGGAGAGCCGGCTAAAAAAAAGCCTAACACCTGCAATCGCGGAGCATAAAGCTCTGTAACGCAGCCCCATTGATGTCTATGGGAAAAAAACACCCTAACATAAACCTGAGTCTAAACACCCCTAATCTGCCGCCCCCAACATTGCCGACACCTACATTACACTTAATAACCCCTAATCTGCCGCCCCCAATGCCGCCGCCACCTACCTACACTTATTAACCCCTAATTTGCCGCCCTCAATGTTGCTGCCACCTACATAAATTTATTAACCCCTAATCTGCCGCCTCAATGTTGTTGCCACCTACCTACACTTATTAACCCCTAATCTGCCGCCCCCAATGTCGTTGCCACCTACATAAATGTATTAACCCCTAATCTGCCGCCCCCAATGTCACCGCCACCACTATACTAAAGTTATTAACCCCTAAACCTCTGGCCTCCCACATCACTAACACTAAATAAATGTATTATTCCCTAACGTAACCCTAAGTCTAACCCTAACCCTAATGTAACCCTAACACCCCCTAAATTTAATATAATTAAAATAATTCTAAATAAAACTTACAATTAATAACTAAATAATTCCTATTTAAAACTAAATACTTACTTTTGCGGGGCATTGCCCCAAATAAATCAGCTCTTTTACCTGTTAAAAAAAATACAAACAATCCCCCAACAGTAAAATCCACCACCCTAAAAACAAAACCCCCGAAATAAAATCCTATCTAAAAAAAACTAAGCTCCCCATTGCCCTTAAAAGGGCATTTGGATGGGCATTGTCCTTAAAAGGGCATTTAGCTCTTTTACATTGCCCAAAACCGTAAGCTAAAAATAAAACCAACCCAATAAACCGTTAAAAACCTAACAATAACCCCCAACGATCCACTTACAGTTTTTGAAGACAGGACATCCATCCTCATCCAGGCGGCAGAAGTCTTCATCCATCCGGCATCTTCTATCTTCATCCATCCGGTATCTTCTATCTTCATCCATCCGGCGTGGAGTCTATCTTCAAGACATCCGTCACGGAGCATCCTCTTCTTCCGATTTCTGTTGAAGAATGAAGTTTCCCTTTAAATGACGTCATCCAATATGGTGTCCCTTACATTCTGATTGGCTGATAGAATTCTTTCAGCCAATAGAAATTAAGGGGGGAATCCTATTGGCTGTTGCAATCAGCCAATAGGATTGAGCTTTCATCCTATTGGCTGATCCAATCAGCCAATAGGATTGAGCTTGCATTCTATTGGCTCGCATTTTGTAATTCGTTCTTTTTTTATAATTTCTTTTTTTATTTTGTGTAATTTAGTGTTTATTTTTTTTAATTTAGAAAAATGTATATTGTTAATTTAATTTATTTAATTTTATTGTAATGTTAGGTGTTAGTAAAATGCAGGTTAGGTTTTAATTTACAGGTAAATTTGTATTTATTTTAACTAGGTATCTAGTAAATAGTTAATAACTATTTACTAACTAGTCTACCTAGTTAAAATAGTTTTACCTAGTTTTTTTTTCTTTTCCTCTTCCCCCCTTTTTTGTAATTTATATATACTCTGACCTTAGTATAATGAGTATTGCTGGATGTTCTAGGAGAGTCCGAGGCTGCGGCCTACTATTCCGGGCCGGAAAGTTACATCGGAGGCCTTTAAACACCACTGAGGCTATAATACCGGTCACGACTAAGACACACAGCAAGCAATTACCCCCAATCAATCAACAGGACCTGCTGTACCTAAAGTAGAGGGAAAGCAGAAAAAAATTGGATTTGGCGCGAACCGCCATTTTTAAGGTACTCATTTATTCACTCTCTGACATCCCACTATTCAAATGCTTTATGGACATATGGGACATTATAGAAGACAAGTTGGGGGATTGTAAGACATTATATTCATCTGCCAATAAGCAGAGAGAGAGACCTCAAAACGCCCCACATGTTTGCAGCATATTACAACAGTTATTATTTGCTCACAGGCTGCACTCATTTTAGAGCTAAACACATAATTTGGGCCCTAGCTTTAACGCATTATCTCTCCTAGAAGGGAAAAAGGACACTGGAAGCTAGCCTGAAAAACTGGAGCAGTCTGGATCTGTCTTTATTAGCTCTCACCAGCAAAAGTATACTGTTATTTACTTGTGGAAAAATAGCACTCCCTCCTCACCCCTTTCCTGCCAGATATCCTGCTGGTGGGTCATATCCAAAATCCCCTGCCCGTGATGGTCCTGTGAGGACAGACTCCCCTGGGGAGGTGAGTGCTAACTGGAAAAATAACTGAACCCAGAAAATTGAGACTTTCTATACTTTTTCTTAGATAATCTACATCTGATAGATGGACTCTAGATAGGGTGATTCAATACTTATAAGGGCTGATTCCACCCGCTGCCCTCTCACCCTCTAGCCTGCAGCAGCTTGGGCAACAGGGAAAACAAGAGAGGTGATCACCACAGGCCCTAACTCATCTCACCCTATCAGGATAAGACTGTCTTTTATAGGCCAAATTCCCTCTACTCTCAAGCACTAATGGATATAATAAATGCTTAAATGATCTAGATGAAGATTACTTCGGGCATGTCTGTGTAAAGTCAAGGGGAAGGGTGGCTCTCTGAAAGATTAAGGCCTCCCGGGCTGCTACGTAGTTATTAGGGTGATAGAATCTTTAAAGCACGGAAACTTAAGCACCAACCAAGCCCTTCGCTCTGGAAAGAGCACAAGATTCTTTCCTCATCGATTACCCTCATCCGTATCTAGAAGATGAAAAGCCGTACACAATCAGTTATAAAGAGTGTCTATCCAAGTCACAACAGAAAAAGAAACAGGCTATGCTAGACCTATCTCAACGGATGGAACAAGAAGAAAACACGGGGGATCTACCAATTGTCTCTCAAAAGTCAACCTCCTCAAATGAGGCCCTCTTAAAGCAGATAAAACAAATGTTTCATGAAGAAATGAGAGCAGCCCTTTCAGATTTAACACAAGAGATTGCTGACATTGGTGAGAGAACCTCAGCAATTGAAGATAAAGTCGATGACCTAGTAGAGGAGATCCCAGAGCTACAAGCAACGGTAAGCGCACAACAAGCGCAAATACAAAAACTAGAGGACCATCTGGAAGATCAGGAAAACTGATCTCGGAGATCGAACATTCGCATACGCAACTTACCTGAAAAATACAATAACCTTCAAGACGTTATCACACAAATCTTTCAACAAATACTGCCAGAGGAAGATGCATCATTTCTTCTTATGGATAGAGTTCATCGAGCTTTAGTCAAGCCTCCAACACCAGGGGCTCACAGAGACATGATAACTAAACTCCACTATTACCATATTAAAGACAGAATTATGCAAGCAGTGCGGGGAGTTCCAGAGATCACTTATGAGGGCCACAAAATTCAAATATTTGTGGATCTATCACCTATCACTCTGAAGAAGATAAGAGAATTCAAGCCGATAGTAGCAGCCCTGGCCAATGCCCAGATTAAATACAGATGGGGATTCCCCTTTAAGTTGTCTTTTACAGTAGATAAAACAACATACTCTTGTGTCACAATTGAAGAAGGACAATCGATTTTAAACAGGCTCCATATTGATAAATCATCACATTCACCATCACAGTCTCCCAAGCCGCAGCGAAAAGCTCTGACCCGCACCTGGACACCGGTGCTTAAAAATGGGAAGGCTAAGA
This sequence comes from Bombina bombina, assembly GCF_027579735.1. Taxonomy (NCBI): domain Eukaryota; kingdom Metazoa; phylum Chordata; class Amphibia; order Anura; family Bombinatoridae; genus Bombina; species Bombina bombina. Next base: position 382,832,572 of record NC_069503.1, read on the forward strand.
AGAGAAACCAAGAACCGGAGAGCCCGACTTGACTTGCAGAAATAAAACCCAAGATATGACTGTAATCTTGCACGTTCCCTAAAGGGAAGTACCACCATCAAGGGGTGCTTAAATTTTGAGAGCAAGCCCGAAAGAAATGAAATGACTATTGCCTTGGACTTCATGTTACCAAATAGTTAGGTTATTGTTCTAAGTCAAGATGCAGGGAGCTCACCCCTAACTAGGACTATAGTTATATTGGTTATATAACCGAGGTAATAGGTATTCAACATGCCAATAATGTATGCCCGAAGTTTCTTTTGTTATAATAGTTATTTATGTTTGCTAATTTCTTTGTTTTACTTGTTATTGCTATGTCATATTGCATCCCTGGATCAAAGATCAAAGTTCAGACCGTACAAGGTCAGTTGTTCATTGATTTTTTATTGCTCAGACTAACCGTTAAATATTTTCTCATCACAGCATGTCATATAATACATAGAGGTATGTTACATCAGTTATGTGTTCCACGAGGCAGACTTGACAGCTTTGCTTCCACACAGGGAGGGGGACCCGGCCAGCCAACGAGTGGTAAGCTTTACTACCTGTGTTTCAGGAGTCTTCTTTGTTTTTCTTCACTCACTCTTTTATTATACACGTAGGTAAGGAATGTCTATAAATATAGTCACACATAATGTTCGAGGGTTACACTCCCACATTAAGAGACGTAAAGCCTTAGACACATATAAATCCATGAAAGCCCACATCATACTATTGCAGGAAACACATTTCACAAAAATAAAACCCCCAAAATACTGGGATAGAAATTACCCCACACAATTTCATGCCACCTGCCAATCCAAGAAATGCGGAGTTTCCATTTTGGTCCATTCAGAGCTAAATTTCAAGGAAGACGAGGTAATTATTGATAAGGCTGGAAGATATATTATAGTTAAGGGCAGAATACATGACACACATGTTATAATGGGAAATATATATGCCCCTAATGAATCCCAAGCTCCATTTTTGTCTAAGTTAGGAAAAATGCTAACCACATGGAGAAAATCCCGCTTAATTATTGGGGGAGACTTTAATTTACTAGCCAATGTTGAACTAGACAAGTCAGCAATCCCACGCACAACTCCATCTCAAAGCTCCAAGAAGCTTTTGTTTGATTTTATTCTTGACCATAACCTGGTAGATAGCTGGAGATATATAAACCCAAAAACAAGAGATTACTCATACTACTCCACATCACACAATGTATACTCAAGAATAGACTATATTCTGGTTAGCCAAACTATGACCCCTTTAATACTAGCCTCAGACATTATACCAATTACGTGGTCGGACCACAATGCAGTGCTGACAAAATTAACTGGCTTAATTGACCCTCATAGGGTCAGAAGCAGGACCATAAACCCAACTTTGCTCAGAGACAAATTATTCATGCAAAATTTGCAGACAGAAATCTCTCACTTTTTAACACTCAACCAAAACTCAGTATCTAACCTTTTGCATATATGGAGAGCTTTAAAAGCCTTCACCAGAGGCATTTTGATAAAAGAATCTAACAAACAGAATAAAGCCTATTTAGCTCAACTAGAATGTACTAGAAGCGAGATCTAACACCTACAATTACAACACCAGTTATCACTCGATGACAAAACATTAAAGCTACTGAGAGGCAAAGAATATTCTCTGGATCAGTTGTTGACAAAGGAGGCTACCAGGTCCCTAAAACTGATTGATAACCAGTACTTTATACAAGCCAACAAACCCGATAAACTATTATCATTTAAATTAAAAGAAATAACTAGGACATCCTCGGTACCACAAATCCAAATGGCAAATGGGCATATTTCTAACCATCCACAGACCATTGCTAACACTTTTGCCCAGTATTACCAGAAACTTTATGCCCTGCCCCCATCCAAAAATTCTACCACATTAGATAGGGATACAAATGCATTCTTGCAGGATTGCAATTTACCTAAAATAGCAACAGAAAATCTAGATAAGCTAAATTTGCCAATAACCATCCATGATGTGAATACAGCAATAAAAAAATTAAAGATGGGTAAGGCACCAGGCACAGATGGGTACTTAGGTATTTTTTATAAAACATTTGCACAGGATCTTGGCCCCATTCTGGTTGAAAGTTTCAACCACATACTAGAGGGGGGAACTATCCCCAAGAAACTTCTTGAGGCTCGTATATCAGTAGTCCCTAAGCCTGGGAAATGTAAACAACACTGTAAAAATTATAGGCCCATCTCCCTGATCAATTTGGATATCAAATTATTTACAAAAATCCTAGCAACTAAACTAAATTATATTCTTCCTAAACTTATTCACCAGGATCAGGTGGGTTTTATCCGTAATAGAGAGGCCCCAGGTAACATTCGGAAAATTATTGATCTTGTGGACTATACTTCAAAACAAAATGTGCCTTCATGTTTCTTTCACTGGACGCAGAGAAGGCATTTGATCGTGTAAACTGGGATTACCTCACTGCAGTGCTGCAAAATATGGGCTTTAAGGGAAATTTCTGTGCAGCAATGTCAGCAATATACTCCCACCCTTCTGCCTTCATCAGAATAGCGGGCTATAAATCCTCACCTATAAAAATTCTTAATGGAACTAGACAGGGGTGCCCATTATCGCCATTGTTGTTCGCCCTGTTTATTGAACCGCTAGCAACAAGCATCAGGCAAAATGTAGATATTAGTGGCATTGAGATAGGCGACAGGGAACACAAGATCAGTCTATTCGCAGATGATGTAATTTTGTCAATTAGTAAGCCCATGATCTCCCTCCCTCTAGTATACTCCACGATTAATAGATTCGCCGACATTTCGGGATACAGGATTAACAATGATAAATGCGAGGCAATAAGTACCCATCTCCCAGAACATACCAAAAAATTATTGATCTTGAATTTTAATTGGGCTGACAAGGGCATAAAGTATTTGGGTATCACAATCCCGAATAATCTGGACCACCTTTACAAACTAAATTACACACCTATGTTCACTCATATAAAAAACTTACTATCAAGGTGGAACAAACTCAATATCTCCCTATATGGCAGGCTGACGTCAATTAAGATGACGGTACTACCAAAGATTTTGTATCTCTTTCGTTCACTACCTATAAATGTTTCCACCACTGTATTACGAAAAACACAAAAAGACCTGGTGGCGTTCATTTGGAAATACCGAAGATCCAGAGTCAATAAGCAAACACTTCTCAGACATAAAACAGGAGGGGGGATGGAAATGCCAGATCTTACAGCATACTACTACGCGGCCAGGATGGCACAGTCTTCTCTATGGCACAACCACTTGGACAGAATTCAATGGGTTCAAATAGAATCAGATATGTTGAGGATACACCCCATTTATAAATTGTTGTGGACCGCTAAAAAAGATAGGCCCCCTAAATGGAGAAGCTTTATTACTATAGCGCATACACTAGCATTGTGGGAAACACTAACAACCAAATACACTCTAATACCCAAGGGGTCAAAAGCGACCCCCCTAGTGACATTATCTACTCATTATGACCAGACTACACAGGAGAAGTGGGCAAATAAAGGCCTGTACCGCATTGCAGATACCCTGGTAGGTGCCAAGCTATTAACATTCCACCAATATGCCGATTTAAATACACAAGAAAGAGAGAGTTGGTTTCATTAGCTGCAATTAAGAGCGAGAGTAGATGAAATTTTAGGACAAAACCAGCAAACCGTTAGTTCTTATCTAGAGAGACTCTGTTTAGCCACTGAACGGATGAGAGGGGCGATCTCTAACTTATATATACTATTTAATACCCCATTCAAGCTAAATAAATTACCATTTATGATAAAATGGGAGACGGAATTTAATTTTACATGGACCGCTGAAAAGTGGTGCGATATTTTGAAGTCTGGCACTTCCTTCTCTATTTGTGCGCATTTAAAGGAAAACTTCCTCAAGGTAGCTTATAGATGATGCTTCCACCCTTCGAGAATTCATGCAACGCGCGCGAACACAAGTTGTTTACGCGGTTGTAATGAAAGTGGCACATATGCACATATGTGGTGGAACTGTTGTCATGTTTCACGCATTTTGTCCCAAACATCAGAGCTCCTGGGTGAAATCCTGAAGAGGCAAATTAACTTAACTCCATTTCAGGCACTGTTACATGAGCCTCTATCAAATCTATCTCGAAAAGCAAACAAATTTGTAGCGCTGATTTGCACTGTAACCAAGCTCACTATCTCAAGGTATTGGAAGACCACAGTACCCTCTTTTTTGATAATCAAGAATAAAGTTGACTATTATTAGCAAATGAGCAGCGCTTCCGCAGATATTTTAGATAACAAAGAACAGTTTTTACTAATGTGGGAGCCCTGGATAATGTATATCGAGGCCAGAAATAGATAGAAGAGCTAGGGAAGGCTAAGATAGGAGATATGAATTTAGCCTCTGCCACATCCGCTCCTGCCCAGCCAGTCTGCGTGGGTCACAACACATCTCCCTCTCCCCTCTCTTAGAGTTGAATCCAATTTCCCAGTGGTAGGAACTAGAAATTCTGGAGATGATTTATAGGTCATACATGCTGAGCCGGGTTCTCCTCCAAGGAGGGTCTAAATGGAGTATTAAAGGGTTTTAGGGATAGGGCTGTCAACTAACGGTCGTGCTGAGCGTATCTACTCATTACTTATTGTCTGCTGTATGGTGGTCTTTTTGTTACATACCTTTAGTCACAGTATTTAGTGGCAAGAAGAACTGTAAATCAATTGAAATTGTAACACAGTTGGTCTGATTTTATATTTGTAAAATGTTGAAAAATCAATAAAAAACTTTTTTCACTAAAAAAATATAATTTATAAAATGTCAGGATAGGGAAAATATCTTTTGTAATCTGTGCATTGAAAAGAGAACTATAGGTCGATATACATTTTCTTTTGTTTTTCTGATGTTGCTTTGTTTCTTTCACCCTTCTCCTGACTTCAAATGTTCAGATGTGTATTATATCTAATGCTAAATGATTGTATGTACACATGTTATCCTGACACTTAAAATAAAGTATTAAAAAAAATAAAAAAAATAAATACAAACAGCTGTGAAATAAAAATAAAACCTAAGATAGCTACAATGTAACTATTTTATACACTAAGAATCTCCCATTTTTAATAAACTATATGTTCCATTCATAGCCCATTTAGTCCGACGAACACTTAATTATAAGTCCTAATACTTTTAGCATGGATGTAATTAATATTTTCTCGGTTTACAATTTCCATCTTAATATCACATACATACCTTGTGAGTGGCAATCTGATGTAATTTCATATAGCTATATTTACATTTGATTATTATTATCCCATATTAATATAAATATTGCATATCTGTGGATATTATTTTAATATTTAGTGTATACACTATATGATATGATTCAGTGCACACATTATATAGGCATTCATATATACTATCTACTAGTCATATCTGGAATCTAGTTTGTATTTCAGATGTCTGGAAAACAAAAGAATGTTATTAATTTTGAAATAAATTGGACATTTTAAATTGATCATATAGCTACTTATTAAATTCAGCAGATACTTGTCTAATATGTTACTGTTAGGCATTTCACTCAGATCCACAAATATACATTTATACAATACTGAGGTACACCATAACTGAAAATTAGATACAAGTTGTACTTTAAAAGCTCAATTTTGATGCTTTCAACTTCCCCATATCACCTTTCTTAGGCATAGACAATGTTCTGAGTTATATATATATATATATATATATATATATATATATATATGTTGTAAATACAATCTGAGTATTTTAAATTATATGAAAGTTACAGACAAACCATTTATATGACTTTCTAATGATACATTCTGCTAATAATATCTAAGCTGCCATAAGTCTGGGGTCTGGGTATTGAAACGCAGCATGCACCAATTTGCACCGAAGTGTGAATGGTCACTTTTCCTGAATTTTGTCCCTTGGTTCAGACTTCTAGGCTCTCTTCTTCCTACAAGGGGGTCTGGTGATCTGATAGGAAATCTTATTACACATTTCCAGGCAGTGATCAAAAGGTCCTTTGAAGTGATCTCATCTGATTTATAGTTTGGGACAAATGTTTGTTCTTTAGAAGTCCTTGACTAACAAAAAGGTGGGGGGGGGTGTTATCCAGCCCAGACCATCTGACAGAGAACTGCAACTTACAGTAATCAAACTGATACAAACAGCTTCCTATATAAATTAATTATTTGGTCTTATCCAGTGTTCCCTCTAAGAACAGTTTTGTGTGCAGCCCAGCAGTGAAACAGTTAACAAGAAAATCATACCTTGCCATCTGCATTGTGCAATGTTTGCTAATTGCAGGGTGTGGTTACCTAATTAACTGTTTCACTGCTGGGCCGCACACAAAAATGGCCTTAGAGGGAACACTCGTCTTATTATATATACATATATATATATATATATATATATATATATATACATATATAAATATAATTTAATAACACTCACAGATATCCTGACAGTAGTGATAGCCAGCCACTTGTAATGGCTGGTTATTTTGCAAACGGGCAAATTTACCTGTTTGCACTCTTGTGACAATTTAGTGCTCAACTTGTAATATAGCCCAAAGTGTTTAATTGTGTATTTACTGCAAATATTTCACATTCCAATGTTCTTCACATAGGGGAATATGTTCTAATTATTTAATAGACATTCCTTTATATAGCTGTATATATCTATACCTATATATAACCATATACTGTATATGTATATAGGTATAGATAAATATCTTACCAAACAACATTATATATATATATATATATATATATATATATATATATATATATATATAAATATTATTATTATAATTATCGGTTATTTGTAGAGTGCCAACAGATTCCGCAGTGCTAAATAAAACATATTCTGCTTCGTGAAGGACATTGGAATGTGAAATATTCATATTTCATGTCAGGTTAGCGCACTTGGTTAAATGCAATCTGGTTTGTGAGTGAGTAAGGGTGTTGATGTCTACAGGGTAGTACATTAAAGCATTCACAAAGTTTGAAGTTCAGCTTTTTATAAGCGTTGGGCTAGCGCTCGTGCAAAACTTTGGACTTTCAACTTGTAATAGGAGCGCAACACGACGGGCATAAAAAGCATCCATCCAGCGAAGTTATTGTGCAAGCACTCATTTTTACTACACTCAAAATCTAGCCCCTTTGAGGTGTTTATGCTTGCATACCCTAACAATCAAGATGATAAACTGTGAATGCTAAGTCATTTAGAATTTATATATTGTATATGTGTGTTTTTAACCATATAAATGCATTCCACTAAGGAGAATTGTTACAGGAAAATCATTTATTAATTCTGAATAGAGAGCAGAAAAAAACAGAATGTACAGATTATTTTATCATGTTTAAAACTGTATTGTCCCTATTTCTCTTTTACTTAATACAGTTTACATATTTATTATTGCTTAATACCTTCAAATGGCATATTTTTAATAATATTTTTATATTGATTTTATTCCATACATATAGTTAATGTTATTTTCTATAATTATATTTTAACGTATTGGAGCCATTCACATAAATTTAACTGGCCTTGATTCTAATCTTTCTGAAAGTCTTGTTTGATACCAATATTTTTTTAATCAAAACCTTTGCAATCTTATCAAGTCAAACACAACCAATCTTGATAACTTCGACTATATTTGATCTACATTTTCATACAAAGGATCCGTAATAACCAATAATGGCTGTCATTTACCAAAAAACTAATCAGTACACAATAAAACACATACTTTCCAGGCTGCCCAACCACTCTCGTCAACTAACTAGCGGCTAGATTTAGAGTTTTGTCGGTAACGACCCGCGTAGCTAAGGCTGGCTTTTTTCCCCCCGCACCTTTTAAATACCACTGGTATTTAGAGTTCACAGAAGGGCTGTGTTAGACTCCAAAAATGGAGCGTAGAGCATATTTACCGCCACTGCAACTCTCAATACCAGCGGTGCTTACGGACGCGGCCAGCTTAAAAAACGTGCTCTTGCACGATTCCCCCATAGAAAACAATGGGGCAGTTTGAGCTGAAAAAAAACACCTGCAAAAAAGCAGCGTTCAGCTCCTAACGCAGCCCCATTGTATCCTATGGGGAAACACTTCCTAAGTCTGCACCTAACACCCTAACATGTATCCGAGTCTAAACACCCCTAAACTTACACTTATTACCCATAATCTGCCGACCCCGCTATCGCTGACCCCTGCACATTTTTTAACCCCTAATCTGCCGCTCCGTACACCGCCGCAACCTACATTATACCTATGTACCCCTAATCTGCTGCCCCTAACACAGCCGACCCCTATATTATATTTATTAACCCCTAATCTGCCCCCCACAATGTCGCCGCCAGCTACCTACAATAATTAACCCCTAATCTGCCGACCAGACCTCACCGCTACTATAATAAATGTATTAACTCCTAATCCGCCTCACTAACCCTATAATAAATAGTATTAACCCCTAATCTGCCCTCCCTAACATCGCTGACACCTAACTTCAAGTATTAACCCCTAATCTGCCGACCGGACCTCACCGCTACTCTAATAAATGTATTAACCCCTAAAGCTAACCCTAACACCCCCCTAAATTAAATATAATTTAAATCTAACGAAATAAATTAACTCTTATTAAATAAATTATTCCTATTTAAAGCTAAATACTTACCTGTAAAATAAACCCTAATATAGCTACAATATAAATTATAATTATATTGTAGCTATTTTAGGACTAATATTTATTTTACAGGAAACTTTGTAATTATTTTAACCAGGTACAATAGCTATTAAATAGTTAATAACTATTTAATAGCTACCTAGATAAAATAATTACAAAATTACCTGTAAAATAAATCCTAACCTAAGTTACAATTAAACCTAACACTACACTATCAATAAATTAATTAAATAAAATACCTGCAATTAAATCTAACACTGCACTATCAATAAATTAATTACATGAAATACTTACAAATAAATACAATTAAATAAACTAACTAAAGTACAAAAAATAAAAAAGCTAAGTTACAAAAAATAAAAAAATTAATTACAAACATAATAAAAATAAGCCCCCTAATAAAATAACAAAGCCCCCCAAAATAAAAAAAATGCCCTACCCTATTCTAAAATTAAAATAGAAAATCTCTTTTACCTTACCAGCCCTTAAAAGGGCCTTTTGCGGGGCATGCCCAAAAGAATTCAGCTCTTTTGCCTGTAAAAATAAACACAATACCCCCCCAACATTACAACCCACCACCCACATACCCCTAATCTAACCCAAACCCCCCTTAAATAAACCTAACACTAAGCCCCTGAAGATCTTCCTACCTTATCTTCACCACACCGGGTATCACCGATCCATCCAGGCTCCGAAATCTTCATCCAAGCCCAAGCGGGGGCTGGAGATCCATCATCCGGCTGAAGTCTTCTATCAAGTGGCAAGAAGAAGTCCAGAAGAGGCTCCAAAGTCTTCATCCTATCCGGGTAGAAGAAGAGATCCGGACCGGCAACCATCTTCATCCAAGCGGCATCTTCTATCTTCTATTCTTCTATTCAATCAGCCAATCAGATTTTCCCTACCTTAATTCCGATTGGCTGATAGAATCCTATCAGCCAATCGGAATTCGAGGGACGCCATCTTGGATGACGTCATTTAAAGGAACCTTCATTCGGACTTAGGACGTTGGAAGAAGAGGATGGATCCGCGCCGGAAGTCTTGAAGATGGAGCCGCTCATCATCGGATGAAGATGGAAGATGCCGCTTGGATGAAGATGGTTGCCGGTCCGGATCTCCTCTTCTGCCCGGATAGGATGAAGACTTTGGAGCCTCTTCTGGACTTCTTCTTGCCGCTTGATAGAAGACTTCAGCCGGATGATGGATCTCCAGCCCCCGCTTGGGCTTGGCTGAAGATTTCGGAGCCTGGACGGATCGGTGATACCCGGTGTGGTGAAGATAAGGTAGGAAGATCTTCAGGGGCTTAGTGTTAGGTTTATTTAAGGGGGGTTTGGGTTAGATTAGGTATGTGGGTGGTGGGTTGTAATGTTGGTGGGGGGTATTGTATGGTTTTTTTTTACAGGCAAAAGAGCTGAATTCTTTGGGGCATGCCCCGCAAAAGTCCCTTTTAAAGGCTGGTAAGGTAAAAGAGCTTTTCTATTTGTATTTTAGAATAGGGTAGGGCATTTTTTTATTTTGCGGGGCTTTGTTATTTTATTAGGGGGCTTAGAGTAGGTGTAATTAGCTTAAAATTGTTGTAATATTTTTATTATGTTTGTAATTAATGTTTTTATTTTTTGTAACTTAGCTTTTTTATTTTTGTACTTTAGTTAGCTTATTTATTTGTATTTATTTGTAGGTATTTCATGTAATTAATTTATTGATAGTGTAGTGTTAGATTTAATTGTAGGTATTTTATTTATTTAATTAATTTATTGATAGTGTAGTGTTAGGTTTAATTGTAACTTAGGTTAGGATTTATTTTACAGGTAATTTTGTAATCATTTTAACTAGGTAGCTATTAAATAGTTATTAACTATTTAATAGCTATTGTACCTGGTTAAAATAAATACAAAGTTGCCTGAAAAATAAATATAAATCCTAAAATAGCTACAATATAATTATTCGTTATATTGTAGCTATATTAGGGTTTATTTTACAGGTAAGTATTTAGCTTTAAATAGGAATAATTTATTTAATAAGAGTTAATTTATTTCGTTAGATTTAAATTATATTTAACTTAGGGGGGTGTTAGTGTTAGGGTTAGACTTAGCTTTAGGGGTTAATAAATTTATTATAGTAGCGGTGAGGTCTAAATCTAGCCGTAGGCCTCTCATCCTCATTCTGGTGATCCAGCATTCTCTCCTCTCCTGACACTCTCCTCTCTCTCTGTATGTCAAAAATCTCTTAGATATGTTTTCTTTCTGTTTTTACATTTATTTGATGATGATGATGTGTCTAGTATCGCTTTGCATTTGGCATTGATTGGCATCAAACATGACAATTGCAGTTGTTGGCATGGGCAGTGCCATCTTGTTTTTTGGGCGCAAGTATGCACAGATCTGTGGCATATTTCCTATAATTTATTGGATGTGTGTTACCAATTGATATGTGGGTGTTGAGCATTTTTCAAGTGCTGAGATTGATATGTGGGTGTTGAGATCAATGCGTCCTTTTTATTGTCAATATTTACTCATTAATGAGTAAATAGGTACATTGCGATTGCCAAAGTTAATGCTGTACATGCATAGTATAGGTTACTTTCACATATCTGCGATAATCGTTTTCTAATACATAAATGGCATTATCATTTGCTTTGACATGGTTCTGATGTCGAAAAAGGTATATCTGGAACAAAAAACAAAACATGATTGACAAGATTGGAATCTATGGGCTAGATTACAAGTGGAGCGCTAAATTATTGCACTCCTGCAAAAAGATTTAGTAATAAGAGCAGGTGCACATGCATGAGCACCTATGTGGTGTTTGATTTAAAATGCAAATGCAATCTAGTTTACATTGGGAGAACTAAAATAAAAATCAAGTACCGTTTTAGGGAACATTTAGCTAATATTGATAAAGGATTGGAGACACATAGTCTCTCTCAACATTTCATGTTGGCTCATAATAAGGACCCCAAAGACTTGGAAATTAAAATTATTGAATAGATCCCCCCAAATATTTGGGATACTAACAGATTGTTGAAATTGAGACGACGTGAGACATATTGTAAAAAAAAATTGAATGTTGATTTAGACATTTCGTCTTTTCTAGTATGATTCACGTTGCCTTTTTACAAAGATCCACTTATTTTTAAGTTCTGATCATTTTTTCTTCATTTTTCTTTTTTATTTATGCCCCTGTTTTGAGGATTTAACAATGTCCTTAAGAATTTTTAACCAATAATGTGATTTTTTTTATAATAGGACCAATGATAGTTTTTTAGTATAACTTACCTGTAGCCATATCTACAAGTTACATATGCACTTTATAAAACAGGGCAACATACATAATAGGGAGTTTTTTAGGTTATATGTAGTTTTAATAGAAATGTACATTACACACAGGCTCCTATTAATTATCGGCTAGATTACGAGTTTTGCAGTAAGCTTAAAAAGCAGTGTTAACAGGTCCTAATGCTGCTTTTTAATGCCGGCTGGTTTTACAAGTCTTGCAGGTATAGGTGTACCGCACACTTCTTTGGCCTCAACGCAAATCAACATACGTAAATTTCGTAAAGTCTTATTTCAATGGGACTTGCATAGCGCTGATATTACGAGTTTGTCCTGGGAGCCCAAAAGTGAGCGGTACACCCTCTACCTCCAAGATTCCTAACGCATTTTAAAATCAGTATTTATGAATTTTACGCTACAAAGCTGTAGCATAAAACTCATAACTAAAGTGCTAAAAAGTACACTAACACCCATAAACTACCTATTAACCCCTAAACTGAGGCCCTCCCGCATCGCAAACACTAAAATAAAAATATTGACCCCTAATCTGCCGCTCCGGACATCACTGCCACTATAATAAACATATTAAACCCTAAACTGCCACACTCCTGCCTCGCAAACACTAGTTAAATATTATTAACCCCTAATCTGCACACCCCTAACATCGCTGCCACCTGCATACATTTATTAACCCCTAATCTGCCATCCCCAACGTCGCCGCCACTATACTAAATTTATTAACCCCTAAACCTAAGTCTAACCCTAACACCCCCTAACTTAAATATAATTAAAATAAATATAAATAAAACCTATAATTATTACCTAAATAATTCCTATTTAAAACTAAATACCTATAAAATAAACCCTAAGCTAGCTACAATAAAAATAATAGTTAAATTGTAGCTAGCTTAGGGTTTATTTTTATTTTACAGGCAATTTTGTAATTATTTTAACTATGTAGAATAGTTATTAAATATTCATTAACTATTTATTAACTACCTAGCTAAAAAAATACAAATTTACCTGTAAAATAAAACCTAACCTAAGTTACACTAACACCTAACCTAAACCTACAATTAAATAAATTACCTAAATTAAATACAATTAAATAAATTAAATAAAATTAGCTAAATTACAAAAAAAAACAAAAAACACAAAATTACAGAAAATAAAAAACAAATGACAAGATCTTTAAACTAATTACACCTATTTTAATAGCCAAATCAACATAATAAAAAAGCCCCCCCCCCAAAATAAAAAAACCCTAGCCTAAAAGGGCCTTTTGTGGGGCATTGCCCCCAAAAAATCAGCTCTTTTACCTGTAAAAAAAATACAAACAACCCCTCAACAGTAAAACCCATCACCCACACATCCAAACGCCCCAAATAAAACCCTAACTAAAAAAAACTAAGCTCCCCATTGCCCTGAAAAGGGCATTAGCTCTATTGCTGCCCGAAGCCCTAACCTAAAAATTAAACCCACCCAATACACCCTTAAAAAATCCTAACACTAACCCCCGAAAATTCACTTACCAGGAGAAGCCTTCATCCAAGCGGCAAGATGTCCTCAACGAAGCCAGCAGAAGTGGTTCTCCAGACGGGCAGAAGTGGTCCTCCAGATGGGCAGAAGTCTTCATCCAGATGGCATCTTCTATCTTCAAGACATTCAACACGGAGCATCCTCTTCTTACAACTGACTAACGGCGAATGAAGGTTCCTTTAAATGATGTCATCCAAGATGTTGTCCCTTAGATTCCGATTGGCTGATAGAATTCTATCAGCCAATCAGAATTAAGGTTGAAAAAATCCTATTGGCTGATTGGATCAGCCAATAGGATTGAAGTTCAATCCTATTGGCTGATTGCATCAGCCAATAGGATTTTTTCTACCTTAATTCCGATTGGCTGATAGAATTCTATCAGCCAATCGCAATCTAAGGAATGCCATCTTGGATGACGTCACTTAAAGGTACATTCATTTTGAAGAAGACGTCGTTGGAAGAGGATGCTCCGCGCCGGATGTCTTGAAGATGGACCCGCTCTACGCCGGATGAAGGATGAAGATAGAAGATGCCATCTGGATGAAGACTTCTGCCCATCTGGAGGACCACTTCTGCCCGTCTGGAGGATCACTTCTGCCAGCTTCGTTGAGGACATCTTGCCGCTTGGATGAAGACTTCTCCCGGTAAGTGAATCTTCGGGAGTTAGTGTTAGGTTTTTTTAAGGGTGTATCGGGTGGATTTTATTTTAGGTTAGGGCTTTGGGCAGCAATAGAGCTAAATGCCCTTTTAAGGGTAATGCCCATCCAAATGCCCTTTTCAGGGCAATGGGGAGCTTAGGTTTTTTAGTTAGGCTTTTATTTGGGGGGTTGGTTGTGTGGGTGGTGGGTTTTACTGTTGGGGGGGTTGTTTGTATTTTTTTTTACAGATAAAAGAGCTGGGGCAATGCCCCGCAAAAGGCCCTTTTAAGGGCTATTGATAGTTTAGTTTAGGCTATATTTTATTATTTTGGGGGGCTTTTTATTTTTATAGGGCTATTTGATTAGGTGTAATTAGTTTAAATATCTTGTAATTTGTTTTTTATTTTCTGTAATTTAGTGTTTGTTTTTTGTAATTTAGCTAATTGTATTTAATTTATTTAATTGTATTTAATTTATAGAATTTATTTAATTATAGTGTAGTGTTAGGTGTTAGTTTAACTTAGGTTAGTTTTTTTGTATTTATTTTAGCTAGGTAGTTAGTAAATAGTTAATAACTATTTAGTAACTATTCTACCTAGTTAAAATAAATACAAACTTGCCTGTAAAATAAAAATAACCCCTAAGCTAGCTACAATGTAACTATTATTATATATATATATAATATATATATTATATGTACTATTATATTGTAGCTAGCTTAGGGTTTATTTTATAGGTACGTATTTAGTTTTAAATAGGAATAATTTAGTCAATGATAGGAATTTTATTTAGATTTATTTAAATTATATTTAAGTTAGGGGGTGTTAGGGTTAGACTTAGGTTTAGGGGTTAATAAATTTAGAATAGTGGCAGCGACATTGGGGGTGGCAGATTAGGGGTTAATAAGTGTAGGTAGGTTGCATCTACATTGGGGGCGGCACATTAGGGTTTAATAAATATAATGTAGGTGTCTGCGATGTTGGGGGCAGCAGATTAGGGGTTAATAAATATAATGTAGATGGTGGCGATGTCCAAAGTGGCAGATTAGGGGTTAATCAATATAATGCAGGTGTCGGCGATGTCGGGGGCGGCAGATTAGGGGTTAATAAGTGTAATATTAGGGGTGTTTAGACATAGGGTTCATGTTAGGGTGTTAGATGTAAACACAAAAAGTGTTTCCCCATAGGAATCAATGGGGCTATGTTACTGAGTTTTACGCTGCTTTTTGGCAGGTGTTAGACTTTTTCTCAGCCGGCTCTCCCCATTGATGTCTATGGGGAAATCGTGCACAAGCACTTATAACCAGCACACTGCTCACTTAAGCAGCGCTGGTATTGGAGTGCGGTATGGAGCTCAATTTTGCTCTACACTCACTTCTTG
This sequence comes from Bombina bombina, assembly GCF_027579735.1. Classification (NCBI taxonomy): domain Eukaryota; kingdom Metazoa; phylum Chordata; class Amphibia; order Anura; family Bombinatoridae; genus Bombina; species Bombina bombina. The sequence goes on from NC_069503.1 coordinate 382,848,140, forward strand.
CCTTTTAACGCCGGGTTTGTAAAAACCTGTAATACCAGTGCTGCAGGTAAGTAAGCGGTGAGAAAAAATTGCACGTTAGCACCGCACAGCTCATAACGCAAGACTCGTAATCTAGCCGCATGTTTTTAAATGTTGTTTAATGTATTGTATATCTATGACTGTTGCAAACACATCGTTATATTTATGTATTTCAAAAATGTTATGGATTGTATTCATATGTATTGAAAGTTTATGCAATGTCCCTTCTTATGGCCTTTAATAGGTTAATAGGAGGTGCTTTGTTCCTCCTGCCTTTAAAAGACAGGAAGGAAATAACCTATATCACTCTTGAAAAAGTTCCTTGATTGGAACGAAACTTACGTTGAGTGTAACAGGTCCCAGTGAGGCTACTGTATTGTACTGGAGTACAATGTGAGCTGAGGGCTTTTTATTTTAGGTTTAATCCTAAATCATTTTCAGTTTGAACCATGGACTGTCCGTTTATTGCAATCTCCTACACTAGAGGAGTGGATACTGTGTGACATAGGATTTGCCAAGGGTTTCAGCTATACACACCTCCAATCTGAGGCCAGTTGAAAGACAAGGTTAGACTGGAAACTCTGACTCTGCACTACTATCAGTGTATGTGCTGAATGGAACTGTGGCGCTGTGCAAATACACTTCTCTGTATTTCTCTCCCTTGTATCCACAGTCAATGTCATTCTCTGTCCCCTAGCCTGGGAAGTCTGCTTATAGGCCACAGCTGAGGTTACTGGGGTCTCTGTAACCTACAATCTTTCACACTCATTTTGGGGGTCCCTCAAAGAGTACCCTGTATGCTCCTCCTCCAAACACTCAGGATTCTTGGGCACTGCTGCTTCTGGCACAGATTGGTCTGCAATTTCCCTCTGCCCTCTCTCACAGTCAGTCTGCCACTTCACTTCCTCACACAGAATTTGTGATCCTTCTGACTCTGATACAGACAATCACGTATCTTCCTTCTGCCATTTCTCCCTTTTTTGTCTCTTTCTTTCCACAGGGGACTCCACTGCCACAGATTGGCACACATCATCCAGCTGCCCATTCATCCAGTCATTCACTCCCCTTATATTTTCACTCTTTTCTATAGACTCCACTGTTTCAAGTCCAGACATCTAAATCATGAGGCATTCATGACAAGCCCGTTTGCGGGTGCGCTTTAATTAGCCAGCCATTACAAGTTGCTTGTTATTGCTACTGGGGTAGCAATTAGCACTTATATAATTAACCAGGGATCAGATCTCTGGTTCATTTTATCAATCTGCCCCAAATGCCCCCAAAATACTGTCTAGTGTAGTTTATTAAACAATAAAGATGGAAGCATCTTTATTTTTTAATAACATTACTGCACTAGGCAGTATTTTGGGGTTAAAGTTGGTGGGAGTGGGGTGTTAGAAAAAAAACAGCACTTAAAAGTGCCTTTACATTGCAGTCAATAGGAACTATGTGTTCCTAGTAAATACATAGGTATATGCTTATATACATTTATATTTATGTGTTAATATGTGTATATACACATATTAACATATAAATATAGATGTATATAATCATATACATATATATTTCAATTTGCTGCCATCAATGTGCTATTTACCCCCTTTGATAGCGCTGAAGTTCTGTTGTCATCAATGACGACATCAGAATGAGGCTCTTATAGGAGCCTATGGAAGCGCACTCTCGGGAACTTATTAGCATGTGCTGGTATTACAAAGTGGAGCGCAAATATCACTTTCATTAAATAGATTTTTAGCTCTCCACTTGTAATCTGGCCCTATATGTTTACCCTATGTATATTATGCACATTTTTTATGTCCTTTACATAAACAGTGGCATAATACTCCTAAATTATTATCTGAAAAAATAAACAGAAAGGAGCAAAAATGGGTAACAGTTTAATAGATTTAATTTTATATCATAAATATAAAAATATTTTTTATAAACTCTCGATTTTTTCTTTGTAAAAGCATGTTAAGAATTGTAAAAAAATAAAATAAAAAAAATGAAAATATGTTTAATAAAAACAAAAACAACTAAAAATATGCTACATACAAACCCTTAATCTACTTTTCATGAGTAAAACTAGGGGAAATATAAAAGGGTTTTTTAATAACATTTTTTATTTTCCAATACAGCGTGTGCCTTCATTGTTTAATTTTAATAAGTAATATATGATAAGCAAACATGGCAAAAAAGGGTGCAAAACTGGTACCAGATTAAGGATCAGGATTTTAATGTTGTGTTTGGGGTTAAAGTTACTAGGGTTATGGTAAATGATACCATGATTAAGTTTAGGGGCTACATTTACAGAGGTTATAATTAGGTAACAAACTGACCAGGTTTATGGGTAGGCTAAGGGATTGAAGGTTTGAGTTAGATACACTAACCTGCCTGGTGCCTTAATAATAGATGCATATTGTTATAAGAAATATTATTTTCATATAAGAGTTGACCGTTATTTACAGTAAAACAAGTATTGCATTTTTATGTTTGGTTTTCTTTGTACCATGTTCAGTAGAGCTTCAGTTGAATTCTAGGCAATATTATAAAATCATAAGAAACTAGTATGTACTCTTTTGTGTCTGGCTTTATAGGTTTAAATCTCATTATGTTATCTGAAGTAAATATAATTCTTTACATTTTCTTAGAACACTAAGAAAAAGTCTTATTTTAATATCTAATCACTGATCCCCATCTGAGCTCCATGGTTCTTGTCGCAACTGGTTGCCTTGTGGGGACGAAGAAAAAAAGCAACTGTTATAGGATACAAACGGTGAGTGCGCAATGCTAGACATAAAAAAATACTGCTTGCACAGTTGGTATTGCAGAATAAAACTTTTTATTTGCTTGTTTATGTTGTTTGACATTTCTTGACATGAAATCAGTAGTCTACGATAGTTGAGTCAGTTGAGCCTTAAAACTTGTTTGAGTGAATGGATGAGTAACTGACAAGTTGGAAGGCCCCCCATTAATGTGCTTGATTTGTTACTGGTTCTTCTGATTAATAAAGTCCTGAAGATGTTTTTGACAGTCAGTTTGAAATTAAAACACTTGCTAAATGTTACCATTATCATTTAAAAATAAGTCAATAAAAGCGATCTCATTGAAACAGTGCTGTGACATTGTATTGTTAATAACATCAAGCCACTGAATACATTTCTCTAGGAAGAGAGATGAGAAGAAAAAGGTCAGAAGTATTGGCTGTTCACCAAGGTGATTCAGTAATGGAAGGATCTACTTACCAGATTATTTGCCATGCACATCACCTCCAACCTTATACCAAACTCACCACTGACATGGGTAGCTACCCCAAAACAAACAAGGTTTGACTTTCACAAGGATTTAAGCTAACAAATAAATAAATACAACAAAAGATATTAAATTCATTGAGATTGCAGCAAATATGAAAAAAGAAGGAATTAGGTATTTCACAAAGAATCTTCAATATGATCTAATTGAACAAAAATGGCATATGTTTTCAGCAACATAACATTTCATTTCACTGTATTTTGTGGGATCAGCACTTTAAATAAAAACGGCTAAGAGCAAGAACTTGGATAACTTTAAAGGGACATTAAACACTTTGAGATGGTAATATAAAATTATAAATCATATATATATATATAAACTCCACAATATACTTTAATTATTTATTTTGTCTCAGTTCCCTGTAATTCCATTCTGAAATTGTGAGTATTTCAGTTCCTGTTAGAAATGGAAGTGTTATATTCAACACAGTCATTGGCTGCACACTCTAGTTACCTATGTATAACTGTTCCTAATTGGCCAGAGCAGAGAAAGTAACCTAAGTTACAACATGGCAGCTCCCATTGTGTTATAGACACTAAACATTATTTTGTCACTATTTAAACAACTAATGAGACTTTTACAAAAACGACTGCATGTTATTCTCAGACTAATTTGAATGCATCATTCTATCAAGCATTTATTTAGTGTTTAATGTCCCTTTACGTCAGGAGAGGCATAACATATAATGCAAGCTATTTCAAGTTTCAGCAGGATATTATAATACGTTTATGCTTATACATTTAATAAATGTCACTGTGCTGGTTTTGTCTCCTATTACAAATAGAGTCACTACATTTGATCTTTTGCTTCAGTCTTTGAGTACAGTCAATTGCACCTTTTCATTTTACTGTTTAGAGAATTTGTAGACTAACAAAACTATGTCCTGCCTTGCTTACCAGATGGACGAGGGATTTATTGATGTTTTAAACTGCTATCGTAAAAAACACGTAACAATTTAACACGTTTTAACTGCTTTATTATTCAACTGAGAAAAAAAAATCAAAGAGAAGATTAATTCTTCATACCAAACTTTTAACAGTCAGAACATATTTCAATACTTGTTAGCATTAGAAAAAAATGCTTACAATAATGTAAACAGCTATGCTGTTTTAAAGAAAAACTGTTTATTTTGCATGGTTTGTAAAAGTTAACTGAAGTTAAAGCAGGAAATATTATACTGAAATTTCCCTGCATAATCCTTTGTAAATAATCATACATTTCTATAACAGTGCATTGTACATTACATACTCCAAGCCATCCGGAACAAAATTACATACATAAGACAGTAACTAACTACACTATTTACTTGAAAACATGAAACCTCATTTAGCTTCCTTTGGCTTTTAGCGATTCTCGAAAGACACTCCATGTCAATTTTCTTTCCATATCAATTACAAGTGTATCTAAGGGTTTCAAAATGTTTGCGCCTAAGTGCCTACAATGGCGAGACAAAGTTTGTAAACATTTTTGAATTATCAGTAGTCCTATATTAATTCAACCTTTAAATATGGTCTAATTGTTATAAAACATGAAAAAATAAAACATCTGGGTAGTTCATATAAAATACAATGCAATATAAACTCCATTAACCCACTGATCAAGCATTCACTTTCTTTGCAGAAAAAGTATGTGCATCTTTATATTTGGTAAGTGGCTGCAATTATTTTTATACATGTTAATCAATTCAGTACAATACCTTGGAGGTATTTTGACCCATTTATTTTGTTCTTCTTTTAGCTGCTTGGATCAGATGCCATAATATTTCAGCTCAGTTAGAGTTCAAGTAGTCATTCTTTTCTTCAGCTAAATGGATACAGGTACTAATGTGCGTACAATCATTGTGCTGCTTTAACCCCATAGTGCAAAGTTTTAGCTCATTATATGACACCTGGACCTTCTCTTGAAAAATGTGCTGGTATAATTCAGAATAAATTCTTCCTAAAAACTGTTATAGCAGCCATCTGTACACTGCAGCTTCAAATCATATAATACTCACTTCCTCATGCTTCAAGAATGATATCAGTGATTCCTTATGTTCTCATATTTTTCTCATATCTCATTGAAAAGTTCGCTCTTTTTCTCATCGGTCTACAGGATATTCTTGCAAGAGCTTTCTTAATCACCCCGGTGGTCTTCATCAAATATGAATATGAGATAGGCTACAATGTTTGTTTTGGGAATCAGTAGTTCTCTCTATGGTATTCTCCCATGCACACTAACATTGGCAATGTTTTTTTTTTCATGATGATCATGATACATTGACATTAGATTATGCATTTTGTTGTGACAAATTATTTGTCCAAAACATATTATTTGTGTACATGTTTAGAAGCCAGTGTCTTTAGCAATGGTTTAGCAACCCTTTTAATTTTATGAGTATCAGCTACTTTTTTTTTTCTGAAGACATCACCTCTTTTGATTATGAATCCCTTCACAAATATGTGTCATTTAGAGAAAACTCTGATGGAGACCAAACATATGTTTGTTTTACAACTCAAACCTGAAACAGGACATTATGGGTATCGTGGATAACAATACCTTAACTTATGAGCATCTTGATCAAAACGTAGCACTACAAGGTATCACAACATTTACAAACATTTTAAAACTGATTTATAGATATACAGTGTACATTATAAGACCTACAGAGTTTGTATTTGATTTTAAAAATAAATAAATTTAAACACAAGGATTGTATACTATTTCCTGCCAATACAATGAGTGCTGTTCAAATGCCTGCCACAAGAGTAACCTTTGCTTGTTAGTTGTTATTTTTACAAATTAACATAGAATTAAAATCCCTAACTATATTATTACAGTGGATATAAAAGGGTAGACAACAGTTGAGCGGACATGATTCGCTGTAGCGAATCATGCCTGCTCGACCTCGCTAAATACTGACAGGATATGCTGTCGGCATTTAACATTGCACAAGCATTTCTGGTGAAATACTAGTGGAATGCCGCCCCCTGCTCACTGGTGGCCAATCAGCCTCTAACAGGGGCCATCAATCATCCTGATCATCGGATCGGGAGGATCTCAGTGCGTCACCTAAAAGGCGGCGGACAAGTTAAGGAACATTGGTCATACGACTGCTGCTTCTTAACTTCTGTTTCAGACGGACCTGAAACGATGGAGCCCAAAAAGACTACACACCTTCATGAAATTGCCGGTTTTTGAAATGTATAGACAGAAATAACAACAATGTAAATGTTATACTTTTTTAATCTGTAATGTGAATCCAAAATCCAGAGAAAAATGAACAAACAAATAAATAAATAGTTAAGTATTACTTTGTAGGATCACCTTTGCATTTATGGTGGCAGCAAGCCTTTGGTTATAAGTCTCTATTTACTTTGCATATCTAAGCGTTGGAATTAGATCCCACTTGAATTGCAAGGGGATCTCATGTGAACAGCTCTCTTTAGGTCATTCCATAGATTTTCCATTTTTGGAGCCATGCCTTGGTTGACTTGGACGTGTGCTTTTGCTTGCTTTAACTATGCAAATGTTTTGCTTATGTAATACACCTGGACAGTTGGTATCTATAATCTCTCTATCTCATCTATCTGTCTGTCTATCTATCTATCTATCTATCTATCTATCTATCTATCTATATTTGTGATGCATAGGAACCTCCTTGCAGCCCACTAATTGCACAGTATTTAATACACACTTGACAGTTCTGTTACTTACAGCTTTTGTCAAGCCTTTTCTTGATAATGGCTATAGGTAACAGCTAAAATATTATCATTTAGAAAAATAAGCATATTGCCTGGTATACAGTAAATGCATTTTGCCAAACTTTAGACATATTAGCATTAATACAGAATCACTTTGTCAAAGAGGGGAGAACGGTTTGGGAAGGACAACACATTAACTTATTATTATAATATGATATAATGATCCTACACAAATACAAATGTACACATAATCATACACTTCCACTCCATTTTATTACAACTTTTCTTTTTCACCTACAAAGACATCTTCTGGGGGCATTGATAGTTTTTATACAAATAACAAATATACAAAGTAATGGTAGACACATCATTTTAGAAAGTTTGGATACACTTTAACAGTCTCTGCCCGTACAATACAATTTAGCATATTCTGATCTAACTACTGTGTTTTCTTTAGTCTCTCGACTCATAGATTAATCATAATTCTTTCTCTGTTCTTTTTACTATTTGCTCTTGATCTGCTCACACATTGCTACATTCCTTAATACAACCTCTGACATTTCCTCTAAAATGTTTATCAAACAAATTCCTTCTTGTCATTCAATATTGAACACTACTGTGCTCCTAAAGAAACCCTTATTTTGCTTGTTAATAATCAATGCTCAGCATGACACCATAATAATGAGAACACGGAAATATTCTTCATATTTTAACATTCAATTTTAAATGATTCCTTTCCAGCAAATGGAATGTAAATCAACTGAAAATAACAGCTAATGATAACTTTCATTGCTTGAGTTATTAACGACTGATTTACTTAGTGTTCGTGCCTTGACCCCAGAATAATCCAAAAATATACTGGTTATAAGAATGTTTTTTTTCAACTAAAAAACATATGTGACTTTGTTTAATGTATGCAAATGCTTTTACAAAAATAAGTCAAAATTACAAAATCTTAGTATAAAGCAGACACATTATTATGTTATCTCATTTAAAAAGCCTCCCTTTAGATGCTCTGACAACAACTTAACCACACAATTATGATTTACAATATGTTTACAATGCTTAACCACATTTGCCTGTGATCATTCTATGCAGTCTCTGAAGACTTTATAAAGGTAGATTAACATTTTTATTGTTTTTCCTTTCATTTTAACATATTGCAGGTTCTAAAATTGTTTATTATTTTCATGTCTTATACATACAACTGTACTGTTTATGCATGCACATATTTATATATCACTTAATGTTTATAAGGCATTGAAAAGCACACAAATCAGCATAAGGAAATTTAACTAGTTGTACTATAAAATATATTATAGCCGGGAGTTTGTACTTTTTGGTTAACAGGCTTGTTATACTTATACTATCAATATGGCTGTTTAACTGACTTAAACCAATTTTGGTTGTGTAAGTTAACTTGCCTGTAATGGAACTGAAGACTTGGAAATGATTTAGATACATTAAGGGGTCGATTAATTAAAGGCTTCGCTAGTCTTTGTTCCCCCACGACTTCAGAGAATCTGCAGTCCATATTTATGAAGCAGTAATCATACTACTGCTTCCCTAACCTCTTCGCCACCTCTTAGGTGGCAAATTTTGAATTTCAATATCCCCAGTCTGGCTGACCGGGGAGATTAACAGCTCCTGCCCGCGCGTGATTGACTGTGCGCGGGCGGCATTGCACAAGAGCACAAAATTGCGTTCTTGTGCAATGCTGAATTCCGGCAGAGGAATTCAGCCACCAGAGGTGAGCTGCAGCAGATAGGTAGGCGCCTGTCCACCGTATCTTGACCCCTAAGGAGTGTTAGTTGCTTTGTGGATAGACCAAAATATTCCCTTTTATACTTAAGGACTTACTTATCAGTAGAGAAAATGTTGTTGTTTAATATATCAAATGAATGTAAAGCGAAAATTTGTAATCTTAGCATTTATCTTTATACTAGTGACTCATCTATAATCAAGTCTGGATGCATCATAAGACAAAGCAGACAAGTGCTTGAGACATCTTTTCTCACTCTTTCTGGCTGGTTAAGTAATAAGAGTTGGAACCCACTCCCTGTGATGTGTAATTACACTAGGCTACATAGTACAGTGAGATATATACAGTTATTTGTTAGCTGAAGTAGTTATTCTACCTGCTATTTATATTTAAGGAGGAATTTGGAACCTTTATAGTGAAAGGCTAAAATACGTCTGCCTAAGTGTTTTTGAACCCCTCTGAGGATGCGTTAGTGAAACGCTGCGTCAGGGGTCCTCTTTTTTAATTGCCTCTCTTGTTGTTAAAATAATATACAAAACTCTAGCATGATCAATAACTTTAAACTTAGCACTTAGTTGTTGAAGCTCTCTATCGGCACGGGCAGCACTTCTTGTGATTCCCCTCAGCTCAAATTATATTAACAATCGTTGGCGTACCCATAGTTTATTATAGTTACATCTAACTAATCTCCATTTAAAAGCTAATAGTACTGTAACTTGTATGATCACAAATATTTTAGCATAAGCTCCTGAAGGGACGTTATTTATTATTATAAAGCGGTTTAACGATCCGCTTATTTGAGCAGCAGTATGCACTAGCAAACTTACCAGTTTAAAGGGGTAAAAAATATGTGGTTTGTGTTATCAGTAATATAACTGTGTTATGAGATAGCACTACGATAATTCAACTATTATAGTGAAGAGATACCATATACTCATAGCAGCACAACGGCTATCTAGCCCCAGGATACTATTGATAACATTTCTAAAATCATGTTAGCTATCACCAGAAACTTGTAAACATTGTAGTAATATTTAAATATTGGTATCAATGCTTGATACAATTACTCGCATTATTTAAAGGTGCAGATAACCACAATTAAATATCAGCATTTGTTTGGCAATATATTAGAAGTTATAGACATCCAACTATCTACCACGTGGTTTAACAATACTGAGTGATATGCTCATATAATATTAATGAATCAGCCCTTTACTGACAGTTAGAAACAATTAAAAATCGTATAATATTTAGAGTGGTATCTACACTCATTACTAGTATTATCCTACTGTGTTCAATTTTACTTTCTAGCCATAAATGGTGAGAGTGAATGTATATGCAATACTTACAATAATAGTGAGCTGAGCCATACATTTTTTTTTGATTAAGTGTTGCTCAATTATGAGCTAAAACAAAAGTAAAATAACAATAATAGGTCACAGTGGCATATAAATATAGGTAATAAATGCACTAATATTACTTAGTGGCAATCTATGTGATAGGCCAGACTCAAGGCCACATAGACCCACTATAGATTATTAACATATCTATGCCTGTAATTTAACCTGTGTCTTAATACTTTTCACTAAGTGCTCTTTATACATAGTACTGTAAATGCTGAATACTGAATAACAAACAGGGAGTGTGTTTTTAACATTTCCAGGGCAGCATACACACATACTTCATGCTGTCTTTTTAAATTTTATCAATAAAGGTTATATCTTAAATTTCAATTTTTTGTGTTCCAAGGTTCCAGTAACAAACATAATATATCAACATAAGTGTGTATCAGTGTATATAAGCATTCTTCTCTTGGAACTTACTTGCTTACACAGCAAGTATAGTCCTATTTTGTAAACATAATACCTGCTATTTATGTCCATGATCATTGTGAAAGAAAGGGGGTTGATCAAATCTGCAACAGTCACCAGTTTGCCACAGAAAGGGTTAACAAACACTCCCTCTTCTGCACTAAACCCAGAAAAATGCCCAAACACCCTTCAGTGCCACCCACACTAAACTGTCTCTGCTGCTGCCACGCTGCCACTTTAAGATTATTATTATGAAAATTGTAAGGAAAAACCCATTAACAATTTGGCAAAAATCGATCTACTATATAATACTGTTATTAGTAGTTTCTTTGGTAAAGTGGCTCAAATATTAGACAAAGGCAAAACTTAATAAAATCCCAGTGCATTTTTATAAAAAAGGACTTAAATGGATATGAAACCAAAAATATTTCTGTTATGATTTAGATAGAGCATGTGATTTCAAACAACTTTATAATTTACTTCTGTTATCAATTTTTCTTTCTTCTCTTGGTATCTTGAAAAGCAAGAAAGTACGTTCAGGAACTTGTCCATGTCTGGAACACTATATGGCAGCATTTTTGCAATAACGTTTACCATTTGCAGGGGCACTAGATGGAAGCACTGTTTCCTGCCATATAATGCTCCATACACTTACCTAGCTATTTCTTCAACACAAATATCATGGTAACTAATAACATTTTATAATAGAAGTCATTTGGAAACTTTTTTAAAGTTATATGCTCCGTTTGAATCACAAACAAATTTTTTTTTGGGTTTCATATTCCTTTAAAGGTACAGTCAAGTCCAATTTTTTTTCATGATTCAGATAGGGCATGTAATTTTAAACAACTTTTTGGTGATGAAAGAAAAGTTTTTCACCACTAGAGGGTGTTAGTTCATGTGTTTTATATAGATAACATTGAGCTCATGCATGTGAATTTACCAAGAAGTGAGCACTGATTGGCTAAAATACAAGTCTTTCAAAAGAACTGAAATAAGGCGGCAGTCTGCAGAGGCTTAGATACAAGGTAATTACAGATGTAAAATGTGAATTATTATAACTATGTTATGCAAAACTGGGGAAAGGGTAATAAAGGGATTATTTATCTTTTAAAACAACAAAAATTCTGGTGTTGACTTTCCATTTAACAAACACAAATACACACTAAGTCAAACCTTTAACTTTACTAAAATAGCCTCTGCTCTAACATATTGTATTAGCTCCCATGGGAAAGGCAATATTTTTTTGCTGGATTCACCATTAAATATTTTTTTTCTGAAGTCAGGTTTCTGACCAGGCCGATAACAGAGTAGGCAAGCAAGGTAGCCACCACTTTTTTTGACAGGTCATAAACCAAATTGCAAACCCTGACTGAAGTTACAGGATACCTTATAACTGGCTAGATTAAAAGTGGCGTGCTAAATCGTGGGTATCAATAAGCAACATTGTGACTATATTATAGCCACAATATTCCACAGTGAAAGTAAACGGGTGTGCTCAAGCACAAATAAAATTTGCGCTCATTGGGGTAAAGATCTTTTCAGGAGCTTTTCTCTGGAAAAGCCTTCGTGGCTGCAGGCTTTTAACAAACAAAACAATACTGCATTGTGATAAATCAAGAAACTTGGCAACCAATTTTGTCAAAAAGTCAAAAGCCAATTTGGGAACAAATTGCAGACAGCTTGTGATTGTCCCCTCTGTCTTTTAGCACATAATTCATTTTAAAGTATGAGACAAGGTTCATATGCTAAACTTCCAAAACAAAGAAATTTGCAAGAAGTTTAATATGTACTTTGCCAGAGTGAGTAGTAGCAAATGGATAAAGGCTTTGGTGTCTGGGGATGTGTGTTACAGAGAAATAAAAAGTTTTGATGATCAGAGGTCTGATGGAAAGAGTGGAATCATTTTAAGGACTCTTGGCGGGAGAAGGGATTGAAGTAAGATGGAAAGTGCATCATTCCTGTGGAACTGGCAGAAGGATCAGACAATAGTTTTTGAGAATAGTGGAATTGTTTCAAGAAATGCACAGAGCCGGAGGAGGGATTAAAAAAAAAGATGCAGTGCGCATCATTCCTGTGGACCTGACAGAAGGTCAGAAACAATACTTACTAGATAATCATTTGACTATTTCACATTCCCTAGTTTATTTGATGTACTGTGCACAAGTTTGGGATTTATGCTTGTATACCATGAGATGACCCAAGACTTGAAGATTTAAGGTTACATTTATGGACATTGTACTTAGCTATGAAATACTATTGCTTAGTTAAAACGTTTTTTGTTTTGAAGGCTCATATGTATAAAAATATTGATTGTAATAATTAACTTTCCTGTACATAAAATGATGTTGACTATATATAGCCCTTTTGTGCCTGTAAACTGACTTGAATTTCATGTATTCTTAAAAGGTAAGTTGGTTGTAAAATAATCTTTTTACAACTGGTTTGCACAAACCAAGTTGGTTCTATCTGGCTATGTGAAAATATTAAATAGGGAGGGATTTAAATGAGACTATTTTACAGCAAGACAGCTGTCCATACAACTGATTTGACTTGAGATCAACTACTCAAATGTAAGGAATTTCAAGTCTCCATGTACTGACTTGTTATAGTTAGAACTTAAAGGGACATTGAACACTAAATAAATGCTAAATAGAATGATGCAGTCAAAGAAAAGATTAGTCTGAGAATAACAGGTAGATGTATTTTTGAAAGTTTCATAAGTTGTTTAAATATTGACAAAATAAGTGTCAAGTTTTAGTGTCTATAAAACAATGGGAGCTGCCATGTTGTAACTTAGGTCACCTTCTCTGCTGTGGCCAATTAGTGACAGTTTTAAAAAGGTCACTAGAGTGTGCAGCCAATGGCTGTGTGGAATATAACAGTGTTCTGTAATTTCATTTTGAACAGGAACTAAAAAGCTCACAATTTCAGAATGGAATTGCAGGAAAAGGGGACAAAATAAATAATGAAAGTATATTGCAGGGTTGTTTTTCTATATACAATATTTAATTTTTTATTACCATCTCAAAGTGTTTATTGTCCCTTTAATAATAGCAAATCATAGGTGTAAATCATTATTAAGGTAGTTAAATGAAATGAATAAACGACCAACACCTCCCTGCAATAGTTGTAGATACATTTTTAACAGTTAAATACATGTACTAAATTAAAATGCAATAACAGTATATTAAAACAATATAATAACATTACATTTCAATTTAATTTGAAATAACTTACAATTAAATCTCACACAATCTTTAATGTTATTATACTTTCCATTTAATATCATCAATGTATTGTTTTAAAACACTATCATATTTTAATGTAATATGTTCATTTGTGTTTCAGTTGGGTATTGGCTACTAAATTGGTTTAAAAATCAGTTTAAAAGAACTCTGTAAAAGTCGCAGCTTTGTGAATAGACCTCAATAGCAATGCCATACATCCCTTTCATTTTGGAAAGACCAGGATTTTGTTAATCTTGCTTTCAACTGCAAATAGAATTGTACAAGATTTGAAGATGGTCCATCCAGCTAGGAAAAAAATAAACCAAGTAAATGAAGAATTTCTTTCTGTGTTGTGTTCTGGGCATTGGTATACTTGCATTGTCATATTATTAAAAGAAAAAAAAATCATCAGAGGTGAATTTAAATAATTCGTTATACAGTCTATTGACATGATTTGTATTATTGAGCCAAAACTTGAATCTTCAATATACTGTTTCTATTAAAAAAAAATCAAAAGTTCATTGAAAAGAAAAGTGACACATATTTTGTTTATGACTGACAACATTTCATTAGAAAATAGCATATCAAATAACTGGGTGTAAAATAAGCAGTCAGTGTCTTTCTAATCACATTTTTCTTGCAACATTTGTGAAATAATCTCTCTTAGATTTAAGGTGCAAATGTCTTTTTCCAAAGTACTGTTGTCACAAAAACAAACATAAAAGACAAACCTTTTGTCAAACAAAACTGTAAAGATGTTAGTTCACAATTAAATGAAAAATGTAATTTATAAGTGCCGTATATTATAGAGGTAGTGGTCTACTTTTATTGAAATACATTTAAAATAAATAACTTGAAGAAACAACTCACCTCAACAATACAACACAACATTTGTAGAATTAGATTAAAAAAAATTATACTCATCTCTTGTCTCCTCTGCAAGTTGTGAGTCATTCTGCTTTATGACTAATGGAGCAGCAGGGCCGCCTCTAGAAATTTTTGGACCCCTTACTAAACCATTAGTCAGGGCCCCCCTATATTTAGGCCAGAGATGTCTATGTCATTGTGTCATGTTCACCCATATTATTTAATAAATGGTTAGCATGCAACAGGAATAAGCCATTGGCTTTTAATTGAGAAATTAGTGAAAACAAAATGTAACTGAGCATGACACATTTACAGACAGGCCTTAAATAATATTTCTAATCTATTTAACCATATCTATAGAAGATAGAATAATAAAGCTGCTAATAAAAGGCCCCAATACGTTTTTAACTGTATCTAAAAATCCGTGTTTTTGTTATTTTTATTTTAGATCTATTGCAAGTTTAAGGTACATTAAGGATTGCAAGCTTATAAAGGTGCAATAGGGGTACTGTGTTCAAGAGCCTTTATAGTCTAAAAATGAAACGTTCTAATACATTAGTGCATGTCATTTTTTGACTATCACCCTGCTGTACTGTGTTTTTAAACCCCGCAAAGGGGTTAAAAAAACAGTACATGTTCTGCTTGGAACCCATGGATCACTACCGGTCACGAGCTGAACCCGCTGCTGATCCAGTCAGCAGTGCTAGTTGCACATCTGAGTCAGGGGTTAAATGCACAGTAGAGTGGATTTAAAATTCCAACAGCATTTAAAACATATGGTAAAAAAGGTATTGGTGTCAGTTGGGTGAAGGGCAGTTGGCTGTTACCTTAAATTAGCCTGCCCTGCATAACTACTGTTAGCAGCCTACCTCCAATATTACTGCACGGTACCTCCAACATTTCTGCAACATGGTCTGACTCTGACAGTGACTCCTAGCCCTTCTGTTAATGTACGGTTGCCAGCCAGCACCCCTAAAGTCTCCTGTGCTGTCCAGCTACCCTATTTAAACTTGTGGCTCCTGGCTGCCCTCCAGCTCCCCCAGCCTGCCCCTATTCATCTGGTCTAACTGACACTGAGGTCCAGTAGTGCAGAGCTCAGCAGTAAAGGGTGCAGTGTGCGGATGGGATCCAGTAACCACCCTCTGCAGGCTCTTCTCTTCCCAGTCTCTGGCTCCGGTCTCAGTCTCTCGGAGGCAGTCAGGGCCCAGGCCTTGTAACCACACCCCTCCTGGGTACCCAGCAGAGCAGAGTGTAGTTTCCTGTTCACTCTGTCTGCATGGTCCCTACTCACACAGGCCTCTATGTAAGTGAAAGAGTGAAAGTGAGTAGGGACCGTAAAGGCAGAGGGAATAGAAAAAGTGACAGTCATGCTGAGGCAGTCTATCGATTAGGGTCCATAAGCCCCCGGAAGAGAGCATATTATTTGCCTCCCTCATTACAACCCCCCAGACTCTTTGCCTCTAACTCCCTCCAGCCAGCCCCAGGCCCCTACTCACTTTTGCTGCCCATCGCACAAGAAGCTGAGGCAGTCTGGTGGTAGGGGCCGGGCAGGTCCCCTGAGACCAAATGGCCTCTGACTACAGTCACTCCTATCACCCCCTGATGGCCGCCCAGGGAGCAACATATATTTCCTAACTGTTTGCCTCTCTAAAAAAGTTTCATTGTAAAGGATACCAGCATCACTAAAGCACTTTCAAAATGCCACTGAACAATAGAGTTGCCAACCCTCCCATACTTCCAGGGATCTACCTTATTTGAACAAACATTTTTACAGTCCCCCAAACTCCCTGCTCTTATAACATTATATCTCCCTTATTTTTTACAACATGTAAAATCTTAATTTCAAACATTTAATTTTGTACTCTTGTACTCTGATTTAGTTAATAATTTTGATATATCTGACAATTTAATTACTTTACTCCTTGTGCATTAAAGGAACACAAAGTACATTTTTTTTTCATTATTTAGATATAGCATGCAATTTAAAAAAAGCATTGAAATTTAATTCTATTATCTAATTTGCATCATTCTATTGGTATCCTTTATTGAAAAGCATACCTAGGTAGGCTCAAGACCAGCAGTGATGCTGATCCAGTGGCTGAACAGCTATGCCTTTTGTCATTGGATCACCCCATGTGCTCAGCCAACTACTAGTAGTGCATTGCTGCTCCTTGATATATCTTATCCATCTAATATGTGCCAAAATGCTATTCAAGTCATTGTGCCTGGTTTTCTGACTACATTGTCTCTTAAATATTTTTATACAAGTTTCTGGTCTTTAAAACATAACATTTTCTGCCATTTTTATTTAGAATACATCTTTTTGGGTGATAGTTTAAGGGTCCAGGAAAATGATTATTTTAATGTTATGAAACTATAAGCCTCTAAATTATTTGCCATTACTATCATTATATGAGAGATTAAGAGAGCTACTATTACTTAGTGAGTCCCATACAGCAAGCTGTCACTAAATAAAAATGCTTTGAGTTTAATAAGGTTGCCAAAAATGGAGCTTCCATGAAAAATCTGCTGTTAATATATTTTACATAGCAGCTACATTATAGCAGCTTGCATACACTCTAGTCTTTAATTGATCTGATTTTATAAATCCCTAACTGATAATACTTGATCAGTTTACATCTATGTAAATATTGGTAATGCAATAAAAAACATATTAGTGCAAAAGTATTTATTTGACTACTTGTGATTTTGTGAGATATTGCCATCTCTACAATGTAAATTATTTGGTTTCAATTTATTACATGGAATAGGAATTTAGGATTTTAATTTAAGAAAAATGTCTAGACTGTGTAGCAAAAATAAAAATAATGACAAATAAATGTATTTATGGACACGTGATAAAATCTAAATATATAAGTTATAAAAGAATAAAATACATTTTATGTCATCAAAGTATTATTGAGTTTATTAAAGGAATATGATTTTTTTTTTCATGATTCACCTTACAATTTTAAATAACTTTTCAATTGATTTCATTGTTTCATTTGTTTTGTTCACTTTTTATCCTTTGTTGAAAAGTATACATAGGTAGGCTCAGAAGCTGCTGATTGGTGGTTGCACATTTATATCTTACTTAATTTAAGGGACTGAAATAATTATTTCTAAACCACTCTAATAATCCTTTAGTTTAAAGGGCTATGCAACCCAATTTTTTTCTTTCATGATTCCGATAGACTACTACTAGAGTATGCAATTTTAAGCAACTTTCTGTTTAACTCCTATTATCAATTTTTTCTTTGTTCTCTTTGTATCTTTATTTGCAAAGCAGGAATGTAAGATTAAGAGACAGTTCATTTTTGCTTTAGAACCTGGGTAGTGCTTGCTGATTGGTGGCTAAATGTATATTTTTTTGCGATCGGTCCCCAGAACTGAACTCCATATTCAAGGTGAGGTCTTAACAGGGGTTTATATAGTGACAGAATTATGCTTTCCTCCCTTGAATCAATGCCTCTTTTAATACATATCTTATTAGCCTTTGTAGCCGCTGCCCTGCATTGTACACCCATCTTTAGCTTGTTATCTATTACTACTCCCAAATCCCTTTCCTCCTCCGTTTGGCTAAGTCTTGTCCCATTTTAATAATACATTGCTTGCTTATTTTTACTTCCAAAATGTAGAACCTTGTATTTTCCCGTATTAAATCTCATTTTCCATTTTCCTGCCCATACTTCTAATTTTTACAGATCCCTTTGTAAGGAAAGTTCATCCTGCTCTGACCTAATGACCTTACTTAACTTAGTATCATCTGCAAAAATAGAGATGTCGCTATTTAATCCTTGCTCCAAATCATTAAAGTGAAAGCAAATTTTGCGCTTAAATATTAATGCTATTCATTAATCTTATGTATAGTATTACAATCGCTAACTTTTTATTTTAAAATTAATTTGTCTTTTGTATATTTTTATATTTCAAATCTCATACCATTTTCTGTACATCCTCCGCCCACCAGCTAATTTCTTGCTACTTCTATCTTACACATAAGAGCGGTCACACCCGCTCTTACGTGTAACTCTGTGCGCATTCCTGTAAAGCCTTGTATATTGCGCATGCGTAAAAAAGATGGATGATCGCTATTGTGATACATATTGAATCTGGAGATTTGCGTGTAGGAAGACAATACGCATGTATGTCTCATGAACACGCTTCGATATAGAGGCAGAGAATTAAATGAGACACGCATGCGTATTTGATAATGTGGGCGTATAGTGAAGCGGGTGGGATGCCAGTGGGGGACCAATAACAAGGATAAAGTTGATATACGTCATTTTAATATCCAATTTTTTTTATCCGGGCGGAGAGACGTCGGAAAACCATAGTGTTTTCAAAGGTACATTACAAAGAGAATTATTAAATATTTAAAAAAAATTGATGAATTAAAGTTAAACTATTTTTTAATATTCTTTGCGATTCTGCGTACGTAGACATTATAGTTTACTTTTCCTTTAATAAAAATATTAAAAAGAACAGGTCCAATTACTGATCCCTGGGGGACTCCACTGATTGCCTTTGTGCAATCTGAGTGTGATCCATTCACTACTATTCTTTGCTCCCTTTCTTTTATCCAGTTATTTATCCATGAGCTAACATTTTCAACTATTCCCAGTCCCTTAATTTTGTGCATTAATCTCTCATGTGGGTGTGGCACTGTATCAAATGCCTTTGCAAAATCTAAGTATATCACATCAACTGATTCCAAGTTGCATGGGGCCATTACATAAACAGAACATGTGCCAATTTACTTTTACAGAATCAGCCACCCATTCCCCATAGCCTGAATTTAAACAAAAACACCCCATAAGAGCAAGTGTTTGTTCTAGTGTATGGCATAACACAGTCCATAATCCATACGAGGAGTTAATTGTTCAGCAATAAGAGATACAGCCCCTGATAACAATTGTTTTGCAAGTTGAAGCACAAGTATGGCCTTTATACATTCCATAGTTGAGCAAAGAGAGACTCAGCCCATGATTCCAATTGTTTGGCAAGTTGGAGTATGGAGATAGCAGTTAAGCAACCAGAGACATAGTCCATGATGACACTTGTTTGGCAAGTTTAAGCACAAGTATGGTATAACAAAGTCCATAGTTAAGCAATATGAGACACAGCCCATGATGCCAATTGTTTGGCAAGTTGAAGTACAAGTATGGCATAACACAGTCCATAGGCTATACAAGGTGGTAATAGTTGAGCAAAAAGAGACTCAGTCCATGATGCCAATTGTTTGGCAAGTTTAAGCACATAGGCCATATGAGGAGGTAGTTGTTCTGTGTTAAACGGCACAGCCCATGATGCCAAGTTATATGCATGTATTTTACAGTGTTCCACAACAAGAAAAGCTATTTGTTAGTATAACAACACTACATTTATAATTGACATGATGGAATAGTCATGCTATATCTAAGACTTTCATAAATGTCATGACTCATATATCTTCACCACAAGGGGAATTAGCATACTGAGAACAAATGAGGACCGTAATGTCTGCATTAAACTAAATCACCCACAGTCCCCAAGTGCAGAGGCAGATAGTGAGAGAGCTGCAAAGTTATTGGCCATATCTGTTATACATTGTCTCAAGGTTTTTACATTTGGAGGCCTATTTATTAAAGGTCTTGTGGACCTGATCTGACAGTGCGGATCAGGTTCGCAAGACCTCGCTGAATGCAGAGAGCAATACGCTCTCCGTATTCAGCATTGCACCAGCAGCTCACAAGAGCTGCTGGTGCAACGCCGCCCCCTGCAGACACACGGCCTATTGGCTGCCAGCAGGGAGTTGTCAATCAACCCGATCGTACTCGATCGGGTTGAATTGTGGCGATTCCTGTTTGTGGCGATTCCTCAGAGCAGGCGGACAGGGTTATGGAGCAGCGTTCAGAAACACAGGCCCTCAAGCTCCATTCGGAGCTTGATAGATAGGCTCCATAGTTTACCATACTTGCATATGTATTTTATATGAAATAAATACATTATGCACCTTAATATAACTTCTGCCGGCTCTGTAGGAGTTACATTAAGGTGCATTATAGATTGTTTTTTAGAGTTTAATTATTAACATAAAGGTTATGTATATGTATGCATGCACACACACAAACACACGGACATATATATTTTTATATATAAATATATATTTATACACACACATATATATATATATATCCTATATATATCCAAAGTAAAAAGCACTCACCGGGGCTTATTTAAAAAAACACCTGTTTAATTGTGATGTCGCGAATAGTTCGCCGGCGAATAGTTCCCGGCGAACATAGCATGTTCGCGTTCGCCGCGGACGGCGAACATATGCGATGTTCGGTCCGCCCCCTATTCCTCATCATTGAGTAAACTTTGACCCTGTACCTCACAGTCAGAAGACACATTCCAGCCAATCAGCAGCAGACCCTCCCTCCCATACCCTCCCACCTCCTGGATAGCATCCATTTTAGATTCATTCGGAAGCTGCATTCTTAGTGAGAGGAGGGACAGTGTAGCTGCTGCTGATTTAATAGGGAAATCGATAGCTAGGCTAGTGTATTCAGTGTCCACTACAGCCCTGAAGGACTCATCTGATCTCTGCTGTAAGGACAGCACCCCAAAAAGCCCTTTTTAGGGCTTGAACATCAGTCTCCTTCTTTTTTTTTTTCCCCCCCTGTGTAATCTAATTGCAGTTGCCTGTCTGCCAGCGTGTGTGTCAGGCGCACAGCGTATACTGTGCCCACTTTCCCAGTGCCACCACTCATATCTGGTGTAACAGTAGTGTAATAATAGCAGACAGCTGCTAGTACCCAAGATGGCCGCCAATAAGACAGATTGGCAGGGTTAGAGAGCTGTTTTGGGGGGGGATCAGGGAGGTTGGGGGCTAAGGGGGGATGCTACACCACAGCATATGTAAATATGCGGAAAAAAATAAAAAATAAAATAAAAAACCTTTTATTTTAGTACTGGCAGACTTTCTGCCAGTACTTAAGATGGCGGGGACAATTGTGGGGTGGGGGAGGGAAGGGAGCTGTTTGGGAGGGATCAGGGGTCTCATGTGTCAGGTGGGAGGCTGATCTCTACACTAAAGCTAAAATTAACACTGCAAGCTCCCTACAAACTACCTAATTAACCCCTTCACTGCTAGCCATAATACACGTGTGATGCGCAGCAGCATTTAGCGGCCTTTTAATTACCAGAAAGCAACTCCAAAGTCATATATGTCTGCTATTTCTGAACAAAGGGGATCCCAGAGAAGCATTTACAACCATTTGTGCCATAATTGCACAAGCTGTTTGTAAATAATTTCAGTGAGAAACCTAAAATTGCGAAAAAATTTAAGTTTAAATTTGATCGCATTTGGCGGTAAAATGGTGGCATGAAATATACCAAAATGGGCCTAGATCAATACTTTGGGTTGTCTACTACACTACACTTAGCTAAAATTAACTCTGCAAGATGCCTACATGCTCCCAAAATTAATCCCTTCACTGCTGGGCATAAAACACGTGTGGTGCGCAGTGGCATTTAGGAGCCTTCTAATTTACCAAAAAGCAACACCAAAGCCAAATAAGTCTGCTATTTCTGAACAAAGGGGATCCCAGAGAAGCATTTACATCAATTTATGCCATAATTGCATAAGTTGTTTGTAAATAATTTCTGTGAGAAACCTAAAGTTTGTGAAAAAGTGAACAATTTTTTTTTATTTGATCGCATTTGGCAGTGAAATGGTGGCATTAAATATACCAAAATGGGCCTAGATCAATACTTTGGGTTGTCTAGTACACTACACTTAAGCTAAAATTAACTCTACAAGGTGCCTACATGCTCCCTAATTAACCCCTTCACTGCTGGGCATAAAACACGTGTGGTGCGCAGTGGCATTTAGCAGCCTTCTAATTACCAAAAAGCAACGCCAAAGCCATATAAGTCTGCTATAATGGCATGTCTGGCACACAGTGTTGGGGCAAGGGTCCATCTGACCACTGATACCTGGTCTGCAAAGCATGGTCAGGGCACTTATATCACCTACACTGTGCACTGTGAAGCGGGCGTAACCCTTACACTACCTGATCGATACAACATCATACCTGATGTTTTAAGGCACATTATTCCAAACAATTTAGGAATATTAGGTGATTTATGCCCTTTATGGATTAAAACCAGACTCTGCATCAACTATGTAATTTTCCATGGGAGTTTTGCCATGGATCCCCCTCCGGCATGCCACAGTCCAGGTGTTAGTCCCCTTGAAACAACTTTTCCATCACTATTGTGGCCAGAAAGAGTCCCTGTGGGTTTTAAAATTCGCCTGCCTATTGAAGTCTATGGCGGTTCGCCCGGTTCGCCAGTTCATGAACTTTTGCGGAAGTTCGCATTCGCCGTTTGCGAACCCAAATTTTTATGTTCGCGACATCACTACTGTTTAATAGAAGTGACGTTTTTGAGTTGCCCCCCGTCCTCAGACAATATTTACAGTACAATGATAAACTTACCCCATTTATCAGAACCCAACTCCCACCCATGGTGCTGTCGGCGGCGTTCCGGAAGTCCAGTGATCGTGTGGTACACACCTACGTCATAGTTTGCCATGGCAACTAGATGCCGTTCAGCAGACCTGTGCTCAAAATAAAAACATTGATTAAAAACAACTGGCGTGCAGGCAGTATTACAGAGGCATAACAAATTGTACACATATTAAGAGGGGAGAGCATATTCAAAGACAATGTTCTACAATAGATGAATATGTAATGTTAATCAGGGCAACTTAGAGGTTACCATTTAAAACCTATGCGGTATAATGTATACTGTATTACTAACTTATGGGAATGATTTAGCAACCAAAATGCCCAGAAGTCTATAGTTCCTTCTTGTCTAGCAAATACCTATATTAGACAATCATACCATTGCATCCAACAGAACCCAGCATAAGCTGCAATGTTCCGTCCATACAATTGCATGTCTCAATAATGCCAATCTAGTTACACCTCTAAATATAACAATAGAAAGCTATAGAAGGGAACAAAAGGCCATATCTATATGATTATTCTAGATGAAATATCTAGTTGGAATAAGTTAAAAGAAATATGGTAATGGTCAATGGGCAATGAGGGGACTATTTACAAGATATTATATTCCATCAATGGAAGATATCTACATCATTATGGCTGACCTATGGTTCGCCATTCTGGTGCGGAGGTCATCCAATGTTTTTCAAACATAAAATAAACCACTTACACAGTGCACAAGATCCACTATGTATTGGGTTGTGCAGGTTACTCGGTGCTTAATGGTGAATCTCTTATAGGAATGACTGAATTCACTCCCAGTAGTTAGACCCCCACAGGTGGTGCACCCTAGACAGCGAAAGCATCCTGGTTTTGCATGTAGCCATGTTTCCTTCATGTAGCAAACTCTTGGATCTGTCTATATAAGTTGGTCTCGTAGTGACTTAGATCTCCGATATCCTATTCTAGGTGGTGATGTCCCATAAAAGGGAAGTTCTTTATCAGTTGATATTAATGGCCAGTTTTGTCATAGATTCTCTGTGGATACTGGTTTATCGATATCAAAAGTAGTGGAAAAGGTCATCCTATTATTTTCCTCATTTATTTCCCTAGGCATTAGTAGTTCCAACTGTCCAATTTCAAGAACATCCAAATTTCTGACTCTAATGTTATCCTTATCATATCCTTCATTGATGACGTTTAAGTGCTGGGAGATAACGAAACTGGCCATTAATATCAACTGATAAAGAACTTCCCTTTTATGGGACATCACCACCTAGAATAGGATATCGGAGATCTAAGTCACTACCTGACCAACTTATCAAGACAGATCCAAGAGGCTGCTACATGAATAAGACATGGCTGCATGCCAAGTCAGGATACTTTTGCTGTCTAGGGTGCCCCACCTGTGGGGGTCTAACTACTTGGAGTGAATTCACTCATCCCTATAAGAATAAGAGATTCACCATTAAGCACCTAGTAACCTGCACAACACATAGTGTAATACATAGTGTATCTCCTGCACTGTGTATGCAGTTTATTTTATGTTGGAAAAACAGTGGATGACCTCCGCAGCAGAATGGCGAACCATAGGTCGGCCATAATGATGGCCATTGAATGAGGAACCTCCGATCAATCTGTAGCCAGGCATTTTGCCCTGGCTAAACATAAAGTGTCTGATTTAAAGTATATCATCATCGATCATGTCCCCTTGCTTTCTAGAGGGGGGGGCAGAGCTAAAATATTATTGCAGCGCGAGTCCAGTCGGATATTCAACCAGGGCACTATGGCCCTGCAGGGATTGAATGTCCACCTGGACTGGCACTGTTATTTGTAGATATCTTCCATTGATGGAATATAATATCTTGTAAATAGTCCTGCGTTTTCATCAGTGCACCACTTGTAATCTAGCACCTTAATCTTTATTGAAAAAATACAAACAGATTAAAACACCAAATGCTACAGCAAGCACAGATACATTTGTAACAATCATGATAAGACTGTAAAATGTAGAAAAGCAATTGCATATATAAAAACATTCCTACAGCCTCAATATGGCTTTAAATGGAAATAATAAATGTCAGAACATACTAAGCTATGTGTAATTGACCTTATTGTTTGTAACTCTGTTAAAATGCAAAAACCAGAAACTAAACATATTACATAAATAGCTTTTATGTAAATATATGATGATAGAAAGGAAAATAAATAACAGTGAGGTGATTATTATTTGCTTATTTTCCTACACATCAAGAACCCTGCTGAAGTGTTATGTTTTGGGGCATTGTTCTGGAACAAATTTTGCCCAGAAGGGAAATGTTCATGCACGATTGAAGATAACCTTCTGGATATAATTCATATACATTATTATGATTATAAAATAGTTAAAATAAAATACACAGAGAAATATATTATGATTAGACTAGAAAAACAATAATCTTGTGCTTATTATTTAAACACCAAAATCCTAATTATGCTGCTTGTGTAATAACTGTCAGCTAGATTACAAGTTATGCGTTTTGACTCAAATTGTATCGTTATGTCCCATAACGCATTAATTTCCCTAACGCAGCCATTACAAGTTTGAAAAAACCTCCATAGCGCCACAAAAATCTCTATGTACGCACAAATCCATTCCGCTATCCAAGACCAGTAGTTATTGATATATCACAACCAAAAACAAATCACTTTAAAAAATTATATAAAAGTACACTTACACTCATACAAACACTCTACAATAAATAAAAATATAACGGATCAAAGACACGAGATCTCAGGTGTTAGAAAGAAAATGCACACAAACCCATTTTACATTGACTTACATAGACATACATGAACATTCACTCATGTTGCTACATCTACGTACAAATATCATCACATACATATAGAAATCACTACATACAATCAATATACAGCAGATTGCGTACACAAATTTTTTTTTTAATTATGAAATTATCATGATTTCATGTACTTTTTTATAGAATGACATGACGTCACTCATTTTGCACTCAACAAGAGTGTTGGAAGTTTTTTTCTTTCAATTTCTCTCCTCCATTGACTTCTATGTGGAATACGTGCTTGCGCACGTGACCGGCCTCTTTCCGTAATGCACGCAATATTTTTCTCTTTTTAAACTCATAATACCAGTGTTATATGGGTTGCGCTAATTCATTCATTCTTGCGTAGGTCCCACAATGACAAATAGATCACCAAATTTACTATTTGGCACCGGAGTTATGTGTTTTACATGTGTGAACATCAGTAAAAGCTCAAAATCTTTCAGGAAATAACATTACATCAGCTATAAATCACAATGAATTGTATCATCACAAATATAAAATAAAGTTTCAAGAATTAACACGTATTTAAATGGACATAAAACAAAATTTTTAGATTTCATTATTCAGAAACGGTAGGCAATTTTAAACAGTTTGTCTCATTTACGTCTATTATATTATTTAATTTATCCTCTTCATATCCTTTGATGAACAGCATATCTAGATAGGCTCAGTAGATGATGATTGGTGGCTGCACATAGATGCCTTCTGTGATTGCCTCACCCATGTGCATTGCTATTTATTTAACAAACGATATATAAACAATGAACCAATTTACATCATAGAAGTACATTGGAAGGTTGTTTAAAATTGTATTCTCTGTCTGAATCATGAAAGATAAATTATGGCTTTAATGTCCCTTTAACACCAGGATTTTAACATAATATAACATTCGGAATTCCGTATTATTATTAGATATCATTAGTAAATATTATAGTTGTCGCTTTTTTGGAAGGAACAACAATGCTATACTGCTTTATATAAATGAACATATGTTGGAGAGAATCACAATACATACATATATGTACATAACATGCATCACACAACAGCAAAGCACACATTTATCTTTTTAATCATCACACAATAAGAATATTGCAAAGTAGAACAAAAGAACAAAGATTTGGAAAGTAGACAGGCATGTTGCTAATATGATGACATCATTCTAAGCTTCAACCATACAGATTCGAGCATTAGGACTTTACTGCCCCTTTCATCAGTTTCTCACTAAATATTACATATACATAGACGAGAAGTGTGGAAGATCTTCATTATTATTGCGATTTCAATGGGACACGTAAAATATTGAAATCTCGCCAATCACTTATATATATTATAGATGTCAGCCATTACTTTATCGTTTTGCAGCAATATTGCAGCAACATTGATGAATCAGATTATATGCCATGTCTATGCACACATTATACACAAGTATGCAGTTTCAATCAAGTTAGCGTGGACGTGTGGTTTTTAATATAAAACCGCATTTAATAAGTATTTGTTATGCATATGAATAAACATTATGAAGATACACTGTATATGTTAGATTTTAAACTTTAACACTTTCATATTATGATTTATTGGGGAAAAACAAAATTTCAACAAACACAAAAAAAACTGCCCACTTTGAAAACATTTGCACCGCTCAGATACAATCAAGTGTATACATTAAGAAATCATTACAAACATGCTACCATTGGACATTTTGCACTATAAATCACCCAAACAACATGGTCAATACGTCCCTTGTGATTGACATTGTATCAAATCGCTTTTGTGTGTTTGCATACCTTGTTACTCCTTGTGTGTTTGCTCTGCTGTTTGGCTTTGTGCTGCTTTGCTTTGCAAATATGGATAACCCTCAGTTAGATGGTGAAGGTGCTGTTGGACAAGTTATGTACAACAGAGTCAGGAGGGCTAGACGTCTCCAAGAGAGACGTGGGTAATGTCTGAGAGTTAGGGGTCCTGGTGTTCACAGGGTGAGGCTCACCTTGTATAACATGAGCGACTGTGAGGT
This sequence comes from Bombina bombina, assembly GCF_027579735.1. NCBI lineage: Eukaryota > Metazoa > Chordata > Amphibia > Anura > Bombinatoridae > Bombina > Bombina bombina. Next base: position 382,876,166 of record NC_069503.1, read on the forward strand.
TTTCGACAAATATAGGCTCAATAGACAGCAGCTCTTGAGCCTTTATGATGTTGATGTACTTAAGCCTAATCTGGAGCAAAGGAGACTTATGCGCAATCCCTGGCATGTCCAAGATGCTTTGCTGCATACATGTCCTGCCGTCCAGAAGCTTTCAATCCATAGAGAGGTACATATCTGGTTTGTCTCAGGGTACCTTCTCTGTGGTTTTTGAAAGGTTTCTGAACACCATGACAAGAATGTGTAGGCTTTACGTAGGATTCCCTCAAAATGAGGACGATTGGAGGCGACTCAATAGGGAATTCTATGGAATAGCTGAAATGCCCAATGTTTTGGGAGCAATAGATTGCACCCATGTTGCTCTGCAGGCTCCAGCAGAAGAGGGCCCCTTCCGAAATCGCAAACACTTTCATAGTTTGAACGTGCAGAATTATGAATGTGTTTAAGAATTTCGGGGCGCCAGTCATGATACCCGTATCATCAGGCAGTCTTCACTCTAGCAACAGTTTGAGGACAGACAGTTTCCCCATGGTTGGTGAGTACATGTGCACAGCATGGTTAAGAAGTTAGACAATTGCCACTGTAATGTTCCCAAACAGTTGTGTTTGTGTAATGTGCAAAATGTGTAGATATAGGATGTGCTTTAACCATTTATTTGTCTCTTTCAGCAAATGTCTAGTTTTAGCTCAAAACAGATATGTAGCAGGTCATAACTAAAATGTGCAGATATAGGATGCACTTTAACCATTTATTTGTCTCTTTTAGCAAATGTCTAGTTTTAGGTCCAGGTGATAGTTAAAATGTGCAGATATAGGGGGATATTTATCAAAGGTCTGGCGGACCTGATCCGACAGTGTGGATCAGGTCCGCCAGACCTTGCTGAATGCAGAGAGAAATACACTCTCCGTATTCAGCATTGCACCAGCAGCTCTTGTGAGCTGCTGGTACAATGCTGCACCCTGCAGATTCGCGGCCAATCGGCCGCCAGCAGGAAGGTGTCGCTCAACCTGATCGTACTCGATTGAGTTGATTCTCAGCGATGTGTGTCCGCCTGCTCAGAGCAGGCGGACAGGGTTATGGAGCAGCAGTCTTTAGACCGCTGCTTCATAACTGCTGTTTCTGGCGAACCTGCAGGCTTGCCAGAAACACAGGCCCTCAAGCTCCATCTGGAGCTTGATAAATGGGCCCCATAGGATGCGCTTTAACCATTTATTTGTCTCTTTCAGCAGATGTCTAATTTTAGCTCCAAACAGATATGTAGCAGGTCATAGCTAAAATGTGCAGATATAGAGGCCTATTTACCAAATGTCTGTCGGACCTGATCCGACAGTGCGGATCAGGTCCGACAGACATCGCTGAATGCTGAGAGCAATATGCTCTCCGTATTCACCATTGCACCAGCAGCTCTTGTGAGCTGCTGGTGCAACACCGTCCCCTGCAGACTCGCGGCCAATTGGTCGCCAGCAGGGAGGTGACAATCAACCCGATCAGGTTAAATTGTGGTGATCTCTGTCCGGCTGCTCAGAGCAGGTGGACAGGGTTATGGAGCAGCGGTCTTTAGACCGCTGCTCCATAATTTGCGTTTCTGGCAAGTCTGAAGACTCGCCAGAAACACGGGCCCACAAGCTCCATACGGAGCTTGATAACCATTTTTTTTTCTTTCAGCAAATGTCTAGTTTTAGCTTCAAAAAGATATGTAGCAGGCCCTAGTTAAAATTTGCAGATATAGGATGCGCTTCAACCATTTTTGTCTCTTTCAGCAAATGTCTAGTTTTAGCTCCAAACAGATATGTAGCAGGTCATAGCCTTGACTATACTTTTAAAGGGATGGTGTAGCTCTTTAAACATAACTGACCTAGATGACTGTTTAGCAGTTAGCTGAATTTAGAATCTTTGAAAGTCACTAGCAAAGCAATTAAAGTTTATTACATAGAAATTTTAGCTAGGTTATGTAAACGTTTTAACCCTTATTTTAATTTCATGGAGTTTATGTGATTTTCGTATACACAAATGCATTGTATCATTTTCTTCTTTCTTTAAATGTATTATCTCATTTATCAGATATTTATAATATTGACATTTCGTAATGATAATTATTTATAGGTGATTCGGGTTACATGAGCCGTAATTGGCTTATTAAGCCATTACGTAACCCCTCTGATGAGGCACAGTTGTGCTACAATCGGGCGCACAAGCGGACTAGGGCTGTAGTGGAACGCATGTTTGGGCTCTTCAAAATGCACTTTTGATGCCTGGATAGGTCTGAAGGAGCCCTCCAATGCAGCCCTAGTAAGATGGCGAAGATCATTATAGCCTGCAGTGTCCTTCATAACATATCTCAGCAGGCTGGGATGCTGCAGAACGTCCAGGTGCCCGAGACCTCCAACAAGATGAGGAGGATAATGAAGTCTTCGAGGTGCCATTCTGCAACGAGGGGGTCAATGTCAGAGACAACATCATTAACTGCCACTTCAGACAGTAAATACTGTAAGTTATATAGGAGCATTGTAAAAATGTGATACTTTTATTGAAATTAAAGTAGAATCATGTGAACATGTTAGGATTGTTCAAGAAATATGACTATTTAAAAATCTAAACTATATTTTATTATCATAGGTAATTTATACATCATATGACTCTGGCATTGGCTCCTGTGATGACTTCACCACCTGATTTTTAAAGACAACATCAGATGGTAAGTATACACAATTTATGGACCAAGACTGAGAGGGGGGGGGATTTTAAAATTAGTTTACATTTAATATTTAGTTTAGACATTATTAGTTTTTTGATATTCTGAAAGGGATGAATACCACAGATAGCAGATAAAGGGATACTCTGAAGCACATAGTTTTGTCAAAATCATACATCAGAGGTTAAGTATGCACAATGTATGTGACTCAGCTTCACACTTGATTGTTATAACATAACACAAAAGAGGCTACATATGCTTAGTAAGCTATTGCCATAAACATTTTAGGAAATAGTTAGTGTTGGGGGGGGGGGGGGTGCAGAGCTATGTACCATTTAATTAGATATTTGATTTACACTTTATTTTCTATTATGGAGATTGACTTCATCTACAGACTGAAAGTGAAGAATACTAATGTGATCATGTCTGTGGCATTGTTTTTCATCCGTGCTGACTTCTACAACATATAAAGACATCTTCACATTGTAAGTATACACAATGTATGGAACCAGACTGGGGGGGTTGCCCCCTGATCCATCATATGGCACACAATTAGTTTACACATCTTACTCAGTTTAGACATTATTTGATTTTAGATATTCTGTAATGGATTAATGTGACAGATAGCAGATAAAGGAATACTCTGAAACATATAGAATTGACAAAGTCATACATCAGAGGTTGAGTATGTACAATGTATGTGAATCAGCTTCACACTTGATTGTTATAGACTAAAGAGGCTACCTACGCTTAGTAAGCTATTGCTAAGAAACATTTAGGAAATAGTTAGTGTTAGGGGAAAGGATGCAGAACTATGTACCACTTTGTTTGATATTTTCTTTAAAAAAAATTATATTAGGGAGATTAACTTCATCTACAGACTGAAAGTGAAGAATACCTATGTGATCATGTGTGTGGCATTGTCTTTCAACGGTGCTGACTTCTACAACATATAAAGACACCTTCACATGGTAAGTGTACACAATGTCTGGAACAAGACTGGGGGATGCAGGATACATCCTATGGGAAACACTTATGTTTCCTCTCATTTCTTTTAGATGGTATTTCACAAACCTCTATTTTGAAAGTGATGAATGTGACACATAATGTAGATAAAATGATATTTGGAATAGAATCGACTTTTAAAGATCATACATCAGATTAGTTTGCACAATGCATGCTATTAAGAATCATTGGAGGAATAATGGTGCAATTATTGATTAACATATAGAATGTGTCCAACAATTAGTGTTCACAATATCCTATTTTTCTATAATTTATTTCATATACATTCCCACTACTTTGTGCTAGAGAGGACTCAGATTGTGACCAGTCACACAGATAAAAGGTTACATTGCAAATGAAATAATTTCATAGGACACATTAATGTATTTTACTTTTTGAAGGGACCTGAAATATTATATTCAATTATGTCCCTCATACGATTTAATAATTAGTCATATTTTCAAAAAATAGTATATTAGATATTTGTCTATTTTTAAATGTTAATATGTAAGTTAACTTTTGATTACCCAATTTAATGTGATTAATTTTAAACTATGTACATATAGATATCCAGTCTGAACCTGGCTTTAATATCAGAACAAACACTAAAGTTTAGAGCATAGACAGAAGATGACTTTAGAACTGTTATACTTACCGATTTTTATTTTGTAATGTGTTATGAAATAACATAATTGCTTTCATATTATCATTATTTTTATTCTTTTTTCTTTCAGATTTTAAAGTTTGCTGAATTGACAAAACAATTCTTATTTTTGTTTAAACAAAATAAATATATTTACATGCTATATAATCTTTCATTTATTTAAATAAATCACTTTTACATCATATATATATATATATATATATATATATATATATATATATATATATATATATATAGTCCCATGACTGGTTGTTAAATTATCTATTTTAAAAGCACATGCCTGCTATTATATATAATTTACTTTGAAATATCAACACAGCTCCAGCAGATAATGAGTGTTAAATTCTTGTATTTTAACAAAGTGAAGGTGGAGTTAGATACAGTGATATAATGATTTTTCTTTGTGTGAGATTTAGAGATGTACAAATCATGAAATGTTAATTAATGGCTAATGATGAGTCTAGGCAATATAATTTAGAATTTAAAATAATATCTGTACATATTATTATATGTTGTCTACATAACAACTTCTGTTATGTCACTTTTAATAAATGTTCAGGGTGAACTTGCTAGATTAAAGTGTCAATCTAGCTTAATGTTTTATTTCCATTCTAATATCTATCTTGCACGATTTTAGTAAAGTTTAGTATATTCTTAAAAAAATATAGCTATTATGGTATCATTAGTTTCATGATCACATAGGTAGATTAAATGATTTTAAAATAAAACATGATAGATAAGTTTATTGTCACTTTTAGACAGAGCTAGTTATTGTATGCCATATTGATTAGTTTCCACTATAGTGGAGTCATTTGAAAGGACAGTTAACTCATATTTGTTTCAAATTCAGTTTGTTCACAATTATACACTTTACCTGCTGTAGTGTTAAAAAATGTTAAAAAGTATTACTGTTACCCTTATTTATGTTTTTAAAATAGTTTAGTTCTCTTGTGGTATCTCAAACTATTCAGAAGGTTATTGGCTTTAAGGCCAAGCTGTGTAAACACACCCATCATAAGAAATTACACTCTCAGTGGGTCATACAAGAGATAAGGTAATACAATGTTTAATTTAATTGTTTGTTGATTGGTTTACACACAGATATAAGATAAAGAAGCATGTATATGTACACAATATGATAAAGTTAGGAGATCGGATTATATCAACAAGCTACAAACATTTTATTTGGTTGTGGCTTCAAAAAACAAAATAAGTAATCATATACAAACTGTAAAAATAGAATTTCATACATTATATACTCTGCTGCTAATCAAATAATAAGGAATTGTAAACACATTAACGGCTAGATTTGGAGTTTTGTCGGTAACAACCCGAAAAACTAACGCCGGCTTTTTTCTGGCCGCACCATAAAAATAACTCTGGTATTGTTCCGATCAGCCAATAGAATGCGAGCTCAATCTGATTGGCTGATTGGATCAGCCAATCGGATTGAACTTGATTCTGATTGGCTGATTCCATCAGCCAATCAGAATATTCCTACCTTAATTCCGATTGGCTGATAGAATCCTATCAGCCAATCGGAATTCGAGGGACGCCATCTTGGATGACGTCCCTTAAAGGAACCGTCATTCGTCTTTAGTCCGTCGGCCCAGCAGGATGTTCCGCGTCGGAGGTCTGCAAGATGGATCCGGAAGAAAGAAGATTGAAGATGCCGTTGATAGAAGACTTCATCCGGATCATGGACCTCTTCAGCTCCCGCTTGGATGAAGACTTCAGCCGGATCATGGACCTCTTCAGCCCCCCGCTTGGGCTTGGATCAGGACATCGGAGGAGCTCTTCAGGACGGATCGGTGAACCTGGTATGGTGAAGATAAGGTAGGAAGATCTTCAGGGGCTTAGTGTTAGGTTTATTTAAGGGGGGTTTGGGTTAGATTAGGGGTATGTGGGTGGTGGGTTGTAATGTTGGGGGGCTTGGGTATTGTATTTTTTCTTTTACAGGCAAAAGAGCTGAACTTCTTGGGGCATGCCCCGCAAAGGGCCCTGTTCAGGGCTGGTAAGGTAAAAGAGCTTTGAACTTTAGTTATTTAGAATAGGGTAGGGCATTTTTTTATTTTGGGGGGCTTTGTTATTTTATTAGGGGGCTTAGAGTAGGTGTAATTAGTTTAAAATTGTTGTAATATTTTTCTTATGTTTGTAAATATTTTTTTATTTTTTGTAACTTAGTTCTTTTTTATTTTTTGTACTTTAGCAAGTTTATTTAATTGTATTTATTTGTAGCAATTGTATTTAATTAATTTATTGATAGTGTAGTGTTAGGTTAATTGTAGGTAATTGTAGGTAGTTTATTTAATTTATTGATAGTATAGTGTTAGGTTTAATTGTAACTTAGGTTAGGATTTCTTTTACAGGTAAATTTGTAATTATTTTAACTATTTTAGCTATTAAATAGTTCTTAACTATTTAATAGCTATTGTACCTGGTTAAAATAAATACAAAGTTACCTGTAAAATAAATATTAATCCTAAAATAGCTATAGTATAATTATAATTTATATTGTAGCTATATTAGGATTTATTTTACAGGTAAGTATTTAGCTTTAAATAGGAATAATTTATTTAATAAGAGATAATTAATTTCGTTAGATTTAAATTATATTTAATTTAGGGGGGTGTTAGGGTTAGACTTAGCTTTAGGGGTTAATCCATTTATTAGAATAGCGGTGAGCTCCGGTCGGCAGATTAGGGGTTAATAATTGAAGTTAGGTGTCGGCGATGTTAGGGAGGGCAGATTAGGGGTTAATACTATTTATTATAGGGTTAGTGAGGTGGATTAGGGGTTAATAACTTTATTATAGTAGCGCTCAGGTCCGCTCGGCAGATTAGAGGTTAATAAGTGTAGGCAGGTGGAGGCGACGTTGAGGGGGGCAGATTAGGGGTTAATAAATATAATATAGGGGTCGGCGGTGTTAGGGGCAGCAGATTAGGGGTACATAAGGATAACGTAGGTGGCGGCGCTTTGCGGTCGGCAGATTAGGGGTTAATAAGTGTAGGTAGGTGGAGGCGACGTTGTGGGGGGCAGGTTAGGGGTTAATAAATATAATACAGGGGTCGGCGGTGTTAGGGGCAGCAGATTAGGGGTACATAAGGATAACGTAGGTGGCGGTCGGCAGATTAGGGGTTAAAAAAAATTATTCGAGTGTCGGCGATGTGGGGGACCTCGGTTTAGGGGTACATAGGTAGTTTATGGGTGTTAGTGTACTTTAGAGTACAGTAGTTAAGAGCTTTATAAACCGGCGTTAGCCCATAAAGCTCTTAACTCCTGACTTTTTTCCTGCGGCTGGAGTTTTGTCGTTAGATGTCTAACGCTCACTTCAGAAACGACTCTAAATACCGGATTTAGAAAGATCCCATTGAAAAGATAGGATACGCAATTGACGTAAGGGGATCTGCGGTATGGAAAAGTCGCGACTGAAAAGTGAGCGTTAGACCCTATTTTGAGTGACTCCAAATACCGGCGTTAGCCTAAAACCAACGTTAGGAGCCTCTAACGCTGGTTTTCACGGCTACCGCCAAACTCTAAATCTAGGCCTAAGTGAGCCAAATATTATTGTATACTGTCCCTTTAAGAGTTTGCACTGATTCATTAAAAAGCTCCATCAAAGGACAGAGATAAGTGGCCAGTTTACATCGGCTTACATACTAGGCCCTCATACAGGTCAAATGTATATTCATATAACAGGGTCGAGTATGCCAAAAGGTGGAATGGGTATTAAAGTAAATATCTATTTGTTGTTGACTGTCCCTTTAAATGTATAAACTTTTCATGGGGTATACACTCATTGATTTAAATTTATCATTATATTTAGACATGACTGCATCTAAATATGCTAACAAAATAACAGTATTTTATCCAATCAGATGTACAGATACCATGTCCCATGGTGTATCTCATGTTTACTTCCCCATATAAAAGACCATTACACGTAGCCATTTTTGTCAATTCTGTAATGCCTGTATTTGGATGTCTACTCCCAGGTTCACCAGAGAGGAAAGTGCTGCACTGGTGTATGCAGTCGTGGAGTTTTATCCACAGCTTTTTGGAGCTGAAAGGAGGTCGACGACTCGGCCAGTCAAAAAGGCCATCTGGGTGTCTGTCACCCTCTCTGTTAATGGGGTGGCAGATATCCTGAGGACCCCCGAGCAAATGATCCGGAGATTCAGGGATATGAGGTTGCGGCTATGGAATAAAGTCCGCCTCATGAGGGAGTGGACGCGTGTCCGTCGGAGCAGTGCAGATCCTGGCCCACCCCCACGGAAACTTGTCCTCAAACCTCATGAGGAGGTTTTGGCCTCTAGTTATCAAGCCGTCAACCTCAAATACGCTGGAATTCCGCAGCGTATTTGTGGCGAGGCTGATTCGTCTAAGTTATCAAGCCCTACACACCGGCAAAAGTAGAATTTTGTGACGTAAGCTACGATCCGCCGGACTCAGTCCGACACAGATCGATTCTTATGTCACTCCAGATGTTCCGAATGCAAGTTCGGCACAATCTGACTACTTTCGCTAGTTATCAAATGACTAGCAGGTACGCTCGGCACTTTTCCGGCCCAGCGTACTTGGTTTTCAATCCACCGCCCTGGAGGTGGCGGATCCCATAGGAATCAATTGGAGTCTGACCATAGCGAAAGTTCATGTTCGCTGCTGCCCGATATCCAATTGATTCCTATGGGAAATGTCTGCACCTAACACCCTAACATGTACCCCGAGTCTAAACACCCCTAATCTGCCCCCCCTACACCGCCGCCACCTATATTAAACATGTTAACCCCTAAACTGCTGCTCCCGGAGCCCACTGCCACTCTAATAAACTTATTAACCCCTAAACCGTCGCTCCAGGACCCCGCCGCAACTATAATACATAAGTTAACCCCTAAACCGCCGCTCCCGGACCCCGCCACCACCTATATAATACATATTAACCCCTATCCTGCCCCCCTATACCACCGCCACCTATAATAAATTGATTAATCCCCTATCCTGCGGATCCTGTACCCAGCAGCAGCTAATTAAATTGTTCAACCCCTAAACAGCCGCTCCCGGACCCTGCTGCCACCTATATTAAATTTATTAACCCTTAAACTGCTCCCCCACACCGTTGCCACCTATAATAAATTTATTAACCCCTATCCTGCCCCCCTATACCGCCGCAAACTATAATCAAATTATTAACCCCTAAACCTAAGTCTAACACTAACCCTAATACCCCCCCTAACTTAAATATTAATTAAATAAATATTACTCTTATTAACTAAATTAATCATATTTAAAACTAAATACTTACCTATAAAATAAACCCTAAGATAGCTACAATATAACTAATAATTACATTGTATGTATTTTAGGATTTATTTTTATTTTACAGGCAAATTTAAATTTATTTTAACTAGGTACAATAGCTATTAAATAGTTATTTACTATTTAATAGCTACCTAGATAAAATAAAAACAAATTTACCTGTAAAGTAAAAACTAACCTAAGTTACAATTACACCTAACACTACACTATCATTAAATAAATTATTCCTATTTAAAACTAAATACTTACCTGTAAAATAAACCCTGATAGCTACAATGTAATTAATAATTGCATTGTAGCTCTTTTAGGATTTATATTTATTTTACAGGTAACTTTGTATTTATTTTAACTAGGTACAATAGCTATTAAATAGTTATTAACTATTTAATAAATACCTAGCTAAAATAAATACAAAATTACCTGTAAAATAAATCCTAACCTAAGTTACTATTAAACCTAACAATACACTATCATTAAATAAATTAAATAAATTAAATAAATTAAATAAATTAGCTACCAATACCTACAAGACCGGCAGAAGTCTTCATCCTATCCGGGCAGAAGAGGACATCCGGACCGGCAGACATCTTCATCCAAGCGGCATCTTCTATCTTCATCCATCCGACGAGGAGCGGCTCCATCTTCAAGACCTCCGGAACGGAACATCCTTCTTCACCGACGACTACCTGACAAATGAAGGTTCCTTTAAGTGACGTCATCCAAGATGGCGTCCCTCGAATTCCAATTGGCTGATAGGATTCTATCAGCCAATCGGAATTAAGGTAGGAAAAATCTGATTGGCTAATGCTATCAGCCAATCAGATTGAAGTTCAATCCGATTGGCTGATCCAATGAGCCAATCGGATTGAACTTCAATCTGATTGGCAGATTTTTCCTACCTTAATTCCAATTGGCTGATAGAATCCTATCAGCCAATTGGAATTCGAGGGACACCATCTTGGATGACGTCACTTAAAGGAACCTTCATTTGTCGGGTAGTTGTCGGTGAAGAAGGATGTTCCGCGCCGGAGGTCTTGAAGATGGAGCCGCTCCTCGTCGGATGGATGAAGATAGAAGATGCCACTTGGATGAAGATGTTTGCCGGCCCAGATGTCCTCTTCTGCCCGGATAGGATGAAGACTTCTGCCGGTCTGGATGTCCTCTTCTGCCCCATCGGATGAAGACTTCGGCCCGGCTGGGTGAAGACGACTCAAGGTAGGGAGATCTTCAGGGGGTTAGTGTTAGGTTTATTTAAGGGGGGTTTGGGTGGGTTAGAGTAGGGGTATGTGGGTGGTGGGTTTTAATGTTGGGGGGGTTGTATTTTTTTTTACAGGCAAAAGAGCTGATTACTTTGGGGCATGCCCCGCAAAAAGCCCTTTTAAGGGCTGGTAAAAGAGATGATTACTTTTTAATATAAAATAGGGTAGGGACTTTTATTTTATTTTTTTATTTATTTTATTAGGGGGCTTAGATTATGTGTAATTAGTTTAAAATTCTTGTATTATTTTTTTATTTTCTGTAATTTAGTGTTTGTTTTTTTGTAATTTAGTTTATTTTATTTAATTGTAGGTATTGGTAGCTAATTTATTTAATTTATTTAATGATAGTGTAGTGTTAGGTTTAATTGTAACTTAGGTTAGGATTTATTTTACAGGTAATTTTGTAATTATTTTAACTAGGTAGCTATTAAATAGTTAATAACTATTTAATAGCTATTGTACTTAGTTAAAATAAATACAAAGTTGCCTGTAAAATAAATATAAATCCTAAAATAGCTACAATGTAATTATTAATTATATTGTAGCTATATTAGGGTTTATTTTATAGGTAAGTATTTAGTTTTAAATAGGATTAATTTAGTTAATAAGAGTACTATTATTTAGATTTATTTAATTAATATTTAAGTTAGGGGGTGTTAGGGTTAGTGTTAGACTTAGGTTTAGGGGTTAATAATTTTATTATAGTGGCGGTGGTATAGGGGGGGCAGGATAGGGGTTAATAGGTATTATGTGGGTGGCGGAGGGGTCCGGGAGCGGCAGTTTAGGGGTTAACATATTTATTATAGCTGCAGCGGGGTCCAGGAGTGGCGGTTTAGGGGTTAATATATTTATTATAGTTGCGGCGGGGTCTAGGAGCGGCAGTTTAGGGGTTAACATATTTATTATAGTTGCGGCGGGGTCCAGGAGCGGCGGTTTAGGGGTTAACATATTTATTATAGTTGCGGCGGGGTCAAGGAGCGGCGGTTTCGGGGGTAAAAACTTTATTTAGTTGCGGGGGGCTCCGGGGGCGCCGGTATAGGGGGTAGAACAGTATAGTATAGTGTGAGTGCTTAGTGACAGCTTATCAATAAAGCTGTAAAAAAGCAGAAGAGCCGTGAGATCAGATGAGTGATAACTATCACAGTCCGCTGCTCATCGACCCGTACTTGGTGCACGGCTTTTTGACAGCTTTTTTGATAACTTGGCGAACGTATTCAGGTCCGCGGCTTAGGCGAGCGTATTGGGGCAGGCGAAGGCAGGTATGTACGGAGCTTGATAACTAGAAGCCATTATGTTCGCTCTTCAATCTCTGTTTCCCCCAAAGATTTGCAGGCCCCCAATCCTTGCCCCCTCCCAGTCCCCAGCTGCTGGCCATGAAAATAGCTCTGCGGAATCTGTTGGCACTCTACAAATAACCAATAATAATAATAATAATAATAACTCCTGACCCGGAGGCCAGTGCAGTTCCAATTGCTGACCTGGGAGGAAGCGGGACAGAGGCTGTACCAGGTAAAGATCAGACTTCATATAATATTTTAATATTTGAGCATATATTTATGCAATGTGTATACAGTCATATATATAGATTTCACAACAGAGATTACCTAGGATGGTAGACATCTGAACTTAGATTCATCAGACATCAAATAAGAATAAATCTATTTTTTGCGCAATCATCAATATGCGTCACAAAGCTAAAATGGAAGTGCGCATCCTTGAAATTCCTATCCTCCGCCATTTTATACATTGAATTTCGATTCATACAAAACTTTGAAATATTAATTTGTAGGATTAAATATTTACAATGATCATATTTGAATTTCATGATACACACAATTGGAAATATATGTGAAAGATTTAAAAAATATACTCATCACACTACTAGATCAAAATAAATTCATAATCACGGATGCGCAATTACACTTTAAATTATTGCGCAATGCTCATGGAAGATATAATTGCGCAGAGACATGAACATGGGTTTGCTGTTACAGTGGCATTACTTTAGACATGTTGGTCAAATGTATACATTAATTTGTATAAATGTTAAGAATACAGTATCATGATTTTCAATAGTATAATTTTTTTTATCTATACTATCAATATAAATTTATAAATTAAAGATCAATGTATAACATTTGATGACAATGCAAGAATACATAATATGACTCAAAGGGACAGTCAACTACATAAAAGCATTAAAATAAACATACATGATCTCTTTATTTATAAATACATTTTAAAAAACAATGAACTCACGTGAATAATTAAAATATGTTTTACTTTGTCAAATTCAAAAACAATGTATGATTGTTCGTGTCAAAGTTATGATTTTTAACAATGATATTCAATCGTGATTTACTATTTTACAGATATGGATGTTGGTGCTGGACCCTCAAGCTCGGGTTTCTACCACTATGGTATGTTTAATTATACTTCACTTTTGGCTTACAAATTTGGACGTAACACTGCCTATTACATTCACATTGATCTATATTAACATGGATCCTCTAATTAAATTCTAACGGCTAGATTACGAGTCTTGCGTTAGGCTTAAAAAGCAGCGTTGGCCGGTCCCAACACTGCTTTTTAATGCCCGCTGGTATTACGAGTCTTGCAGGTTAAGGTGTACCGCTCACTTTTTTGGCCAGATTTGGAAATACCGTAAATCCACTTACGTCAATTGCGTATCCTATTTTTTCAATGGGACTTGCATAGCGCCAGTATTACGAGTCTTCCAAAAAGTGAGCAGTAGACCTTCTCCTGTCAAGCCTGGTACCGCATTTTAAAGTCAGTAGTTAAAAGTTTTACACTACAACGCCGTAGCATAAAACTCTTAACTAAAGTGCTAAAAAGTACACTAACACCCATAAACTACCTATTAACCCCTAAACCAAGGCCCCCCCACATCGCAAACACTTTAAAAAAAATTAACCCCTAATCTGCCAAACCGGACATCGCCGCCACTATAATAAATATATTAACCCCTAAACCGCCGCACTCCCACCTCGCAAACACTAGTTAAATTTTATTAACCTCTAATCTGCCGTCCGTAACATCGCCGACACCTAACTACATTTATTAACCCCTAATCTGCCGCCCCAACGTCGCCGCCATTATATTAAAGTTATTAACCCCTAAATCTAAGTCTAACCCTAACACCCCTCTAACTTAAATATAATTTAAATAAATATAAATAAAATAACTTTCATTAACTAAATTATTCCTATTTAAAACTAAATACTTACCTTTAAAATAAACCCTAAACTAGCTACAATATAACTAATAATATATAACTAATAGTTACATTGTAGCTAGCGTAAGGTTTATTTTTATTTTACAGGCAAGTTTGTATTCATTTTAACTAGGTAGAATAGTTACTAAATAGTTATTAACTATTTAATAACTACCTAGCTAAAATAAATACAAAAGTACCTGTAAAATAAAACCTAACCTAAGTTACAATTACACCTAACACTACCACTATAATTAAATTAATTTCCTAAGTTAAATAAAATTATCTAAAGTACAAAAAAAACAAACACTAAATTACAGAAAATAATAAAAAAATTACAAGATTTTTAAACTAATTACACCTAATCTAATCCCCCAACAAAATAAAAAAGCCCCCCAAAATAAAAAAAAGCCCTACCCTACACTAAATTACAAATAGCCCTTAAAAGGGCCTTTTGCGGGGCAATGCCCCAAAGTAATCAGCTCTTTTACCTGTAAAAAAAAATACAAATCCCCCCCAACATTAAAACCCACTACCCACACAACCAACCCTACTCTAAAACCCACCCAATCCCCCCTTAAAAAAAAACTAACACTAACCCCCTGAAGATCACTCTACCGGGAGACGTCTTCATCCAACCAGGCAGAAGTGGTCCTCCAGACGGGCAGAAGTCTTCATCCAAGCCAGGCAGAAGTGGTCCTCCAGATGGGAAGAAGTCTTCATCCAGACGGCATCTTCTATCTTCATCCATCCGGCGCGGAGCGGGTCATCCAAGATGGCGTCCCTTCAGTTCCGATTGGCTGAAAGAATTCTATCAGCCAATCGGAATTAAGGTAGAAAAAATCCTATTGGCTGATGCAATTAGCCAATAGGATTGAGCTTGCATTCTATTGGCTGATTGGAACAGCCAATAGAATGCCAGCTCAATCCTATTGGCTGATTGCATCAGCCAATAGGATATTTTCTACCTTAATTCCGATTGGCTGATAGAATTCTATCAGCCAATCGGAATTGAAGGGACGCCATCTTGGATGACGTCATTTAAAGGAACCTTCATTCAGTCATAGCCGTGGAAAGAAGAGGACCACTTCTGCCCGGCTTGGATGAAGAGTTCTGCCCGTCTGGAGGACCACTTCTGCCCGGTTGGATGAAGACGTCTCCTGGTAGGGTGATCTTCAGGGGGTTAGTGTTAGGATTTTTTAAGGGGGGATTGGGTGGGTTTTAGAGTAGAGTTGGTTGTGTGGGTGGTGGGTTTTAATGTTAGGGAGGATTTGTAAATTTTTTAAAAGGTAAAAGAGCTGATTACTTTGGGCAATGCCCCGCAAAAGGTCCTTTTAAGGGCTATTTGTAATTTTGGGTAGGGTAGGGCTTTTTTTATTTTGGGGGTGCTTTTTTATTTTGTTAGGGGGATTAGATTAGGTGTAATTAGTTTAAAAATCTTGTAATTTTTTATTATTTTATGTAATTTAGTGTTTGTTTTTTTTTGTACTTTAGATCATTTTATTTAATTTAGGGAATTCATTTAATTATAGTGGTAGTGTTAGATGTAATTGTAACTTAGGTTAAGTATTTTTTTACAGGTACGTTTGTATTTATTTTAGCTAGGTAGTTATTAAATAGACAATAACTATTTAATAACTATTGTACCTAGTTAAAATAAATACAAATTTGCCTTAAAATAAAAATAAACCCTAAGCTAGATACAATGTAACTATTAGTTATATTGTAGCTAGCTTACGGTTTATTTTACAGGTATTTCGTTTTAAATAGGAGTTATTTAGTTAATGATAGTAATTTCATTTAGATTTATTTAAATTATATTTAAGTTAGGGGGTGTTAGGGTTAGACTTAGGTTTAGGGCTTAATAACTTTAATATAGTGGAGGCGATGTTGGGGGTGGCAGATCAGGGGTTAATAAGTGTAGGTAGGTTGCGGCGACATTAGGGGCGGCATATTAGGGGTTAATAATATAATGTAGGTGTCGGCGATGTCGGGGGCGGCAGATTATGGATTAATAAGTGTAAGATTAGGGGTGTTTAGACTCAGGGTTTATGTTAGGGTGTTAGGTGTAGACATAAATGTATTTTCACATAGGAATCAATGGGGCTGCGTTAGGAGCTTTACGCTGCTTTTTTGCAGGTGTTAGGTTTTTTTTCATCCAGCTCTCCCCCATTGATTCCTATGGGGAAATTGTGCACGAGCATGTATAGCCAGCTCACCACTAACATAAGCAGCGCTGGTATTGAGGTGAGATGTGGAGCAAAATTTTGCTCTACAATCACTTTTTTGCGGTTAACACCGGGTTGGTAAAAACCCGAAATACCAGCTTGTCTGTAAGTGAGCGGTGAGCATAAACTGCTCGTTAGCACCGCATAGCCTCTATGGCAAAACTCGTAATCTAGGTGTAAGTGTATTTAAAAAGAAAATTCATGATTCAGAGATCGAATTCCATTGTAATCAAAATCTGAATTTAATTATATTCGAAGATATTCCTCAGAATCTTGCTATCTATAGTTGAATGTAATCTTATGGTCTGGCACATTTTGGATTCAGCAACTGGGTAGTGCTCGACAGTTGGTGGCTACATTTAGACAACAATAAAAAATATTTACACAGGTGCTGAATCTTAAAAGAAACATCTCATATGCTTAGATGTTTTATCCTTATAATTAAGATAGAAGGAGAATTAAATATTCATTATGATAGGAGAAAATTATATATTAATTTGAAATTGCAAGCTCTATCCATTAACATATGGAATAGACTATTCCTTTAGAGGGACAGTCTCAAATATTGATATTGTATTTATCTAAGGATACAAAATATCTTTCTTACCCATCACACTGTTTTGATGAAACAATACTGTTCTTTAAATAACATCTTTCCCTCTAGTATTACCTTTATATATAAGCATATTCTAACAGCACCATGATGACATATTTTTTAATATATCTTATGTCTTACGTTGTGATCAATATGTGTTGTGTCAGAAACTACATTGCTTTACATTGCACAAACTTATCTATATGTGCCACATGTATTATGCTCTAGTTGTGACCAGTTGTTATTCAAAGTGTTAATTGGATTTATTTTGAAACAGGGACCAATAGATATTTTTAGATTTGCAATAGATGAATATGATAAGAATCAGGTGTCTAATATTTTAAGAAATAGTACATCTGTGAAATACATAATTTTCTTTCCACTCACCTTTATGAACTAATGAATATAATTTTCATATTAGTGGTCTACTCTTCACATTTGGCAAGATATTATTTTAAATTGTTTAGAATAGGTTTTTATTCATGCCAAATATGTTTTTTTTTAAAGCAGATGTACAAATTATGTGAAAGTTTTTATTTATAATATTAATAGTTTAAGTTAATCTGACACACCCGGAGGTATCCATCGCCAATCCAGACTTGCCTTTGCAGGATGATGGTAAGTCCATTTACTCATTCATTTGTCATTAAATGTGTATTAACAAACATTTTTAAGATCATGATTATGATGGAGCATTCCATTTGAATAAACCTTATAATGTACTCCTCTAATTATAAATATTTTTTTTATTAGTTTAATATTAAAATCTCAAAGCTTCTTAGTCTACACCTTTGTGCTTCAGAACATAGATAGTACATGGTGATATTTTGTATAAATGTAGACAACAATCATCAAGTGATACACAACATGATAAGCTGTAAATGTTCTGTGTACTATACTTTTTTTCATGATATACAAAATTCAGACAATTACATTTAAATCTTAATCATCGGGAAATATATATATTTGATTTCTATTGCATACTCCATATAACTTAGGAAATGCATTACTTTTGTTCACTATCTCTTTAATGCAACATTGATGTGTGTCAGTAACACGTTTTAAGATTTTTTTTAAAGTTTACGCAACATATTATGTTTTACAGATCTGGATGTTATATGTTTGACGGAGGAGAATGATGTTCCTTTGGAGTCTGATGGTAAGTCAAATATAAATAAAAACATGTGTATAACGTGTATTTGTTCAAAATCATATTTTGGAATACAAAGAAAGTCTACATCTTGGTTCTGTTGAAAAATATTATCCCATTAAGTTTTCAATACACTACTGCCCCCCTTTCTATATCATGCAGCATGAACATAGAAATTAAGAATATATTTGCTTATTTCTGTATATATTGTCATGAATTACATCATGATATCACATGCATATTACATCTAATTACACAATAATCATCTTATAATTGTACAGACAGTCATTACTAATCATCTGAGTACCTAGATGCAGACCATCTCGTTATGTCATCATTGTTCTGAGCTTATCAGCCATTTCTAAGTATACATAGAACATAATCATATTGAAATTCCCCAATTTAATTTCATGATGTATGATCTATAAGGGAATTTTAACATGATGTATGTGTAGACTGTCCATTTCACTCAGACAAACATTAATACTTTTGGTAAACATTAATATTCCTCTAACCTAAAAAGTTATTTTATAAATGTGTCTATTAATATTGTGATGAAATACATTTAATACTAATGTAAAATATAGATTCATAAAACATACTCTGAAAAAGTAATGTCAGATACCATTCTATTCTCAATAGTTAATCTGAAAGGTAGTATCTACCGTGTATATATTTTGAATATAAATTTTTTGAACCGTTATGATTTTAAAAATTATATTTAAGATTACCAAGGCAATAATCTTTATCTATTTTGACATCAGTGAGTACCTTTTTTCAAAGCCTATGTGGACTGACCATTTATATTAACTCATATTACACACTCCCATATTATCTAATTGGTGAACTTTCCAAAGTCAACCCACATGCATGTATCTAAAAGAACTCTATGTTGTTCACATTTAATAATGCACTTGAGATGTGATCCAATGACAAGTACATCACATAAGAGACGGACCTCTATGTCTTTTCAATATCAAATGCATCCATGTGTACTGATATATATATTATCAAAAAGAGAAATGTCATATTGTAAAAC
Source organism: Bombina bombina (assembly GCF_027579735.1). Taxonomy (NCBI): domain Eukaryota; kingdom Metazoa; phylum Chordata; class Amphibia; order Anura; family Bombinatoridae; genus Bombina; species Bombina bombina. The sequence goes on from NC_069503.1 coordinate 382,895,346, forward strand.
CATAAAGATTAGCACATAATGTTGACTTTGAAACATGCTTTTAAATGTATTTATCAAACGTTCCATAACAAATACCAGTGAGGAAACAGAGTTTCAAGAATCAATTAAAAAAGATTCAAAATTAGACTTGCTTCAAATCAATTAATACCTTTAAACATAGTCACTATTGTGACTTTTTTACTAAATATTCTGAAGCATCAACATTTTAAAATTTTAAATTATGCTGAATATTAATTTTATATGTAAATAATTTTTTTTAATATAATATATGTATTTAAACAATTATATTATATTTTTCAGATGGACCTTCCACTTATGGGCATCACCCTGCTCCAACTTCCCAAACTCTCCCCCCTGACCCCCCTTGCTGCTCCTCCAATCATTCCTGTCCTGTCCCTTCCCAAACCCACACCCCTGCCTCCCCTCACCGCTCTCCCCGTCTTGTCCATCCTGCTCCACCTGTACAGGAACCTACTGCTCAAGCCCCACCCGCCCTACCCTCCCAACCTGAGCAGGCCCCAGCTTCCCCACCTTCACGGGTCACCCCACCTTGCCACATCCCTCCTCCCCAACCACACCCTTTCCCTGATCCCCACCTTCCTTGGCCTGGGTTTCCTGTGCTCCTTCCCAACCAGCAATGTAAGTATCATTACAAATCAACATAAGAACATACGTTCTTAAAGGGACATTATACTGATCTAACTATAAATTAATTGATTTTTAATATAACCTTTTCTTTATTTTATGAATGTAAATGTTTAATGTTTACATTTTTTAAATTATCATCCTCATGTTTTATTATCTAAATGATATTGCCTAGATATTGGATATCAATTATGTAAATATGCTTATTTATTATTTTTTTTTAAGCACAGCCCCTTTTCTTTTGTGTTATAAACCAAATAAATAATGATTTGTCGATAGGGGTTTTATTTTATTTCATATCTTAATGGTTTATCGCCTCATGCTTACCCACCTCATCCATATGGATGCAAGGCAGCAAGCCGCAGCTGCAGAACCTCAGGCTGAGGAAAGTGAGGAGGATGCCCAAGGAAGTTTATTTTTTTGGAGCAAACCATGATGAGTTGCCATCAGTTGCTGGGAATGATGCAGGACTCCATGGTTCTGCAGCTGTGGCTTAATCGCCTCATGCTAATCCGCATGAGCCATTTTGAGGCAATGCAACAAGCTGCAGCTGCAGAACCTCAGGCTGAGGAAGGTGAGGAGGATGCCCCAGGAAGTGGAGGGTCTGGAGATGACCCAAGGGAGCAGGAATAACTCCTACATCCATATAACATGTTTGTTTTGTTGCCCATTGGCTTATTTTTGTTTTTATGTTTGTTGTGCCTTTTGCACTTTGTTTGCCCTTGTCAGATGTCCCCAAAGGGGCTATGTTGGCCTTTGTTTACCCTTGTCAACTCCATGAAAGGACTGTGATGCACTATGTCACCTTGTCAGATGGCTCCAAAGGGGCTATGTTGGCCTTTGTTTTCCCTTGTCAACTCCCTGAATGGACTGTGATGCACTCTGTCACCTTGTCAGATGGCTTCAATGGGACTGTGTTATCATTCTGACTTATTTGTCCTATTATTTATTTATGTTTTATGATCTTCATAAATCATATTTATCATAATAAAAAGAATAATGTAATTAAAATGTTATATTTCTTCTTTATTTATTAATGCCATTTTTAATAAAAAGTTATTTTATGTTAATTATCCTGAGGTGATGCTGAAAACAGTAATTAATTTATGGATATGCATTCATAATGTACTTTTTAATATTTTTGCTTTGAAAATCAACATACACATATAATATATTTAAAACAGACTATAATCTGAATTTTGCCAGCACATATTTTCCAATTTTCATTACATCTTATTTTAGTAGTATAACATAAGAAATCACTGTGTGTAATGCACACATTTTAGATGATTAATATTTATATTATTTTTGATTATATTTAATTATCAAACGATATATTGCTATAGGTAACATATAATTTATAAACAATACACATTTTCGTGATGTATATAGTAGAATTATTTCTATGTTAAATCTTGATGCTTCCTAAATATTTCTGATTCTTACTATTCTAATCAAATATATATTTATTAACAACAATGGATTATATTTCACATATCACAGTATTAAGTTATCAAGAGTTACATTATGTGAAGCTGTGCATTACACAAAACAAACACGCTTGCTAGTTAATATTATAGCACATGCTAGTTTGTGAAATAGAAAAACATTTGTTATTGACATGCAAAGGTGTAAAATCCGTCATTTGCTTGGATTACATTGTTCCACGATATTGGATGCGCCATGTTCTGTAAGACTTCATACGCAAAGGTAGAAAATCCGTCATTTGATTGGATTACGTTATTCTGCGATATTGGATGTGCCATGTTGCGTAAGACGTCACACGCAAAGGTGTAAAATCCGTCATTTAATTGGATTACGTTGTTCCGCGATATTGGATGCCCCATGTTGCATAAGACATCACATGCAAAGGTGTAAAATCCGTCATTTGATTGGATTACGTGGTTCTGCGATATTGGATGTGCCATGTTTGCGAATGAGAACACAAGTTTAAAACCATAATTTTCTAAGTTTATGGATTGTGTCAATCTTGTACATTGTTGAAACAATAATGATAAAGAGCAACAAAATATCTATTGATGACTGTCTCGTGGAAGACACGAATGAAGGCAATATGTTGCTGATCCCGAATATATTTTGAGGCAAGTGCTAATCCATGAATGTTCAGCGATGAATGTACTCCATCTTGTTTAATATGTTTGTCAACAATATTTTCTCATTAACAAATAATTTATGTGTTGTGTTTAATTGTCTACATTGTAATTTCCTAAACATGCACATTTGTATTTTAAGTAATTTCTCAATATACATTCACCTATATCATATGATATATATTAATGAGATGTATACTTTTTACAGATGTTATGTCCTGATATTTATTCTTAATGTAAAGGTTCAATATCGTGTCATCATGTATCGATTCAACATTGTTGTTATCCAAATATAGTACTGTGAGCATACATTTCAAATGTAACTCTTAAAGGGACATGCAACCCTAAATGTATCTTTCATTAGTTGTGTTGAACATAAAATTTTAAAGAAGTTTCCAATTAACTTCTACTCTCAAATGTGCTTCATTCTCTTAGTATAATGTGTTGAAGGAGCATCAATACACTACTAGTTTTTACTGGAACGAAAAAAGCACAGAGCGCATCCACGACTCAAGGTGAATCAAAAAACAATTTATTCCAAGCAATTAATATATTGCACTTACAAGAAGTATTAAAAAGTGACGCCTTAAACAAACACTCCAACTCGTTAGCTCAATGAACTTTCTGCAGTACTTATCAACCGGATACACTGCTCACACTCGATATCAAGAGTTCGCTATTGGCGGGCTGTTTCTCCCGGCTTGTCTCGGCTTGTTCTGAATTCCAATGCGGCTGCAGGAAATAGTGATGACCAATGACGGGCTGCTCCTCCGTCTACGCGTTTCGTCCCGCCTATCAGGACTTTTTCAAGACCCAGAGATCAGCTGCTCTTGTTCAACGAAATCCTCCTTTATGTATGCGCCCCTGACACACCTCTTACGTGTTGCGTGCTGGCTTAGTGGTTAGCTGGTTCTCACACCCTTCGAAACGGACCAATGTGTGCTCAGTACGTCAGAGCCTAATGTCCAATGAATGTCACTCTATTCATATTATATAAATATATTGCACAACGATATTGCCTGAAATGATACTTAAATTAACATATATAGAAATATTGCTTTCAGGCTGATAAAACATCCGCACCAGAGTGACAGCGCTACACATAAATAACATAAATCTTCATTCAGAGTTATAGTAAATTTGGTATTACATCCTATATACTGCTTTACTTAATTTAAAAACATGATTCTTAAAACAGTGACGGGATTAGTATTGGCCTATTATCATTAACCCATATACATAGGAATAATTAAAATAAATTCATATTGATATAAAAACATCCCAAAAAACCTAAACAATACACAATTATTTCCATAAAACTCTAACACGCATATTTAGTTAAAATCTCCCTATCAAAAAACCTCATCAAAATATGAATTAATAAAAGATATTAACCTCTCTATATTGTGAATACCTATGAATCCTCTGTTAGCATGTAAATTTACAAGAGATGTTATCATCTCTATATCATAAATGTCTGAAAATCTTAATCAATTAAAATACGAATTAAAAGTAGATGTTATCCTCTCTATATCATAAACGCCTGTAAATCAAGGTCAATGTTTAATCCATTCGGAGTTAAACTGCCTAGCTCTTGTATCCATTTAGTTTCTTTTTGTCTGAGAATTGTTAGTCTTTGATGTGGATTAACACCTATTGGAACAATTTCTAATATACTAATTTTAAGGCTACTTGGATCTTGCTGATGGTATACTCTAAAATGTTCTGAAACACTATGTGTTTTCAATCCATCTTCTATATTTTTAATATGTTCATAACATCTCCTCTTTATTTTCCTCTTAGTTCTACCTACATAGATCCTCCCACATTCGCAGGTTAGACCATAAACTACAAATGTGGAGTGACAATTGCCTCTTGATTTAATAGATACTCTCTTAGTACTGTTCCAGTTCATAATAAAATCTCGATTCAAACTGTGAGAACACATGCAACAATTAGCCCTTCCACATCTGAAAGTTCCTGATGTGGAAGGGCTAATTGTTGCATGTGTTCTCACAGTTTATGAACTGGAACAGTACTAAGAGAGTATCTATTAAATCAAGAGGCAATTGTCACTCCACATTTGTAGTTTATGGTCTAACCTGCGAATGTGGGAGGATCTATGTAGGTAGAACTAAGAGGAAAATAAAGAGGAGATGTTATGAACATATTAAAAATATAGAAGATGGATTGAAAACACATAGTGTTTCAGAACATTTTAGAGTATACCATCAGCAAGATCCAAGTAGCCTTAAAATTAGTATATTAGAAATTGTTCCAATAGGTGTTAATCCACATCAAAGACTAACAATTCTCAGACAAAAAGAAACTAAATGGATACAAGAGCTAGGCAGTTTAACTCCGAATGGATTAAACATTGACCTTGATTTACAGGCGTTTATGATATAGAGAGGATAACATCTACTTTTAATTCGTATTTTAATTGATTAAGATTTTCAGACATTTATGATATAGAGATGATAACATCTCTCGTAAATTTACATGCTAACAGAGGATTCATAGGTATTCACAATATAGAGAGGTTAATATCTTTTATTAATTCATATTTTGATGAGGTTTTTTGATAGGGAGATTTTAACTAAATATGCGTGTTAGAGTTTTATGGAAATAATTGTGTATTGTTTAGGTTTTTTGGGATGTTTTTATATCAATATGAATTTATTTTAATTATTCCTATGTATATGGGTTAATGATAATAGGCCAATACTAATCCCGTCACTGTTTTAAGAATCATGTTTTTAAATTAAGTAAAGCAGTATATAGGATGTAATACCAAATTTACTATAACTCTGAATGAAGATTTATGTTATTTATGTGTAGCGCCGTCACTCTGGTGCGGATGTTTTATCAGCCTGAAAGCAATATTTCTATATATGTTAATTTAAGTATCATTTCAGGCAATATCGTTGTGCAATATATTTATATAATATGAATAGAGTGACATTCATTGGACATTAGGCTCTGACGTACTGAGCACACATTGGTCCGTTTCGAAGGGTGTGAGAACCAGCTAACCACTAAGCCAGCACGCAACACGTAAGAGGTGTGTCAGGGGCGCATACATAAAGGAGGATTTCGTTGAACAAGAGCAGCTGATCTCTGGGTCTTGAAAAAGTCCTGATAGGCGGGACGAAACGCGTAGACGGAGGAGCAGCCCGTCATTGGTCATCACTATTTCCTGCAGCCGCATTGGAATTCAGAACAAGCCGAGACAAGCCGGGAGAAACAGCCCGCCAATAGCGAACTCTTGATATCGAGTGTGAGCAGTGTATCCGGTTGATAAGTACTGCAGAAAGTTCATTGAGCTAACGAGTTGGAGTGTTTGTTTAAGGCGTCACTTTTTAATACTTCTTGTAAGTGCAATATATTAATTGCTTGGAATAAATTGTTTTTTGATTCACCCTGAGTCGTGGATGCGCTCTGTGCTTTTTTCGTTCCAGTTTTTATAATCAGCGCACCCCTGAGTGCCCTGTGTGAAGGAGCAGCACCACCACTCTGATCACTAAGGAGAAATCTACTGGGAGGATTGAAGAGGTCCTATTGGCAGTAACATTATTGGTATTTCTACCCTACTCCTTAAGTCATGAAAGATATGCCTGTTGGTTCTTCTTTTTTATCATAAACACATTTAATAACTACTATATTGATTGTGATATCCATTATAAATATAGAGTGTGTTTTGAAGTCTAACTTTGATATTAGAAGTCTAACTTTGATATTAGAAGTTCCAATACTGACATTTATTGTATTGTACACTCATATTGAAGTTGTATTTTCACCACCAGTCCCTTTGGGGTGAATTAATTAATTATTTGTTGACCAATTGTACAGACAGCAAGCGCTGTAATTTTTGTGTAAGTTTTGTATTGACTACTAGTTTTTAAGTGAACACATGGATGAGGCAATGACAATCGGTAGATATATGTAGCCACCAATCAACAGATTGAAGCTAGGTTTTTTACTGCTCCTGAGCTTTCCTAGATAAACCTTTCAGCATAGGATAACAAGATAATTAATCAAATAATATGAGTATTTGAATGTGGTTTACAATGTTATGCTCTGTCAAAATCATGTAAGAGAATTTTCTGCTTTCATGCACCTTTTAAATTAAATAGATTTCCCAAATAAGTAAAACACTTTATTTAACGTATTCAACACATCGAGAGAAATATGGCATACAGGCTTATTAAAAAATATCAATATTTGCTTTATTTAACAAGCACATGTAGATATACCAATAAGTCATAAGGATTTGTATATGTTGGCATATGTTCTTGTTTAAGCAATGTTGCTGGCAGCAACACAGTGATATGCCATCATGTATACTTGTAATGTTCGTTGGTTTGTATTAGGAGAACACGTTTGGACATCACATCACAAAAACCAATCAATCTAATCAACAAGGACAGCATGTGATGATGTTGTCTCAACACACTTGTAAAACATATTCTGCAAACAATCTGCGTCCATGGACCCGGTCCCATAGAAGCCTATTAAATACAGAGTGTGCTTTACAAGTGTAAGAATACAACATCATCACATAATTATCCTTTACACATTAAATAAAAATTAAAAACACTAATATCTTAACATAATTATTTATTCCTCCTTCCCTTCTTCCCACGAGACTGAGATGGTTGTGGAAGAAGGGAAGGAGGAGTACTGTGAGTGATTGGGGATTGACCATTCAAAGTATATGGATGGAGAAGGCACAGGAGATGATGGTCCAGGATCTGATGGTCCAGGAACTGATGGTTCAGGCTCTTGTAGTCTTCCCATTTCTTGATATGGTCTGCTTGCCACCTCCCGGAGGACCTTAAATATATTATTTAGAACATTAACAATATTTGTTTGTCCTTTTATCAGGCTGTTCACTGCGTTGGTCATAAACTGTGTGTGTGCCTGTTGTGCCTTCCGGGAGGTCTGCATTTCCTCCAGGAAGACCCTCATCAGCTCCAACTTAGGGATTTTGGGGGGATGTTCTCCTCAGGGGGAGCTGCTGCATGGGTGGGCTGCTGCACGGGGGGCTGGTGCAGGGATATCTTCTGCAGGGAGGGCTGCTGCTGCATGGGGGGCTGGTGCAGGGATATCTTCTGCAGGGTTATCTTCTGCAAGGTTATCCTCCAGTTCTTCCCGAGGTGGCATGTCACCTTCTGCACCACTCTCATGTCTGGGTGAAGGAGGAGCATGTTCCTGCTGTGTTTCCTCCTCACCGGCCTCATACTCTGTATATTTGAAAATTAAAGAAATAAGAGATATTAGCACAGTTCCAAATAAAGATGTAAATGTTATATTTGCAAGTGTATTAATGAGGTTGCCTTCATAATTCAATTTTAGCCAAAATCAATCAATACGATTTACGTATTTGCAAACCCATCTTTCGGATATCTAGATGGTCAATATGAATGTATTTTTGTGTGCATCTTAAATATGTTTAAATGCACACATAGAGGCATATTTAAGAAATGTCTTGCGGACCTCATCCGACAGTGCGGGTCAGGTCCACAAGACATCGCTGAATGCGGAGAGCAATACGCTCTCTGCATTTAACATTGCACCAGCAGCTCACAAGAGCTGCTAGTGCAACGCGGCCCCCTGCAGACTCACGGCCAATGGGCCGCCAATAGGGAGCTGTCAATCAACCCGATCGTACTTGATCGGGTTGAATTGTTGCGATTCCTGTCCGCCTGCTCAGAGCAGGTGGACAGGGTTATAGAGCAGCGGTCTTTGTGACCGCTGCTTCATAACTGCTGTTTCTGGCGAGTCTGAAGACTCGCCAGAAACACGGGCCGTCAAGCTCCTTTCGGAGCTTGATAGATAGGCCCCATGATCTATAGACTAGATACAAATGTAATAGCTTTTCTTCAAATCCAATTTTCTCAAGGTAATTCTGAATGCATTTACGGAATAATGTTTTAAAAAAATGTTGAATGCGGATGTGCTATGTTGTGTGAGCGATTGTTGATTGTACATTTGACATGATTATTCTTTGTGTCTATTATGTTGTATGTGTAATGCGACAGAGCACTGTGTAGTTCTCATGATATTGATTGTTAGATAAAAAATCTGTTTATTTTTCAGTTTGCATTGATCTCTATGTGGGAATCCATTACGCGTCCGTGATTACGCAAGTGAAATAAACGCAGTATTCGTGTTAACGCGATGCATAACAATGTTGTTTTCAGACTTGTAATACCTACATTACGAAGAGTGCACAATGAACTTTACGCATGCGCTATTTGCGCACAGCCAAAACTTGCAATCTAGGTGTATGTTAGGACATAAAATGGACAATATTTAGTTTTACATGTACTACCTAAAATAGTTGTTGCTCATCACTAGCGTCATAGGATTTCTGATTACAGGATTCACAGCAGTCAGTAACATTGCCACTAGTTAAACCAATAATTCAGTCCTGGCAAAATTCTAGTTTTGGAACTCATTAGGCCCTCTGAAATACATCATCAAACATGTATAGCCAACTGTATTTACTGTAAGGAATTAGATACAAGTAACACAATTTAAATGTGAAATGGCAATTTCACATGTATTTTAAGGAACGTACACAGATGCAAAAGACAAGCCATCAGCAAAAGGAAGTGTATGCCCTATTTAAAGGGACAGTCAACACAATACTTTTTATTGTTTAAAAAGATAATCCCCATATTACCCATTCCCCAGTGTTGCATAACCGACACTGTTATATTAAAGGGACAGTAAACACCAATTTTCATATAACTGCATGTAAAAGACACTACTAAAAAGAATAATACTCACAGATATTGATATAAAAATCCAGTATAACACCGTTTAAAAACTTACTTAGAAGATCCCAGTTTAGCTCTGTTGAAAAGGTTAACTGGAACATCCACTGAAAGTGGTTTTATACCAAAAAGAGAAGACACTCCTCTGCATAAGACTCTTGACACAAACAGGAGCAAGCTGGAGTAGGTATACATCAGTATACTTCTAAAACTCTGGGCTTGGTTAGGAGTCTGAAAATCAGTGCAATGCTTTTTAAAAGTAAGCAAAACTATACGTTTAAAAAAACAAAAACTTGTATAGGCTATAAACATTTATGCAAAGAAAATTCTAGAGTATAATGTCCCTTTAACATACTTTTTACCTCTGTAATTACCTTGTATCTAAGCCTTTTGCAGACTGCCCCCTTATTTCAGCTCTTTTGGCAGATTTGCATTTTAGCTAATCAAAGCTGACTCCTAGGTAACTCCACGGCGTGAGCACAGTTATCTATATAGCACACTTGATAAACTAACTCCCTATAGCTGTGAAAAACTGCCAAAAGGCGGCCTTCAAGGGCTTAGAAATTAGTATATGTGTGATGTGAAAAAGAGGAACAGGAAGACAAAGAACAAACTAACGTCCTAGATTTAGAGTTTTGCGGCCAAAGGGGTGCGTTAGCTACGCGTGCTTTTTTCTGGCCGCACCTTTTAAATACCGCTGGTATTTAGAGTTTACAGAAGGGCTGCGTTAGGCTCCAAAAAAGGAGCGTATAGCATATTTACTGCAACTCTCGATACCATCGGTGCTTACGGACGCGGCCAGCTTCAAAAACGTGCTCGTGCACGATTCCCCCATAGGAAACAATAGGACAGTTTGAGCTGAAAAAAAACCTTACACCTGCAAAAAAGCAGCGTTCAGCTCCTAACGCGGCCCCATTGTTTCCTATGGGGAAACACTTCCTACGTCTGCACCTAACACCCTAAAATGTACCCCGAGTCTAAACACCCCTAACCTTACACTTATTAACCCCTAATCTGCCGCCCCCGCTATCGCTGACCCCTGCATATTATTATTAACCCCTAATCTGCCGCTCCGTACACCGCCGCAACCTACATTATAGCTATGTACCCCTAATCTGCTGCCCCTAACACCGCCGACCCCTATATTATATTTATTAACCCCTAATCTGCCCCCCACAACGTCGCCGCCAGCTACCTACAATAATTAACCCCTAATCTGCCGACCGCATCTCACCGCTACTATAATAAAGTTATTAACCCCTAATCCGCCTCACTCCCGCCTCACTAACCCTATAAGAAATAGTATTAACCCCTAATCTGCCCTCCCTAACATCGCCGACACCTAACTTCAATTATTAACCCCTAATCTACCGACCGGAGCGCACCGCTACTATAATAAATGTATTAACCCCTAAAGCTAAGTCTAACCCTAACCCTAACACCCCCCTAAATTAAATATAATTTAAATCTAATGAAATAAATTAACTCTTATTAAATAAATTATTCCTATTTAAAGCTAAATACTTACCTGTAAAATAAACCCTAATATAGCTACAATATAACGAATAATTATATTGTAGCTATTTTAGGATTAATATTTATTTTACAGGCAACTTTGTAATTATTTTAACCAGGTACAATAGCTATTAAATAGTTAATAACTATTTAATAGCTAAAATAGTTAAAATAATAACAAAATTACCTGTAAAATAAATCCTAACCTAAGTTACAATTAAACCTAACACTACACTATCATTAAATAAATTAAATACAATACCTACAATTATCTACAATTAAACCTAACACTACACTATCATTAAATAAATTAAATACAATACCTACAATTATCTACAATTAAACCTAACACTACACTATCAATAAATTAATTAAATACAATACCTACAAATAACTACAATTAAATAAACTAACTAAAGTACAAAAACACACCTACTCTAAGCCCCCTAATAAAATAACAAAGACCCCCAAAATAAAAAAATGCCCTACCCTATTCTAAATTAAAAAAGTTTAAAGCTCTTTTACCTTACCAGCCCTGAAAAGGGCCATTTGCGGGGCATGCCCCAAATAATTCAGCTCTTTTGCCTGTAAAAAAAACATACAATACCCCCCCAACATTACAACCCACCACCCACATACCCCTAATCTAACCCAAACCCCCCTTAAATAAACCTAACACTAAGCCCCTGAAGATCTTCCTACCTTATCTTCACCATGCCAGGTTCACCGATCCGTCCTCCGAAGTCTTCATCCAAGCCTCCGAAATCTTCATCCAAGCCCAAGCGGGGGCTGAAGAGTGACGTCCATCCTCCCGCTGAAGTCTGGATCCAAGCGGCGGCTGAAGAAATCCATCATCGGGCTGAAGTCTTGATCCAAGCGGGCGCTGAAGAAGTCCATCATCGGGATGAAGTCTTCTATGATGCGAAATCTTCAATCTTCTTTCTTCCAGAGCCATCATCTTCCAGCCGACGCGGATCCATCCTCTTCTACCGACGCCTACTCGCCGAATGACGGTTCCTTTAAGGGACGTCATCCAAGATGGCGTCCGTCGAATTCCAATTGGCTGATAGGATTCTATCAGCCAATCGGAATTAAGGTAGGAAAATTGATCGGAACAGCCAATAGAATGCGAGCTCAATCTGATTGGCTGTTCGGATCAGCCAATCGGATTGAACTTGAATCTGATTGGCTGATTCCATCAGCCAATCAGAATTTTCCTACCTTAATTCCGATTGGCTGATAGAATCCTATCAGCCAATCGGAATTCGACGGACGCCATCTTGGATGACATCCCTTAAAGGAACCGTCATTCAGCGAGTAGGCGTCGGTAGAAGAGGATGGATCCGCGTCGGCTGGAAGATGATGGCTCCGGAAGAAAGAAGATTGAAGATGCCGCATCATAGAAGACTTCATCCCGATGATGGACTTCTTCAGCGCCTGCTTGGATCAAGACTTCAGCCCGATGATGGATTTCTTCAGCCGCCGCTTGGATCCAGACTTCAGCTGGAGGATGGACGTTACTCTTCAGCCCCCGCTTGGGCTTGGATGAAGATTTCGGAGGCTTGGATGAAGACTTCGGAGGACGGATCGGTGAACCTGGCATGGTGAAGATAAGGTAGGAAGATCTTCAGGGGCTTAGTGTTAGGTTTATTTAAGGGGGGTTTGGGTTAGATTAGGGGTATGTGGGTGGTGGGTTGTAATGTTGGGGGGGTATTGTATGTTTTTTTTTACAGGCAAAAGAGCTGAATTATTTGGGGCATGCCCCGCAAATGGCCCTTTTCAGGGCTGGTAAGGTAAAAGAGCTTTGAACTTTTTTAATTTAGAATAGGGTAGGGCATTTTTTTTTATTTTGGGGGTCTTTGTTATTTTATTAGGGGGCTTAGAGTAGGTGTAATTAGTTTAAAATTGTTGTAATATTTTTCTAATGTTTGTAAATATTTTTTTTATTTTTTGTAACTTAGATCTTTTTTATTTTTTGTACTTTAGTTAGTTTATTTAATTGTAGTTATTTGTAGGTATTGTATTTAATTAATTTATTGATAGTGTAGTGTTAGGTTTAATTGTAGATAATTGTAGGTATTGTATTTAATTTATTTAATGATAGTGTAGTGTTAGGTTTAATTGTAGATAATTGTAGGTATTGTATTTAATTTATTTAATGATAGTGTAGTGTTAGGTTTAATTGTAACTTAGGTTAGGATTTATTTTACAGGCAATTTTGTTATTATTTTAACTATTTTAGCTATTAAATAGTTATTAACTATTTAATAGCTATTGTACCTGGTTAAAATAATTACAAAGTTGCCTGTAAAATAAATATTAATCCTAAAATAGCTACAATATAATTATTCGTTATATTGTAGCTATATTAGGGTTTATTTTACAGGTAAGTATTTAGCTTTAAATAGGAATAATTTATTTAATAAGAGTTAATTTATTTAGTTAGGTTTAAATTATATTTAATTTAGGGAGGTGTTAGTGTTAGGGTTAGACTTAGCTTTAGGGGTTAATACATTTATTATAGTAGCGGTGCACTCCGGTCGGCAGATTAGGGGTTAATAATTGAAGTTAGGTGTCGGCGATGTTAGGGAGGGCAGATTAGGGGTTAATGCTATTTCTTATAGGGTTAGTGAGGCGGGAGTGAGGCGGATAAGGGGTTAATAACTTTATTATAGTAGCGGTGAGATGCGGTCGGCAGATTAGGGGTTAATTATTGTTGGTAGGTGTCGGCGATGTTAGGGAGGGCAGATTAGGGGTTAATGCTATTTCTTATAGGGTTAGTGAGGCGGGAGTGAGGTGGATTAGGGGTTAATAACTTTATTATAGTAGCGCTCAGGTCCGCTCGGCAGATTAGAGGTTAATAAGTGTAGGCAGGTGGAGGCGACGTTGAGGGGGGCAGATTAGGGGTTAATAAATATAATATAGGGGTCGGCGGTGTTAGGGACAGCAGATTAGGGGTACATAGGGATAACGTAGCTGGCGGCGATGTGCGGTCGGCAGATTAGGGGTTAATAATAATATGCAGGGGTCAGCGATAGCGGGGGCGGCAGATTAGGGGTTAATAAATATAATATAGGGGTCGGCGGTGTTAGGGGCAGCAGATTAGGGGTTCATAGGGATAACGTAGATGGCGGCGGTATACAGAGCGGCAGATTAAGGGTTAAAAAATGTAATCGAGTGGCGGCGATGTGGGGGGCCTCGGTTTAGGGGTACATAGGTAGTTTATGGGTGTTAGTGTACTTTAGAGTACAGTAGTTAAGAGCTTTATAAACCGGCGTTAGCCCAGAAAGCTCTTAACTACTGACTTTTTTCTGCGGCTGGAGTTTTGTCGTTAGATTCCTAACGCTCACTTCAGCCAAGACTCTAAATACCGGCATTAGAAAGATCCCATTGAAAAGATAGGATACGCAAATGGCGTAGGGGGATCTGCGGTATGGAAAAGTCGCGGCTGCAAAGTGAGCGTTAGACCCTTTCCTGACTGACTCCAAATACCAGAGGGCGGTAAAAACCAGCGTTAGGAGCCTCTAACGCTGGTTTTCACGGCTACCGCCCAACTCTACATCTAGGCCTAACTTTTTAAACAAAGAGATAATCCCATAAATCACACATACAACACTAGATGATATATTTAGATTACAAAAACTTTCATTTTTGAAACACATTCATTTGTATTCATATAAAACCAGGATAGTTATTTTCATGTGTGTTTTATTTACTAATGGGATTTTTTTTATAAGAAGGGCAGGTGAGTTTGTGAATTATAATGATGGCACAGAAAATCTGCAGCTCCAAAGTTAGGATTGTAGCCCAGCATGCATATTGATACAGGGCTTCTTCTTCTTATTATTATTATCAGGTATTTGTAGAGCGCCAACAGATTCCGCAGCGCTGTAAACATAGTCGGTGTATAGGATAGCTTTTGTAGGGGTCAAGTGGGTAGAGGGCCCTGCCGAGAGTTTCACTGTTGTAGTCGGCTCTTATGAAGCGGTCTGTAAACAGCTGGGCCCATAGGCTTACAATCTAAGGGGTTCAAGGGGAAAGCAATGGCGTTAGGAAAGGTTAGTGTTGGTTGTATGCATCCCTGAATAGTAGAGTTTTTAGGGAGTGCTTGAAGCTGTTAAAACTAGGGGAGAGTCTTATGGAGCGAGGCAGGGAATTCCACAAGATGGGGCCAGTCTGGAGAAGTCCTGTAAACATGAATGTGAGGAAGTAACAAGAGAGGAGGAGAGGAGGAGATCCTGAGCTGATCGAAGGGGACGGGAGGGAGAGTATCTAGAGACAAGTTCTGAGATGTAGGGGGGAGCAGTGCAGTTGAGAGCTTTATATGTCAGGGTGAGGATTTTATGTTTAGTCCTAGAGGCAAGAGGAAGCCAGTGAAGGGATCGGCAGAGAGGTGCAGCAGATGAAGAGCGACGAGTAAGGAAGATGAGCCTGGCAGAGGCATTCATAATGGATTGTAAAGGAGCTATGTGGCAGCTAGGTAGACCAGAGAGCACAGAATTGCAGTAGTCGAGGCGGGAAAGGATGAGAGAGTGGATTAAAATCTTGGTTGTATCTTGTGTAAGGAAATGTCTAATTTTAGCAATGTTTTTAAGGTGGAAGCAGCAGGCTTTAGCCAAGGACTGGATGTGAGGAGTGAAGGAAAGATCTGAGTCAAGTGTGACCCCATGACATCGGCGAGCGGGGTAGGGGTAATGATGGAATTATCAACAGTTATAGAAATTTTGGGGGTGGAGACATTAGAAGAAGGGGGAAAAATAAGGAGTTCAGTTTTGGAGAGATTTAGCTTAAGGTAGTGAGAGGATATCCAGGATGAGATGTGAGAAAGACAGTTAGTGACACGGGTTAGTAAGGAAGAAGGTAGGTCTGGTGCAGAGAGGTAGATTTGGGTGTCATCGGCATACAAATGGTATTGAAACCCATGGGACTTTATTAAGGAACCTAGTGACGACATGTAGATTGAGAAGAGAAGGGGACAAAGGACAGAGCCTTGAGGTACCCAAACAGAAAGTGGTAACGGGGCAGAGGATGCTCGGGAGAAGGCTACACTAAATGTACGGATAGTCAGATAGGAAGAGAACCACGAGAGAGCTGTGTCAAAGATGCTGAAGGATTGGAGGGTTTGGAGCAAAAAAAGGGTGGTCAACAGTGTCAAAGGCTGCAGACAGGTCAAGGAAGATAAGCAGAGAGAAGTGGCCTTTGGATTTTGCTGTAAGTAGGTCATTGGTAACCTTGAAAATTGCTGTCTCTGTAGAGTGATGGGAACGAAATCCAGATTGCAGTGGGTCAAGAAGAGAGTTTAGTGTAAGGAAATGGGATAGACGTGCGTAAACTAGCTTTTCGAGGAGCTTTGAGGCAAGAGGGAGTAGGGAAATAGGGCGGTAATTGGAAGGGGAGGTTGGATCAAGGGAAGGTTTTTTGAGGATAGGTGTGACCAGTGCATGTTTTAGAGATGAGGGAAATATACCAGTGCTGAGGGAGAGGTTGAAAATGTGTGTGAGTATGGGGGTGAGGGTAGAAGAGAGGGAGGGGAGTAGCTGTGAGGGGATGGGGTCGAGGGGACAGGTAGTGAGGTGGGAGGACAGTATAAGGGCAGAAACTTCATCCTCATTAACAGGGGCAAAAGAGCTGCATTTTTGGATATTTGGGTTTTGGGTGAACGTGTGCTTTTGAGGGGATGGGAGATTGGCTTCTCAAGTATTACAGAAGGTGGTAGGCTGCAAATTATTCTATGCACTGCATCTTAGCTTTCTCTTCGTCAGTATAGATCCTAATAGAATATTATTTGTTTGATTAATTTTTTAGATCATATCAAGTATGTTCACAAATGAGGTGTAAATGCATATGAACTTTCCTTTAAATTTCCTTATGCTTAAACTATGGATATGTTGTCTATTTAAACTAAATCAGTCAACAGCTATTTGCTAAATTGAAAAAGTACCCTAACGGCTAGATTACGAGTTTTGCGTTATGAGCGGCTCGCTACTAACTTGCAAGTTATTTCCACCGCTCACCTCCCTATAGCGCTGCTATTACAGGTTTGCAAAAACCTGGCATTAGCAGGCAACATGTCACCATTGAGCTACATTGAGCTCCATACCGCACCCAAATAACAGCGCTGCTTTGAGCTGGTTTTACGTGCTCGTGCATGATTTCCCCATAGACATCAATGGGGAGAGCCGGCTAAAAAAAAGCCTAACACCTGCAATAAAGGTGCCTAAAGTTCCGTAATGCAGCCCAATTGATTCCTATGGGGAAAGAAAAGTTATGTTTACACCTAACACCCTAACATAAACCCCGAACACCCCTAATCTGCCGCCCTCGACATCGCTATTAACCCCTAAACCAGGCCAGAGGTTTAGGGGTTAATAGCTTTATTTAGTGGCGGTTATGTTGGGGAGCAGCGGAATAGGGGTTAATATCTTTATTATAGTGTGGGTGATGTTGAGGTGCATGGGAATAGGGGTTAATAACTTTAGAATAGTGTCGGTGATATTGGGAACGGCATATTAGGGGTTAATAGATTTATTTTGGTGTCTGCGATGTCGGAAGTGGCAGATTAGGAGTTAATAAATTTATGTTGGTATCAGTGATGTTGGATGGGGTTTATGTTTGGGTGTTAGGTTTAAACATAACTTTTTTTTCTCCATAGACATCAATGGGATTGCGTTACGGAGCTTTTTCATTCTGCGCTTCAGGTTTTTTTCTTACACTTTCTCCCCATTGATGTCTATGGGGAAAGCGTGCATGAGCACGTCAAAGCAGCGCTTGTATTTTGTGCTGTATGGAGATCAACGCAACTATATCACACGCACAAGCCAGCTTTTCAAAAGCTCATAATGACAGCGCTATGGAGGGTGAAATAACACAACTTTTGTTGCGTTCGTTACCTGCACTCTATAGCGCAAAACTTGTAAACTAGGTGTCTAGGAATAACGGGAGGGAACAAAAAAGAGGCAGACCCCAATCTGAGGGCACCACAGCCTGCAAAACCTTTCTCCCGAAAACTGCTTAAGCCGAAGCAAACACATCAAACTTGTAAAATGTAAAACTATGTAAGGAGGCCTTTAGTGATGAAAGGCAAAGAATGACTGGGGGGATAGGGGAAGTGGGAGGTATATTTAAGCCTTTGGCTGGGGTGATTTTTTCCTCCTCCTGGTGGCCAGGTGATGTATTTCCCAACAGTAAGGAATGAAGTCGTGGACTCTCCCTGCCTTATGGAAAGAAAAGTTATGTGTATATCTGAGGATGACATGGATTTTTTTTTTAATAAGCGAGAACTCAATTATTTGTTTTTGTTGTGCCTGATTTTTTGTTCAGTTTATAAATGATTGCCATTAAACAAAAGTAGTGTCCAGTTATCAGTCAGGAATATGTGGGGTGCTACTGGCAGCTTGAAAGTCACTTAAACCCAAAATGATTTTGTGTCCTTTGTTTTTTTCCATAAGTTGGGACATATAATTTTGTTCTGGCCTAGATTACAAGTGGAGCACAAAAACATTAGCGCTTTGGTGGGTTAAGATTTCACCACTTCCATACCACTTCATATTACAAGACCAAAATTATTTTTTATTGCCTGAGCTGTAGTATAGTACACACTAACATTTGCATGTTGTATTGTGTGTTTTTAATCTTCTGTGGGGGTGGGCAGTAATATTCATGTTGGATAATGCTCATGTGCTAAGCCGATGGAACCCCAGATATCTTCTCTAGTAGTTGAGTTGTTCATTTAGTTCTGTGATATGGAATTTAAATTAAACATCACTTAATACATACATATACTTTGACCACATACTCGTCCTACACCTTGTAATATACCTTAAATTCTGTCAGATAACTTTTTTATGAATAGTAAACCTTTGTTTCCTAAGATTAAGTAGACATACAACTTAAGTACTTTGTTTCCATAGCATTCTCATGCGTTTTTTAAATGCAAACTATCAGGAGGAATTCTAAAAAACTGTAAATTTAAAAATGGTTGTGGTAAGCTCAAAATTTAACTCACCACTTTTTTGTGTAATATAAAAACAAATGCTTTAAATTTTTAAATCTACTTAATAAATGTTTTTTAAGTGATGAATGCACAGAAATATGATTTTTTTCTTGTAGATTAACAAATTAAACAACATAAAAAAATTGAAGAATATAACAATAATTAAATATCATCTAACCTTAAACTAATCTCTATTTGGCATAGTTGTGCCCACAATGGTCAGTCTATGGGGTAGATTTATTAAATGTAGCGGATCATATCCTCCCGACATCGCTAACATTGCTTAACATTGCACATGCATTTCTAGTGAAATGCTTGTGCAATGCCGCCCCCTGCACATTCGCGGCCAATTGACCGCTAGCAGGGGGTGTCAATCATCTCAATCGGATCTGATGGTGATGATTGCAGTCCGCCACCTCAGAGGTGGTGGATGAGTTAAGGAGCAGCGGTCTAAGACTAATATCTGATGATTTCTTTTTTTATTTTGTGTAATTTAGTGTTTGTTTTTTTGTAATTTAGGTTATTGAATTTAAGAAATTTAATTTATTTAATTGTAGTGTAAGGTTAGGTGTTAGTGTAAGACAGGTTAGGTTTTATTTTACAGGTAAATTTGTATTTATTTTAGCTAGGTAGTTATTAAATAGTTAATAACTATTTAATAACTATTGTACCTAGTTAAAATAAATACAAACTTGCCTGTGAAATAAAAATAAAACCTAAGCTAGCTACAATATAACTATTAGTTATATTGTAGTTAGCTTAGGGTTTATTTTATAGGTACGTATTTAGTTTTAAATAGGAATCATTTAGGTAATGATAGTAGGTTTTATTTAGATTTATTTTAATATATTTAAGTTAGGGGGTGTTAGGGTTAGGGTTAGACTTAGGTTTAGGGGTTAATACATTTAGTATAGTGGCGGCGATGTTGGGGGCATCAGATTAGGGGTTAATAATATTTAACTAGTGTTTGTGATGCGGGAGTGCGGCGGTTTAGGGGTTAATATGTTTATTATAGTGGCGGCAAAGTCCGGAGCGGCAGATTAGGGGTTAATAGTATAATGTAGGTGTCGGCGATGTCGGGGGCGGCAGATTAATAATAGTAAGATTAGGGGTGTTTAGACTCGGGGTTCATGCTAGGGTGTTTGGTGTAAACATAAATTTAGTGTCCCCATAGGAATCAATGGGGCTGCGTTTAGGAGCTTTATGCTGCTTTTTTGAAGGTGTTAGGCTTTTTTAGGCTTTTTTTCAGCCTGCTCTTCCCATTGATGTCTATGGGGAAATCGTGCACGAGCACGTAAAACCAGCTCACCGCAGCTTTCAGCAGCGCTGGTATTGGAGTGCGGTATGGAGCTCAATTTTACTCTACGCTAACTTTTTGCCTGATAACGCCGGGTTTTTATAAACCTGTAATACCAGCACTGTAGGTAAGTGAGCGGTGACAATAGCGTGCAAGTTAGCACTGCACCCCTCGTAACGCAAAACTTGTAATCTAGCCGTTTATTAATTATGAATATTGCATAAATATGCTTTTACATGTTTTCATCTACTTAACCGCAACGGGCTCCAATGCATATATATATATGTTTATTTATGTATACATACTATACATATGTATGTATGTGTTTGTATATATATATTTGTCTGTAAATACATAAAAACACATATAAATACATAAATACAAAGGTACACACACACACCTGTATACATCTTTAGACATATGCAATTGCGCTAAAGTGATCACGTTTACTTTCAACTTGTAATACAAGCAGAAAACCCAACATGCTCAAACACCAGCGATAAATCCCTTTTCATTTGCGCATAACTGCTAGCACTCCACTTGTAATCTGGCCCTTAATATCTAAGCTTGAATAAGAACAAACAAGATGTCTATGTTAATGGTAAGGCAGAACAGAAAAACAAATCTTCAAAAGTTTTATTTTATGCCTCTTTTTTGAGTGCAACTGCTTTTTGAGTGCTTTGTATTTGCTTGCTGTTTGATTCACCTCTTTGTTTGCACCACCGAAGAGTTGTGGGGATTGTAGACCTTTTCCTAGAAAGACCTCAGAGTGCATTATCTTGTTTGTTTGTTCACAATTAAATGACATCCCAGATATTTCCATCTTCTGCACAATGGTTATTATTATTAAAGAAAACATTGTCTATGTTCAACACATTTTCTTCTTAGTTACATGGGCAAACAAACTTTTATGGACTAAAATGGGAGACACAGCACATGCTCTTTGTTAAGGACGCCACAAGATAACAGATTAGAAGGACTTGATTTAGTTGGCTGAGTGTTAGAGCAACATGCTTAAATGTTTTAGAAAATTTACAAAGGTTTTAATAACTTAAAGGGACATTGTACACAAGAGTTTTATTTGCACACATGTTTTGTAGATGATCCATTTATATAGCCTATCTGGGAGAGTTTTTGTAAAATTTTATAGTTTTGCTTATTTTTTAATAACATTGTGCTGCTTTTCCTGACTCCTAACCAAGCCCCAGAGTTTCAGATGTAGATTGAAGTCTACAAATTCCTGCTTTCTCCTGTATAATCTGTCTTTTCATATCTAGTGGAGGGAGGGGGGGGGGGTGCCTGCTATTCAATGCTTACCCAGCCCCTTTCACTGGTTTTCCCAGCCTAACCTCATCAGCAGTGCTAAACTGGTAGCTTCTAAGTAAGTTTTTATAAAGTAAATGTTTTATAATGGATTTTTAGATCAGTATCTGTGCATATTCTTCTTTATAATAGTGTCTAGACATATTACTTTGACCCAGTCCAGTAGATACAATGCATATGAATGCTCTAATATGATTTAAAAATAAAACCAGAACTATTGAAAAGTATTATATATTATAATCTATTGCCAAATAAAAACAAGAAATGGAAACACAGCATGATACTGTTGTGTTTAGTGTGATATTTCTTGAACTACATGATGGAACATAGAAGAAAAAAACTACTAAAGTTTTAGTAAGTAAAATACTGCAGCGGAAACATACTAAGAATTATTTGTTATTTTGAGTAACTGGTCTACAAAATGAATTACAGTATAACAGATGTTTAGTTGTCTAAGTTAAATTAGTCAGTGGCTTCAGCCCTTACTCACAGTAAACAGGTGCTTACATCATAAAACCACAGTCACATTTGGCAACCTGGTTGACGGTTTCACAGAGACCAAGACTTAATAAGCATGAAAGTGGAATTCATTTTTTAGTGCATCAGTTCTTTCTTTGCAGAACTCTAAAAAAGCAATAAATGGTAGATTGCAGTTGGCCAAACTAAAATTTCCTTACAACATATTTGTAATGTTCAGAAGTTAATCAAAGCATATATCTTGTATATATATATATATATATATATATATATATATATATATATATATATATATATATATATATATATAAGTACAGAAAGAGAAAAAGCCGGATGCGGTCTTAAATTAAAACGTCCAATTTATTGGTCAATGTTAAAAATAATTGACAGTACTCAAAACGAAAAAGTCTTATTTGCTGTAAAGAATCCTGTGAGTACTTACCCCTGTTGATCCACACTGTCTCTCCATTTCCCCACCGAGCTCAGGCATACTTCATTGAGGTCTTCAGAGTGACTGTTTGTCACGGCAGGAAACCGCAATCCAGCCTTGATATTATTTCCTGTGTTTTATATATATATATATATATATGTATATATATATATATAAACACTGATTAAAAAGCATAGATTGTGTTGGCATTGACTATTATTATGAAAGGAAGGGGAACAGTTAGGGTGTGTGTACTATCCTTATAAGTAAAAAGGATAGATAAAAAGTTGAAAGTTTCTTATCAATGATATCTAGTGAAAAGCTGTTGTATGTATGTATATATATAGTGGTGGCGGTGTTCCCCCAACACCCCCCACCATTCAAAATTCCAGGGAAGCAATTACAGTCAACTGTGAATTAAAGTTACTTTTATGAAGGTGACTCACCACTCACTGCCTCCTTGGAAAGGGCTTCCTTGGTTTCAGGTGCTGTATCCCATGTGTTGGGGATGTTAATCCTATTCTTCTCACCTCTGGCTGCTTAACATTTAGTTTAGCCAATTGCTTTAGCTGGACAGGTGCTGTTTTATGGCATCCGTTATGTTTACTTAATCAACCGAATCTCTCCATATAACAACAGAATTGCAGGTTGCAGATATCTCCCACTGACGGTTGTTAACAACACACACACGTAACGGATAGGAGGACACAGCAGGTGCAGGGGACCAATAGGACAGGGTGTTCTATATGTCCGAAGCTCACGCTGTGAGACTTGCATAATGATTGGTCCCAATACACAGTATTCATCCAATGGGAATAATTCAGAACGGAGACCTGGGCAATCATTCGCAAGCCTTGCAGCGCTGTGCAGACGATACCAAGCAAGGCTAAAGCTAAAAGTTAAAAAGGTAAACATATTGAAAATACAACTGACTAAAGTGTCACTATAAAATATAAAGTGTTTCTTTGTACAGCCGGAGTACACGGCAACCTTTGTTATAACACTAGCACTTGCCTGAGTGGTTTTCAGCATGTACACAAGCTATGCACATCCAATTATAAATGGTTATACCATTAGAATAAGAGTTTATCATTATTATAAATTTATAGAATTAAAAGGTCATTGTTTAGTTTGTACATTTATATGCTTTTTTCACAAAAGTGTACCGTAGAAATTCTGGTGTCACTTAATGAGTATATAATTGAATGAAGCTGGAGATTATGGGGTGTGAGCCCCTGAACCAATGGCAACACAGATGAGGGTTTTTAAAGCAGTAACTGTTAATCAGTTTTAAGCAGGCTAGGAGTAAGGCAACAGCCGAAACCGGTCAGCCTTTGTTCATCAGTTTGTTGGTTCAAACTTTTCCTTTTTGTGTGTTCTTACCCTGGGTTAATATACCCTTTGTATTTCAATAAAATTTATAATTTTTATCACTTTACCTGGTGCTCCTGTTATACATTTTTTTGAAATTGACTATTATTGTAGAACAAAACATACAACCACTGGCTCTCTGAGTAGACATGATAATTGAATGAGGGAGTATGGGGTATATTAACATATGCTCTATGCACATATGCTGACACTGAAACAGTCATAGCCGAAACTGGAAATATTTTGCTAGTGCATGTGTATTCTACAAATGCTTTTATTAAAAAATTAAATGCATTATTAAACTCCCAATACTTTAAGACAGCGCCACACTTATCAGTATATATCAACAGTAGCTGTTCAATGAACAGATAAATCAATAAACATATGGGAATGCTACAAAATGGTAATAGAAAGTTCAAGTCAATGGTACTTGTTTAGGTCCTCCAAAGCCAATCAGAGATTAGGGTTGCAGCTCCTTCCTTGCCCAATGGTGTCTGTTCCCAGGCTTTTGTAAGAAGTATGTAGAAATATTTCTCTAAAAAGAGAAAGGAGAAAGAGCGCATCCACAATCTAAGTGTAGTAAAAAATGTTCACACTTTATTAGAAATATATATAAAAAAAAAAAATTCTCATTTACAAAAGTACCCTCAAACATATGAGGTATGTCTGTTCCTTTAAATATACACACTTACACGTTTCGCGGGCTCCTCCCACTTCGTCATAGCCTCTGACGAAGTGGGAGGAGCCCAAGAAATGCGTAAGGCCACGCCCATAATCTGACGTGTGAGGAGAAGGGAATGTGGATGACGCTCGGATCAAACTAACAGCCGGCAAGTATAGTTTGTTTCCAATGCACATTCACATGATCTCCTGTATACACACTTTAGTCCCACAGCAAAATAGTATAGCCAAGTCCCCTGTGATACAAAGGTTATCTTAAAAACTCTGCTGACACGGAGGGAGACATAAAGGAGGATAAACAGTGGTGGAGTGGAACGGAGTGTGTATATTTAAAGGAACAGACATACCTCATATGTTTGAGGGTACTTTTGTGAGTGATAATTTTTTTATTTTTTTATATTTCTAATAAAGTGTGAACATTTTTTTACTACACTTGATTGTGGATGCGCTCTTTCTCCTTTCTCTTTTTAGAGAAATATTTCTAAATGCATTATTATTTTATGCCCTGTCACAACCACCTCTCCTGATCACAGTGTGCAGATAATGTAAAAACTTTGCAAACAAAGTTTTAAGAGGCACTAAGGCTCACAATTCATCCAAATATGGAGGTCCAGTCCCATAGGGCGGCTCCTCTTCAAAAGGTTAGGGATCACCAGAATAATTCTAAAATGAAAAGCATAAAGGGCAGCTCATAGTGCAGACTGTTTAGCAGATGTACAATAGCAGATGTCTAAAAAATCCCATTTGGGTAACTAGCTGACTGACCCTCTGGTGAGCTCCTCCCAAATCGATCCCAAATCTTCTTGGCTTAAGGCAGGCAACACCAGGGTATAACAGAGCAGCCAATCTTACACAATTGTAACTGGATAAATAAAAACGTTTAATAAAATCAAGTTACAAAACAGCATGCAACTAGTTTCTGAGCTCAACAATGAGCTGTTTCATCGGGCATCGACTGTGACAGAGATGCCAAGATGAAAGAGTTAACAAAACACTTTCTAAACTATTCTAGCTCTAGAAAGTACAAAAATCTCTTTTAGCACCAATCACAAACTTTATGTATAACTCCAAATGCTGCCACCATCAAGAATGGTTGAAACTTGATCCCCTACTTCACTGATTAAAATCAAAAACTCTATTTGTGTAGACAAAAATACAGAACTGATAAACTATTACTGATAATCCTTACTAATTGTTACCAGTCTCTCAAGCAACATGCCTTCAAATGTTAACACGAAAGCCAAAAACTATAATAAGAAATATTTATTATGAATAAAATGGACACAGTGCATTAACAAGACATAGAAAAATATACAAAAGTACATGCTGCAATACAGTTTCAAAATAAAAAGGATTAAAACAGAAAGCCCGGGGAGACTTCCGGGCAGCGGCCATCTTAGGTCGCAATATTCAGAGCTGCTCCAGTTCATAAGAGAATTTCTTTATATTCTACTTCTGTTGAATCCAAATAGTGTCCAGACTTAAAGATTCTTAGTTGTGAGAGGGTCCTGTGTTGAATGAGCCATGTGTTATGTTATCTGACAGACTGAGTATACTGGAGACTAGTTTGGGGCCTTGGCTCACTCAACTTACCCCCCAGCATGTGTCTTTAGATGCTTGCTATAATGCAGTTTTAGGTAGTAACTACAAGCTTCTATACCTACATGACCTACTGATCTGAATAAGCTAAGTAACTAGTTTCAATAATTATGGAAATTTCCTATCTGACAGTGCAAGCCCTCTTTGAGGAGTTTGAATACAAGATCTGCAGCAGAATAGATGCTATTATACTGTGCCATCAGTCTACTAGGGCTGCAGATTATACCCTGGCTTACCCTGTGGATAGAGCGGCTCCTATAGATACACCCCTTAGTGGATGGCAGCATAATCCTGAGCAGTTTGTGCCTGACACAGTTGGAAAATGCTGGCTAAACAATGAGGATCAAGAGAGGGGCTCCAGTGGGCTACTTGCACTTAGGACTGCTGAGATCCTACCAGATGCATCTAAGTCCCGCTTGGCTCAGATCTACACCATGGGACACAGCTACACAGCTACCTTTATCACTCTCATCCTATTTACTGATTTGAATGAAGACAGAAGAGGCCGCTTGGATGAAGACTTCTAGTCACCTGTATGAGGACTTCAGCCTGGATGAAAATCGTTCAAGCTGGACTTCAAAAACTGTAAGTAGATCTTCAGGGGTTAGTGATAGGTTTTTATAAGGTTTATTTTTGAGTGTTATTTTTTTTTTTTTAGTTTAGGGTTTGGGCTTTTCATAAAAGAGCTAAATTACCTTTTCAGGGCAATGCAAAAGAGCTTAACGGGACACTGAACCCAAATGTTTTCTTTTGTGATTCAGATAGAGCATGAAATGTTAAGCAACTTTCTAATTTACTCCTATTATCAAATTTTCTTCATTCTCTTTTCTTATTTGAAATGCAAGAATGTAAGTTTAGATGCTGGCCCATTTTTGGTGAACAACCTGGGTTGTTCTTGCTGATTGTTGGATAAATTCATCCACCAATAAAAAAAGTGCTGTCCAGAGTCTGAACCAAAAAAAAAAAAGCCTAAATGCCTTCTTTTTCAAATAAAGATAGCAAGAGAAAGAAGAAAAATTGATAATAGGAGTAAATTAGAAAGCTGCTTAAAATTGCATGCTCTATGTGAATCACGAAAGAAAATATTTGGGTCCAGTGTCCCTTTAATGCCCTTTTAAGGGCCCATACAAATGCCCTTTTCAGGGCAATGGTTAGCTTAGGTTTTTTTAGATAGGTTTTTTTATTTTGTGGGTTTGGGGGGGGGGCGGGGGATTGAAATGTTAGTGGGACTTTGTACAGGGAGTGCAGAATTATTAGGCAAGTTGTATTTTTGAGGATTCATTTTATTATTGAACAACAACCATGTTCTCAATGAACCCAAAAACTAATTAATATCAAAGCTGAATAGTTTTGGAAGTAGTTTTTAGTTTGTTTTTAGTTATAGCTATTTTAGGGGGATATCTGTGTGTGCAGGTGACTATTACTGTGCATAATTATTAGGCAACTTAACAAAAAACAAATATATACCCATTTCAATTATTTATTTTTACCAGTGAAACCAATATAATATCTCAACATTCACAAATATGCATTTCTGACATTCAAAAACAAAACAAAAACAAATCAGTGACCAATATAGCCACCTTTCTTTGCAAGGACACTCAAAAGCCTGCCATCCATGGATTCTGTCAGTGTTTTGATCTGTTCACCATCAACATTGCGTGCAGCAGCAACCACAGCCTCCCAGACACTGTTCAGAGAGGTGTACTGTTTTCCCTCCTTGTAAATCTCACATTTGATGATGGACCACAGGTTCTCAATGGGGTTCAGATCAGGTGAACAAGGAGGCCATGTCATTAGATTTTCTTCTTTTATACCCTTTCTTGCCAGCCACGCTGTGGAGTACTTGGACGCGTGTGATGGAGCATTGTCCTGCATGAAAATCATGTTTTTCTTGAAGGATGCAGACTTTTTCCTGTACCACTGCTTGAAGAAGGTGTCTTCCAGAAACTGGCAGTAGGACTGGGAGTTGAGCTTGACTCCATCCTCAACCCGAAAAGGCCCCACAAGCTCATCTTTGATGATACCAGCCCAAACCAGTACTCCACCTCCACCTTGCTGGCGTCTGAGTCAGACTGGAGCTCTCTGCCCTTTACCAATCCAGCCACGGGCCCATCCATCTGGCCCATCAAGACTCACTCTCATTTCATCAGTCCATAAAACCTTAGAAAAATCAGTCTTGAGATATTTCTTGGCCCAGTCTTGACGTTTCAGCTTGTGTGTCTTGTTCAGTGGTGGTCCTCTTTCAGCCTTTCTTACCTTGGCCATGTCTCTGAGTATTGCACACCTTGTGCTTTTGGGCACTCCAGTGATGTTGCAGCTAGGAAATATGGCCAAACTGGTGGCAAGTGGCATCTTGGCAGCTGCACGCTTGACTTTTCTCAGTTCATGGGCAGTTATTTTGCGCCTTGGTTTTTCAACACGCTTCTTGCGACCCTGTTGACTATTTTGAATGAAACGCTTGATTGTTCGATGATCACGCTTCAGAAGCTTTGCAATTTTAAGAGTGCTGCATCCCTCTGCAAGATATCTCACTATTTTTTACTTTTATGAGCCTGTCAAGTCCTTCTTTTGACCCATTTTGCCAAAGGAAAGGAAGTTGCCTAATAATTATGCACACCTGATATAGGGTGTTGATGTCATTAGACCACACCCCTTCTCATTACAGAGATGCACATCACCTAATATGCTTAATTGGTAGTAGGCTTTCGAGCCTATACAGCTTGGAGTAAGACAACATGCATAAAGAGGATGATGTGGTCAAAATACTCATTTGCCTAATAATTCTGCACTTCCTGTATTTTTTTTCAGGTAAAAGAGCTCTATAACTTTGGGAAATGGCCTACAAAAGTCCCTTTTAATGGCTATTGGTAGTTTATTGTAGATTAGGTTCTTTATTTTGGGGTGTTTTTTAAGGGTATTAGAATAGGAATAATTTTTAGTTTTTTTGTAAAATTTCATTTGTTATTTTTTGTAATGGTAGGTTTTTTTATTTTTTGTAATGGTATTTTTTTTTTTTTTTTATAATGTTAGGTTTTAGTGTATTTATTTTAACTAGGTATTTAGTAAATAGTTAATAACTATTTACTAACTAGTCTATCTAGTTAAAATAAATACAAACTTACCTGTGAAATAAAAATAAAATCTAAGCTAGCTACAATATAAATATTAGTTATATTGTAGCTAGCTTAGGTTTTATTTTATAGGTAAGTATTTAGTTTTAAATAGATATTATTTAGTTAATAATTGTAATTTTAATTTAGCTCTATTTTTATTATGTTAAAGTTAGGGGGTGTTAGGGTTAAGGTTAGGTTTAGGGTTACGGTTAGGGTTAGGGTTAGGTTTAGGGGTTAATAGTTTAATTTAGGTTGTTGCAATGTGGGGGGGTTGGGGTTTAGGGGTTAATATATTTATTTAGTGGTAGTGATGTGGGAGGCCAGAGGTTTAGGGCTTAATAACTTTATTTAGTGGCGACGATGTCGGGGAGCGGCGGAATAGTGGTTAATATATTTATTATAGTGTGGGCGATGTTGGGGTGCAGGGGAATAGGGGTTAATAACTTTAGTATAGTGGCGGCTATATCGGGAGCGGCAGATTAGGGTTTAATAGCTTTATTTAGGTGTCAGCAATATCGGGGCGGCAAATTAGGGGTTAATAACATTAAGTAGGTGTCGGCGATGTCGGGGGCAGCAGATTAGGGGTGTTTAGATGTGGGGTTTATGTTAGGGTGTTAGGTTTAAACATAAGTTTTTTTTCCCCATAGACATCAATGGGGCTGCGTTACGGAGCTTCTCCCCGTTGATGTCTATGGGGAAAGCATACACGAGCACGTCAAAACAGCGCTTGAATTGTGTGCGGCATGGAGCTTAAAACCACCATATTGCACGCATAAGCCGACTGTTTAAATCTTGCAATGGCTGGGCTAAAAGGGGTTAAATAATGCAACTGCTGTTGCGTTCGTTAATTTCCCTATAGCGCGCATAACTCGTAATCTAGCTGACAGTCTTAATCTCCTTCTTCTCTGTCTTTCAGATTCAGAGGGCTTAAGGGAAGAGAGATCCATGGGTTCTTCTTCAGAGGTAGCTGGAGATGCTGAGGGGGTAGAGGATAGTCTAGATACTGAACGAGTAGGAGGACGAGAGGGAAGGATTCTGCGAGATCTCTCTCAGCTTGTCTCTCCTAAAAGCGAGAATCCAGACTGATGCAAAGGCATCTACTTATCAAGCCGTTGACTTTCTAGCATTCAACAGCACCAATACGCTCGCCTAAGATCCCCTAACATCGCTGCCGAGGACCTGAATACGTTCTCCAAAGTTACCAAAAGAGCTGTCAAAAAGCCGCGCACCAAGTACGGGGCGATGAGCAGCGGACTGTTGTTAACTAACAGTCATCGATCTCACTGCTCTTCAGCTTTTTTTCAGCTTTCTTGGTACCCTGTCACTAAACACCGCCACTATACTATACTGTTTACCCCCTATTCCGCCACTCCCGGACCCCGCTGCAACTCTAATAAAGTGTTTAACCCCTAAACAAAATCTGTAACCTACTTTTAAAAAATACTGCATATTGCATAAACCAGCAATTTTAATTTGCAGTATTTACAGGTTACAGACAATTGGCCTCTCTAGACAATGTTGCACAATTTGATAGATAAGAAGTGTTTCATGTCTTATTAATTATATTAAACTGCAATGCACTCATTTCACATTGTTCATGTTTGAACACTGATAACTACTGCAATCTTAGTTCTGAGTGACAAAATGCAGTGACACCAAGTCAGCTCAATATTTTAAATGTACGAAATACAAAACATTAACTTGTTAACTTGATCATTTCTGGATTAAATCGTATTACAACTCGTGAACTTGAATAGACAGCATTTGGAATAAATCACCAGAAAGAAATCTAGAGATTGTAGCTGCTTTCGATATGGGAATGAAATACAAATAATGCGCCAGACAACAAGCTGAGGTATAAATGCACGCATTATGGATATTAATATGTTAATAATTTTGTTTTGTTACTTTCAGGCTCTGCACCCAGGCTTTTTTGGAGTTAACTGCCTGAGTTCCTGAGAGCTGTGCCGCTGTCTGTGAGAGCTGGTGAGCACCCAGAGCAGTAAGTTTTACAGGGTCATGGGGTGTGTACCTAATCCAGTTTGAGAGTGCAGTCCATTTCCATGAGTTGTATGTTTCTAGGGAAATTATAAAGGGCCTGTGTCACCCTTGTTTTTATCTCAGTGTGTTTGGTTGAAGACATGCATTGTGTAGTTGTAGGTTAGGGACCAAGAGAGAAAGAGACCTTGACATGGTCTTGGGCATATCACCATTTGGCCGAATGCTGTAACTAACTCTTCCATTTTACTTTTAACCTAGTTGTGTGCTTGCAAGACAGTTCTAGACTTTCTATGTCATGAATTTGTAGTGTATGTCTTTATATATATATATATATATATATATATATATATATATATATATATGTGTGTGTGTGTATATATATATATATATATATATATGTAATTGTTAAATATTTAAATATTCATGTGATTTTAAATTACATTTTAAAAATGTTTCACATTTTTTCATACTAGCTGTAATTGGCCTCTGACCCTCTATGTCTATTAGAGGTGGATGAACGACGCAGACATCAAGCTGAAAATGTATCAATAGGCTCAATGTATGGTGAGCAAATTATCCAATTTTGGCTCCCCTTATTTTTTTTGGGAACAAGAAACAACCTTATTTTGCCTTACTTTGGCTAATACAAAAGAAATATCTGTCAGCTTTAACTGCTTTGGTAGTGAATTGCAAAGTAAATAATGAACCATCCAAAACTTTACAAAAGCTCGGTTTGGCAAAACAGGTCAGGTGTATGCCAAGAGCTATGGTGTTCTGAGGGAAATTTTAATGTATTAAGGGCCAGATTACAACTTACAAGTGGCATGCTATTTAGCACTTTTGCTCACGCAAACACCGCCAGAATTAAACTTTTAATGTGCTTGCATTACAAGTCTAAAGTAAAATGTTTGCATGCATCCGAAATCTAACGGATTCCGTTTTGAAAATGTACAAATATGTAATAGCTTAATTGTTAGTCCTTAAATATACATACATAATAAGTCATAGTACAGTATATAGATGTCCCAGATATGGGAGCCGATTTATCAAAGTGCAGCAGACATGATCCGCTGTAGCAGATCATGTCTGCCACACATTGATAAATGCCGACAACATACGCTGTCAGCATTTATCATTGCACAAGCATTTATAGTGAAATGCTTGTGCGATGCTGCCCCCTGCAGATTTGGCAGGGGGTGTAAATGAACCCAATCATATGCGATCGGGCAGACAGTTGTCCGCCCCATTAGAGCAGGAGGACAAATTAAGGAGTAACGGTCTTTCGACCACTGCTTCTTAACTCCTGTTTCTGGTGAGCCTGAAGGCTCGCGCGGAAACAGGTGTATACTGCCCCATTCAGGCCGTGATAAATCGGCCCCATGGCATTCAATACCTATTTATTCTCATGAAGAGGTACAATCATTTGACTGTAGAATAACCAAATTATTTAGTTTACTACTGGATATTTAAAAATAGATAAACATCCCATAAACCTGGCAGTTAAAACTATAATATTGGGGATTACTAATTTTTTATGGATCACAATAACAATAAATTACTGTTTAAGACTATAACATGATTTCAATTTTATCTGCATGAGCTCATATTTATCTTGCTGCCATATGCAAGCATATACTAAATTAATGTAACAAAGATTCAAAATAACGGGGATGCTACAGCTCAGACTTTAAACATTAAAATAATATTTTTGCATATATTATGAATAAATATTGTTACTTCAAATAATGAGTGTGAATGTTTTATAGGAATACATCTCTCTTAATATACAAATTATAAAAGCAATTGTAATAGGATGTGAACATATAATAATGAGCAAGACTAGGTGCTAGGAGGTAGAGGTGTTAAGATGCTAAATGGTACAGGTGCCAGTGAGCAATTACTAAACTGTTAGTTAATATGAACATTTCACTGGATAGAATTACATTTGCATTATTCATATGTTACCTTTCAATGCTAATTTTGTCAATGAACAATGTTTAGACACTTTCAAGAGAGGTATCTTGAATTATTTTAAATTGCTTTTAAGGGATTGCCATACTGGGGCTAGTATTGCTTGATATCCTTAAAAACAATTATTTTCTTAACTTTTTAGTGTGGTAGAATAAATATTTTGTAGACTTGGCAAAAAAAAAGTAATATTATTTAAAAAAATGTAAATTTGTCAGGTCATGTGATGACTAAAGATATATCCTAGTGGCCCAAATGTAGCCCAATTGGAAACAAATACCACATGCTAATTCTTAAAAGTGTGTTTTAAAACTGACATTCTTTTGATAATATATTAAAAGATAAAACATTTATAGCAGAAAATACATATACTGTAGTTTTCAAGTACTTAAGGGAAACTTGCTTATTAAAGATGAGAAAATGTAATAACCTTATGAGAATTTCAAGATTGGTTGAAATATTAACCACATCTGAGTTTGAATAACCATATTTTACTAAATTGGTATATTTTAGCTTCTTTCATTTTTTTGTTTAAAAATGGATTGTATTTTATGATTGCAATTTAGTGCACCCATAGCTTAAATTTGATTGGGTATTCTATGTTAAAGTTTTTTTTAACATGAATCTGATTGGCTGATAGAAGGCTGATAGTCTAGCTTTATTCATTCTTTTAAATATTAAAATCTGTTTAGTATAAACTTTTCTTTAGTCTGAATCATTATTTAATTTTACTTTGCCTGTCTTTTTTTTCTAACACCTGAGATCTCATATGTTTGAGCCCTTGTAACTTTTTTGTGCAATGTTTTTTTAAATCATTTTTACTAGACATTGTTATTATGAGTGCAAGTGTACTTTGAAATGTATCTTTGATGTGTTTTGTGATACTTTATTGTTTTGTGAAACAGTTAACCAGAGCTTTTAGGATGCGCTAACCTGACAAGCATTAACTTAAATTGCTCTCAAGCGATCACGTTTACTTTCAACTTGTAATATGAGCTATAAACCTGACGCGCGCAAACACCCACAATAAATCCCTTATCGTTTGCATGCAAAATTAGCACTCTACTCGTAAGTTTAACCTGGTCCTTAGTAAGTTTGGTGCAATTTACATGATTTAAATACATGATGTAAAGCTATTATTTTTACTAACCTAAAAAATGGTCTTGTTTACGAACTTGCACTTGAAATGAGCATGCACACAAACTGTAACATTGATGAAAGCTGTGTAAACAGCCAAGAAAATACACTAATACTAGCCAAAACAGGTTTTCAAGATGTTCATGTTGTAGACATGATTGAGCTAAAGGCACGGAGCAATCACTTTCTGTTAATGTTTGAATCTAAGTCACACTCGCACTGTTGTGATTGACACTAACAGTACAGACATCTTCATAATCTTTAAAACGGGATTGCACAATCTTGAGTTCAAAAGGATCAGAATGATATAGGTGGGATCAAACGGATACTTAACAAATGTTCTTCATTATAAACAGAACAATTCAGCTAAATGATGCAGCTCTTAGGTAGTAAATCGGCATAGAACAAGCCACTGAGCTGTTGTTCGTTCCTGAGAGAGTGCTTCTCTTTCTGTATGTATTTGTAATATGACCCTGAGTAAGCAAGAATCCAATGTACTTAGAGGAAAATGGCTGCACCTCACTGAAAAGCCCCAAAGAAGGCCATAATAATCATCTGGGGTTATCATGTTCCTTGCTCAGAGAGGGATTGCCTGGTTTTTCAGGGCTGGACTGACCTTGTTAGGTGGGCTCAGACTGATATACTTAACAAGCTACTGAGCTGTTGTTTGTTCCTGAGAGACCTCTTCTCTTTCTGTATGTATTTGTAATTTGACCCTGGAGATGTCTCTCTAAGGCCCTGATATTCAATGATTATCTAGCTTGGAGAGAAATTGTAGTTCAGACTTCACAAATCTTTCAAAAGAAAAAGGGTGGAATCCTCCAGTACTGTGAGGTCTATCTCATGTATGTATGTGAAGCAGAGACAAGCCTAGTGCAATATAAGATGGCATAATATGAGAGTTTTGTTACATTGTATTTAATATTACTATACATTTCAAATTGGGTCCTTTCAGTATTATTGCATTTAAGTTTTGCACTTTCACATTTGTATTTTAATGCATTTAAATTTTGATCTAGCAATGATTATGCTTTGAAAGTTTCTGTGTTACTTTAATAACTTAGTATCATAATTTGTATATTTTTGTGTATCTTTTACAAATTACATTGCACTTTGTATTGTATCCATTGTAATCTAACAGTTTCAGAAAGTGGGAGGGAAAGCTGGGTTCCCTGGGCTGAACAGGGGAGTTCCCAGGGTATGTCTGTAGCTCTCTCAACAGTCTTGTGAAATTTTGCAAGCATTTTAAATAAAGCTGATATAATTTGTCTCAACAGCTGCATGCAGGTGAAGTTTGCTCAAAATTTACAATACACGTATTTTAACTAACAGAAAAGTAATATATACTAAACTATAGACAAGGCACGTTAAATTGTAGTAAAAAACCTTTAAGTTTAATATAAAATCGATGCAAACTAAACATTTATATCAGCTCCAGGGGTTCTCCAGATACCTTATCTTTTTTATGTGAAACTTTGAATCCCAGGCAACTTCACAGCACTTCCTCCCATTTTGTTAGAAAATTAAATAAGTTCTGGCCCATAGAAAGTAATTGCGCTCTTTGGGAAACTGAAGCTGACAATTTTTCAGTTTTAATTTAAATAAAAGACATGCAAAGTGCAATCTAATTTGTAAAAGATACACATAAGTATACAAAGTATGAGCCTAATTTGTTAAAGTTACACAGAAACTGTGAAGGCATTGTCAGAATTTGTAAAATCCCAATCCTAAATACACGGCTGTTTACAAACTAAAATATAAATGAGAAAGTGCAAAGTTTAAATGTAATAAAATGTAATCTGACACACTAGAAGATAAGAACACAAAGCGCATCCACGATTCAAGGTAAACATGTTTAACACATTCATTGGTGCACACTATCTATTGCACTTACAAGAAGTAGATAGTAAAATGCCTTGGTTAAACTGCCTTAGTAAAAACAATGGAAGTGCAGCTCCACTTAATTGAGCAGGTAGCGACCATTGCTTTTGCTATGTCACAGTCTTTCACCTCAGCAAAAACTAATTTAAAATTAAAGTCCTTTCTTTTCAGAAGTGTAGGGTCAATAGTATACTATCCTGTCTACACATTTTGTTTGTCCTTTACAAACTTTTTCAAGACGTTGGATATGGTAGATGCTTTGTCTGAGAATCCCCTTCGTTAAAAAGCCATCTAAGCTCCACCCATTCCTTCTACATGCCGCATCATGAAGGGTAACAACATAACACGCCCACTAGCCATGTGCGTTTTCGGTTTATATTGTATATCAGAATAGCCAATTGCCCTGTCCATCTTCTCATTTAACAGGTTTGAAACAGTGCTATACAGCTTTCTCAGTTGAGCGCAACACAGCCATGTATATCATGATCTGCTAGTTTCATCTGCATATTTGTTTAATTCATAAACAGTAAAATATCTTTATTAAAACAACGACATATTGTAATAAAATTAACAATATTACACTATTCTGCATACCTCAAACCTCATAATTCATAGCTATTCTTTGTTAATCTACAAATCATTTATTTACATCAATAAAAAAATAATTTATTTAAACCAATAAAAAAGGTCTCTAATCTGTTTGTGTCCCAATACTATGCTATTGATAGCTCATGACCATTGTTAGCTATATGCATAACAGATACATTAAATACATTACATTACATCAATTCTAAACATAACATCATCGCCTCTTTATAATCTGCCTAATAGAAAACTTTTACACTTTTATCTGTACTGAACAACCCTCTACTTCTACATAAGTGTCACTTATTATTAACTTCACAATGTCAGGGTTATCTAGGAAGTTAGACCCGATTTATTTATAACATAAAGGCTTGCAGGTCCAGGTCTATATTAAGTCCCTTAGGGGTAAGGCTCTCCAACTCCTAAATCCACTTAGTTTCCTTTTGACTTAGTGTAAAAAGTCTCTGGTGTGGATTATCACCTAACGGTACCCATTCAAGAATGCTAATGCATAGGCTGCTAGGGTCTTTCATATGATGTATGCTAAAGTAATAAGATACACTATGCTTCCTAAGGACTATTTCAATATTATTAATTTGCTCATAGCATCGCCTCTTGATTTTCCTTTTTGCTCTCCCTACATAGATTCTGCCACAGCCAGAGGTAAGCCAATAAACCACAAATGTGGAAAGACAAGTGCCTCTACATTTTGGTATTATTCCAATTCATGAACGAATCTCGATTCACAAGATGTGCACACATGCAGCAATTTCTGCAACCACATTTATAGATTCCTGGTTTACCTATGACCCATTGATAGAGGGAGCTAGACTTAATCTTATTATGTTTTGATGATCCTTTCAATTTAGAGGGAGCTAAAATATTTTTCAGGTTGCAATTTTTTCTGAATACTACCTGTGGTTTGTCTTCAATCACCCCCCTTAGTATAGGGTCAGCCCTTAAAATGATTAACCCCGCCCCTTCACTATATGTGGTGATAAATCTAACCTTGTTGTCTATGGAGTCTTTGGTTAACTGTGTCCTCTACATCATATTTTAATAAACTACTCCGCTGGCATAATGCATTCTTATCTCTGGCCTCACTAACTAACTGCCCATCATATTCTTTTTCTAAAAATGTATTTTGAAGAACATCAGCTTCTCTATTATAATCATCTAACTTTGTACAATTTTGCCTTATTCAGTGAAATCGTCTAAACGGTATATTCTGTTTCGAGTTCCTCATATGCCCACTCTTGGCATTGAGGAATCCGTTACTGTTGGTTGGTTTTCTGTAGTTTTGCACCATGACTAAGTTGGATATATTATCAATAAATAACTCTATATCCAGAAATTCGATCTTATTTACTGATATTTTTACTGTAAAAGCTAAATTGAACTTATTGTTATTAATATATTTGACAAAATGTACAGCTGATTCCACATTTCCCTGCCAAATAATGATAATATCATCGATGTATCTGAAATACTTGATTATATTCTTGGCAAACGAATTATTCTGCCAGATCATTCGATCTTCAAAATATGCCATATAAATATTGGCATAAGAGGTAGCCATGGAAGTGCCCATGGCAGTCCCCTGTGTCTGTCTAAAGAGAGAGTTATCAAAGCAGAAGTAATTATGGTTTAATATAAACCTAATACCATCCTCCAAAAATCCTAGCTGTTTGTCGGACAAACCATTATTCCTTCCCATATATCCAAAAGCCTCAATACCCTTCTCATAGGGGATATTTGTGTATAACACTGTCACATCGCACGTCATCCATATATATTCCAAATTCCATTGCATACCTTCTAATTTCATGATCACGTCTGTGGTATCTTTGATATATGATCAGGTCTGTTTGACCATCGGTTGTATGAATGAGTCAACATATACAAATAAGTTGCTAGTGATGGAGTCAATACCGGAGATGATGGGCTGGCCGGGTGGAATTAGCAGGTCTTTATGGATTTTGGGGATATGGTAAAATATAGGCATTTTCGGGTGTGGATTATAGATAAAACCAAATTTGTCATTATTTAAAATACCTTCGTTTTTTTGGCTTCCATCATCATTTTTAGGAGGTTTTTATTATATTCTAGGGTCAGGTCTCTGTAATTTACAATAGGTTGTGACATCATTTAACAACCGATTTGCCTCTCCCAAATAATACTCTCTGTTTTGAACAATGATACCTCCTCCTTTGTCCACCTGTTTAATGAGCTTGTCCAAAGATTTTCTCTACTGAGGTTGTCTTTAAATTTAAACATCTTATTGTAGTTTCCTGAATCAAAGTAGTTATTGAGTTCCTCAGCTAAATTATGATTGAATACTGGGATGCACTCCCCGTGTGTGTATGTATAGGGTGGAATGAGGATGGGCGTTTAAATTTACTATGCTGAATTTCACTATCAATGCCATGTGTGCTTATTTCTAATAAATCTTCAATACTGACACTTTGTTGGGTGATTTCTTCTCTATTGGTGTTTAGTACTTTCAAATCTCTTAATACCTCTACATCCCCTTTCTCCCATTTGATATATTCATGGCTCTCCCTGTTGTAAGTTCTATGACTTTAAGCATAGTATCTTTTTAAATTTAATTTCCGAATGAATTTTTGCAGGTCTATATAAGTTTCAAACTTATTCGGTAGTTTCCTTGGGGCAAATTTCAAAACCTTATTTAATAACAAAATATAAGTATTGGTTAGTTCCACATTTGACAAATTGAAAATATTCTCTTTTGCTTTTACCAATGATTGTTCTTTTCTCTCTGTTTTTTTTTGGGTCGTTGGCCTCATCTTGTCCCTCGCTTAATTCCCACTCTTTTTGTTTTCTTGGGCGCTTCCTGTTCTCCCTGTCCCCTATAACTAAGGAAAAGCTCTCGGTTCTCTCTATTGGTCTCCAGGGTTGGCGGAGTTCCTGACCCTGATCTAAAAAATGAGGCTCATTCCACATGTTCTGTTGATGCTCCTGATAAGATTTATGTGTAACTGGTGAGCTATATATACGTTGATTTTTATGTGTCCCTATTGTGCTCCCTTGATACTGCCTATTAGTCCCATTGTACTGGGCATTTGGATTCTGGTTCCTTCCCTGTCTTTGATTATAGTGGTAATTCTGATTTTTATTATAATGTCTATTCTGATTCTTATGGTGTGCATTCTACTTTGGTCTGGCTCCCTTATCCTGCCATTCACAATCAGTGTTTAAGGGCAAGAATCTATTGGAGGTATTAGTTTCCTGTCTATATTGACCCTCTCCTTGATTTCTATAGTTATGCTGGGCGTAATCTCCTTGACCTATATTATGGTTTACATTGTGATTTACACTACTTCTCTGATGGGTTCTAGTTTCCTCATTATAGTTATTTCATTTATGATATTGATTTGTTATAACTCGCCTCTGATAGTTCTGATTAATTTATTATAATTATAGACCTGATCATTCTTATAGTCTTCTAAATCCCGTTTAAGTTTAGTAGTTTTTATTGATATAAGTTCCTGCTCCATTTTTGGAATCTGAAGTGTAAAGTGATATGAAATAGAAAGCACAAAGTGTAAATGCAGCAGAAAGGACATGTCATGCAGTGCTATATTTTACTTGGCTTGTCTCTCTTTTGCATTCAGAAATGCATTGAATGCCCGTTGGATAAGTAAAGCAAAATCTGCCTTTTGAAAGTTTCACTAGGGATCTTGCAGTGCCTGAGGAGCATTTTAGAATATCTTGCCTGAGCAGCAAGGTTTTGAATATCAGGGCATTAGGGTGATGGGGGAAACCAAGCGTCGTCTCCTTTTCTTTTTTTAATAATCTTTTATTGAGGTTATGCATAAAATAAAACATACTATATATATCTTTTGATATAAATGACAAAATGTTCATAAAATACATTACTATAAGTAAGAAACAAAAAGATTGACAAAATATAAACTTCTGAAACCTCCATTTTGTAATTATAGAGATTCTCATAAATGACTAATTAGCCAGTCTCTTATGGACCCTTTGATGTAGGAAAAACTGGTGTCGTGTTAGTCATATCAAATACCCTATTGGGTCTAATGACACCTAGTAAATATAAGAACACAATCTTAACAGTAATATTAAAATATGACATTTTCTTAGATATAAGATAGTATTTCAGCGGGTAAGCACAGCTTAAAGTAAGGTACTATATGTTTTAGTATATATAGCTAGAATTAACTAGCATATCTGGAGAACCTACTTTAGGGTCCTGTTATAAAGCAAGACCACCTCAAATATACAGCTTAAAGAAGTTAAATTATATAAGGTAGGAGAAGGGGTAAATGTTAAGTGGTTCATGTTGAATATAAATTTGAGCGATGTGGGAGCAGATATTACTAGGTTATGTATGTCATTAAGTATTGCAAACAGGCTTAAATTTCCTTGACTGAGTGCAATATAGGACTAAGCTTAGCTTGGGTATGCGTATGTATGATAATAATTTCTAGATTGTAAGTTCCCACGGGAATAGGGCCCTCAATCCCTCCTGTATGTGTTTGTAAATTTTGTCCTGTCTTTTACAAGTCTTGTATTGTTTTATTTAAATGAATTGTATCCATGGACAGCACTGCGGAATATGTTGGCGCTTCATAAATAAAGTATAATAATAATAGGTAGTTAGAGCAGACTGTTGAGTATAGTGATAAGCGAAAAGGTGCCTGTCACCACACTGTAATAAATGGTTCTAGCCTTAAGGCATTGTCTGACTATCACATATATATATATTTAGATAATATCTGTGCAGATCTAGTCTTCACTCATGCTAGTAAAGCCAGTAACCACAATACCAGTATAGCTTTACAAAGTTCACATGTCATTTAGAGATTCTAACTGTAGCAAGTACACCTTTATAAAATCAGCAGCTACATCATAGCTGCACAAAAATGCATATAATAAGTCGGTTGTAGGTTTAGGCTTGGGATCCTCAACTCGAGTTATATTAGAGGAACAGTCTCCTTTATTAATACAGTGGACTTCCCATTTATAGCATATTAATACCTTTGTGAGACAAAACAACCCCTCACTAAGCCTAAAGGTAAATTGTAATGAGCAGCACCCATAGTAAACAGAAAAGGCACTATACTATAGAAACCAGTTAAACTCTGCTAGGTACATATCTTCTACAAATAAAGTAAACATAAAAAACAAAAGAAATGCAGCTCTAATGTTAGAAACAGTAATTGAGTCTTATCTTTAAAGTTATTCTCCTTATGGTTGTTCACATATCATGCTATAAGAGTAATTCATGCTGAGTTTTTCTCCCAAATTAACCCACGCCACACTCATCAAAGTTTTTCTGTGGTGATGGCACCTACCCCATGTCCATAGGGCTCTGTATGTCCATGATGCAAGGCTGATATTCTTCTTTTTTGGGGAGACAACTTACTTTGGTCAGTGGAGGTCTGAAGGCGATTTGAAAAGGTTGCTCTGGCCTTGCAGACTGAGTTATAGATGGATCGGTAAGCTGCAGAATCTTAGAATACCCAGGGATTGCAGGTGTAGGTATAAGACCTGAGCCACCCTCTATCTGTGAGAGAAACTCTTCTTCTGCTCCAGCAAAGGTAATCGGGAAACTAGAGATATTTTCATTATCCTGCTGTGCTGTGATAGCGCTGTTGTCGATATGAATTTGAGCGTCGGCTCTTTGTTCTTCCTGTAGCTGTTCCACAGTAGCCTTTTTGTGTGTGGTAGGGGTGCTGATGCTGCTTTCATCCTTGACTGAGAAAAGTATATAGGTAATGAGCTGCTTATATCTAGTAGTTAACAACTGCTTGAATCCTTCTAGCATAGCTTTTACTGTGGTTAGTACACTGAAGAAAGGTATATAGGAGCGCCAAAGGCTAAGGTATACAACAGGTTATTGTTTTAAACAACACCACCAATTGTCTATGTGTGTGTCAAGACAACTGGATGGGATCTATTGGTCTCAATATAATCTGCATATATAAGATCGTATAAATAATAATTTTAATCCACATATATACAAAACATTAAAAACAATGTTAAAAAGAAGATTAATAAAACAAACGAACAGACCTATCAATAACAATAGGAATTCTTAGAATCAATTATTGGGATCCAATTGACCCTTCGGGTTGGATAATTATCCCAAAAAATGGTGGAAATTATACAAATGAAAATTAAAAATAAAAATTAAACGGTATGTATATCAAGTGATAATCTAGGTGAGGAGCTCAAGAAAAATTATGTCTTACATGGATAAATGCAAGTAAAAAAATCAAATAAATTCAGGGAAAAAAATTGGATCAAATACCGGTATGATCAAAAATTGTGGCAAAAAAGTGATAAAAATAGTGATCAAATGCAATTAAAAAGCAGTAATAAAAAAACAACATACAAACTCTTGGAAAATAATATATCACAATCCCAATGTGACATCAGTGACAAAGGTGTTCTAATGTGAATACAAACTAAATAAATCAAACAAAGATATCTAGTATATTCGATCCTAATCGGACAATTGAATAAATAAATTAACGGTGCTGATGATGATTCAACTTCAACAAAGTCTGGGATAATAATATAACACAATCCTAATGTGACAATTGCAAATAGCAGTGATAAAGGTGTCTCTAGTGTGAATACAAACTAAATGAATCTAATCAAAGATATCTAGTATATTCGATCCTAATATGACAAATAAATAAATTAATGGGGCTGATGATGATATGATTCAACTTCAACAAAAGTCCCCAAAAAAGTCAAATAAGTCCCAAATTATAATAGTCCTACAATCGGTCCGATGAGTAACATCAATTCTTAAAATGGGTAATGTTCTATCCAGTATCCCAGTCCGTAGTAAAGATAAAGACCTGTGGATAGAAGAAAAATGCACTAAACAGAAAGGCCTTTGGGATGGGGTCTATTGGTAAATAGACTTACCCAAGTGCCGTGGTCCTAGGAGTATATTGAGCCTCACAAATGTTACTTCAAATCGTCTACGCGTTTCAGCCCTAGGATAGGGCCTTTTTCAATGTGTGTTTTTGGCTTGCAGAAAAAAAGCCCTATTTTTAACATGGAGCCAAAAACTTCTTGACAATTACAATCAATTTTCTAAATACTTTTCAACAGGTTTTTGTGACCATTTTACACTTTTGAACTTTAACTCCTAAAGTGACCTCTATTCATCACTATTGTATAGTCTTCTGCAGTAGGAAGGACGCAGATTTACATATGTATATGTATTTAATA
Organism: Bombina bombina; assembly: GCF_027579735.1. Taxonomy (NCBI): domain Eukaryota; kingdom Metazoa; phylum Chordata; class Amphibia; order Anura; family Bombinatoridae; genus Bombina; species Bombina bombina. The sequence goes on from NC_069503.1 coordinate 382,939,500, forward strand.
CAGGATATCCTATATAGCTAAGGGTATCTCCAAGAACAGTGAGAAAATAGAAATCAGGACCCCAACATCTAGAAACTGCTTGTAGCAATCATTTTCTGTAAATGGTTGTTTCTAATTTACACTTGCGTTATCGTGATGGTCAATTTCTGTACAGACATCTTCATGGTTGGGATTTCAAACAGGATTGCGCTTTTGTGACCAGGCTTTCAAAAGGAACCACACCTTTGTGAACAAGCCCTCAAAATTAACCACACCTTTGTGACCAGGCTTTCAAAAGAACTACACCTTTGTGACCAGGCTTTCAAAAGGAACTACACCTTTGTGACCAGGCTTTCAAAAGGAACTACACCTTTGTGACCAGGCTTTCAAAAGAAATCGCACCGTTGTGACCAGACTTTCAAAAGAAAGCGCACCATTGTGACAAGGCTTTCAAAAGGAACTACACCTTTGTGACCAGGCTTTCAAAAGGAACTACACCTTTGTGACCAGGCTTTCAAAAGAAACTGCACCATTGTGACCAGGCTTTCAAAAGGAACTGCACCTTTTTGACCAGGCTTTCAAAAGGAACCACACCTTTGTGACCGGGCTTTCAAAAGGAACTACACCTTTTTGACCAGGCTTTCAAAAGGAACCTCACCATTGTGGCCAGGCTTTCTAAAGGGACTACACCTTTTTGACCAGGCTTTCAAAAGGAACCTCATCTTTCTTTCACCTCATCTTTGACCAGACTTTTAAAAGGAGCCGCATCATTGTGACAAAAATTTCAAATGGGATTGTGCCTCTGTGATCATAAAGACAAAACCCATTCTCAGTGGTTTTACAGTTTTTGAGGCTATTGGGATACAGGTCACAAAGGAACAATAGCATTTAAAAGTACAACATTTTTGATCTTACATTATTGCAATGGAGTGGTTTTATGGTTTACAGTGCGAAAACTGGTAACAAACCATTTTAGAAGATGTTATGGCCATTTCTTTGTAATAGAAACCTGTAGTGTTCTTCTTCATTTCAGATCTATATCTAGCCAAACCTAAAAAGGTGCTTTCTCAATCAATAACTGATACCCATCATGCCTACATACAAATGTATTAAGATTGTTTACCAGTGATCAGGATGGATTTGGATTACAATTGATTAATCTCAAACATGTACACACTGTACATGGGGCATAATTCAGAACAACTGTAATGTAACCTTAAAGGGACAGTATACACACATTTTCATATAACTGCATGTAATAGATACTACTATAAAGAATAATATGCGCATATACTGATCTAAAATCCAGTATAAAACCTTTTAAAAACTTACTTAGAAAACTCCCAATATAGCACTGCTGATGAGGTAGTCTGGGACTCCCACTGAAATGGGTTAGGGAAGCACAAAAAGCACACCTCACCTCTCCCCTTCCCTGCATATGAAAATACCAATTATACAAACAGAAGCAATCTGACATCTGTATACATAAGTATACATCTAAAACTTTGGGGCTTGGTTAGGAGTCTGAAAATCAGCACAATGTTATTTAAAAATAAGAAAAACTATACATTATTGCTGTAAGCTCCATGTGCATCCATTTTCCTCTCTTGTAACACCTCAGTGTCTATAATGTTGTAAGACGTATAATCAGCAACAAATCAATCACAAGCAGGTTGCCAGCGTGTAAAAAGTTTAACACTGATAACCTTTAACAGAAGCATGAATGCTGCAAAAACCCTTGTATTAATATATGGAATGTATTTCAAATAACCCTTTTATGTCACTTTAATTATAATGAATTATTATTCAAAAATATGAAAATATGATTTCTACTTAAAAACACATTACTTTTGTCATATCAGTTATAAGCAAATATATTTTGTTGTTATATAGAGAAATGTAAAGGAATTGGAACCCATCTCTAATTAACCAGAAGAAAGAGTTAAAAAAACACAAAACAAACATTTCTATTGGGCTCTCAACTCATGATCCCTGCCAGAAAGCTTATTATATTCTGGTAAAATGTAGTTTGAATGGGGAGTGGTAGTCAGTGATGCGTCAGTGCTGCTCTTTGAAGACATTAAAAAGCTGAATGCACAACAAAGAACAGATGTTCGAGCATGCTTTATTTATGCACCCATCAGCAATCTTCCAGTGACCACAAAACACAGGCTTTTTTCCCCCACCACAATATTATTTTCTGATAAATTCACGCCACATTATTTTCTTCAGCTGATGGAGTTTTTTTATTTTATTTTGCAAAACAAACTCTCTGTGCCTCCCTCTCTCTTTTCTTTTATAGTTTTCCTCAAAAAAAAGCAAGTATGCACTGAACCATAGAACAGGTGTGGATATTGCAATTACAGTAGACGTTATTCCATCGGAGCGTAATTCATCAACTATAGCAACACAGGGAGGAAATAGAGTGCAATCAATAGATCTTTATAATGAATCTATTTATTTATATAGAAATATAGTTATGTGTGATTACATGTGATTATATGCAGATTGACATCAGTACAATGTATTACACACACCCTTGGAGATTTGCCCTATGAGTGCTATTTTAATCTCCAATGCAACATATAATCTTTTATCATTTTGAAAAACAAATACAAAACAAAATACAGATTGTATCTCATTTGACACGCAACACACCTACTAGTCAATAACCTTAAAATTCATCTTTTGCACACCCTAAATTAACATTTTTCAAACAGTGTTCACTGGACCCTTGTTGATATGTTTTGGGAGATTTTGGGTCCACAAGAAAATAAACTGTAAACGTACCATCTCTAGGGTGCAAGAATATAGCAAAAGGACCAACAGTTATGGTTTCTTTGGAGCTGATTATTGGTCCAAGAGTTTCATCCAAAACTCTAAACTAGTTAAGTCACTGAATTTGTGAAACTATTTTGGATCAGATTACGAGTGGAGCGCAAAATTGCACTTTCATGAGCGTGACATTTGCGCTCCACTCGTAATACCAGCACATGCAATTATGCATTGGTATTAGAAGTGGCCCGCAATTTGAACGTAACTTAGCATTCACTTTGCAGGGAAGCTTTGCGCTCACAAGAGCACACTTCCATAGGCTCCAAAAGGAGTATCGTTCTCAAGCCGACAGACCTAGGGGCAAGAAACGCAGCAATGGACAGCAAATCTAAATATATATATATATATGTATATGAATATATACATATACTGTATATTTATGTATTAATATGTTATTATACACATATTAGCAGATAAATATATACTGTATGTATATAAGCATATACATATATATTTATGTATTAATATGTTATTATACACATATTAGCAGATAAATATATACTGTATGTATATAAGCATATACATATATATTTATGTATTAATATGTTATTATACACATATTAGCAGATAAATATATACTGTATGTATATAAGCATATACATATATATTTATGTATTAATATGTTATTATACACATATTAGCAGATAAATACAGGGAGTGCAGAATTATTAGGCAAGTTGTATTTTTGAGGATTAATTTTATTATTGAACAACAACCATGTTCTCAATGAACCCAAAAAACTCATTAATATCAAAGCTGAATAGTTTTGGAAGCATTTTTTAAATTGTTTTTAATTATAGCTATTTTAGGGGGATATCTGTGTGTGCAGGTGACTATTACTGTGCATAATTATTAGGCAACTTAACAAAAAACAAATATATACCCATTTCAATTATTTATTTTTACCAGTGAAACCAATATAACATCTCAACATTTACAAATATACATTTCTGACATTCAAAAACAAAACAAAAACAAATCGGTGACCAATATAGTCACCTTTCTTTGCAAGGACACTCAAAAGCCTGCCATCCATGGATTCTGTCAGTGTTTTGATCTGTTCACCATCAACATTGCGTGCAGCAGCAACCACAGCCTCCCAGACACTGTTCAGAGAGGTGTACTGTTTTCCCTCCTTGTAAATCTCACATTTGATGATGGACCACAGGTTCTCAATGGGGTTCAGATCAGGTGAACAAAGAGGCCATGTCATTAGATTTTCTTCTTTTATACCCTTTCTTGCCAGCCACGCTGTGGAGTACTTGGACGCGTGTGATGGAGCATTGTCCTGCATGAAAATCATGTTTTTCTTGAAGGATGCAGACTTCTTCCTGTACCACTGCTTGAAGAAGGTGTCTTCCAGAAACTGGCAGTAGGACTGGGAGTTGAGCTTGACTCCATCCTCAACCCGAAAAGGCCCCACAAGCTCATCTTTGATGATACCAGCCCAAACCAGTACTCCACCTCCACCTTGCTGGCGTCTGAGTCGGACTGGAGCTCTCTGCCCTTTACCAATCCAGCCACGGGCCCATCCATCTGGCCCATCAAGACTCACTCTCATTTCATCAGTCCATAAAACCTTAGAAAAATCAGTCTTGAGATATTTCTTGGCCCAGTCTTGACGTTTCAGCTTGTGTGTCTTGTTCAGTGGTGGTCGTCTTTCAGCCTTTCTTACCTTGGCCATGTCTCTGAGTATTGCACACCTTGTGCTTTTGGGCACTCCAGTGATGTTGCAGCTCTGAAATATGGCCAAACTGGTGGCAAGTGGCATCTTGGCAGCTGCACGCTTGACTTTTCTCAGTTCATGGGCAGTTATTTTGCGCCTTGGTTTTTCCACACGCTTCTTGCGACCCTGTTGACTATTTTGAATGAAACGCTTGATTGTTCGATGATCACGCTTCAGAAGCTTTGCAATTTTAAGAGTGCTGCATCCCTCTGCAAGATATCTCACTATTTTTGACTTTTCTGAGCCTGTCAAGTCCTTCTTTTGACCCATTTTGCCAAAGGAAAGGAAGTTGCCTAATAATTATGCATACCTGATATAGGGTGTTGATGTCATTAGACCACACCCCTTTTCATTACAGAGATGCACATCACCTAATATGCTTAATTGGTAGTAGGCTTTCAAACCTATACAGCTTGGAGTAAGACAACATGCATAAAGAGGATGATGTGGTCAAAATACTAATTTGCCTAATAATTCTGCACTCCCTGTATATACTGTATGTATATAAGCATATACATATATATTTATGTATTAATATGTTATTATACACATATTAGCAGATAAATATATACTATATGTATATAAGCATGTACATATATATTTATGTATTAATATGTTATTATACACATATTAGCAGATAAATATATACTGTATGTATATAAGCATATACATATATATTTATGTATTAATATGTTATTATACACATATTAGCAGATAAATATATACTATATGTATATAAGCATATACATATATATTTATGTATTAATATGTTATTATACACATATTAGCAGATAAATATATACTGTATGTATATAAGCATATACATATATATTTATGTATTAATATGTTATTATACACACATTAGCAGATAAATATATACTGTATGTATATAAGCATATACTGTATATTTATGTATTAATATGTTATTATACACATATTAGCAGATAAATATATACTGTATGTATATAAGCATATACATATATATTTATGTATTAATATGTTATTATACACATATTAGCAGATAAATATATACTATATGTATATAAGCATATACATATATATTTATAGAGAACACACAGTCCCCATAGACTGCAATATAAAGACAATTTACAAAGCCGTTTTTTTCTAACATCCCAGTGCCGCCAACTTTATCCCCTCATAAATGCTTTTTGCCGTTATTTAAAAAAAAAAAAAAAAAGCTACAATTTTTTATTAAATAAAAACTACACTACACTGTATTTTGGGGGCAATTGGGACACATTTTGAAAATTAACCATAGTTCCGAAGTCTGGTTAATGTTTGGAGTGCTAATTGCTACCACAAGCTCATGGTAGCAATAACCAGCCACTTGTACTGGCCAGTTATTTATTGTGCGCATGTTAAAAGTGGAATTTGTGCGTTTACGGCCGTGCGATAAATTAGTGCTCCATATGTGATCTAGCCCTTTATAAGCAAACTCTCTCTCTGCTAATGGCTTGGGTAAAATATTTAATATTTAATGTGAAGCAGTTTAAGGTTTTTTCGAATTAAGTTTAAGTTGTCTAAAATTTTGAAACATTGATTAAATTTGCAGCACAGTCAAGATTTCGCATATGAAAGTGAAGGAAGTGTCAGGTTAGGTAATGTCCAGAAGAAGACCCAAATGCTAGGGTGAACTAAAATAACACCCTTGCACTCTGAGTTTAATCCAGGACGTGACCCCACGATAACCACTATAAAACAAGGTACTCACGATATGGAGCAGTGTTGGTCTGGGTCCTCTGGAAAGAGTAAAGTTAATCTTGATAGTTGCAGGTAAAACTTCAGAATAGGGTACCAAAAACAAACAGTCAATAAGGAAGGATTAGGTAACTTGACAATCAGGCACTTTTGAGGGTTAAGCTCAGCGTGCTCAATGAAGCAGAGTTTAGCAACTTGTAATCTGGCAGATTGTGGGTTAAGCAGTAGAATAGTCTTATATGCAGAGTTTGGCAACTTGTAATCAGGCAGTTTGAGGGTTAAGCAATAGCGTAGTCGTATATGCAGGGTTTGGCAACTTGTAATCAGGCAGTCTGAGGGTTAGGCAATAGAATAGTCTTATTTGCAGAGTTTGGCAACTTGTAATCAGGCAGTTTGAGGGTTAAGCAATAGAATAGTCTTATATGCAGAGTTTGGCAACTTGTAATCAGGCAGTTTGAGGGTTAAGCAATAGAATACTCTTAAATGCAGAGTTTGGCAACTTGTAATCAGGCAGTTTGAGGGTTAAGCAATAGCGTAGTCATATATGCAGGGTTTGGCAACTTGTAGTGAGGTAGTTTGAGGGTTAAGCAGTAGCGAAGTCGATCAGGCAAAGGTTCAGGAACAGGTAACTTCAAAGCAAGTGTACTCACAATAGCCTCCGGAAAGAACAAACAATCAGGCACCAGAGGATTGATAGACCAGAATAAGAAGCCGGTCCTGACATCAGCAGAGGGGACGGCCCAGAGAGAGGAAGACATTGCTTGGCAACCAAACACGCTGGAAGAGCCGCCAGAACCTCCAGCGGCGGCATGACAGTGCCCCCTCCTCAAGGACCCCTCCGGGGGACCCGAGCAGGCTTGGCAGGATACTTAATATGAAAAGACTTGACAAGAGCAGGAGCATGTACATGAGAGGCAGGTTCCCAAGATCGCTCCGTGATAGGATAACCTTTCCAATGGACCAAGTAGTACAACCGATTGCCCCATAACTTGGAATCCAGAATCTGGCTGACTTCAAACTTTGAAGTACCCTCTACAGAGAGTGGAGGAGGAGGTTTAATCTTGATGTAGTACCGGTTGTAGATAACTGGCTTGAGAAGAGACACATGAAACACAGGATGGATCTTGAGGGTCTTGGGTAAGGCCAGACGATAAGCTGAAGAACAAGCTTTAGACACAATTCGAAAGGGACCAATGTATTTGGGACCCAATTTTGTACAGGGTTATTTTAGATGAACAAATCTGGTAGACAACCATACTCTGTCTCCCGTACGAAGTAAAGGAGCCTTACACCTTCTGCGATCAGCAAATCTTTTGTGCTTTATTGAAGCAGAGAGTAGATTCTGACGTATATGTTGCCAATGGTTACTGAGATTCTTTACGATATGATCTGCTCCAGGAACTTCAGAAAAACTAGTAATTATAGGAAAAGTTCTATGTTCAAAGCCATAGGCTGCCTTAAAGGGTGAGATCTGTAAGGAGGAATTGAAGCGTGAGTTATGAGCTAATTCCGCCAAAGGCAATAACTGAGACCAGTTGGAATGGTGAGTGTTTACATAATGTCTGAGAAAAGACTCCAAAGACTGGTTTACCTGCTCGGTCAGTCCGTTAGACTGAGGATGATGTGCAGTAGAAAGGGATATGTTGATTCTAAAGTGCTTACAAAAAGACCTCCAGAATTTTGAAACAAATTGAACACCTTGATCAGACACAATGTCAGAAGGAAATCCATGTAAACGAGAGATATGAAGGACAAAAAGATCTGAAAGTCTTTGAGCAGAAGGCAATCCAGGAAGAGGAATGAAATAAGCAGACTTGGAGAATCGGTCCACCACTACACAAATAGTCATATTTCCAGCAGAAACAGGAAGATCCGTAACAAAGTCCATGGATATGTGGGACCAAGGGTATTGAGGAACAGGAAGAGGGTGTAACAATCCAAAGGGTCAATGAGTAGACTGTTTATTCGATGCACATGAGCTACAAGCAGCTATATAATCTTTAATATCTCTCCTCATGGTGGACCACCAAACATGCTGTTTAAGTCTCCACAGAGTATTGGTTACTCCAGGATGACCTGAAAATCTGTGTAAATATTATTATTTAAAGTTAAGGGCACAGTAATCACAATGCATTCTGTTATCATGCTATAGAATAACATATCAGCCAAGTCTAAACATTTTTGAAACAATTATTTTTCAGTAACCAAACTCCACCGACCACTTGCATGATTAGGAGGAGCCAATCCAGGCCTTGATTCTGCAGCTGACACAGTGTATACTGTCCCTTTAACATGCAGTAACCTCTATTAAAATTCATAGGATTTTTTTTGAGTTTTTGCTATCAAATATGCCTACCTAATCATCAAGCATATTAGATTGCTCACAGCCTTTTTTTTTTTCTTATTTACAATGAATGAACCTTCAAGTACCATTCAACATGCTGTTTTCATTATCCTTAAATAACTCAATTTCATTCTTCCCAAAATTTGAAAGAGCCAAAGAGGGACACTTTTCTCCTCCACTAATAGAGCTCCATTCCCCCCTTCCCAAATGCAGTATTCTGAGCAGCACAGAGTCCCAGGGGAAAACATATTAATAATATGTACAGTGCTCAGTCAGGACACAGCCTTGTCAGTGAGTCACGGACACCTCTGCTGCGCTGTTGTGCTAAAAAATATACTATATTTTAATTTCCCCAGCTGAGCCTCAGTAACACAGGCACAGTGTGTGAACTAGATATTAGTATTGCCAAGCCGCAAATAAAGCCTACTCACTGCGCTGCAGCCTCAGTCTCTCAGTCAAGGAGGACGCCGGTGGCCAGTAATTTAACTTACAACTGCCACCTCTTTCCACCCTAAGTGCACACCAAGTTCAACTACTTACTCACTGTACTGTGCTTCCTGACTGCCTGCAGTGGCCGTATCCGATCTCTGCACTTAGTGTCAGTCAGTGCAATTGAGCAGTGGCACAATGAGTGACCCGGGAGATGGGGCAGACTGTGGCAAGTGGGGGTGGGGCTGGCGGTAGCCTGTCACAGCCTGCAGGGCAGGGCAGGCTAAGAGAGGAGATGTACTCAGAGGAGGAGAAGGAGGCTCTTATTGAGGCCTACTTGGAGAGGGCACCTCAGCTGGAGAACCCTAACCTGAGGGTGAGTGTCAGGAATTAGTTGTGGGAGGAGATTCGAGTGGCAGTCAGCTGCTTAGGACGCAATAGTTCTAAAACATAACATAATACACCGGTATCACGAGGAGGGAAACCAAGACGAAGATGGCACAGCAGGCTAAATATGCACATGGGACAGATGGTGTTCCTAGTAAGAAGATTCACCTGAAGTCATGGGAGGAGATGCTCTCTAATGTCATCTATGATGAAGCTGTCCTGGCATGGATGCCAAGGGACAATGGACACATCAGTGCCAGCTGAAGAGGTCCATGAAGGTGAATATTAAATATCATATGTAATAAATGTTTTATTTGTAACAAATATATGTTAACATCAGAAATATACATAGGCTTTGTGCTTGAAATATCAATGTAATCATATACATGTGTAATACAGAAAATAGAATGTTCCTATTTTACATATGGTTAGGAATCAATTGTTTTCAAGCATCAGTGGAAAACATACCTAGGTAGGTTGAGGACAAGTAATGTTTTACATGGTGCAAAGTCTGATTTGCACATTAACTTAAAGGGATAGTAAACCCAATGTTTTCCTTTCATGATTCACATAGAGCATGCAATTTTAGGCAACTTTCTAATTTACTCCTATTATCAAATTATATATAATGTATCTATATCTATATATTTTATTTTCAAATGTAATATGTTTCATCAGATTAATTAATCATAACAATTTATGTTTCAGAATTGGAACATGAATATGAGTCCTTCACAGGACCGGAGGCCAGTGACGTTCCAGTATTCAGTGAGGAGGAGGGGGATGTGATAGAATCTGGATACTCCTACCTCAGCATGCTTGAAGGGGATGAGGAAGAGCCACTGGCACATGAAGTTGAAAATGTTCCTGCCACATCCCCATATTCATCTTTGAGGACATATCATCAAACAGCCTCAACCACCTCAACCACCACAGCATCAGATGCAGCCGTAACATCCCCCAGTATCACATGCAGCTGCAACATCCCCAGTATATGATGCAGCCTCAACATCTACAGTATATAATGCAGCCTCCACTGCAGCATCTGTAGTATATGCCACCGCAACACCAGATACAGCACCCTCCCATGGCAAATGTAGCCACCACCACCACCACCAACACCACTACCACATTCACCACCGCCACCCACCAATGTCTGTCCTCAATTGCATATGGCCAACCCTCACAGTCCCCAAGACTGAGTGACGACAACCCCACAGAGAGGCAGGAATATGTGCCGGAGACACCTATGGAGCTCCAAGTCCCCCCCCATAAAATCAAATATTCCTGCACAGTCCCAGCAGGATGCTCTACTGCGGCTCATTCACAGGGAGCTCAGGCTGACCAGGCTCCAGCAGTAACATGACTTCAGGAGGCTACAGAGCCAGATGTACATTCATAATGCCTCACTCGTCGGCTTGGCAGAGGCAATGGAGGGGCTCGCAGATAGGCCACAAACTCCCTCCTCCCTTGCATCCTCCATCATCTCCCTGCAGGACCCAGAATCACAGGTTGTAGCCTCCCAGTCAGCTGGTGTGCATTGCGCAAAACGCCACGCTTCAACCCAAAGTACCTCTCCTCCAAAGCCCAAAGCCCGCCGCAAGCATTAAGCTACATTTTTATTTTTCAAATATTTTCAGATATATAATATCTAATTTTTTGTATGAAGCACTTTTTAAGTGTGATTTCCATCTCATAAATATGCATATATTTTTCTAATCCAAATTAGAAAATATATTTCCAAATTGTTTTAATAGCTGTTTATTTGCAAAACATTAACAGCTTTATTCATTTTTATTTCACATGATGTCAATTAATATGCAGGTGTACATTGTTAATAAATGTATGTCTACTTCTATCGAGAATATTATGCCATTTAAGAATACTTGAGGATACGTTTCTGAAATCAATACAGTATATGCTATCTAACAGTAGTCAACGTGGCATGTGAAAATGTTATGATTAATATTCCACAAGCATATGTTGTTTGCTCCTTCAGATGAAGCTAATAAGGGTTATCCAGTTGTAGAAGAATTAAAAAGTAAATACTTATTCCTGTTTATATGGACAAATACCTTGCATTCATGCTTATAGTCATGTGTGGAATGTAATCTCTGAAACCTATACCTATCATAACTAATGCACTCTTTTTTGTCAATAATATTATTAAATATTTAGACTAATTAGAGAAATGCATCTCTATGATATTTAAGCAACAAATCAGAGCATGCAGTATTAATATCCTATTATCTATTTAATTTCATTATCATATGTTATTTTGTAAAGCAGGAATGTAAGCTTAGGAATCTACCCATTTTGATTCTGCACATGAGGAGCGCTTGATGATTGTTGTATTAATGTGGATAACAATCAGCAAGTGCAACACAGGTGCTGAACATTAAATGGAACGCCTCTTAAACTTAAATATATATACGTATACGTAAACTTAAATACATACGTAAGTTTGTTGGAATTGAATGCTTTATCTGATTCCTGAATGTTTAATTGTGAATACACTATCCCTTTAATTTAAAGTGACATAACACAAACATTTGATGCCATTATTTTGCTATAATATATATATTTACAAGCAAATCTAATATAATTATATTATTGCTTAATATTCTTAGTATCCTTTGATGATAATTTTATCTAGGTAAGATAAGGAGCAGCATAAAACTAGGTTGGAGCTGTTTAATGTTGGCAACATATATATCCTGGTTGTCATTGGCTCATTCATGTGCTCATTTTTAGTAAAAAGGAGTGCATTGCTGCTCTTTAAACAAATGATACCAAGAGAACAAAGTAATATTTGGAATAGAAGTAAAATAAGATTTTAGCAATTTTTTTTTATACATAAATCATAAGAGAAGAGATATTTTTAGGTTCCTTTAAAGAAGAATGCATTGATTAGTACATAGCTGCAATTAAAGAAACATTCATCATGACTATATTTGAGTAAAGTACACATTCATTTAGGGAAAAATTGGTAAATATGGGGATGAGGAGAGAAGGAGGGGAGCGGTATTCCATTTCTGAGAATCTGTAACTGACAATCTTCAATATGTAAAACATTAAAAAAAACAAATGTGTATTATTAAAAAACATTAATAAATAACTAAAATGTTTCATTACAATACTACAAAAGTATGTGAAAAGAAATCTTGAATAGTTGCAGTTCTCTCCAAATGGGCATTGAGTGGTTGGGGATGATTAATGACATCAGGCTCAAAGATTTCACCTGGGGGCTGTGGTGGTGGAAGTAAATTAACATCCCATGCTCCTGTGCCATGTTATGTAGACAGCAACATGCCACTATGATTTTTATCACTTTTTCAGGACTTTATTGTAGATCCCCCCCGATCTGTCCAGGCAGCGAAAGTGCATTTTTAGAACACCAACCAGTCTTTCTATTATAGCCCGTGTTCTGATATGTGCTTCATTATATCTGTATTAAAACAACACAAAATATGATTATAATATATAATGTGAAGACAAATCAAATACTAATGAGCTAACTACATTCCTGGTTTGATCGTATCACTCTTTAAACCTTTTTACATATATATTTATATTCAAGCAGAGAGATTTATAATATCTTCACTGATAATAGATGATTTGAATTTGAACTGTCCCTTTAAAGGCACTCAGTACAACACTGTTATGTCTGTGATAGAGTGATATATAAATATATATATATATATATATATATATATATATATATATATATATATACATACATACACACACAGGAGAAAATCAAGCAACACATGTATGTGCACAAACACAGATTAGAGTGAGCATTTTGCAAGGCACAATCACTATTTCTGACATACAAGAGCAGATAATAAATATATTTTACCTTAATTCAGCAGGCCCATCAATCTGGTTCTCCTTCAATGGTGTCCAAATCCATTTTTTAAGTGGATATGCAGAATCTGCTGAAATATGAATGTATATATATAAATAAACACACATCTTTCAATAAAGCAATGTATGACATAAAATGTGCAGTCACTAGAGGCAGGTGAGGCAGTGCTTCACCTCTCATATGGGCAAAAATATATATTTTTTTATTGGCTTTAAAAAAAAATAATAATAATAATTTTTTTTCCCCAGCATTTTTTTTCCCACAGCTATATGTTGTGCAATGGAGAGGCACAAGCAGGTCTGCCCACCATTACACAACATGCTGCCCCACCTACTGGATGAAAGTGGTTAAGATCATTGCATGGCCCATTAACTGCTTATTTGAGGCAGTCCTATTTGGGTTGAACCAATCCAGTGAGAGGCATTAGTAAGTGGAACTTAGGGTTGGGGCTGGATGTTAAATCATATAAAACAAAACAAAAACGGAAAAAAACAACTTTCATATATTTGTTGTTGTCTTGTGAACCTGCTAGCTTTGCTAAAGTGAAAAAGAGAGTTCTGTTCTTCCCCTCTAAGTGCAGTGGAATGTGCCACTGTCACTTCCTGAATCCTTACACAGAGAAGGAAAAGAGGCAGAGAGAGCAGTGTTTCAGCCATATCTTATTAAAGTAAGATTTTACTGAAAGGGATTCTGTTAGTGAAAATGATAATTTAATGAATGTGGTTTAGTGTTTTTTTACTCTTTTACAGCAAAGGATCGTTTTTGTATTTTGTTTACTCAAACTTTACACCCACTAACTTAGCAGCTTGCCTCTGTACTTCACACTTATAGTCTCATTTTCTGAACTCTCTGTAGCTCTGCAGTGGTCTCTCTCCCCCCCCCCTTTGTGTGTGTGTGTGTGTCTCTCTCTCTCTATCTAGCCATCTCTCTCCTTATGTGTTGTTCTCTTTCTCTCTCTGTCTCTCTTGTCTCTCTTCCTCCCCCCTCTGACTCTCACATCCCTTATGTGTCTCTCTAACCCTCTGTGTGTGATTGTGTCTCTCTCTCTCTCTCTCTTTCTCTCTCTCTAACCCTCTGTGTGTGATTGTGTGTCTCTCTCTAACCCTCTGTGTGTGATTGTGTCTCTCTCTAACCCTGTGTGTGATTGTGTGTCTCTCTCTAACCCTCTGTGTGATTGTGTCTCTCTCTCTCTTTCTCTCTCTCTAACCCTCTGTGTGTGATTGTGTCTCTCTCTTTCTCTCTCTCTAACCCTCTGTGTGTGATTGTGTGTCTCTCTCTAACCCTCTGTGTGTTATTGTGTCTCTATCTTTCTCTCTCTCTCTCTCTCTCTCTCTCTCTCTCTCTCTCTAACCCTCTGTGTATGATTGTGTCTCTCTCTCTTTCTCTCTTTCTAACCCTCTGTGCGTGATTGTGTCTCTCTCTTTCTCTCTCTCTCTAACCCTCTGTGTGTGATTGTGTCTCTCTCTCTTTCTCTCTCTCTAACCCTCTGTGTGTGATTGTGTCTCTCTCTTTCTCTCTCTCTCTCTAACCCTCTGTGTATGATTGTGTGTCTCTCTCTCTTTCTCTCTCTCTAACCCTCTGTGTGTGATTGTGTCTCTCTAACCCTCTGTGTGTGATTATGTCTCTCTCTTTCTCTCTCTCTCTAACCCTCTGTGTGTGATTGTGTGTCTCTCTCTCTCTTTCTCTTTCTCTCTCTAACCCTCTCTGTGTGATTGTGTCTCTCTCTTTCTCTCTCTAACCCTCTGTGTATGATTGTCTCTCTCTCTTTCTCTCTAACCCTCTGTGTGTGATTGTGTCTCTCTCTCTTTCTCTCTCTCTCTCTCTCTCTCTCTCTCTCTCTAACTCTCTGTGTATGATTGTGTCTCTCTCTATTTTTCTCTCTCTCTAACCCTCTGTGTGTGATTGTGTCTCTCTTTCTCTCTCTCTAACCCTCTGTGTGTGATTGTGTCTCTCTTTCTCTAACCCTCTGTATGTGATTGTGTCTCTCTCTTTCTCTCTCTCTAACCCTCTGTGTGTGATTGTGTCTCTCTTTCTCTAACCCTCTGTATGTGATTGTGTCTCTCTCTTTCTCTCTCTCTAACCCTCTGTGTGTGATTGTGTCTCTCTCTCTCTCTTTATTTCTCTCTCTCTAACCCTCTGTGTGTGATTGTGCCTCTCTCTCTCTCTTTCTCTCTTTCTAACCCTCTGTGCGTGATTGTGTCTCTCTCTTTCTCTCTCTCTCTAACCCTCTGTGTGTGATTGTGTCTCTCTCTCTTTCTCTCTCTCTAACCCTCTGTGTGTGATTGTGTCTCTCTCTCTCTCTCTCTCTCTCTCTCTCTCTCTCTAACCCTCTGTGTATGATTGTGTGTCTCTCTCTCTTTCTCTCTCTCTAACCCTCTGTGTGTGATTGTGTCTCTCTAACCCTCTGTGTGTGATTATGTCTCTCTCTTTCTCTCTCTCTCTAACCCTCTGTGTGTGATTGTGTCTCTCTCTCTCTCTCTTTCTCTCTCTAACCCTCTGTGTGTGATTGTGTCTCTCTCTTTCTCTCTCTAACCCTCTGTGTATGATTGTCTCTCTCTCTTTCTCTCTAACCCTCTGTGTGTGATTGTGTCTCTCTCTCTCTCTCTCTCTCTAACTCTCTGTGTATGATTGTGTCTCTCTCTATTTTTCTCTCTCTCTAACCCTCTGTGTGTGATTGTGTCTCTCTTTCTCTCTCTCTAACCCTCTGTGTGTGATTGTGTCTCTCTTTCTCTAACCCTCTGTATGTGATTGTGTCTCTCTCTTTCTCTCTCTCTAACCCTCTGTGTGTGATTGTGTCTCTCTTTCTCTAACCCTCTGTATGTGATTGTGTCTCTCTCTTTCTCTCTCTCTAACCCTCTGTGTGTGATTGTGTCTCTCTCTCTTTCTCTCTCTCTAACCCTCTGTGTGTGATTGTGTCTCTCTCTTTCTCTCTCTCTCTCTAACCCTCTGTGTATGATTGTGTGTCTCTCTCTCTCTCTTTCTCTCTCTCTAACCCTCTGTGTGTGATTGTGTCTCTCTAACCCTCTGTGTGTGATTATGTCTCTCTCTTTCTCTCTCTCTCTAACCCTCTGTGTGTGATTGTGTGTCTCTCTTTTTCTTTCTCTTTTTCTCTCTAACCCTCTCTGTGTGATTGTGTCTCTCTCTTTCTCTCTCTAACCCTCTGTGTATGATTGTCTCTCTCTCTTTCTCTCTAACCCTCTGTGTGTGATTGTGTCTCTCTCTCTTTCTCTCTCTCTCTCTCTCTCTCTCTAACTCTCTGTGTATGATTGTGTCTCTCTCTATTTTTCTCTCTCTCTAACCCTCTGTGTGTGATTGTGTCTCTCTTTCTCTCTCTCTAACCCTCTGTGTGTGATTGTGTCTCTCTTTCTCTAACCCTCTGTATGTGATTGTGTCTCTCTCTTTCTCTCTCTCTAACCCTCTGTGTGTGATTGTGTCTCTCTCTCTCTCTTTATTTCTCTCTCTCTAACCCTCTGTGTGTGATTGTGCCTCTCTCTCTCTCTTTCTCTCTTTCTAACCCTCTGTGCGTGATTGTGTCTCTCTCTTTCTCTCTCTCTCTAACCCTCTGTGTGTGATTGTGTCTCTCTCTCTTTCTCTCTCTCTAACCCTCTGTGTGTGATTGTCTCTCTCTCTCTCTCTCTCTCTCTCTCTCTCTCTCTAACCCTCTGTGTATGATTGTGTGTCTCTCTCTCTTTCTCTCTCTCTAACCCTCTGTGTGTGATTGTGTCTCTCTAACCCTCTGTGTGTGATTATGTCTCTCTCTTTCTCTCTCTCTCTCTAACCCTCTGTGTGTGATTGTGTCTCTCTCTCTCTCTTTCTCTCTCTAACCCTCTGTGTGTGATTGTGTCTCTCTCTTTCTCTCTCTAACCCTCTGTGTATGATTGTCTCTCTCTCTCTTTCTCTCTAACCCTCTGTGTGTGATTGTGTCTCTCTCTCTTTCTCTTTCTCTCTCTCTCTCTCTCTCTCTCTCTCTCTCTAACTCTTTGTGTATGATTGTGTCTCTCTCTATTTTTCTCTCTCTCTAACCCTCTGTGTGTGATTGTGTCTCTCTTTCTCTCTCTCTAACCCTCTGTGTGTGATTGTGTCTCTCTTTCTCTAACCCTCTGTATGTGATTGTGTCTCTCTCTTTCTCTCTCTCTAACCCTCTGTGTGTGATTGTGTCTCTCTTTCTCTAACCCTCTGTATGTGATTGTGTCTCTCTCTTTCTCTCTCTCTAACCCTCTGTGTGTGATTGTGTCTCTCTCTCTCTTTATTTCTCTCTCTCTAACCCTCTGTGTGTGATTGTGCCTCTCTCTCTCTCTTTCTCTCTCTCTAACCCTCTGTGTGTGATTGTGTGTCTCTCTTTCTCTCTCTCTAACCCTCTGTGTGTGATTGTCTCTCTCTCTCTCTCTTTCTCTCTAACCCTCTGTGTCTCTCTCCCCCAGTCTCTCTCTCCCTTCCCCCCCCCCCCCCCCCCCCCCCCCCGAGTGCTTTTCTGTGTTTCTGTCTACCTTTTATTTATTTAATTAATGAATTGGTACTGCCATCTGATGGTGTGGCTATTTTTAAAGGGGTGGGGTCAAGCGCCCCACCATCTTTAAATTTCCCCAGCCGCCACTGGATCAAGACAATTCTATATTTACTGAATAATGAAAGAATCTATAAGCATAATTTGCAGCATTAAAGTAAAAAGTATGTTTTAAACATATTTTAATGAGCATGGATTTCTAGATCTCATAATCAGAGCAAGCATTGTGTTATCTGGCAAGAGTTTCTGTTACAATCCTTTTAGACTAAAATCAGATGTTTACTAAGTTGACCAGTTTTCCAAGACACCAATTAAAGGGACATGAAACCCATATGAAACCCATATGCAAATTTAAATAACTTTCCAATTTACATCTAATATCTAATTTTCTTCATTCTTTTGATATCCTTTGTTGAAAATCATATCTAAATATGCTCAGTAGCTGCTGATTGGTGGCTGCACATAGATACCTCATGTGATTGGCTCACCCATGTGCATTGCTATTTCTTCAACAAAGGATATCTAAAGAATGATAGCCACTGCCTCACCCGCCTCTGACGTCACTGCACGTCACTGATGAAGGCATCATAATATATTCATAAACACTTACCGAGGAGATGTTCTTCAGGCATTTGATTTGTCTCAAACAATCTCCACACACCAGAATTCCTCAGGATGTAGGCATCATGGCTACTTCCTGAGAACCCTGCCAAGACATTTAATATGCGCATGTTTGCATCGCATATAATCTGCACATTTAAGAAGTGGAAGTGTTTGCAATTCCTAAATATTATCTCACTGCGCACAGGGGGTCTTAGGCCAATGTGAGTGCAGTCAATGACCCCCAGGGCATTGGGTATGCCACCTAAAAGAAATAAGTCCCTCTTAACATCACGCAAGCCTCTGGGTGATGTGGGGGAAAAAATAAAATTCCTTCAATTGTCATAAAGTCCATCAAGAACGTGTGAGAAATGCTTGGAAAAGGTGGACTTATGCACCCCAGTTACAATGCCCCCTGTCACCTGAAAGGATCCAGAAGCAAAAAAATGAAGTGCCCTTAGTAATTTGGTCATTCCAGGGACAGTCCTGCTTAAATAGCCCTGACTTTTCAGCCTGTCTTGCAACAGGGCATATAACTGATATATTTACTCCCTGGTGAGCCTGAAACTTTCAAACACCTGCTGCTCATTCAGGGTTTCTATATCCAGCCTCACTCTGGGGATGTCAGGCCTATGCTGTCTAACTTCAGCATTCTCAGCTTCTCTTTCACCCTGCATTTTAAAATATCTGTTCTGAGGTTAGGGTAGGTGTGGTCTTTTTTTATAGCTGTGTGTTGTTGATTAACAAATGTGAAACTGGTGATTGCAATGAATAACATGGGGGGGGGCTTATCTTCAGCTCATCTAATCCTTAATTTAATGATCAGTTCATAAGTATATACTTACTCATGACTTTTATTTTTGATATGAACTATAATTTCAACATATATGTAGTTACATATCAGAAATTCAAATACACTGAATGTAATTAGTATATTTTTCTATTTAAATATATCAGCCTTTATTATAACATTAAAAAGTAATTATTGTAATTATATGATTTATATAGGTCAAATATATATATATATATATATATATATATATATATATATATATATATATATATATATATACAATTATTATCATACATGTATACATGTAGACGAAGATTATTATTAGCTATAATTATTTATGTATTGAGAATATATATTGCATCCCTGGGCAAAGGTTGCATTTTGAATAGGTAGATATATGCTTGCATCTATACATACATATTGATATTTCTATGAAAACATACATGCAAATATTCCTATACTTAGGACCAATAAATGTAGCATATATAATGTTATTTTTACATTAAAAAACACTCATAAATGTTTTTGTGATTTGCAATTTCAATGAGAAAAAGGCATCAAAAAGCTCCTTTTTCCTCCTATACACCTAGTTGAGCTGGGTGTAATATTTCTCTATGTATCAACAGCCTCCGACAGTGTATTAACGGTTAGCGCTTTCATTGGAAACCTGGTATAATTTATCGATTAACGGCTTCTATTACTTTCTATGGGACGCAAAGATTTTTTCGGCAGCCGAAGTCCGGCTGCCGATATTGAGATATGACGCTATTGAAAACAGTCGATAAACGATATTGCTTCCGACAGCGTGTTTAACGGTTTGCAAGAGCAGGCAAAGCTAATTACGGCTCAATGGAAGCGAGCCCTGTGATGGCATCAGAGCAAGGCTCCAATTAGAGCCTATGGAAGCCCGCTCTCATAAACTTCCTAGCATTCACATTGCGTTTAACTTGTAATACCAAAGCACATTTCCCAAGCATTATTTAGCGCTCCACTTATAATCTGACCCATAGTGAGATAATAGAGACTGCAACCTGATGGCAAAGGATAGCTGAACATGGACGTTTTTTCAACTTACGTTCATTCTCAGTTGAGTACGTCTCTCTATTTTGTATGTAATTTTACTCTGGGGTCTCCCTAAAAGTAATAAGGGAAAATTCAGATGTGTACTCTTTGCTCATATCCCCTAGAGGGATGCAACAGCACACCAATTATGAGAGCCAAAGAGACCTAAACTTATGTCTGTGGTTTGTGTGTTCTCTCATTCAGAGGAAAATTTCTCTACTGGACTATCTTCAGGGCAGGAACTAATACACTACTGGATATTTGCCCTCTGTGAAAAAGACTGTAAGGAGACTGCATTCTAAGATGCACTGGCCTGTTGAACAAGGAAGGACATTTTTCCAGCTTGTGTTCATTCTCAATTGAATGTGTCACTCTCTTTTGTTTGTTTTTTCACTATGTGTCTTGCTTCTTCTCTCTACATCATCACAGCTTGAATACATTCAATGTGTTCAATTACCAAAGTCATGCTGAGACTACCCACCTCTACTAAGCCAGTTATGCTTTAGTCTGCTCCACAACAGCAGCTCAGATTGTGATTGTCATCTGTCACACAGAGAAAAAAGAGTCTTACAAGTCGGGGCATGAGTCTATTCTGCCCTTGTGTTAAGAACAGGAGTGTGTGGCCATTTAAACATGCTAAGAAATGTGCTTCATACTGAGTACATGTCATTATTTAAGATGTTTAAAATTAAAATGATTTGAATGCAATAACTGATACAATGCCCCATCCTAAAATGAATTAACCATCTGATGTTGTATACAAGGGACACTAGGCCTGCTCTTCTGCCTGTCTGGGTGCAAGACCAATATTATGCACATTTTATTTCCCTTAAACACTCTCTCTTGTCCTTCTCAGCCTTCCTCATATGCTAAGCATTTCTCCCAATCATTATTTAAACTCTGCAGCACCCACCAAGAAAAGATCCATGATGCAGATTACTTTGTTTTAGTTTTACTTTACTAACTAACTAACTAACTAACTAAAAGCTAGTTACGAGTTGTGCGTTATGACTCAAATTGTAGCGTTATGGCCCATAACACATCAATTTCCCTAATGCAGCCTTTACAAGTTTGAAAAAAACTCCATAACACCACAAAAATCCCCATCTACGCACAAATCCATAACGCTATCCAAGACCAGTAGTTATTGATATATCGCAACCAATTACCTTCACTAATCACTTCAAAAATATTATACAAAGTACTCTTACACTCATACAAATGCAGTACAATAAATACATTTTTATAAAATTTTAAAAAAATATATGTAACGGATCAAAGATATGAGATCTCGGGTGTTAGAAAAATAATGCACACAAACTCATTTTACATTGACTCACATAGACATACATGAACATACACTCATTTAGCTACATCTACGTACAAATAGCATCACATGCATACAGAATTCGCTACATACAAACAATATAAAGCAGATTACGTACACAAAACATTTTTTAAATATGAAATTATCACGACTTCATGTACTTTTTCACAGAATAACATGACCTCACTCATTTAGCGCTCAACAGGAGTGTTGGAATTTTTTTCTTTCAATTTCTCTCCTCCATTGACTTCTATGGGGAACACGTGCTCATGCACGCAACCGGCCTCTTTCCGTAACGCACGCGATAATTTTCTCTTTTTAAACTCGTAATATGGGCTATCTACGGGTTGCGCTAATTCATTTATTCTTGCGTAGGTCCCGCAATGATAAATAGATCACAAAATATACTATTTGGCACTGTAATTATGTGTTTTACATGTGTGAACATCAGTACAAGGTCAAAATCATTTAGGAAAAGACATTACATCAACTATAAATCACGATCAATTGTATCATCTTAAATAGGAAATCATTTTTAAGAATTAACACATTGTAATATTCAGAAAATAGAGACTACTACTACACCTTTAAGAAAAGGGGAAGTTCAAAGTATCCAGACAGGTACTTAATCACCAGCAAGCACCTGATTCATTGCTTGATGAATGCAAGTTTGTGGCAAGCCAGCCATCTATTTCCTGAAGTACTGAAGACTCCAAGTTTGAGTTATATTGATACAGTGAGAAAACAACTGCCAGTCTGGGAATGCTCTGTTTTTTGTTAACAGTTCATAGCCTTTGGAACTATTTTTGCATGATGCACAGGGATATCTTTTAAATCTCTTCAATCACTCCTAAAAGGCAATCCTGAGATTCCTCCTTCAGCTTTCATTCAGAATTCAGCTGCACAAGAATCTTAACCCGTTTTTATAGCAGCACAGACCTAAGAGAAATTTAACTAAAACTGCAAGTATCATTCGAGCCTCTGCTTAAAGGGACATGCCATCCACATTTTTTCTTTTTTGATTTAGAAAGAGAATGCAATTTTAAACATCTTTCTAATTTACTTATATTATCTAATTTGTTTTATTCTCTTGATATTCTTTGATGAAAAGCATATTTAGATATGCTCACTAGCTGCTGATTAATTGCTGCACATAGAAGCTTCATGTGATTGGCTCACCATGTGCATTGCTTTTTCATCAACTAAGGATATTTAAAAAATGAAGCAAAATAAATAATGGAAGTAAATTGTAATGTTGTTTAAATTTTTATTCTCTATCTGAATCATGAAAGAAAGATTTTGGGTTTAGTGGCCCTTTAAAACCTTTTGCTGGTATAATGGATTATTTTACTTTTCCCTTTAATGTACAAGTCATTATTGCATTAAGGAGTTTTTTTTTTTCTTAAAGTGAATTTATTATTTGTGCTGCATAGTAGCTTTCAATAGTTCTCAGTATGTTGAACTGTATTTGCTACATAGTAGCTACAAAAAAACATTATATATTTAAAAGGGTTGTTGCCATACAACTATCAGATCACTAGGAATCTGTATAAGTGTTGCACACATATTTAAACGGACATAAAAAAACATTTTTAGATTTCATGATTCAGAAAGAGTAGGCAATTTTAAACAGTTTTCTTATTTACGTCTATTATATAATTTGATATATTGTCTTCATATCCTTTGATGAACAGCATATCTGGATAGGCTCAATAGATGCTGATTGGTGGCTGCACATAGATGCCTTCTGTGATTGGCTGGCTCACCCATGTGCATTGCTATTTCTTCAACAAAGGATATATAAACAATGAAGCTATTTAAATCATAGAAGTACATTGGAATGTTGTTTAAAATTGTATTCTCTGTCTGAATCATGAAAGATAAATTATGGCTTTAGTGTCCCTTTAAAGGGACATTATACACTCATTTTTTCTTTGCATAAATGTTTTGTAGATGATCTATTTATATAGCCCATAAAGTTTTAATTTAAAATAAATGTATAGTTTTGCTTATTTTTAAATAACATTGCTCTGATTTTCAGACTCCTAACCAAGCCCCAAAGTTTTATGTGAATACGGTCAGCTACCTTCTCCAGCTTGCTGCTGTTTGTGTAAAGGGTCTTTTCATATGCAAAAGAAGGGGGAGGGGGGGAGTGTCTTATTTGCCACTCGCAGTGGGCTTTCCAGCTACCTTTTCAACAGAGCCAAACTGACAGCTTCTAAGTACGTTTTTAAACAGTTTTATACTGGATTTTTATATCAGTATCTGTGCATCTTATTCTTTATACTAGTGTCTAATACATGCAGTTATATGAAAATGAGTGTATACTGTCCCTTTAAGTTCAGGATTTAAATATAATATACCATTAGGAATTTCGTAAAATTTGAATATATCATTAGAAAATATTCTATTTGTCGCTTTTTTTGAAGGAACAACAATGCTATACTGCTTTATAAATGAACATATGTGGGAGAGAATCACAATACATACATATATGCACATAACACAAATCACACAACAACAAAACACACATTTATCTTTTTAAAGGGATACTAACCCCAAATGTATTCTTTCATGATTTAGATAGAGCATGCAATTTTAAGCAACTTTCTAATTTACTCCTATTATCAATTTTTCTTTCTTCTCATGTTATCTTGATTTGAAAAAGCAGTAACGAAAGGTTAGGAGCCGGCCCATTTTTAGTGCAGCACCTGGGTAGTGCTTGCTAAATGGTTTGCTACAAATTTAGCTACAAATCAGCATTTGCTACCCAGGTGCTGAACAAAAATGGGCTGGCTCTAAAGCTTACAGTACTGCTTTTTCAAATCAAGATAGCAGGAGAACAAAGAAAATTTGATAATAAGAGTAAATTAGAAAGTTGCTTAAAATCTCATGCTCTATCTGAATCATAAAAGAAAAAAATTGGGTTTAGTATCCCTTTAATCATCACACATTAATAATGTTGCAAACTAGAACAAGAGAACAGAGATTTGGAAAGTAGATAGACATGTAGCTAATATGATGACATCGTTCTAAGCTTAAACCATACAGAGTATAGCATTAGGACTTGACTCTTTAATCAGTTTCTCACCCAGTATTACATATATACGTAGATGAGAGGTTTGGAAGATTTTCATTATTATTGTGATTTCAATGGTACACGTAAAATATTGAAATCTCCCCAATCACTTATATATATATAATATTAAAAATGTCAGCAATTACTTTATCGTTTTACAACAATATTGCAGCAACTTTGCTCAATAAGATTCTATGCCATGTATATGAACACATTATAGACAAGTATAGACTTGTGTATATTAATAAAACATTGTGTTTACTAACGCCTAGATTTAGAGTTCTGCGTTAACCGTCCAAACCAGCGTTAAGGGGTCCTAACGCTGGTTTTGGCCGCCCGCTGGTATTTAGAGTCAGTCAGGAAAGGGTCTAACGCTCACTTTCCAGCCGCGACTTTTCCATACCGCAGATCCCCTTATGTCAATTGTGTATCCTATCTTTTCAATGGGATCTTTCTAATGCTGGTATTTAGAGTCTTGGCTGAAGTGAGCGTTAGAACTCTAGCGACAAGACTCCAGCCGCAGAAAAAAGTCAGGAGTTAAGAGCTTTATGGGCGAACGCCAGTTCATAAAGCTCTTAACTACTGTGCTATAAAGTACACTAAAACCCATAAAATACCTATGTACCCCTAAACCAAAGTCCCCCCACATCGCCGCCACTCTAATAAAAATGTTTAACCCCTAATCTGCCAACCGAACACCGCCGCAACCTACATTATCCCTATGTACCCCTAATCTGCTGCCCCTAACATCGCCGACACCTACATAATATTTATTAACCCCTAATCTGCCCCCCCCCAAAGTCGCCGCTACCTAACTACACTTATTAACCCCTAATCTGCCGACCGGACCTCGCCGCCACTATAATAAATGAATTAACCCCTAAACCGCCTCACTCCCGCCTCAAAAACCCTATAATAAATAGTATTAACCCCTAATCTGCCCTCCCTAACATCGCCGACACCTAACTTCAAGTATTAACCCCTAATCTGCCGACCGGACCTCACAGCTACTCTAATAAATGTATTAACCCCTAAAGCTAAGTCTAACCCTAACACTAACACCCCCTTAAGTTAAATATAATTTAAATCTAACAAAATAAAATACATTTTATTAAATAAATGAATCCTATTTAAAGCTAAATACTTACCTGTAAAATAAACCCTAATATAGCTACAATATAACGAATAATTATATTGTAGCTATTTTAGGATTTATATTTATTTTACAGGCAACTTTGTATTTATTTTAACTAGGTAAAATAGCTATTAAATAGTTAATAACTATTTAATAGCTACCTAGTTAAAATAAGTACAAAATTACCTTTAAAATAAATCCTAACCTAAGTTACAATTAAACCTAACACTACACTATCAATAAATCAATTAACTAAACTATCTACAATTATCTACAATTAAATCAACTAAACTAAATTACAAAAAAACCCTCACTAAATTACAAAAAAAAAAAGATTTCAAGAATTTTAAACTAATTACACCTACTCTAAGCCCCCTAAAAAATAACAAAGCCCCCAAAATAAAAAAATGCCCTACCCTATTCTAAAATAAAAAGTTAAAGGATTGCTTTCTGTTATAATTTTTAAGCTAAACAACTAACATATTAAAGTTAATAGGTAAAGTGAATGTTAGGATCAGCACTCCTGGGTCATCCCCTCCATATGTAGCACTGCAGAAATAGCAGGAGATAGGTGCTCAAACCTTCACAGACCCCCAACCAAGATCTGAAGGAATATAATTGGACAAAAAGATGAAGGTAGCACTCTTAGCAACAGGAAAACATCTTTAATAGGAGCAACGTTTCGAGGCTACTTGCCTCTTTCTCAAGCTTACACATACTGAAAAGTGAACAAGACTTTATTCACATGGCAATTAGTGGAGGGCCAATCCCCAAGCTCACAAGGGGCGTGTGCAAAATGACATCACACTTGCAAGGAAAAATTCAATTGTTAACCCATTAGAGACTAACTGGAGGATTGGTCCAACAACTAAATACAAATATAAATCAAAAGCAATTACACAGAGCCAAGAGATAGCATAATAGGAACAAAAAATGAAAATGTTTAAACAAAAATATAAAACAGAATACTTAAAAAACAAAAATTTTAAATTAATGGCAAGAGATCAAACTCTCTATTGAGACATTTTGGTGACATGGTATCTAAATGCCAAATCCATTTGGCCTCTCTATACAACAAGTCTCTCAACCGGTCTCCTCCTCTGGGTTTTTTATTTGCATGGTCAATCACCATGAATCTTAATTGATTGGCTTGGTGGCCTTTGTCCAGAAAATGTGAGGGGACAGGAAGGTGAGACAATTTCTCATTGCCAATACTGGACTTGTGCTGACAGAAGCGGTCCTTGACCTTCTGGGTGGTCTCTCCTATATATAATAGACCACATGGGCACTTAAGGGCATAGACTACGTATGTAGAATTACATGTAAAATACCCTGGGATCTTAAATTTCTTGCCTGTGTATGGGTGAGATATTTCCCCACCTTTAATTACGCTATTACATTGTGCACACCCCAGGCATGGAAAAGTTCCATTCCAACTTTTCCATGCCTGGGGTGTGCACAATGTAATATTTTCATTTTTTGTTCCTATTATGCTATCTCTTGGCTCTGTGTAATAGCTTTTGATTTATATTTGTATTTAGTTGTTGGACCAATCCTCCAGTTAGTCTCTAATGGGTTAACAATTGATTTTTTCCTTGCAAGTGTGATGTCATTTTGCACACGCCCCTTGTGAGCTTGGGGATTGGCTCTCCACTAATTGCCATGTGAATAAAGTCTTTTTCACTTTTCAGTATGTGTAAGCTTGAGAAAGAGGCAAGTAGCCTCGAAACGTTGCTCCTATTAAAGGTGTTTTCCTGTTGCTAAGAGTGCTACCTTCATCTTTTTGTCCAATTATATTAAAGTTAATAAACATTAATTAAAACCTACTGACCTATATTTTCTCCAAAACGAAGTTTCATAACGTTTTAAAAGTTATATCTTTTATTCGCCGATGATGTCACGTTATCCTGCCCACTATTTTCAGCACTGCAAGTTCAAAATACTTAAACCAATAACTTTGTGTTTAAAGCGCCATTTTGAAACCTAGGTATTGTAAACGGATTGGTACAGAGCAAAGGATACCCACGGAGTGGGTTTGGAAAACAATTACATTTGCAGACAAGATTTCTGATATACGGTAGAGATATGTTAATGAAATGCTATTGATAAAAAGCGTATTTGGGGTAGTTAGTTAGTAACAGGCATAGAAAATATTTACTTACAGTGGCCCTTTAACAGCTCTTTTACCTTACCAGCCCTTAAAAGGGCCTTTTGCTGGGCATGCCCCAAAGAAAATAGCTCTTTTGCCTGTAAAAAAAAACATACAATACCCCCCCCAACATTACAACCCACCACCCACATACCGCTACTCTAACCCAAACCCCCCTTAAAAAACCTAACACTAAGCCCCTGAAGATCTCCCTACCTTATCTTCACCACGCCGGGTATCACCGATCCGTCCAGAAGAGGGTCCGAAGTCTTCATCCTATTCGGCAAGAAGAGGTCCAGAAGAGGGTCCAAAGTCTTCATCCTACCCAGCAAGAAGAGGACATCCGGACCGGTAGACATGTTCATCCAGGCGGCGTCTTCTATCTTCATCCATCCGGCGCGGAGCAGGACCATCTTGAAGCAGCCGACGCGGATCCATCCTCTTCTTCCGGCGACTCCCGATGAATGAAGGTTCCTTTAAGTGACGTCATCCAAGATGGCGTCCCTCAAATTCCGATTGGCTGATAGGATTCTATCAGCCAATCGGAATTAAGGTAGGAAAAATCTGATTGGCTGATTGAATCAGCCAATCAGATTGAGCTTGCATTCTATTGGCTGATTGGAACAGCCAATAGAATGCGAGCTCAATCTGATTGGCTGATTGGATCAGCCAATCGGATTGAACTTGAATCTGATTGGCTAATTCAATCAGCCAAACAGATTTTTCCTACCTTAATTCCGATTGGCTGATAGAATCCTATCAGCCAATCGGAATTCGAGGGATGCCATCTTGGATGAAGTCACTTAAAGGAACCTTCATTCGTCGGGAGTCGCCGGAAGAAGAGGATGGATCCACGTTTGCTGCTTCAAGATGGTCCCGCTCTGCGCCAGATGGATGAAGATAGAAGACGCTGCCTGGATGAACATGTCTACCGGTCCGGATGTCCTCTTCTTGCCGGATAGGATGAAGACTTCGGACCCTCTTCTGGACCTCTTCTTGCCGGATAGGATGAAGACTTCGGACCCTCTTCTGGACGGATCGGTGATACCCGGCGTGGTGAAGATAAGGTAGGGAGATCTTCAGGGGCTTAGTGTTAGGTTTTTTAAGGGGGTTTTGGGTTAGAGTAGGGGTATGTGGGTGGTGGGTTGTAATGTTGGGGGGGTATTGTATGTTTTTTTTTAAATGCAAAAGAGCTGTTTTCTTTGGGGCATGCCCCGCAAAAGACCCTTTTAAGGGCTGGTAAGGTAAAAGAGCTGTTAACTTTTTATTTTAGAATAGGGTAGGGCATTTTTTTATTTTGGGGGGCTTTGTTATTTTTTTAAGGGGGCTTAGAGTAGGTGTAATTAGTTTAAAATTCTTTTAATCTTTTTTATTTTTTTTAATTTAGTGTTTGTTTTTTTTGTAATTTAGTTTAGTTGATTTAATTGTAGATAATTGTAGATAGTTTAGTTAATTAATTTATTGATAGTGTAGTGTTAGGTTTAATTGTAACTTAGGTTAGGATTTATTTTACAGGTAATTTTGTACTTATTTTAACTAGGTAGCTATTAAATAGTTATTAACTATTTAATAGCTATTGTACCTGGTTAAAATAAATACAAAGTTGCCTGTAAAATAAATATAAATCCTAAAATAGCTACAATATAATTATTTGTTTTATTGTAGCTATATTAGGGTTTATTTTACAGGTAAGTATTTAGCTTTAAATAGGATTAATTTATTTAATAAGATTTATTTTATTTCGTTAGATTTAAATTATATTTAATTTAGGGGGGTGTTAGTGTTAGGGTTAGACTTAGCTTTAGGGGTTAATACATTTATTAGAGTAGCGGTGAGGTCCGGTCAGCAGATTAGGGGTTAATACTTGAAGTTAGGTGTCGGCGATGTTAGGGAGGGCAGATTAGGGGTTAATACTATTTATTATAGGGTTTTTGAGGCGGGAGTGAGGTGGTTTAGGGGTTAATACATTTATTATAGTGGCGGCGAGGTCCGGTCGGCAGATTAGGGGTTAATAAGTGTAGTTAGGTAGCGGCGACGTTGGGGGGGGGGGGGCAGATTAGGGATTAATAAATATAATATAGGGGACGGCGATGTTAGGGGTAGCAGATTAGGGGTACATAGCTATAATGTAGGTTGCGGCGGTGTACGGAGCGGCAGATTAGGGGTTAATAATAAAATGCAGGGGTCAGCGATAGCGGGGGCGGCAGATTAGGGATTAATAAGTGTAAGGTTAGGGGTGTTTAGACTCAGGGTACATGTTAGGGTGTTAGGTGCAGACTTAGGAAGTGTTTCCCCATAGGAAAACATGGGGCTGCGTTAGGAGCTGAACGCTGCTTTTTTGCAGGTTTTTTTCAGCTCAAACTGCCCCATTGTTTCCTATGGGTATATCGTGCATGAGCACGTTTTTGAAGCTGGCCGCGTCCGTAAGCAACGCTGGTATTTAGAGTTGAAGTGGCGGTAAATTATGCTCTACGCTTCCTTTTTGGAGCCTAACGCAGCCCTTCAGAGAACTCTAAAT
Source organism: Bombina bombina (assembly GCF_027579735.1). Classification (NCBI taxonomy): domain Eukaryota; kingdom Metazoa; phylum Chordata; class Amphibia; order Anura; family Bombinatoridae; genus Bombina; species Bombina bombina. The sequence goes on from NC_069503.1 coordinate 382,969,957, forward strand.
ACCAGCGTTGTTTAAAAGGTGCAGGGGAAAAAAAACGCGAGTAGCTAACGCACCCCTTCTAACGCAAAACTCTAAATCTAGGTGTTTGTATTTGTTACGCATATGAACAAACATTATGAAGATATACTGTATATGTTATATTTTACACTTTAGCACTTTCACATTATGATTTATTGAGGAAAAACAAAATTTCAACAAGCACAAAACAAAACAAAACCACCCACTTAGCATTTGCGTCGCTCTGATACAATCAGCAATCATTGCAATCACCCAAACACCATGGCCAATACGTCCCTGATGACCAACATTGTATCAAATCCCTTTTGTGTGTTTGCATACCTTGTTACTCATTTCATGTTTGCTCTGCCTTTTGGCTTGTGCTGCTTGGCTCTGCAAATATGGACAACCCCCAGTTAGATTGTGTTGGTGCTGTTGGACAATTTATGTACAAGAGAACCAGACGGGCCCGGTGCCTCGAAGAGGAGCATGTGGAACGCCTGAGTATTAGGGCTCACCTTGGATAACATGAGCAATGCCAAGGTTTTTTGACAAATATAGGCTCAATAGACAGCAGTTATTGAGCCTTTATGATGTACTAAAGCCTTATCTGGAGCCCCGCAAGTGTATGCACACTGCAATTTCTGGCCTGTCCAAGATGCTTTGCTGCATACATGTCCTGGCTTTCAATCCGTAGAGGGGTACATATCTGGCTTGTCACAAGGTGGTTTTTGAAAGGTTTCTGAACGCCATGAAAATAATTTTTAGGCTTTTTGTAGGATTCCCTCAAAATAAGGATGATTGGAGATGCCTCAAGAGGGAAATCTATGGAATAGCTGAAATGTCAAATGTTTTGGGAGCAATAGATTGCACCCATATTGCTCTGCAGGCTCCAACAGCAGAGGGTCCCTTCCGAAATCGCAAACACTTTAATAGTTTAAACGTGCAGTTCGTGTGTGATGCACGTATGAGAATTATGAATATATTTGTGAATTTCAGGGGCGCCAGTCATGATGCCCGTATCCTTAGACAGTTCTCACTCTGGCAACAGTTTGAGGACAGACAGTTTCCCCACGGGTGGCTCGTTGGTGAGTACTTGTGCACAGCATGGTTAAGAAGTTATACAATTGCCACTGTAATGTTTGCAAACAGTTGTGTTTGTGTAATGTGCAAAATGTGCAGATATATAATGTGCTTTAACCATTTATTTGCCTCTTTCAACAAATGTCTAGTTGTAGTTCCAAACAGATATGTAGCAGGTCATAGCTAAAATGTGCAGATATAGGATGTGCTTTAACCATTAATTTGTCTCTTTCAGCAAATGTCTCGTTTTAGTTCTTAACAGATATGTAGTAGGTCATAGCTAAAATGTGCAGATATAGGATATGCTTTAACCATTTATTTGTCTCTTTCAGCAAATGCCTAGTTTTAGTTCCAAACAGATATGTGGCAGGTCACAGCTAAAATGTTCAGATATAGGATGTGCTTTAACTATTTATGTGTCTCTTTCAGCAAATGTCTAGTTTTAGCTCAAAACAGATATGTAGCAGGTCATAGCCTTGACAATACTTTTAAAGGGATGGAGTAGCTCTTTAAACATAACTGACGTAGACAACAGTTTAGCAGTTTGCTGATTTTACAGAGTCTTTCAAAATCACTAGCAGAGCAATTAAACTTTATTACATAGACATTTTAGCTAGGTTATGTAAACGTTTTTATTTCATGGAGTTTATTTGATTTTCGTATACACAAATGCATTGTATAATTTTCTTTTTCTTTATTTAAATGTATTTTTTCATCTTATTATTTATTAGATATTTGTAATATTGACATTTCGTAATGTTAATTATTTATAGGTGATTCAGGTTACATGAGCAGGAACTGGCTCATTACGCCTCTACGTAACCCCAGCGATGAGGCACAGGAGCGCTATAATCAGCACAGGCGAACTAGGGCTGTAGTGGAACGGATATTTTCATTGTCTGGATAGGTCTGGGGGAGCCCTGCAATACAGCCCTAGGAAGGTGGTGAAGATCATTATAGCCTGCAGCGTCCTTCATAACATAGTTCAGCAGGCTGGGATTCTGCAGGACTTCCAGGTGCCCCTAGCCCTCCAACAAGATGAGGAGGACAACAAAGTTGTAGAGGGGCCATTCCGGGACGATGACAACATCATTAACCACCACTTCAGAAGGTAAATACTATAAGTTATATAGGAGCATTGTGAAAATGTGACACATGTAGTAGAATGAAAGTAGAATCATGCAAACATATTAGGATTGTTCAAGAAATTACTATATAAAAATCTAATATATATATTATAATCATAGGTAAATTATACATCATATGTCTCTGGCATTGCCTTCTGTGATGACTTTGCCACCGGATTTTTAAAGACAACATCAGATGTAAGTATACACAATGTATTGACCAAGAATGGGGGGGGGGGGGGTTGGGCCACAGATCCATCATATGGCACACAATTAGTTTACATGTATCATTCATTTTTGACATCATTAGATTTTAGATAGTCTGAAAGGGATGAATGTGACAGATAGCAGATAAAGGGATACTGTGAAGCACATCAAATTGACAAAGTCATACATCAGAGGTTGAGTATGCACAATGTATGTGACTCAGCTTCACACTTGATTGTTATAACATAACATAAAAGAGGCTACATACGCTTAGTAAGCTATTGCTAAGAAACATTTAGGAAATATTAAGTATTAGGGGGAGGGATGTAGAACTATGTACCACTTTTAGATATTTGATTTATACTTTACTTTATTTTCTATTAGGGAGATTTACTTCATGTCTGTGGCATTGTCTGTCAACTGTGCTGACTTCTACAACATGTAAGGACACCTTAAAATGGTAAATGCACACAATGTATGGAACAAGACTGGGGGATGCAGGATACATCCTAAGGGAAACAATTATGTTTACTCTAATTTCACAATTCTCTATTTTGAAAGTGCTGAATGTGATTTGAAATCGATTAGACTTTTAAAGATCATACACCAGGTTAGTTTGCACAATGCATGCTATTGGTATGAATCATAGGAGGAATAATGGGGCAATTATTGATTAATATATTGAATGTGTCTAACAATTAGTTTCACAATGTCCTATTTTATTACTAATTATGTCATATACATTAACCCTACTTTGTGCTAGATAGAACTCAAATTGTGACCAATCATACAGATAAAGGGATACATTTCATCTGAAATTTAATAGGTGACATTTACGTATTTTAGTTTTTGAAGGGACAGGAAATATTACATTCATTTATTCCCCTTATACAATTGAAAAATTAGGAATATTTGCACAAAATAGAATATTAGACATTCATTTCTCTAATTTTAAATGTTAATATGTAAGTCAACTTTTGATTAGCCAATTTAATATGTTTAATTTCAAATTATGTATACATAGATCTCCAGTCTGAACCTGGCTTTAATATCAGAACAAACACTAAAGTTTAGAGCATAGACAGAAGATTACTTTAGAATTATTATACTTACAGATACAAAATGTATTAATGTTTTTATCAAATAACATACTTGCTTTCATATTCTAATTATTTTTACTATTTTTTTCTTACAGATTTTCAAGTTTCTTTACATACTATATATTTTTTTATTTATTTAAATACATCTTTTAAAAAAATAAATTATTTATATATATATATATATATATATATATATATATATATACATACATACATCTAATTAAGACACCAACAAACACATCATTCTAATTATAGGACATGGAAAGAAAAGAATATACCCATGACTGGTTGTTAAATAATCTATTTTACAAGCACATGCCTGCTATTATATATAATACAGATAACTTTTTTTAAATTTACTTTAAAATATCAACACAGCTTCAGCAGATGAGTGTTAAAGTCTTGTATTTTAACAAAGTGAAGGTGGAGTTAGAAACCACCATATAATGATTTTTGGTTGTGTGATTTAGAGATGTACAAATAAGAAAATGTTAATTAAGGGTTAATGGCGATGTTATGCAGTATAATTTAGAAGTTAACTAATATCTGTACATATTATTATATGTTGTCTAAATAGCATCTTTTGTTATGTCACTTTTAAGAAATGAGTAGTGTGAACTTGCTAGATTAAAGTGACAGTCTAGCTTAATTTGCTATTCTCATTCTAATATCTATCATTTACATTTTTAAAACGTTTTCGTATATTATTAAACTAAATCTAGCTTAGTTATTATGTTATTGTTAGTTGCAAAATAACATAGGTAGATGAAATGATCTTTAAATAAAACATGATAGCTGGGTTTTTTTCACATTTAGACAAAGCTAGTTATTGTATGCCATATTGATGAGTGTTCACTCTAGTGGATTCACTTTGTTAACAATTATTAGAGATGTCGCGAATTGTTCGCTGGCAAATAGTTCCCGGCGAACATAGCATGTTCAAGTTCACCGCAGCGGGCGAATATATGCGATGTTCGATCCACCCCTTATTCGTCATCATTGAGTAATACTTTGACCCTGTACCTCACAGTCAGCAGGCACATTCCAGCCAATCAGCAGCAGACCCTCCCTCCCAGACCCTCCTACCTCCTTGACAGCATCCATTTTAGATTCATTCGGAAGCTGCATTCTTAGGGAGAGGAGGGACAGTGTAGCTGCTGCTGATTAATAGGGAAATTGATAGCTAGGCTTGCGTATTTAGTGTCCACTACAGTCCTGAAGGACTCATCTGATCTCTGCTGTAAGGACAGCACCCCAAAAAGCCCTTTTTAGGGTTGTTGTTTTTTCCTGTGTAATCTAATTGCAGTTGCCTGCCTGCCAGCGTGTGTGCCAGGCTCACAGTGAATACTTTTTTGACTGTGAAACATCAGTCTGCTTGTGTAATCTAATTGCAGTTGCCTGCCTGCCAGTATGTGTGCCAGGCTCACAGTGTATACTGTGCCCACTTGCCCAGTGCCACCAATCATATCTGGTGTAACAGTAGTGTAAATTTTAAAGAAAAAACTTTTTTGACTGTGAAACATCAGTCTGCTTGGGTAATCTAATTGCAGTTGCCTGCCTGCCTGCCAGCGTGTGTGTCAGGCTCACAGCATATATTGTGCCCACTTGCCCAGTGCCACCACTCATATCTGGTGTAACAGTAGTGTAAATTTAAAAAAAAAAACTTTTTTGACTGTGAAATATCAGTCTGCTTTTTTGTGTCAGGCTCACAGCGTATACTGTGCCCACTTGCCCAGTGCCACCACTCATATCTTGTTTAATAGTAGTGTAAGTGTACATTTAAAAATAAAAAAACTTTTTTGACTGTGAAACATCAGTCTGCTTTTTTGTGTCAGGCTCACAGCGTAAACTGTGCCCACTTGCCCAGTGGCACCACTCATATCTTGTTTAATAGTAGTGTAAGTGTACATTTAAAAAAACAAAACTTTTTGGACTGTGAAACATCAGTCTGCTTTTTTGTGTCAGGCTCACAGCGTATACTGTGCCCACTTGCCCAGTGGCACCACTCATATCTTGTTTAATAGTAGTGTAAGTGTACATTTAAAAAAACAAAAAACTTTTTGGACTGTGAAACATCAGTCTGCTTTTTTGTGTCAGGCTCACAGCGTATACTGTGCCCACTTGCCCAGTGGCACCACTCATATCTTGTTTAATAGTAGTGTAAGTGTACATTTAAAAAAAAAAAACTTTTTTGACTGTGAAATATCAGTCTGCTTTTTTGTGTCAGGCTCACAGCGTATACTGTGCCCACTTGCCCAGTGCCACCACTCATATCTTGTTTAATAGTAGTGTAAGTGTACATTTAAAAAAAAAAAACTTTTTGGACTGTGAAACATCAGTCTGCTTTTTTGTGTCAGGCTCACAGCGTATACTGTGCCCACTTGCCCAGTGGCACCACTCATATCTTGTTTAATAGTAGTGTAAGTGTACATTTAAGAAAAAAAAAATTTGACTGTGAAACATCAGTCTGCTTTTTTGTGTCAGGATCACAGCGTATACTGTGCCCACTTGCCCAGTGCCACCACTCATACCTTGTTTAATAGTAGTGTAAGTGTACATTTAAAAAAAAAAAACTTTTTGGACTGTGAAACATCAGTCTGCTTTTTTGTGTCAGGCTCACAGCGTGTACTGTGCCCACTTGCCCAGTGCCACCACTCATATCTTGTTTAATAGTAGTGTAAGTGTACATTTAAAAAAAAAAACACTTTTTGGACTGTGAAACATCAGTCTGCTATTTTGTGTCAGGCTCACAGCGTATACTGTGCCCACTTGCCCAGTGCCACCACTCATATCTTGTTTAATAGTAGTGTAAGTGTACATTTAAAAAAAAAAAACTTTTTGGACTGTGAAACATCAGTCTGCTTTTTTGTGGCAGGCTCAAAGCGTATACTGTGCCCACTTACACAGTGCCACCACTCATATCTTGTTTAATAGTAGTGTAAGTGTACATTTAAAAAAAAAAAAAATTTTGACTGTGAAACATCAGTCTGCTTTTTTGTGTCAGGCTCACAGCGTATACTGTGCCCACTTGCCCAGTGCCACCACTCATATCGCAGAGCTCAGCAGTGTGGCATTCTTTTGTGTATCTTGCCCAGTGCCACCACTCATACCTTGTTTAATAGTAGTGTAAGTGTACATTTAAAAAAAAAAACTTTTTGGACTGGGAAACATCAGTCTGCTTTTTTGTGTCAGGCTCACAGCGTGTACTGTGCCCACTTGCCCAGTGCCACCACTCATATCTTGTTTAATAGTAGTGTAAGTGTACATTTTTAAAAAAAAACACTTTTTGGACTGTGAAACATCAGTCTGCTATTTTGTGTCAGGCTCACAGCGTATACTGTGCCCACTTGCCCAGTGCCACCACTCATATCTTGTTTAATAGTAGTGTAAGTGTACATTTAAAAAAAAAAATAATAATTTTGACTGTGAAACATCAGTCTGCTTTTTTGTGTCAGGCTCACAGCGTATACTGTGCCCACTTGCCCAGTGCCACCACTCATATCTAAAAATGACAGACAGAGGCAGGCCACCCCGCAGATGCTGTCGTGGTCATGGTGCTGTGATTCCCTTTGGCCCTAGAATAATGCCCAGTGTTCAGAGGCCACGTACCATGAACTCGAAAAGTTCTGAGGACATAGTTGACTTTTTAACACAGGACACCCAATCTTATATAGCTTCCGCTTGGAACCTTGATGCACCATCCTCCTCCAGCTTAGCTTCAGGCACCTCTCAAGTTACCACTCGCCTGCCTGCCGCCACCACCAACACTAGCACCACAGCCGCTTCACTTGATCTGTTAGAGGAGTTATTTAAACATCAGTTTGAAGAAATGAGTGATGCACAACCATCATTGACAGAGGATGTAGATAACAGTGATATGTCTCAGTCAGGCAGCATTACAGACATGGACATACGGTGTGATGATGATGATGATGTTGTACCCGCTGCTGCTTCTTTTGTTGATTTGTCAGATACAAGTGAAGCGGTTGATGATGACGATGCGTCCATGGATGTCATGTGGGTGCCCGCTAGAAGAGAAGAAGAACAGGGGGAAAGTTCAGATGGGAGACAGAGAGGAGGAGATGCGTTGGAAGCAGGGGGAGGTCATCGCAAGGAGCTAGTGGCACAGTCAGACAGCATGCATCAGCACCCGGGGTCAGCCACACAGCATGCCAATCAACGCATGCTGTTGCCACCACCAGAATGCCGTCATTACAGAGCTCAGCAGTGTGGCATTCTTTTGTGTATCTTGCCCAGTGCCACCACTCATATCTGGTGTAACAGTAGTGTAAATTTTAAAAAAAAACTTTTTTGACTGTGAAACATCAGTCTGCTTTTTTGTGTCAGGTTCACAGCGTATACTGTGCCCACTTGCCCAGTGCCACCACTCATATCTTGTTTAATAGTAGTGTAAGTGTACATTTAAAAATAAAAAACTTTTTTGACTGTGAAACATCAGTCTGCTTTTTTGTGTCAGGCTCACAGCGTAAACTGTGCCTACTTGCCCAGTGGCACCACTCATATCTTGTTTAATAGTAGTGTAAGTGTACATTTAAAAAAACAAAAAACTTTTTGGACTGTGAAACATCAGTCTGCTTTTTTGTGTCAGGCTCACAACGTATACTGTGCCTACTTGCCCAGTAGCACCACTCATATCTTGTTTAATAGTAGTTTCTATAAAGAAGCAGAGAAGGAATCACATAGCATAATTCTGTGAGATATACCAAGTAACAAATAGATAACTCAGATGCACTCACGTTTAGTAAAGCATCAAGATGTGATGCGGGCTGGGCATGCCGGAACCTTAGAGTTGTCCGGTAAAACTCTCCTCTCAGGCAAGATCTCCCCCAATGCCAGATGGTAATCACAGGATAATGGTGCTGTTTGATTCAGGTGTATTATCAACTCCAGCAATATCAAGTGTAAAAACCAAGCAGGAATGTCCAGACAAGCAAAGTAGCAAGTAGTATAAAATAAAAGTGTTTATTTTAACACATTTAAAAACACAGCAACGCGTTTCTCAGTATCCAGTACTGTCCTCAGGCTGATCACTGGATACTGAGAAACGCGTTGCTGTGTTTTTAAATGTGTTAAAATAAACACTTTTATTTTATACTACTTTGCTTGTCTGGACATTCCTGCTTGGTTTTTACACTTGATATTGCTGGAGTTGATAATACACCTGAATCAAACAGCACCATTATCCTGTGATTACCATCTGGCATTGGGGGAGATCTTGCCTGAGAGGAGAGTTTTAACGGACAACTCTAAGGTTCCGGCATGCCCAGCCCGCATCACATCTTGATGCTTTACTAAACGTGAGGGCATCTGAGTTATCTATTTGTTACTTGGTATATCTCACAGAATTATGCTATGTGGCGCCTTCTCTGCTTCTTTATAGAAATTTCTTGATGTGGATGGCCTTATACCTAGAGGAGAGCTGCCAGATATCGTTATAACCTCACCCTGGATACTTTTGTGACCATTTTGTATATTCGGGACTTTTTGTACTCATATATATATATGTGTGTCTATAACCCTGCTATATTCATTTATAGGTTACTATTGGTTTAACTCTACCTGTGGCGAACCATTATATTGTATATATATATATTGATTGTACACTACCATCTGGTGACACCATTTGAGTCATATTTACTGCATACTCTATATGATAGCGCCCCTATATTATACTAAGTTTGGGTATTTTATATTGTGTTTAATAGTAGTGTAAGTGTACATTTAAAAAAAAACAAAAAACTTTTTGGACTGTGAAACATCAGTCTGCTTTTTTGTGTCAGGCTCACAGCGTATACTGTGCCTACTTGCCCAGTGCCACCACTCATATCTTGTTTAATAGTAGTGTAAGTGTACATTTTAAAAAATAAAAACTTTTTGGACTGTGAAACATCAGTCTGCTTTTTTGTGTCAGGCTCACAGCGTATACTGTGCCCAATTGCCCAGTGGCACCACTCATATCTTGTTTAATAGTAGTGTAAGTTTACATTTAAAAAAAACAACTTTTTGGATTGTGAAACATCAGTCTGCTTTTTTGTGTCAGGCTCACAGCGTATACTGTGCCCACTTGCCCAGTGGCACCACTCATATCTTGTTTAATAGTAGTGTAAGTGTACATTTAAAAAAACAAAAAACTTTTTGGACTGTGAAACATCAGTCTGCTTTTTTGTGTCAGGCTCACAGCGTGTACTGTGCCCACTTGCCCAGTGCCACCACTCATATCTTGTTTAATAGTAGTGTAAGTGTACATTTAAAAAAAAAAAAAACTTTTTGGACTGTGAAACATCAGTCTGCTTTTTTTGTGTCAGGCTCACAGCATATACTGTGCCTACTTGCCCAGTGCCACCACTCATATCTTGTTTAATAATAGTGTAAGTGTACATTTTAAAAAATAAAAATTTTTTGAACTGTGAAACATCAGTCTGCTTTTTTGTGTCAGGCTCACAGCGTATACTGTGCCCACTTGCCCAGTGGCACCACTCATATCTTGTTTAATAGTAGTGTAAGCGTACATTTAAAAAAAAAAAAAATTTGACTGTGAAACATCAGTCTGCTTTTTTGTGTCAGGATCACAGCGTATATTGTGCCCACTTGCCCAGTGCCACCACTCATACCTTGTTTAATAGTAGTGTAAGTGTACATTTAAAAAAAAAAAACTTTTTGGACTGTGAAACATCAGTCTGCTTTTTTGTGTCAGGCTCACAGCGTGTACTGTGCCCACTTGCCCAGTGCCACCACTCATATCTTGTTTAATAGTAGTGTAAGTGTACATTTAAAAAAAAAAAACTTTTTGGACTGTGAAACATCAGTCTGCTATTTTGTGTCAGGCTCACAGCGTATACTGTGCCCACTTGCCCAGTGCCACCACTCATATCTAAAAATGACAGACAGAGGCAGGCCACCCCGCAGGTGCCGTCGTGGTCATGGTGCTGTGATTCCCTTTGGCCCTAGAATAATGCCCAGTGTTCAGAGGCCACGTACCATGAACTCGAAAAGTTCTGAGGACATAGTTGACTTTTTAACACAGGACACCCAATCTTCTATAGCTTCCGCTTGGAACCTTGATGCACCATCCTCCTCCAGCTTAGCTTCAGGCACCTCTCAAGTTACCACTCGCCTGCCTGCTGCCACCACCAGCACTAGCACCACAGCCGCTTCACTTAATCTGTCAGAGGAGTTATTTAAACATCAGTTTGAAGAAATGAGTGATGCGCAACCATCATTGACAGAGGATGTAGATAACAGTGATATGTCTCAGTCAGGCAGCATTACAGACATGGACATACGGTGTGATGATGATGATGTTGTACCCGCTGCTGCTTCTTTTGTTGATATGTCAGATACAAGTGAAGCGGTTGATGATGACGATGCGTCCATGGATGTCATGTGGGTGCCCGCTAGAAGCGAAGAAGAACAGGTGGAAAGTTAAGATGGGGAGACAGAGAGGAGGAGATGAGTTGGAAGCAGGGGGAGGTCATCGCAAGGAGCTAGTGGCACAGTCAGACAGCATGCATTGGCACCCGGGGTCAGCCACACAGCATGCCAATCAACGCATGCTGTTGCCACCACCAGAATGCCGTCATGGCAGAGCTCAGCAGTGTGGCATTTTTTGTGTGTATCTGCCTCTGACAACAGCGATGCAATTTGCAACCTGTGCCAAAAGAAACTGAGTCGTGGGAAGTCCAACACCCACCTAGGTACAACTGCTTTGCGAAGGCACCTGATCGCACATCACAAACGCCTATGGGATCAACACATGAGTACAAGCAGCACACAAACTCAAAGCCGCCATCTTCCTCCTGGTCCAGCATCTTCAGCCACGTTAACCAATGCTGTCCTCCTTGCCCCCTCTCAACCATCCGCCACTCCGTCTCTGGTGTCTGTCAAGGACATGTTTGAGCGTAAGAAGCCAATGTCACAAAGTCACCCCCCTTGCCCGGCGTCTGACAGCTGGCTTGTCTGAACTGTTAGCCCGCCAGCTTTTACCATACAAGCTGGTGGAGTCTGAGGCGTTCAAAAAATTTGTAGCTATTGGGACACCGCAGTGGAAGGTACCCGGCCGAAATTTCTTTTCACGAAAGGCAATCCCCAACCTGTACTCGATTGTGCAAAAGGAAGTAATGGCATGTCTGGCACACAGTGTTGGGGCAAGGGTCCATCTGACCATTGATACCTGGTCTGCAAAGCACAAAGCATGGTCAGGGCAGGTATATCACCTACACTGTGCATTGGGTAAACCTGATGATGGCTGCCAAGCATGGAATGCGTGGCTCTGCAGAGGAGTTGGTGACACCGCCACGACTTGTAGGCAGGCCTGCTGCCACCTCCTCTACTCCTCCTACTCCATCCTCTTCCATATCCTCCTCGGCTGAGTCCTCTTCTGCTGCTGCGTCTTGCTCCAAATCAACGGCACCCCTCCCAGCTCCCCAGGTACTATTCCACATCCCGGATACGGCAGTGTCATGCCGTCTTGGGTTTGACTTGCCTGAAAGCAGAGAGTCACACCGGACCAGCACTCCTGTCCGCCCTGAACGCACAGGTGAATCAGTGGCTGACTCCGCACCAACTGGAGATTGGCAAAGTGGTTAGTGACAACGGAAGCAATTTGTTGGCACATGTGCCGTGCATGGCACATTTGTGTAATCTGAACGTACAACGCTTTGTGCATAAGTACCCAGGCTTACAGGACGTCCTGAAGCAGGCCAGGAAGGTGTGTGGCCATTTCAGGCGTTCCTACACGGCCATGGCGCACTTTTCAGATATCCAGCGGCAAAACAACATGCCAGTGAGGTGCTTGATTTGCGACAGCCCGACACGTTGGAATTCAACACTCCTAATGTTTGACCGCCTGCTCCAACAAGAAATAGCCGTTAACGACTATTTGTATGAACGGGGTGCTAGGACAGCCTCTGCGGAGCTGGCAATTTTTTTGCCACATTACTGGATGCTCATGCGCAATGCCTGTAGGCTCATGCGTCCTTTTGAGGAGGTGACAAACCTAGTCAGTCGCACCGAAGGCACCATCAGCGAAATCATACCATTTGTTTTCTTCCTTGAGCGTGCCCTGCAAAGAGTGCTGGATCCGGCCGTAGATGAGCGTGAAGAGGAAGAGTTGTGATCAACATCACCACCAGAAACAGCCTTATCAGCATCGCTTGCTGGACCAGCGGCAACGCTGGAAGAGGATTGTGAGGAAGAGGAGTCAGAGGAGGAATGTGGCTTTGAGGAGGAGGAGGAAGACCAACCACAACAGGCATCCCAGGGGAAGAAGATACCTTCAGTGAGGTCACTGAGGATGAGGAACAGGACATGAGTAGCTCGGCATCCAACCTTGTGCAAATGGGGTCTTTCATGCTGTCGTGCCTGTTGAGGGACCCTCGTATAAAAAATCTGAAAGAGAACGACCTGTACTGGGTGTCCACGCTACTAGACCCCCGGTATAAGCATAAAGTGCCTGAAATGTTACAGAATTACCGCAAGTCGGAAAGGATGCAGCAGTTCCAAAAGAAATTAAAAACTATGCTTTGCTTTACACAGCGTATAAGGGTGATGTCACAGCACAACGGGAATCTAACAGGGGAAGAGGTGAAAGTAATCCTCTGACTCCCATGACCACGCTGGCAAGGACAGGACGCTTTACAGACGTGTTGTTGATGGAGGACATGCAAAGCTTTTTAAGTCCTATGCATCGCCACAGCCCTTCGGGGTCCACCCTCAGAGAACGACTCAACCGACAGGTAGCAGACTACCTCGCCTTAACTGCAGATATCGACACTCTGAGGAGCGATGAACCCCTTGACTACTGGGTGTGCAGGCTTGACCTGTGGCCTGAGCTATCCCAATTTGTGATAGAACTTCTGGCCTGCCCCGCTTCAAGTGTCCTGTCAGAAAGGACCTTCAGTGCAGCAGGAGGTATTGTCACTGAGAAGAGAAGTCGCCTAGGTCAAAAAAGTCTAGATTACCTCACCTTTATTTAGATGAATGAGGGATGGATCCCGAAGGGATTGACATTGGGTGATACATTCGACTAAAAAAGGCCTGATGAGATGAGCTGCCTTGGGCTAAAAATGGTCCACACGCTGGTGTATTTTATCTCTGAATGCCAGATGACTTGCGTGACTTATCCACCACCAACTAGGGTTCAAGGCGCAATGTTTTAGGGCACTTTCTGCCTGGGAAACAAACAGCAATTTTTCTGGCCTGTGTACATGCCTAATTTTTCTGGCCTCTGGTGCAGCACTGTGGCTTCAAAAACCAAACCAATAAAAAAGGCACATAACAGGGATTAAACTGATAGGAATAGTACTACTTAACACACCACTCCTATCTGGTGGCACATTAGATTGCACGCACAGTGCCCCAAATTTGAAGTAGGAGGACCGACCAAGCATCTTTTTCCATCTCCCGGTTCCTAAAATCCATGCCATATACACGTCCCCTGATAGGGGACGTAACAGGGATTAAACTGATAAGAATAGTACTACTTAACACACCACTCATATCTGGTGGCACAGTAGATTGCACGCGCAGTGCCCCAAATTTGAAGTAGGAGGACCGACCTAGCATCTTTTTCCATCTCCCGGTTCCTAAAATCCATGCCATATACACGTCCCCGGATAGGGGACGTAACAGGGATTAAACTGATAAGAATAGTACTACTTAACACACCACTCATATCTGGTGGCATGGTAGATTGCACGTGCAGTGCCCCAAATTTGAAGTAGGAGGACTTACCAAGCATCTTTTTCCATCTCCTGGTTCCTAAAATCCATGCCATATACACATCCCCTGATAGGGGACGTAACAAGGATTAAACTGATAGGAATAGTACTACTTAACACACCTTATAATAACGCAGAGAGAGGCAACGCAGAGAGAGGAGTCTAAAGAAGAGGAGTCAGAGGAGGAAGTTGGCTTTTAGGAGATGGATGACCAAACACAGCAGGTGTCCCAGGGGGCTTTTTGTCACCTTTCGGGGACCCTTGGTGTTGTACGTGGCTGCGTGGAGGAAGAGACCTTCAATGACATTAGTGAGGACAAGGAACGGGACATGGCTAGCTTGGTATCCAACCTTGTGCAAACGGGGAGTTTGCGGTTGTGCAAATGGACTGTTTGCGGTTGTTTGCGGTGCGTTAAACGTGGAGTTTGGTCTGTCACTGTGAAGCGGGCGTAACCCTTAGACTACCTGATCGATGCAACATCATACCTGATGTTTTAAAGCATGTTATTCCAAACAATTTAGGAATGTTAGGTGATTTATGCCCTTTATGGCTTAAAACTAGATTCTGCATCAACTATGTAATTTTCCATGGATGTTTTGCCATGGATCCCCTTCTGGCATGCCACAGTCCAGGTGTTAGACCCCTTGAAACAACTTTTCCATCACTATTGTGGCCAGAAAGAGTCCCTGTAGGTTTTAAAGTTTGCCTGCCTATTGAAGTCTATGGCGGTTCGCCTGGTTCGCCCGTTCGCGAACAGTTGTGGAAGTTCGCGTTTGACGTTCGCGAGCCAAAATTTTTAGGTTCGCGACATCACTAACAATTATCCACTTTACCTGCTGGAGTATATAACATTGTTTACAAGTATACCCTTATTACCCTTATTTTTTATTTTAAAATAGTTTATTTATCCTGTGGTATCTCCACCTATTCATAAGGTTTTTGGCCTTAAAGGCAAGCTGTGTAAACACAGTCATCATATGAAATGAAACTCCCAGTGGGGTATACAAGAGATTAGGTAATACAATGTTAAACTTAAAGTATTGGTGACTGATTTACAGACAGATATAATATATGTATATGTACACAATGTGCTAAAGGTATGAGATCAGATTATATCTACAAGCTCCAACCATTGTATTTGATTGTGGCTTCAAAACACAAAATAAGAATTCATATACACAAATAAACCGTAAAAATAGAATTTCATACATTTTATACTCTGCTGCTGATATCTAAAAGGAATTGGAAACACATTAAAGGACCAACATATTATACTATACTGTCCCTTTAAGAGTCTGTACTGATTCGTTAAAAAGCTCCATCAAAGGACTGAGATAAGTGGCCAGTTTACATCAGCTTACATACAAGGTCCTCACACATGTCAAATGTATATTCATATAACAGGGTCGAGTATGCCAAAATGTGGAATGGGTATTAAAGTAAAGATCTATTTGTTGTAGACTGTCCTTTTAAATGTATATAACTTTTGACAGTGTATAGATGCATCTATTTAAATGTATTATTATATTTAGACATGACTGCATCTAAATTTTATTTTTGCAAAACATTTCCATTGCATATTTACTATTAGAATAGTGTGTATTACATGTATTCATCAATGATAAGAGCAGTATTCTAAAAGTAAATATGTCAACTATCTAGTTGTTGTTGTTGTTAATTGTTTGTGATGGCTATTTCATTTGTAGTGAAAGGGACATGCAACCCAAAGTTAATCTTTCATGATTCCGTCCTAGCAAAGCATTACTGGGAGCTATCTGCTTATTTGCGGGTGGCCAACAATGCATAGTTGCAATAGTTAGCCAGATGTCTTCAGATACTTCACAGTATTACATAGCTGCTGCTTAAAATAAAGAATGAAATAAAAAAATGAAGTATATGTTAATATGTAATAGAAATACATGCTCTATTTGAGATATTGGGGGGTAGTTATCAACGTGTCAACTTTCCTGCCTTCGCCAGCCCAATACGCCCGCCTAAGCTCGCCTCACATCGCCACAGCGGACCTGAAAAATTTCGCCTAAGTTATCAAATAAAGCTGTCAAAAAGCCGCGCACCAAGTACGGGGCGATGAGCAGCGGACTGTGAGACTTATCACTCATCCAATCTCGCTGCTCTTCGGCTTTTTCACAGCTTTCTTGCTAGCCTGTCACTAAGCACCCACACTAACTACACTGTTCTACCCCCTATACCGGCGCCCCCGGAGCCCCCAGCAACTAAATAAAGTTACTAACCCCTAAACCACCGCTCCTAGACCCTGACGCAACTCTTATAAATGTATTAACCCCTAAACCGCCGCTCCTAGACCCTGCCGCAACTCTTATAAATGTTTTAACCCCTAAACCGCCGCTCCTAGACCCTGCCGCAACTCTTATAACTGTATTAACCCCTAAACCGCCCACCACCACCTACATTATACCTAGTAACTTCTATCCTGCCCCCCACTACACCGCCGTTCTGATCAGCCAATAGAATGCGAGCTCAATCTTATTGGCTGATTGGATCAGCCAATCAGATTGAACTTGAATCTGATTGGCTGATTCAATCAGCCAATCAGATTTTTCCTACCTTAATTCCGATTGGCTGATAGAATCCTATCAGCCAATTGGAATTGAAGGGACGCCATCTTGAATGACGTCCCTTAAAGGAGCCTTCATTCGTCGGTAGTCCGTCGGGAAAGAAGGATGTTCCGCGTCGGCGGGATGAAGATTGAAGACCCGGCTTGGAAGATGACATCGCCCGGATAGAAGACTTCTTCAGCACCTCTTGGAAGATGACATCGCCCGGATGGAAGAGTTCTTCAGCGCCGCTTGGAGGATCACTTCATCGGATGGAAGATTTCTTCAGCGCCGCTTGGAGGATCACTTCTGCTGCTCCGGGTCTCCTCTTCGGTTCCATCGCTGCTCGGCTGAGTGAAGACGACTAAAGGTAGGATGATCTTCAGGGGATTAGTGTTAGGTTATTTTAAGGGGGGTTTGGGTTAGATTAGGGGTATGTGGGTGGTGGGTTTTAATGTTGGGGGGGTTGTATTTTTCTTTTACAGGCAAAAGAGCTGAATTCTTTGGGGCATGCCCCCACAAAAGGCCCTTTTAAGGGCTGGTAAGGTAAAAGAGCTTTGAACTTTTTAAATTTAGAATAGGGTAGGGCATTTTTTTTATTTTGGGGGGCTTTGTTATTTTATTAGGGGGCTTAGATTAGGTGTAAGTAGCTTAAAATTGTTGAAAATTTTTTAAAATGTTTGTAACTTATTTTTTTTATTTTTTGTAACTTAGCTTTTTTTTTGTACTTTAGTTAGTTTATGTAATTGTATTTAATTGTAGTTATTTGAAGTTAATTTATTTAATTCATTTAAAGATAGTGTAGTGTTAGGTTTAATTGTAACTTAGGTTAGGATTTATTTTACAGGTAATTTTGTATTTCTTTTAGCTAGGTAGTTATTAAATAGTTAATAACTATTTAATAACTATTCTAACTAGCTAAAATAAATACAAAGTTACCTGTAAAATAAATATAAATCCTAAGATAGCTACACTGTAATTATTAATTACATTGTAGCTATCTTAGGGTTTATTTTACAGGTAAGTATTTAGTTTTAAATAGGAATAATTTATTAAAGTATAGTGTAGTGTTAGGTGTAATTGTAACTTAGGTTAGTTTTTATTTTACAGGTTAATTTCTCTTTATTTTAGCTAGGTAAGCTATTAAATAGTGAATAACTATTTAATAGCTATTGTACCTAGTTAAAATAAATTGAAAGTGTAGCTATATTAGGGTTTATTTTAAAGGTAAGTATTTAGTTTTAAATAGGATTAATTTAGTTCATAATAGAAATATTATTTAGATTTATTTAATTAATATTTAAGTTAGGGGGGTGTTAGGGTTAGTGTTAGACTTAGGTTTAGGGGTTAATAAATTTATTACAGTGGCAGCGGTGTAGTGGAGGGCAGGATAGGGGTTAATAAATGTATTATAGGTGGCGACGGTGTAGGGGTGGCAGATTAGGGGGTTAATAAATTTAATATAGGTTGTGGCAGGGTCCGGGAGCAGCGGTTTAGGGGTTAATACATATATTATAGTTGCGGTGGGCTCCGGGAGCGGTGGTTTAGGGGTTAATAGATATATTATAGTTGCGGTGGGCTCCGGGAGCGGCGGTTTAGGGGTTAATACATATATTATAGTTGTGGTGGGCTCCGAGAGCGGCGGTTTAGGGGTTAATATGTATAGAGTAGCTTGCGGTGGGCTCCGGGAGCGGCGGTTTAGGAGTTAATATGTATAGAGTAGCTTGCGGTGGGCTCCGGGAGTGGCGGTTTAGGGGGTAATAACTTTATTTAGTTGCGGCGGTGTAGGGGGGCAGATAAGTGGTGTTTAGACTCGGGGTACATGTTAGGGGGTTAGGTGTAGACAGCTCCCATAGGAATCAATGGGATGTCTGGCAGCAGCGAACTTGTACTTTCGCTATGGTCAGACTCCCATTGATTCCTATGGGATCCGCCGCCTCCAGGGTGGCGGATTGAAAACCAGGTACGCTGGGCCATAAAAGTGCCGAGCGTACCTGCTAGTTTTTTGATAACTAGCAAAAGTAGTCAGATTGTGCCGTACTTGTGTGCGGAACATCTGGAGTGACGTAAGAATCGATTTGTGTCGGACTGAGTCCGGCGGATCGAAGTTTACGTCACAAAATTCTACTTTTGCCGGTCTGTAGCCTTTGATAACTAAGACGAATCAGCCTCGCCACAAATACGCTGCGGAATTCCAGCGTATTTGAGGTTGACGGCTTGATAACTAGGCCCCTTGGTCAATAATCACAACATTTATTAAAAAAAATGTCACTTTAATTTATCAAAGTAACATCTATTTTTAATACAAATAATACATTTCACCATTAGTAAAATATAGCATGGTAAACATATCTTTCAACACGATATTCGCATTTCTAAAAAGTAAAATAGAATTTCACACACTGTAACTTAGCATACAATTGATGTGCATTGTTGGTATTGTAAATTAATTAAATAAATAAGCACTGTCAATACTTGACAATGAGTAACAATATTTATTTAAGAAACAAGGAATACATACAATATTAACATTCTGGATTCGACAATATTATCAACATATTTATTTCAAAATTGAACAATGTTACACATCTATTGATCAATATTAAACTTTTAAATGTTTAATCAACATTTAATAATGTGACTGGATTATACAGGGAGTGCAGAATTATTAGGCAAATGAGTATTTTGACCACATCATCCTCTTTATGCATGTTGTCTTACTCCAAGCTGTATAGGCTCGAAAGCCTACTACCAATTAAGCATATTAGGTGATGTGCATCTCTGTAATGAGAAGGGGTGTGGTCTAATGACATCAACACCCTATATCAGGTGTGCATAATTATTAGGCAACTTCCTTTCCTTTGGCAAAATGGGTCAAAAGAAGGACTTGACAGGCTCAGAAAAGTCAAAAATAGTGAGATATCTTGCAGAGGGATGCAGCACTCTTAAAATTGCAAAGCTTCTGAAGCGTGATCATCGAACAATCAAGCGTTTCATTCAAAATAGTCAACAGGGTCGCAAGAAGCGTGTGGAGAAACCAAGGCGTAAAATAACTGCCCATGAACTGAGAAAAGTCAAGCGTGCAGCTTCCAAGATGCCACTTGCCACCAGTTTGGCCATATTTCAGAGCTGCAACATCACTGGAGTGCCCAAAAGCACAAGGTGTGCAATACTCAGAGACATGGCCAAGGTAAGAAATGCTGAAAGACGACCACCACTGAACAAGACACACAAGCTGAAACGTCAAGACTGGGCCAAGAAATATCTCAAGACTGATTTTTCTAAGGTTTTATGGACTGATGAAATGAGAGTGAGTCCTGATGGGCCAGATGGATGGGCCCGTGGCTGGATTGGTAAAGGGCAGAGAGCTCCAGTCCGACTCAGACGCCAGCAAGGTGGAGGTGGAGTACTTGTTTTGGCTGGTATCATCAAAGATGAGCTTGTGGGGCCTTTTCGGGTTGAGGATGGAGTCAAGCTCAACTCCCAGTCCTACTGCCAGTTTCTGGAAGACACCTTCTTCAAGCAGTGGTACAGGAAGAAGTCTGCATCCTTCAAGAAAAACATGATTTTCATGCAGGACAATGCTCCATCACACGCATCCAAGTACTCCACAGCGTGGCTGGCAAGAAAGGGTATAAAAGAAGAAAATCTAATGACATGGCCTCCTTGTTCACCTGATCTGAACCCCATTGAGAACCTGTGGTCCATCATCAAATGTGAGATTTACAAGGAGGGAAAACAGTACACCTCTCTGAACAGTGTCTGGGAGGCTGTGGTTGCTGCTGCACGCAATGTTGATGGTGAACAGATCAAAACACTGACAGAATCCATGGATGGCAGGCTTTTGAGTGTCCTTGCAAAGAAAGGTGGCTATATTGGTCACTGATTTGTTTTTGTTTTGTTTTTGAATGTCAGAAATGCATATTTGTGAATGTTGAGATGTTATATTGGTTTCACTGGTAAAAATAAATAATTGAAATGGGTATATATTTGTTTTTTGTTAAGTTGCCTAATAATTATGCACAGTCACCTGCACACACAGATATCCCCCTAAAATAGCTATAACTAAAAACAAACTAAAAACTACTTCCAAAACTATTCAGCTTTGATATTAATGAGTTTTTTGGGTTCATTGAGAACATGGTTGTTGTTCAATAATAAAATTAATCCTCAAAAATACAACTTGCCTAATAATTCTGCACTCCCTGTATTTACTATTGTGATATTAAATCAAATATATTTCAACTGTCAAATAACAACAAAATAGCTTAATATTTAACGGATTCCGTATATTATATATGCGTCACATACACATTACATTCCCATAAATTCTAAATAAAAGTTTACATGCCAAATGTAGTCATAGCACCCCTAGGAGGTATGTGTATGTAAGTTACAAATATATGAATACATCAACCATTAAGTAACGGCCAATCATAATTCATCACACAAGCAAGACTTGAGTCAGTATGGCCTCACAGACATGCTAACAAAATTACAGTATTTTATTTAATCAGATGTACAGATAGCATGTTCCATGGTGTATCTCATGTTTATTTCCCCATATAAAAGTACATTTCACATAGCTATTTTCGTCAGTTCTCTTATGCCTGTATTTTGTCAGGATGTCTACTCCCAGGTTCACCAGAGAGGAAAGTGCTGAACTGGTGTACGCGGTTGAGGAGTTTTATCCTCAGCTTTATGGGAGGTTGACGACTGGGCTGGTTAAAAATGCCACCTGGGCGTCTGTTGCCCTCTCTGTTAATGGGGTGGCAGATGTCCAGAGGACAGCCCTGCAGATGACTTGGAGATTCTGGGATATGTGGTTGCGGCTGTGGAATAAAGTCCGCCTCATGAGGGAGTGGACTCGGAGAGGTGAGGAAAATATAGAATTAAAAATAAGGATTTTGCTTTAAAAATAGTCAGCTAGATTACGAGATTTGCGTTATGGCTGCTCGCTAATTTTGTGTACATTATTTTCATTGCGCATCTTTCATAACGTAGGTATTACGAGTCTGAAAAGAACTTTGTAACGTGTCGCAGTAACACGAGTACCGCGTTTATTTCACAAGCGTAATCATGGGCGCATAATGAATTCTTCCATAGAGATCAATGTAAAATGAACAATACACAGATTTTTCATCTAACACTCGATCTCACGTGAAATACACATTGCTCTGTCATATTATGGACATGGACAAGAAAAACAGTCAGCTCAAATGTACAAACAACAATCACTCACGCAACATAGCACATACGCATTCAACAGTCATAATGGGAAACAACTCATACCACAAAACATTTACACTCGGAAAATACATTGCGATCTGCAACACGGAACAGAAAAAAATTAAAACAGATTTGCACACTGATACACAAACAAAACATTCGCATTGACGATTACGAAACATTATTACAAAGAAAAAACTTAACTCTTAACAAATACGACACCATCACAAATCAACATTTAGATTTGGGAGATAATACATTTGGAGAATGTTAGGCAAAACGATCACTATGACATCTTCACATTATACACATTCCACAAATACATATGTGTATTTACAAACTCAATATGAGCATGCGCAAATTAAAACAACTAATACACATTGCACACATACAAATCAAAAAGGAACCACACCTGGACATCGTTTAGTTTGCAAACCGGTACATCAGTAAACATTTACATAGGGTGTATAAGCACGCTAGAAACATAGCTTCTTTGACTGTATTGCTTTTCGAGTTAGGTGCAGGTCTAAGTGTTGGAGGGTTTGAAGAGATTAGAGAGAGATTAGAGAGAGAGAGAGAGAAAGATTAGAGAGAGAGAGATTAGAGAGAGAGTTAGTGTGAGAGTTAGTTTTTGAAAGAGAGTGAGTTAGTGAGAGAGATAGAGAGCGTTAGTGAGCGAGAGTTTGTTTTGGTGAGTGTGCGAGTGCTGTTTTTTGGTACATTCCTTATATAAACACATTTACACGCAAACACATTCAATACATACATACAATTATCACTAACACTACATACACTCCATACTCCATTCCCTTTCATCCTACACTCGATACCCCATTCCCTTTCATCCCATGCCCCATTCCTTTTCATCCCATACCCATCACATAGTTAGATTTTGTTTCATTTACACCAATTTGTTTACATATCCTCATTTTCATCTTTTTTACCATATACGTTTGTTTGTTTAATACTACTTACCCTCTTTTTTTTATCCCAGTCCCACTTTGAGCACTTTTTACTTTTAGTTCATTATTTTGACCCCCTTTCATTTGGACACATTCACATTTTGATTGAGTATGGCGGGATGGAGGGATAAGGAGCAGATTAGCCCGGAACTATTAGAGCTCATTAGGCAGGAGTTTAGGGATGAGCTTATGGAGGAGGTTAGGCAGGAGAGATGGAGGAGGAGAGGAAGCGGTAGAGGAACTAGAGAGGAAGTGGGAGAAGGAGAGGAAGAGGCCAGTGGTGTGCAGCATAGACAGGGCGATTTACAGTCTGGGGAACAGAGGCTCACATCGCAGGGGAAGCCCAGGCAGAGGGAGGACAGATATACCATGGAGGAGAAGGAGGCCCTTATAGAAGCTTATATGGAGAGGGCTATGAGGCTGCAGGCACAGAGGGCAGCCCCTTTGGATAAGAAGAAGTTGTGGATGGATATCACAAATGCCGTTAATGCAGTGGGGGACTATAAGAGGGATGTAAAGTCTATCCAGCACCGTTACCAGGACTGCAGAGCTGAATTTAAGAAGAAACTTAAAAGGGAGAGGGAATACCATGCAGCGACTGGTGGCGGTCCGGAACAAACCTTTGTCTACAGTCGCTGGGGCGAAATGCTGTATCCCAACATCTCCGAGGTAGCCATAGTCGGTATCGGAAGAGTTGATACCGGGAACCTGCGCCTCTTATCTGCAGCTAAGCTCATTTAATAATCTATTTACATCCACCTCATAACCCACTCACACGCAAAAAAAATACAGATAGGACTAACACAATAAACCGTTTTTAAACATTATTACATAAACACATTCACAATTAACTTAAGAAAGTTGCATTTGAAGAAAAGCCATCACATTAGTAGCTAGTCTACAGATTAGGTGTGCATTTCAACAGATTTAAGACAAACGCAAAAAGACATTTAGATTGACCATATAGATATCAGAAAGATGGGTTTGCAAATACGGAAATCATATTGATTGCTTTGGCTTACAATTGAATTACGAAGGCAGCTTCATTAACATTTACATCTTTATTCAGAACTGTGTCTGAGACCAGGGAGGAGGAAGCACAACACCAACAGGCTCCTCCTTCACCCAGGCATGAGAGTGGTGCAGATGACTCACCACCTAGGGGAGAAATGGAAGACATCCCTTAAGAAGCCCCCACTGCAGAAGAGATCCCTGCAGACCCCCGTGTACCAGTAGCCGCCGTGCACCAGCAGTTCCTCCTGAGGAGATTATCCCCCCAGAATTGCCAGAGGTGGAGAGCCTGAGGAACTTATTCAAAGAGATGCATGCCTCCCGGATGGAACAGGTGGAATACAGGGTGTTCATGACAGGAGTAATGAACCAACTGATCAAAGTACAAACTAATATCTTGAATACACTAAATAATATGTTGCAAATCCTCCGGGAGGTACCAAGCAGAATGGGGGAAAGAGCGTCTGCTCCTGGACCATCTTCTCCTGGGCATCCATCTTCTCCTCTGCCTCAATCTCCTCCACAGCCTGGTGATCCCTTAACCACTCGTAGTACTCCTCCTCCCCTTCTTCCACAACCATCTCCTAGGAGAACTCATCGGAGGGGTCAGTTGCCCTCCCCAGAGCCTCCGTCTCATGGGAAGAAGATAAGGAGGAGTAAGTAATTATGTATATACATATATATATATTTTTTATTTAATGTGTAAAGGATAGGTATGTGATTATGTTGTCTTCTTACACTTGTGGAGCACACTCTGTATTGAATAGGCTTCTATGGGACCGGGTCCATGGAGGAATATTGTTTGCAGAATGTGTTTTACAAGTGTGTGGAGACAACATCATCACATGCTGTCCTTGTTGATTAAATTGATTGTTTTTTGCGTTGTGATGTCCAAGCTGTTCTCCTAATACAAAATATTGACCATTACTATTTGATAATAAGCCTGTATGCCATATTTCTCTCAATGTTTTAAATAAAGTGTATATATTTTCAAGCTACATTATAGTGTTTTAATCATTTATGAAATAGATTTCATTTAAAAGGTGTATAAAAAAAGAACATTCGCTTACATGATTTTGACAGAGCATAACATTTTAAACAACATTGACGTTTAATCATATTCGGAGAAGTTATCTTATTAGCCTTTGCTGAACGATTTATCTAGGAAAGCTCAGGAGCAGTCAAGAACATAGCTTACATCTGCTGATTAGTGGATGCATATATCTACCGATTGTCATCGCCTCACCCATGTGTTCACTTAAAACAGTAATGTATTGATGCTCCTTCAAAACATTATACCAAGAGTCTGAAGAACATTTTGAGAATAGAAGAGAATAGGAAACTTGCTTATCATTGCATGTTTCACATAACTAATGGAAGATACATTTAGGATTTCATGTCCCTATAAGAGTTACGTTTGAAAGATATGCTCATAGTACTATATTTGGAGAAAAACAATGTGGAATCGATACATGACAAGATATTGAGCATTTACATTAAGAAGAAATATCAGGACATAACATATAGAATAAGTAGACATCTCATACATATTTATCAGATGATAAATGTCAATGCATATTAAATAATGAAAATACAAAAGCGCATGTTTAGGATTCGGAATTATATATGTAGAAAATTAAACACTACAAAATAATTATTTGGTACATTTAAAATATTGGTGACAAACATATTAAACAAGATGGAGTATATTCATCGTTGAACTTTCAGGAATTAACACATTGGGGCATATCTATCAAGCTTCGAATGGAGCTTTATGGCCCATGTTTCTGGCGAGTCTTCGCTCTGATGAGGTGGACAGAAATGACCACAATTCAACCTGATCGAGTACGATCAGGTTGATTGACACCCCCTGCTGGCGGCCGATTGGCTGCGAATCTGCAGGGAGCTGCATTGCACCAGCAACTCACAAGAGCTGCTGGCGCAATGCTGAATACGGAGAGTGTATTGCTCTCCGCATTCAGCGAGGTCTGGCGGACCTGATCCACACTGTCAGATCAGGTCCGCCAGACCTTTGATAAATAGGCCTCATTGCCGTTTTTTCCACTAGACAACCAGCAATAGATATGTATTTGCTCTTTATCATCTATGTTTCAACAATGTACATGATTGACACAATCCATAATCCAAGAAAATCATGGTTTCAAACTTGTGTTCTCATTCGCAAATGTGGTAAATCCAATATTGCGGGACAACATCATCCAATCAAAGGACGGATTTAACACCTTTACATGAGACATCTTACGTAACATGGCACATCCGAGATCACGTAAAAACATCCTCACAAAAATAGTGTTCACTAAAAACAAGAGACTTCCCAGATCCTCTAAAAGAAGCTGTGGTAAAACCACTCCTAAAGAAACCTTTATTAGACCCAGACTGCATGACTAATTACAGACCAGTATCCAACCTCCCATTTCTGGGGAAAATAATTGAAAAAGTAGTGGCAACTCAACTGGAAGCCCATCAATCACACCTAAACATATTCGATCCTTTCCAGTCAGGCTTCAGATGCCGCCACAGCACTGAAACAGCGCTAGTACGAGTGCTAAATGATCTCCTCATGGCAAGAGACAAAGGTGATTACTCCATTCTAATCCTCCTGGATCTCTCAGCTGCATTTGACACCATTGACCATAGGATTCTAATAGAGCGCTTGCAGTACATCTGTGGTCTAGGAGGCACAGTCCTTAACTGGTTTAAATCTTTCCTTGCTGGTAGATCACAGAGAGTAATATCAGGATCAAGCTCATCAGCACCAACAGAACTAGCCTGCGGAGTTCCACAAGGATCTATCCTGTCTCCCATGCTATTCGCAATTTACTTACTACCACTGAGGGACATCATTAACCGACATGGCCTAAGGTATCATTGTTACGCTGATGACACACAACTCTACTTCTCCTTTGCTCCAGATACTACAGACCCAGCATGCCGCATAAACAGTTGCTTAACAGACCTCATCGAATGGATGAATGCTAGCTATCTCAAAGTGAACCCGGACAAAACAGAGTTACTCTTGGTGAGGGGACCCCGAGCATCAAAAATATCCCACAATCACCCAACTGGCCTGGAGCTTGGAGGCTCTGAACTCGTTAGTTCAGCAAAAGTACGAAACCTCGAAGTGCTGATTGACGCTGGACTATCTTTTAAACAGCAGATTTCCTCCATAATAAAATCTGCCTACTTTCATCTGAAAAACATAGCCAGGATACAACACTTAATTCCCCCGGATGATATGCCAACATTAATCCATGCATTTGTATCCTCTAGGCTAGATTACTGCAATGCACTTTACTTGGGCCTCCCAAAAAAAGAAATCCATCACCTTCAGACAGTACAAAATGCAGCAGCCAGACTATTGACCAATCAAACTTGCTCCTGCCACATAACACCTGTTCCCCACTCCCTGCATTGGCTTCCAATTAAATGGCGAACATATTTTAAAATTGGCCTGCTGACTTTCAAAGCCTTAAACAACCAAGGCCCACAGTACCTGAAAGAGCTCCTGACACCCTTCATCTCATCCCGTTCACTTAGGTCAGTCAACACATCCCTCCTCTCCGTGCCAAGAATAAGGACAAACTCAGGCTCCAGAGCATTCTGCGCAATCAGAGAGGCACCGTCCTTACAGACTTTTAAAAAAAAGCTAAAGACCCACCTCTTCCATCAGGCATTCAGTCCGCTTATCTGACCTTCAGAAACTCCTAACTTTTATGTCTTATGTTGGTATATTTGTAAAGTGCTTTGAGTCTCACAGGGAGAAAAGCGCTATATAAATCACAAATTATTATTATTGTTATTATCATCCAATCAAAGGACGGATTTAACACCTTTGCATGAGACGTCTTACGCAACATGGCGCATCTGAGATCGCGTAAAAATGTCATTTAATCAAAGGATGGTTTTAACACCTTTGCATGAGACGTCTTACGCAACATGGCACAACCGAGATTGTGTGAAAACGTCATCCAATCAAAGGATGGATTTAACACCTTTGCATGTCAATAACAAACATATTTATATTTTAAAAAATAGAGTATGTGCTGTATTGTTATCTATGAAGGATGTTTATTTCATGTAATACACATAATGTAACGCTAGATAATATAATACTCTGATATATGAAATATAATCCATTGTTGGTAATAAGTATATATTTCATTACAATAGGAAGATTAGGAAATATTTTGGAAGCAGCAGGGTTTAACAAAAATAATGCAACTATATACATTACGAAAATGTTTATACCTTATCTTACCTATGTAGCTATATATCGTTGTATAATTAAATATAATCACAAATAATAGAAAGAGATTAATCATCTAAAATGCGTGCATTACACACAGTGATTTCTTTGGTTATACTACTACAATAAGATGTAAGGAAAATTGGAATATATGTGTTGTCGACATTGTCGTGTTGTCGACATTTAGATAAGTCTGTTTTAAAGATATTATATGTGTATGTTGATGTCAAAAGAAATAATTATAAAATGTTCATTATGATTGCATATCCATAAATTAAGAATTGTGGTCAGCATATTTTAAGGATTATCAACATAAAAGATCTTTTATTAGAAATGACATTAATAAATAAAGAAGAAACATAACAGTTTAATGACATTGTTTTTATTATGATAAATATGATTTATGAATGTCATAAAACATAAAGAAAAAAGATAATTTGAAAAACAAGTCAGAATGAGAAAACAGCCCCTTTGGAGCCATCTGACTAGGTGACATAGTGCATCACAGTCCTTGGAGGGAGTTGACAAGGGCAAACAAAGGCCAACACAGCCCCTTTGGAGCCATCTGACAAGGTGACATAGTGCATCACAGTCCTTGGGAGGGAGTTGACAAGGGCAAACAAATGCCAACACAGCCCCTTTGAAGCCATCTGACAAGGTGACATAGTGCATCACAGTCCTTGGAGGGAGTTGACAAGGGCAAACAAAGGCCAACACAGCCCCTTTGGAGCCATCTGACAAGGTGACATAGTGCATCACAGTCCTTTCAGTGAGTTGACAAGGGCAAACAAAGGCCAACATGGCCCCTTAGTTAAAATCTGACAAGGTGAAATAGTGGAACAGGCACAACAATAAAAACAAAATAGGCCAAATGGCAACAAATACAATAAACAAAGAACAACATGTGGATGAAGGAGTTAGTAGTCCTCCCTCGGGCCATCTCCAGATCCTCTACTTATGGGGCATCAGCATCACCTTCATCGTCCTGCGCCTCTCCAGCTGCGGCTTCATGCATTGCCTCTAACCGCATTATACGTTCTAGAGTCAAGCAATGAAGCCACAGCTGGATACGCATGGTGTTATGCATCCTTCCCAGCAACTGATTGGAACTCAGCATGGTTTGCTAAATCCGAGCTAGAGCCTCTAGCGTTAACCATGCTGAGTCACAGCGTAAACAAAAAAAAAATAATATAAATTAATAATAATTACAGAACATAATAAAAATAGAGCAAAGAGACATTGTACTAATTAAAATACAAATCATTATTATAATAAAATATGCTATATAGAAGAAGATTTACACATTAAATATGTTCTTCAGAGGTAAACCATTAAGATATTATGAAAAATCAAAACCCTATCAATCTGGAGAATTTTTTTTTCTTTGGTTTATGACACACTGTGAAAAGGGTGGTGATAACAAATCCAAAATATTGGCATATATACATAATAGATATCCAACATCTAGGCAATATCATTTAGATATTAGAAAATGTGGATGTTGATTTAAAAAAATGAAGAATGGAAACATTTACATTAATCAAATAAAGAAAAGGTTTATAAAATATATTTTATATTCCAAACCAATTTATGTATAATTAGATCAGTATAATGTCCCTTTAAGAATGTATGTTCTAATGTTGATTTGTAATGATACTTACATCGGTGGCTGGGAAGGACAATCCGACACCCAGGACAATAAAGGTGGGGATTAGGGTAAAGCTATTGTTGTGGAGGGATGGGGCGAGGGGGATGGATGGGGCGAGGGTGAGGGATTTGGTGAGGTGGCACATTGGGGTCCTGCTCCGGTAGTCATGGACTTGGGGATTTGGTGGCTGTGCAGGTGGGGTGGAAGCAGGACGGACAAAATGGGGAGAGCGGCGAGGGAGGGCAAGAATTTGGGGGGAAGGCCCCGGGAAAGGGGTCAGGATGGGAAGGGCCGGGAGAGGGGTCAGGATAGCAAGGACCGGGATGCTGATGCCCATAAGTGGAAGTTCCATCTGAAATATAGAATTCAATTTTATAAATACATATATTATATTAAAATATATTATTATCTTGAGAGAATTCAATATTCACCATCATTTAAAATCTGTATTGTTGTTCTCATAAAATATTTATACAAAGTCACAATAATGACTATGTTTAAAGGTATTGATTGATTGGAATCAAGTCTAATTAATAATAATATTTAATTGATACTTGAAACTCTGATTGTTCAATGCTATTTTTCATGGAACATTTAATCAATACATCAAAAACTATATTTTTCAAAGTCAACATTATGTGCTAATCCTTATGATTTTATAATATGATATTTTTCTTTTTGATAATATATCAGTACGCATGTATGCATTTCAGATTGAAATGCCATAGAGTTCTTTTAGACACATGCCCGTGGATTGACTTTGGAGACTCCAACAATTGGATAATATGGGAGTGTGTAATATGTTAAAATCTACATAGCCTTTGAAACAAGGTAATCACTGATTAACATATAGATTAAGATGATTAGCTTTGTAATCTTAAATAGAATTATTTTAAGCTTGATGGTTCAACCAATTACTATTCAGAATCTATACACGGTAGATACTACTGTTTATATTAAATATTAAGAATAGAATGGTATCTATCTTACATTACTTTTTCAGAGTATGTTTTGTGAATATCCCTTTTACATTAGGATTAAATGTATGTCATCCCAATATTAATAGACAGATTCAGAATGTTCTAGGTTAGAGGAATATTAATGTTTGTTTGAGGAAAATGGACACTTTACACATAAATCATTTGCAAATCCCTTTACATATCATACATCATGAAATTAAATCAATGAATTTAAACATGATTATGTTTTATGTATACTTAGAAGTGGCTGAGAAGCTAAGAACAGTGATGACATAATTAGATGATCTGCATTTAGGCACTCAGATGAATAGCAATGACTGTCTGTACAATCATAAGATGATTATTGGGGGTTTGGATGTAATATGCATGTGACATCACAATGTCATTCATGACAATTCATACATAAATAGGAAAATAAATAAAACCATATTTTCATGCTGCATGATATAGAAAGGGGGGCAGTAGTGTATTTAAACATAATGGAATAATATATTTTAAAGGGACAAAGCTGTAGACTTTATTTTTCTTCAATAGTATGATTTGGAAACAATAATACATGTTAGATACATGTTATATATATTTGACGTACCATCAGACTCAGAGGGAGCCACTTCCTCCTCCATCACACATGTTGTTAAATCAATATCAGTAAAACATAATATGTTCAAAATCAATTATAACATGTGTTACTGGTGCTCAAGAACACACATCAATGTTGAATTAAAGAGATACTGAACCAAAGTTAGGAATGATGGAGCATGCAAATAAAATAAAATATATAATTATCGATGATTAATAATTAAATGTGATTGTCTGTATTTTGAAAATCAGGGAAAAAAAGCATAGTTCATGGAACATTTAATAGTTCTCATGTGTGTATCACTTGATGATTGTTGTCTACATTTATACAAAATATCAACATGTGCTAGCCATGTTCTGAAGCACAAAGGTGTAGACTAAAAAGCTTTGAGATCTTAATATTCAAATAACAATATATATATATATATATATATATATATATATATATATAAGTCCATTATAAGTTTTATTTAAATGGAATGCTTCATCATAATCATGATCATATCGTGTTATAGGTGCTTGGGATGCACGACCTGCCATTCTATGATCCCAGGGGCCACCTTTGGCCATCCACACCGTAACCAGAGATACAAGATCAGACATGTATTAACGTGTACCACTACCCATGTGGTTTATTTATTGAACTGCAGCTGTGGGCGTTTCTATGTGGGTAAAACCACAGATGATGCCAGAACTCGGTTTGCCAACCATAGGTCTTCAATCAGGACAGCCCTTAAAAAGGGTTCAAGTGACCAACCAGTGGCTAGACACTTTGTGGAAAAAGGCCATGGCCTCCAGGATCTAAGATTTACACTAATAGACCATGTCCCCCCACTGAGGCGAGGGGGTGACAGGGATACACTCCTCCTACAAATTGAGGCCAAGTGGATCTTTCGATTAAACACTCTTCATCCACAGGGACTGAACATTATGTTTGATTGGCACTGTTTTTTATAGTTTTTTATAATTTTTTTTAAAAAAAATTCTACAGTCTGAAGAGTTTTTCCATAGACTGTGCTACTAACAAATACAAGAAAATTTGTTTGGGAGAGTCCACGTACCATCCAGCTAAACTCACCTAAGTCCCTCATTTTTCTTTTTATTTTCCTTTTTTATTTTCCTTTTTATTTTCCTTTTTACACATGTAGTGGTGATGTGGGATTTGATCTATGTTTATTTCTCTTCACTTTGTTGGGGTGATATTGTGATATGTGGTGTACAGTTGTATGTAACTGTTTTTCTGATCTCCCTGTTTTTTAATCTTCATTTCTATTCTCTACTTTTCCGTTTGGGGGTGATTCTTATTTTTGATAGTTCTAACTCTGTTAACTGCATCTTGTCTTAGTCCTCATCTTTGTGATACCTAGGGCTACAATAGTAATATACATGGGGTTTATGGCACATTATGGCAAATAAGGTCAATGGTGTAATCACAGCTTCATTATATATTTTTTACTGTTTACTCTGTACTCTTTACTTTTGACTTTCTACTTCTAGTTGGAGGATGTGTTTGGCTGATAGAATTTTCGATCCAATGACAATTGAGGTCACAACGAGTTTCTGACCGTGGTGATACGTATTTACAGTTGATTGTGCATCTTTGATTGTTGGATCCTCTGTATGTGCTGTACTCTGCTATAACTTAAGGGCAAGTGCTACCGTAACTCTATCAAGTCAATTTTCAACTTCTGTGTTTATTTTAGGGCTGTAGAGTTTACGTGCGACTTGCGGCTTCTGGTCACTGTGGCAACGGTAAACAATCCCGGTGATTGGCCGATTGCCCCCCACGTGAGAGACCTACGTGATACTGTGTTCCGGGTTCTCTACCCGGCGTTGTTTACTGATGCGGCAGTGAACGGCTCCTGAGTATGTGGGTTATGTCCCTTCTCGGGTGAGTAAAACATTGGCGATTTGTCATTTCTCTTTAACAACTTTAATGCTCTATTGAGTATCATAGGATAGTATGAATGAACGAATGGTATCTCTCAGCACACTCACTAAGGGATCTGTTTGTTTTCCATGCTCGTTTTCATTGTATCACAGTTTTCATTACGTGCACTTGGGCTGTCACTGTTTTGGTTGAGCCAGGATGGCTCATTCATCTTTATATATGGTTATACGATAACACATATTCTATATGGTAAATACTTGTTGTGTACAATGTGACTCAGTGGTCACCATGGTTACAATTTGGCGGTTTTTTGTCTAATTGAGGGGAGGGGTTTCAGTTACACAGTGTATAAAGTCACTCTTGTTTGTTAAACACATTGTCTGAGGAAGGGGATTTTGTCCTCGAAACGTCACAATTTTGCAGTAAATTATTTCACTAAAAAGACCAGCGAGTGCAAGTCTGTTTTTTCTTTCTATATGGATCTTTACTAGCACCCTGGCAGCTGCCACTAAGTGAGAGTGCACATCTCTGCTACTGTTATATATATATATATATATATATATATATATATATATAGGAGTCCATTATAAGTTTTATTTAAATGGAATGCTTCATCATAATCATGATCATAATATTTTGGAAAAAGACACCTTTAATGACATATGAATGAGTTAATGGACTTACCAGAACACTGCAAAGGCAGGTCTGTCTCAGTGCTGGATCCCTCCGAGTCTGTCACAATAACTAGATCTATTAATGATATAAATAAATATTATGTAACTCAATTTGTTCATCAACTTTAAATATACATATTTGGTATTCAAAAATAACATTATTCTAAAATATTTGAAATAATATCTTTTGAAATGTGAAGACTAGACCACTAATATGAAAAATAAATTAATTAGTTTATCAAGGTGAGTGGAAAGAAAATGATGTCTTTCACATATCTCCGATTCCTTAAAATATTTGAAAGTCAATTCTTATCATATTAATCTATGGTATATCTACAATTAACTATTGATCCCTCTTTGTAAAAGAATCCAGACATACAACACTTTGAATAACAACTGTTGACAACTAGAGCATAATACATGTAGCACATATATACATTTGTGCAACGTACAGTAATCTGGTTTCTGATACAACACATATTGATCACAATGCAAGACATAAGATATATTTTAAACTATGTCATCATGGTGCTGTTAGAATTTGCTTATATATAAAGGTAGTCCGAGAGTGAAAGATGTGATTTAAATCACAGTATTGTTTCATAAAAACAGTGTAATGATTACTAAAGATATTGTTTATCTATAGATAAATTCAATACCAATATTTGAGAATGTCACGCTAAAGGAATTGGGTATTCTATATGTTGATGTAATGAATTGGAGAGAGCATGCAATTTCTAAAATATATATAATTTCCTCCTATTATCATGAATATTTAATTCTCCTTCTCTCTTAATGATAAGAAGAAAATATCAAAGCATATCAG
This sequence comes from Bombina bombina, assembly GCF_027579735.1. Lineage (NCBI taxonomy): Eukaryota > Metazoa > Chordata > Amphibia > Anura > Bombinatoridae > Bombina > Bombina bombina. The sequence goes on from NC_069503.1 coordinate 383,004,853, forward strand.
ATGTATATTTATATATTCTGCACATGTGTAAATATGTGTTAGTGTTGTCTAAATGTAGCCACCAACTGTCAAGCACAACTCAGGTGCAGAATACAAAATGGGCAACACCCTAATATTACATTCAATAAAGATAGCAAGAATCAGAGGAATATATTCGAATACTAATAAATTGTGATTTGGATTACAATGGAATTCTATCTCTGAACCGTGATTCTTCTTTTTAAATACACTTGAAATTGAATTAGAGGACCCATGTTAATATAGATCAATGTGAATGGATTAGGCAATGTTATGTCCAAATTTGTAAGACAAAAGTAAAGTATAATGAGACATACTAGACTGGGACAAACCTGGGCCAGAGGGTCCAGCACCAACATCCATCTCTGTAAAATATTCAATCAGGATTGTATATCATTAATACAACTCAGAACTTTGACACTAACAATCATACATTGTTTTTTAAATGGACAAAGTTAAACATTCTAATTCTCCACGTGAGTTCATGGTTTTCAAAAATGTATTTATAAAGAGATCATATATATTTTTTTCAAGCTTTTATGTTGTTGACTGTCCCTTTAAATCATTTTATGTCTTCTTGCCTTGTCTTCAATTGTTAGACATTGAGCAGACATTTTTTCTTTTTATATTGCTAGTATAGCTTTTGTAATTTATAAGATTGAAAATCAGGATACTGTATTCTTCCCATTTATACTAATTAATGTATACATTTGACAAACATGTCTAAAGTAATGCCACTGTTACAGCAAACCCATGTTCACGTCTCTGCACAATTATATCTTCCATGAGCATTGCGCAATAATTAAAAGCGTAATTGTGCATCCGTGATTAGGAATTGATTTGGATCTAGTAGTGTCATGAGTATCATTTTTAAATCTATGAATTATTATTTGGAAGCCACAACACAATTACATTTTCTTAGCTTGTAGATATAATCTGATCTCCTAACTTTATCCCACTGTTTACATATACATACTTCTTATATCTGCAAAATAATCAACATTGTATTACCTCAAATATTGTATGCCCCACTGGGAGTGAAATATCTTATAATGGCATAATATAATGGCAAATATCAGGCATGTGTTTGTAAAAAAGATACTTTAACAAACAGTCATGGGACTAATATTTGATTTACATGTCCTAATATTAGAAGGATGTGTTTCTTATCTTACTTGGATAGAGAATATGAATATGAAAATAATATATATATATATATATATATATATATATATATATATATATATATATATGTGTGTGTGAAGATGGAATACCAGCACTAAAACTTGGATCAAATATATATGTCTATATACGGTATTATTCTATACCTGCCTGGAGTATTTATATCTGTTGGAGGGAAAAATGTCCCAATAAATGTGTAATATTGGTGTGTTATATAAATATATTGTGCTGCATGAAAAAAGATTCAGTGTACCCTTAACACTGTTGAGAATTGTAATAGTCAAGAGAAAAAATCAGTATAGTTCAGCGCACAGATATAAGTCTTTATGCATATAGTTATGAATTTAAGAGTCCCATGAATCAAAAATAAAATAGATGGTAAATGGATTTCTTCTTACCAGAGGTTACCCCAGTTTTTTCTGTGGTAGATGAATCTTATAGGGCACTCTTAGCCGGTGGATTCAAAGAAGTTTCTTGGTAACAACTTTCTGATAGAAACTTCCAGCTCTCCCTGTGATGATATATCTTTGTATCTCCCAGGAGTATGGTTTTATTTTGGATGTTCTTAGCTTGTAGACAAGCTTTCCTTTGTCTGTGATCTCACAGGAGTGTGTAATTCACTTTCACTTTCTTGTAACTAACAGCAAATTCTAAATGACTATTAGATCAGTCCTCAAGGCCTGAGGAGAACAATTACAGACCAGAGGACCACTACATCATTGGTTTTCTCGTGTGCAAACATTACCTCATATGATTGGGGTAACCTCTAGTAAGAAGAAAACCATTTATCAACTATATTATTTTTGCTTCATGGGTCTCTTGAGTTCATAACTATATGCATAAAGACTTTTATCTGTGGGCTGAACTATACTGATTTTTTCTCTTGACTATTACAATATATATATATATATATATATATATAATTTAAATAAAAAATATATCTCTGCTCATTTGAAGTTGAGACTAATAGCTATTGCATGGTATTTTTTTTTTATCAAAAATGAGTTGATTGGGGGGCGGAGCCATCTACAGAGCTGGTAGGACGTGTTTTGGTGCAGCTCCCGGGCCCAAGATCCTAATTTTGGGGTCTTTTCACATTCTGCAACAACTTTTTTGTATCCAGCATATTTGTGGATAGACCTATGAACTGGTGTTATGCTCTCACAAACTTTTAGGGTCCCGGAGAGTCTGCTCCAGTTAGCCGTCACTGCCTTATATTACAGAGCTGGGAGAGAGAGCCGCCATCTTGGAGACGCTATATTCTATCTGCAGGCCTCTAAGAAAGCTGCAAACCTACTTCTCCTTATGGTTTTTGACTCAGCCTGAATTATGGAGTCTTCCCTCTATTTCCTAGAAGTAATGAGGCACCTGCTGGAAAATCATCATGCCAGTTTGATTGATAAGCTGTACGCAGCTCCTAGCAGAAATGGCGCCACTCAACTCCGGCAACAACCTGACCTCGCTAAGCCTATCCTACAGAGGGTTTCTCAGAACGCCATTACCGATGTTGTCGACCCACCCGAGACGCTGCAATAAACCTGGACTCTCCTGACACAGCTCTAGGACCGGAGAAGACATTGGTTCTTCGGCGATGGCCCGTGACAGATAAATACCGGGTGCTACAGGGAACTTTTCTACTGCCTCCTATCAGCATACCACTGGCTATTAATATCAGCACCACAAGAATACAGGCGCGTTTGCCCGTGGCTCTCCCGTTTGTCTGCGCAGACATACCTTTCAATATACAGCCTCAGCGCCCTCCTCCCTCCAGCAGCCCTATGGTCCCGACTACTAACCGAAAGGGAATAGGTTAAACGTTTTAAATGCAAGGGACTCTATTTTTACACCCTGGCGTGTAAGTGGGGCACACATGGAGATCTTCCCTTGAGAGACGTTAAAACCCCATGAAGGCTATTGACCCTATGCTTAGAGTGCCACTCTGGAAGTCAGACATTGGATTGAAATGAGATGTGCTTTCTACCAGGCTTTACGGGCGGTGGTAAGGTTTATTTCAAGTGAACCTTTTTGTTTTTTCTATCTCCCTTATACTGGGCTTTGTGACTGCTACGGGCTGAGTTGAACATGGAACCCCTGCTGAACCTTCAATGAACTCGGCAGCTCCACCAAGGACCTTTTCTCTCTGACTGCCTACTTAGTTTGGATTCCCATTGAAACCTGCCCCAGGACATGGACACGCTATTCTCTTTATCCATGAATGGTTATGGGTAGTTCAGTAGGTTTATTTGACAGTTCTCCCATGTTATAAATGCTTTTCAAAAGTTAATGTTTGTCTAAATATGTTAAAGTAGTTTTGCTGACTGCCTTCTTGGGCTAATTGTTTCAGGAATGTCTATACTATAAATGTGAACCAATCTAGCTAAATGTTGTATGGTAATGATGGGCTGGCTATGAGCACAGCTGTAAATGATGTATTTTTGGTCTTGCGTGGTATCATTTGAGCAGATATTGTGTGTGCAATATTATTGATAAATGAGCTTTACTATAACAAGAGTGACTAAACTGCATTACCATAGTTATAACTACTTTATCCCTTTTACATCATAGTTACCTGCAGCATGCTATTGATCCAATGTGTCTTTTCTCTTTTGAATTGATTTGTGCAATAGGGATGTGCGCATCCCCGTACAAAAATAGAAGGGTTACAAGTATTTTACAATCTTACAGCATTCTAACTTGAAGTGTCAGATATTAGTTTTTATCATGCCCCATCTATAACACATAGGTATCACATGACGGCTGTTAGTTAGGAACCAGCTAACCCCCTATAGATTTTATATACTTATTTATATTTACACTTCTTTGAACACCCTGTACAGCTGGTTGGCCCTAAGGATTGAAACAAAATGTGCTATGCTGTCCCCTTCCATTGTGAATGCCCCTCAGGCTTGGGTGTCGGCGGCCGAGATTCCTAAGCCCCTCCACTTATATTCTCATGGATGGCATAGACAGTATCTATGGAAAAGAGACTAATCAGCTAGATAGGGAATGTGTTAGTTGTATTACTGATATTTGAAATAGAATTTTATATATTCTGCAACAGAATAGCTCTCCAATAGTTAAAACTTGAACCCAGTGTTCAGAGATTAAGCTTTAAAAAATCCACCTTTCCCTATAGGAAATTTTAGCTCTGTTCAGAGACATCAGTTAAAGAGCCCGTTATTTAGTTAACACGTGATACCAAGTTCCATGTTTCTGTGATTTACCTCCTCATGTTCTAACTGCTTGCTTTTCTATCATGTAGGTTTATATTATTAGTTTATGCAATTGGCTCTGAGAAAAAGTTAATTGTATGTATACTGTGTCTGTTTGTGATCTAAAGAAACTAGGCTATGTTTCATTTTTCACCCAGGGTCTTGCTTTTACAGTATATCCCATGGAAGAGATTGGATAGATGTTGCTGCTATTATTATACATAATGTCAATTTTATTTTATTATTGGGAGATGGTTAATGGTTTTTTATTATGCTCTTAATTGTTTTTTGATCTCAATATAATCTATATAATAGCATATTTTCATATTCTATCTATTATTGATTTCCCACTACCTACCCTGTAAAATCCATTTGTATTGCAATTTGTAGGCGATGGTTATATAAAGCAGGCTGAGGCTAATACACTACTTTTTGTTGCACCCTTACATTACAACAAGCCAAGTGCTGTATTCTCATTTTTCTGTTTGGGGGTATAGGGCCCGTACCCACATAACAGAATTATAGTAAACTAGATTTTCTCTCTTTGGCACACTATTAATACAATTCTGTATATTCGCAACTAGTCACTGTCATAATCTTTGTTATATTGAAGATATTTACACCCCATCTAATACTATAATCCACTTCAGCAACTAAGAACCTAAGCATTTCCCTTCTCCCATGTTAATATAACTGGTGGCAATATTCGACCTGTGAGCGAACACAATCACAGTGAAGCATTTAGCTTTGCTTTTAGTATCTATACCACACATAGCTAGTTAATAGATTATCTTTAAACATGTGACGTGTTAGGTCTCAGATTGTTTGAAATTTGGTTTTTATCAACCTGACCATATATATATATATATATATATATATATATATATATAACTACATTCAGACACTTTGAATGCAATGTCGCATCTCCCCTCACCCTTTCCCACTCTGTTCATCGGAGTGGGTCATATCCAATATCCCTTTTCCGTCTGTGTCCAGTGGGGACAACATTCCCTGAGGGGTGATACAGATCACATCCTGTGCTCATAGTGGTCTATTGTGGAGTTACAAATTAACACATAGTTCCAAGGTATTTTTCGGGATACTATACTGTCTTTGTGCCATGTACTCCTCCTGAGACATATTAAGTTCTATGCTTTTACTCCACTTCTCTGCACCCTAGAACTTTCTTACCTCCATATTATAAACACTGTCCCAGGCATATTGTCCACCCGATAACCATAGGTTCAGAGGTATTGAAATTCTGGCTCCGACCTCCCCCCTTCACTCACTCATACACTTACTCATCTATTTACTCAGTAACTAAACCACTTCTTTAGTTAAACATTGAAGTTTTGATTAAATTTTTCATAGACCAGTGTTCACTAAATACTGTTATAGATCTCTGGTAAGTTGCGTACCAGAGACTTCTAACGCAGTTTATCCTCGAATATACCGCAAAATTAATCATAGTTCTTTAGAAATCTGCGATAACTTTGTATATGTAATAAAATGTTGGGTTTTCTTGTTTCTCTTTCAAAGCTCACTATCTCTGTATATCTTGGTATCCATGTTTATATTATGCTTATATGTTATTTAATTACTGAAGAAACGGTGTAAAGCAAGAAAAAAAAAAGAAAAAATATGAGGTCTACTTTTGACTTGGAACTCTGAATATGACATAATATGGACTACTATTATCCCGGAAGTAGAATCTACTGTATGATATGCTATGCTATATTTTAGTTCATTATGTGATGTTATATTTCTCATGTTTGTTTGTCATATCAATATAAACCTCAATAAAAATTATTTAAAAAAAAAAAAAAAAAAAAATATATAGTATGTAAAGATATTTATTAGAAAAAAAAATAACAATAAAAAATCTATATTCGTTTTGGAGTTAATCAAAAATAAAAATCTGTAAGAAAAAAAAAAAGAAAAAGAAAAGATTAGAATATGAATTATGTTATTTAATGAACACATGACTAAACAAATATTTGGTAAATCTAATAATTTAAAATTCATGTTCTGTCTATGCTCTAATGTATTGATATTAAAGCCAGGTTCAGAATGGAGATCGAGATCTATATTATCTGTATTTATCTACACATAATTTAATATTAAAGTGAATGGAAATTTTTATGCTAAAGTGCCCGGTTTTTAAAACTTCGATTAAAAACAGGGGCACTTTAATTCATAAAAAATTACATTTCACTCCTGTTGTGAAAAAAAACTTACCTTTTAATCTTCACAGCAGCTCCAGCTTCCTCTACCCGTTTCAAAGCCTCTTCCTGGGTCTAAAATGAGGCATCCGGCTTCCTCCAATCACAGCGTTGAATCAGACACTGATTCCACCAGGGGGGAAGCTGTGATTGGAGGATGACCTATCAATCATTTCTGACATCAGAAATGGTTTGTGAGACCGGAGGAAGCTGGAGCAGCTGTCAAGTTTAAAAGGTAAGTTTTTTTTCACAACAGGAGTGAAATGTAAATTTTGATGAATTAAAGTGCCCCTGTTTTTAATCGAAGTTTTAAAAACTGGGCACTTTAGCATCAAAATTTACATTCACTTTAATTACACTAAATTGTCTAATCAAGAGTTGACTTACATATTAACATTTAAAATTAGACAAAATAATGCCTAATATAAAATTTTGTTCAAATATTCATAATTATTCAATTGTATGAGGGACATAACTGAATGTAATATTTCCTGTCCCTTCAAAAAATAAATGTCAGCTATGAAATGTATCCCTTTATCTGTCTGATTGATCACAATCTGAGTCCTCTCTAGAACAAAGTAGGGGGAATGTATATTAAATACCGGTAAATGTCTTCAAAAATAGGACATGTTTAAAATTGTCTAACACAATATATTATGAATTAGTTGCACATTATTCCTCCTATGATTCTTAATAGCATGCATTGTGCAAACTAACCTTGATGTATGGTTTTAAAAAGTCGATTCTATTGAAAATATCAGTTTATCTTCATTATGTGTCATATTCATCACTTTCCAAATAGAGGATTGTGAAATACTATCTCAAAGATATGAGGAAACATAAGTGTTTCCCATAGGATGTATCCTGCATCCCCAATCTGGTTCCATAGAATTGCGTCCACTTACCTTGTGAACGTGTCTTTATATGTTTTTCAAAGTCCGCACAGTTGAAAGACAATGCTACAGACATGATCACATTGGTATTCTACACTTTCAGTCTGTAGATGAAGTCATCTCCCTAATGGAAAATAAATTGAAAATCAAATTTCTAAACAAATTGTACATAGTTTTTCATCCCTCCCCCTAACACTACCTATTTCCTAATATGTTTATAGCAATAGCTTACTAAGCATATGTAGCCTCTTTTGTGTTATGTTTTAACAATCAAGTGTTAAGCTGAGTCACATACATTGTGCAGACTTAACCTCTGATGTATGACTTTGGCAATGCTATGTGCTTCAGAGTATCCCTTTATCTGCTATCTGTGGCATGTATCCCTTTCAGAATATCTAAAATCTAATAATGTCTAAACTAAATAATACATTGAAACTACTTGTATGCCATATGATGGATCATTGTGCAAAATCCCTTCCCCCATTCTCAGTCCATACATTGTGTCTACTTATCATCTCATGTTGTCTTCAAAAATCAAGTGGCAAAGTCATTACAGGAGCCAATGCCAGAATCATCTGATGTATAAATTACCTATGATAATAAAATATAATTTTTATATTGCAATAATTATTTCTTGAACAATCGCACAATTCTACTTTCATTTTACTAAAAGTGTCACATATTCGCAATGCTCCTATTTAACTTATATTATTTACTGTCTGAAGTGGCGGTTGATGATGTTGTCTCTGACATTGACCCCCTTGTCCCGGAATGGCCCCTCTAGAACTGGGTTGTCCTCCTCATTTTGGAGGAGCTCTCGGGGCACCTGGACGGCCTGCAACATCCCAGCCTGCTGAGCTATGTTATGCAGGACGTTGTAGGCTATAACTAGGGCTGTATTGGAGGTTTCCTCCAGACCTGTCTAGGTATTGTAACTGCATTTTGAGGAGCCCAAACATCTGCTCCACTACAGCCCTAGTCCACTTGTGCGCCTGACTATAGCGCACCTGGGCATTGTCAGCCAGGTTACATAAAGGTGTAATGTGCCAAGGCCGGCTCATGTAAAAGAGCAGCGTTAGGGCCTCTTAACGCTGCTTTTTTACCCTAACACACAACTCATAATCTAGCCGAAAAATTGTATAGTGTTTGTATGAGTGTAAGTGTACTTTGTATGATATTTTTGAAATGATTCATGAATGTTTTTGGTATCAGTAGGTATATCAATAACTACTGGGTCTGGGTGAGCGTTATGTATTTGAGCATAGATGGGGATATTTGTGGCACTACGGAAACTTGTCATAGCAGCATTAGGGAAAATGAAGCGTTATGGGACATAACGAAGCTATTTGAGTCATAACGCCAAACTCGTAATCTATCTGAGTGTTTTTTCATTCACTGACAATTTAACACATGGGGTCATTGATTCAAGCCTTCTAGTTTTATAGTGCCTTGATAAATGGATTAAACAGAGATTTAAAACATTGAATGAAATAGTAAATATCAATCATTCATAAACATACAGTATATACCATTTTCATAAACAATGAACTCACGTGCATAATTAAGAATATATTTTACTTTGTCAAATTCAAAAACAATGTATGATTGTTCGTGTCAAATTTATGATTTATAATAATGATATCCAATCCTGATTTAATATTTTACAGATATGGATGTTGGTGCTGGACTCTCAATCTTGGGATTGTCTCAGTCTGGTATGTCTCATTATACTTCCCTCTTGGCTTACAAATTCAGACATAACATTGCCTAATACATTCACATTGATCTATAGAACATGAGCGACTTCAAGGTTTATGACAATTTAACATGGATCCTCTAATTAAAGGTAAAGTGTATTTAAAAAGAAAAATCATGATTCAGAGATTGAATTCCATTGTAAGTGGAAAGTCCGGAAATGACCCAAGGGAGCAGGATTAACTCCTCCGTCCATATAATCTCTTTTGTTGCCCGTTGGCATATTTTATATTTTTTTATTGTTGTGCCTGTTGCACTTTGTTTGCCCTTGTCAGGTGGCTCCAAAGGGCTATGTTGGCCTTTGTTTGCCCTTGTCAACTCCATCCAAGGACTGTGATGCACTATGTAAACTTGTCAGATGGCTCTAAAGGGGCTATGCTGGCCATTGTTTGCCCTTGTCAACTCCCTGAAAGGACTGTGATACACTATATCACCTTGTCAGATGGCTCCAAAGGGGCTATGCTGGCCGTTGTTTGCCCTTGTCAACTCCCTCCAAGGACTGTGATGCACTATGTCACCTTGTCAGATGGCTCCAAATGGGCTATACTGGCCTTTGTTTGCCCTTGTCAACTCCCTCCAAGGACTGTGATGCACTATGTCCCCTTGTCAGATGGCTCCAAATGGGCTATACTGGCCTTTGTTTGCCCTTGTTAACTCCCTCCAAGGACTGTGATGCACTATGTCCCCTTGTCAGATGGCTCCAAAGGGGCTATGCTGGCCTTTGTTTGCCCTTGTCAACTCCCTGAAAAGACTGTGATGCACTATGTCACCTTGTCAGATGGCTCCAAAGGGGCTATGCTGGTGTTTGTTTGCCCTTGTCAGCTCCCTCCAAGGACTGTGATGCACTATGTCACCTTATTAGATGGCTCCAAAGGGGCTATGCTGGCCTTTGTTTGCCCTTGTCAACTCCCTCCAAGGACTGTGATGCACTATGTCACCTTGTAAGTTGACTCCAAAGGGGCTGTGTTATCATTCTGACATATTGGTCCTATTTGTCAGGGTTTTTTCCCTGTTGTGTTTGCCATGTGCTGCTGGCAGCCATTTTACTCACCTCTCTTCCTGAATATGGTGCATGGTGGGGGATGCTGCTCATTTCCTGCACTTCCTTTTATGGCCAGACTGCTGTGCATCATCCGTGTGAGACAGGATGCAGTCTCAGAATTATGATGTCATCACTTATTATTTAAAGGGCCTCTGTTCAGTATGCTTTGTCTTTGCGTTGTCTCAGACCTGTTTGTGACAGTTCCTGTGTATTACCTGGCTGCCTGACGTCCTTCCTGGTTCCTGATCCCTGGCTTGTTCCTGACTCTGCTGTTTTCCTTGTTCCTGATTCTGGCTGGTCTGACTATTCGCTTTGGCTCCTGACTCAGCTTGTCTGACTACCAGCTCTGGTTTTGACTCCTGGCTTGTTATTTGACTTGTGGACTTTTTATTATTTTTTGCTATTAATAAAGGTGTGATTATCTTTGCACTTCTCGTCTCAGTCTGATTCCTGGCATCCTGACATTACGCAAAGGCCATGAATCCTAATGCTGCTAATTATCCACCTTTACCTGCCATCGTTTCCAGGATGGATGTACAGGATCACAACTTGGATCAATTTGCACTAGCCCTGCAAACCCTGCTGACTCGCACTGCACATTTGGACCAAAGTGTCCCGCAAGTTATGGCTACTCCTGTTTCCACTGCTGCACCTATGCCTACCAGGAGCATGTCCGGTTCTGCACCTCTACCTCAGCGATATGGAGGCGATCCTATTCAGTGCAGAGGGTTTTAGAACCAGGTGGGCATTTACTTTGAGATGTTACCTCAGGCGTTTCCCTCTGACAGAGCTAAGGTGGGATTTCTCATCTTGTTACTCTCTGACACAGCTCTTGCCTGGGCTAATCCCTTGTGGGAGACTAATAAACCTGTGATTTCAAATTACCCTGAATTTATGGCCTCCTTTCAAAGGGTATTTGATGTTCCGGCTTGCTCCTCCTCTGCTGCTAAACGACTCATGTCCATTCAGCAAGGTACAAAATCTGTTGCTCAGGATGCTATTGAGTTCCTTACGCTTGCTGCAGAGGTAGGTTGGAATAATGAAGCCCTTGTTGCCGCCTTCTTTCATGGGCTCTCTGATGCAATTAAAGACGAAGTTGCTGCCAGAGATTTACCAGAGGATCTTGAGGCATTGGTGTCTTTTTTGATCCTAATTTACATCAGACTCAGTGAGAGGCCCTCTTTCAAGGAGCGCTTGCGGAAGCCTCCTGTTCCATTGTCTCCTACATGTTCTTCCCACCCATGCCTCCCTCTCCTCCCATGCCTCCTGGTTCAGAGTCACCAGGTACTGCTGAGCCGATGCAGTTGGGATTCACGTGTCTCTCCATTGCAGAAAGGGCCTTTAGGAGGAGGGAGGGGCTCTGCCTTTATTGTGGGTTACAGGGCCACCTTTTAAAGTCTTGTCCTACACGGCCGGGAAACGCTCACACCTAAGGTCCTGTCGGGGCAGACCTTGGGTGGTTTATCCTCGCCCCTGGAACCACTTAAGGAGAAACCTTTGGTCATGGTTGTCCTTTCCTGGGTGGACTCCTCCATAGTCACTCAGGCTCTTGTTGACTCCAGTGCTGCGGGCTATTTCATTGACAGTGCTTTTGTATCAAGCACTCCATAACTGTTTTGCCTCAGTCCATTCCGCTTGCTATTGAGGTCATTGATAGCAGGCCCCTTCAGCCCGCACTCACTTACGAAACTGCTCCATTGTCCATGGCTGTTGGGGCTCTCCATTTTGAAACCCTCCAGTTCCAGGTGATATTCCTGGCTCCAAAAGCACAATCCCAGTCTCGACTGGCGCAGGTCCGAAATTTTGTCGTGGTCCCCACAATGTATTTCCACTTGTCTTCGGAAACCAGTTAAAGTCTTGCGCACTTTTTCGGTATCTCAATTGCCCGAGGAGTACCGAGAGTTCCTAGACGTGTTTGACAAGGGGTGTGCCGGTATGTTGCCTCCTCACTGGTCTTATGATTGTGCCATAGACCTGCAACCCGGAGCCATTCCTCTTCGGTGCTGGGTGTACCCTCTGTCTGTTGCAGAGAATTGTGCTATGGAGGAGTATGTTGCCGATGCTCTGTCGCGGGGGATCATCTGCAAATCCTGCTCTCCTGCAGGGGCTGGCTTCTTCTTTGTGAAGAAAAAGGGTGGCGAGTTAAGACCTTGTATCTATTATAGGGGTCTTAATCGTCTTACCATTAAGAATGCTTACCCTATTCCGCTCATTACGGAACTCTTTGACCGCCTCAAGGGAGTTACGGTCTTTACTAAACTTGATTTGAGAGGAGCGTACAATCTCGTTAGGATTAAGGAGGGCCACGAATGGAAAACAGCATTTAACACCAGGAGCGGGCAATATGAGTATCTTGTAATGCCCTTTGGCCTATGTAATGCTCCTGCTGTTTTTCAGGAATTTATTAATGATGTCCTACGAGATATGTTGCAACAGTGTGTTGTGGTGTACTTAGACGACATCCTCATACACTCACCCACACTTGAGGCTCATCGTTCTGATGTTACACGGGTACTTCAGAGACTACGTGAGAATGGTCTGTTTTGTAAACTCGAGAAATGTGAGTTCCATCAGACTCAAGTAACCTTCCTAGGTTATGTTATCTCCGTTGCAGGGTTCTCCATGGATCCTGACAAGTTATCTGCAGTTCTGCAGTGGCCTCGCCTAGTTGGTCTTCGGTCTATTCAACATTTTTTTTGGTTCGCCAATTACTATAGAAAGTTTATTAAAAACTTTTCTTCCTTAAGGCCTTTGATAGTCTTAAGACTGCCTTTGCTGCGGCTCATCCTAACTCTGTCCTGCCTTTTGTTCTTGAGGTCGATGCATCTGAGACTGGAGTAGGCGCCCTCTTGTCTCAATGTCCTATGCCTGACGGTTCCTTGCATCCATGTGGTTTCTTCTCTAAGAAATTGTCTCCAGCGGAGTGTAATTATGAAATTGGCGACAGGGAATTACTGGCCATAATTTTGGCACTCAAGGAATGGAGGCATCTTCTCAAGGGTACTAGCGTGACAGTGCTCATTCTTACTGACCACAAGAATTTAACTTATCTATCTGAAGCAAAACATTTGTCGCCCCGACAGGCCAGATGGGCGCTATTTTTGTATCGGTTTAATTATGTGGTCTCCTACCTGCCTGGTAGTAAGAATTTTTGCCTCTGTCCAAGGAGGAATCTGTACCTACTCCTGTTATACCTCCTGACCATATTTTGGCTACCATACATACTAATTTGACTTCTCCCTTGGGGGAGGAGATCCTGGCTGCACAAACCAATGCACCTCCTGAGAAAACTAGTGGTAAGTGTTTTGTTCCTGAGAATCTTCTAACTAAACTTTTGCACACTTACCTCTATCCTAAAGCCGCAGGTCACCCAGGCAAGAACCAAATGATTTGGTCTGTCACTCAACAATTCTAAGGGCCAGGTCTTCGTTCTGATGTTGCTGCGTATGTTGCCTCCTGCTCAGTTTGTGCACAGAATAAGACTCCTCGACGTCTTCCTGTGGGTCTTCTTCAACCTATTGCTAATGGTGAGCGTCCTTGGACACATCTTTCCATGGACTTCATTGTCGAGCTCCCTGTTTCCAATGGCAATACTGTTATCCTTATGGTGGTTGACCGTTTTTCTAAAATGTCACATTGCATTCCCTTGATGAAGCTGCCTACCGCTCAGGAGCTTGCTTCAATTTTTGCCCAGGAGGTTTTCCATTTACATGGGTTACCCAAGGAGATAGTGTTGGACCGGGGTAGTTTGTCTCCAGATTTTGGCGTCCTTTTGTGCTCAAATGGGGATCCAACTTTCCTTCTCCTCGGCATATCACCCTCAATCCAATGGGGCTGCAGAACGGTCTAATCAAGTTCTGGAACAGTTCCTCCATTGCTATGTCTCAGATCACCACAATAATTGGTCTGAACTGTTACCTTGGGCAGAGTTTGCTCGTAATAGTGCTATTAATGCTTCCTCCAAGTTATCCCCGTTCATGGCAAATTATGGGTTTCAACCATCCTTGTTGCCAGATTCATTCATGTCTCAGGGTATTCCGGCTTTGGCGGAGCATCTCCGGCAACTCCATTCCACGTGGGTGCAGATTCAGGATTGCCTACATCATTATATGCAGCGCCAAAAGTTCCAGGCTGATCGTAGGCATCTTCTTTCACCTACCTACCAGGTTGGTGAGAGAGTTTGGCTGTCCTCCCGCAACTTGAACCTTCGTGTGCCTTCCAATAAATGGGCTCCCCATTTTGTTGGTCCTTTTCGAATACTCAGACGGGTTAAACCTATGGCCTATGCTCTTGACCTTCCTCCTGCTATGCACATCTCCAATGTTTTTCATGTCTCCCTCCTGAAACCATTGGTTTGTAATTGCTTTACCACTGTGTTGCCTCATCCCCGTCCTATCTTTGTTGACAACCATGAGGAGTATGAGGTCAGCAGCATTATTCTCTCTCGTATCTCCAGGGGCCGTGTACAGTATTTGGTTCACTGGAGGGGCTATGGTCTGGAGGAGCATTCTTGGGTTCCCTCCACTGATGTTCATGCTCTCGCCCTCCTCCGTGCCTTCCATGCCCGTTTCCCTAATAAGTCTTTTGTCCTCCCGCGGGGGAGGGGTCATTGAGGGGAGGGTACTGTCAGGGTTTTTTCCCTGTTGTGTTTACCATGTGCTGCTGGCAGCCATTTTACTCACCTCTCTTCCTGAATATGGTGCATTGTGGGGGATGCTGCTCATTTCCTGCACTTCCTTTTATGCCCAGACTGCTGTGCATCATCCGTGTGAGACAGGATGGAGTCTCAGAATTGTGATGTCATCACTTATTATTTAAAGGGCCTCTGTTCAGTATGCTTTGCCTTTGCGTTGTCTCAAACCTGTTTGTGACAGTTCCTGTGTATTACCTGGCTTGCTGACGTCCTTCCTGGTTCCTGATCCCTGGCTTGTTCCTGACTCTGCTGTTTTCCTTGTTCCTGATTCCGGCTCATCTGACTATTCGCTTTGGCTCCTGACTCGGCTTGTCTGACTACCAGCTCTGGTTTTGACTCCTGGCTTGTTATTTGACTTGTGGACTTTTTATTATTTTTTGCTATTAATAAAGGTGTGATTATTTTTGCACTTCTCGTCTCAGTCTGATTCCTGGCATCCTGACATTACGCAAAGGCCATAAATCCTGATGCTGCTAATTATCCACCTTTACCTGCCATCATTTCCAGGATGGATGTACAGGATCACCGCTTGGATCAATTTGCACTAGCCCTGCAAACCCTGCTGACTCGCACTGCACATTTGGACCAAAGTGTCCCGCAAGTTATGGGTGCTCCTGTTTCCGCTGCTGCACCTATGCCTACCAGGAGCATGTCCGGTTCTGCACCTCTACCTCAGCGATATGGAGGCGATCCTATTCAGTGCAGAGGGTTTTTGAGCCAGGTGGGCATTTACTTTGAGATGTTACCTCAGGCGTTTCCTTCTGACAGAGCTAAGGTGGGATTTCTCATCTTGTTACTCTCTGACACAGCTCTTGCCTGGGCTAATCCCTTGTGGGAGACTAATAAACCTGTGATTTCAAATTACCCTGAATTTGTGGCCTCCTTTCGATTATTTTTGCACTTCTCGTCTCAGTCTGATTCCTGTCATCCTGACACTATTATATTATTTAATTATGTTTTATGACCTTCATAAATCATATTTAGCATAATAAAATGAATCATGTATTAATTTATGGATATGCATTTATAAGGTACTTTTTAATATCTAATTTTGTGTTAATCAACATATACATATAATATATTTTAAACAGACTATAATCTGAATGTTGACAGCACATATATTCCAATTCTCATGAAATCTTATTGTAGTAGTAGAACATAAGAAATCACTGTGTGTAATGCACACATATTTTAGACTAATCTCTTTCTATGATGTTTTATTATATTTAATCATCAATCAATATATTTCTATAGGTAACCTGTAATGTATGAACAATACATATTTTCGGGATGTATATAGTAGCATTATTTCTATGTTAAACCTTGATGCTTACTAAATATTTCCTAATCTTACTATTTTAATGAAATATATATTTATTAACAACAATGGATTATATTTCACATATCACATTATTATGTTATCTAGCGTTACATTATGTGAAGATGTGCGGTGCATTACTTAGAGCAAACACGCTTGCTATTTAAAAATATATAGCACGTGCTAATTTTTTAAATAGAAATACAATTGTTATTGACATGCAAAGGTGTAAATTCCGTAATTTGATTGGATCACATAGTTCGGCGATATTGGATGCGCCATGTTGCGTAGATCGTCACATTCAAAGGTGTAAATTCCGTAATTTGATTGGATCACGTTGTTCTGCGATGTTGGATGTTCCATGTTGTGTAAAACGTCACATGCAAAGGTGTAAATTCTGTAGTTTGATTGTATGCGCCACGTTGGCGAATGATAACACAAGTTTAAAACTATGAATTTCTGAGTGTATAGATTGTGTCAATCTTTTACATTGTTGAAAAATTTCGACTGATGGCTGTCTCGTGGAAGAAACGAATAAAGTCAATGTGTTGTTGATCCCGAATATATTTTGAGGCAAGTGATAATCCATGAATGTTCTGTGATGAATATACTCCATCTTGTTTAATATGTTTGTCAACAATATTTTATCATTAACAAATAATTTATGCGTTGTGTTTAATTGTATTCATTGTAATTTCCAAAACATGCTCATTTGTATTTGAAGTCATTTTTCAATATGCATTCACCTATATCATATGAAATATAAATGATATTTTAATTGTGTAACATATAATAAATCATGTATACTATATAAGAGATTTCATGTCCTGATATTTATTCTTAATTTAAATGTTCTATATTGTGTCATGTATTGATTCAACATTGTTGTTATCCAAATATCTAGCACTGTGAGCATGAATTTCAAATGTAACTCTTAAAGGGACATGATACCCTAAATGCATCTTTTATTAATTATGTAGAATATACAATTTTAAACAAGTTTCAAATTTACTTCTATTATCAAATGTGCTTCATTCTCTTGGTATAATGTGTTGAAAGAGCATCAATACACTACTAGTTTCTAAGTGAACACATGGGTGAGGCAATGACAGTGGGTATATATATATATATATATATATATATATATATATATATATATATATATATACAGCCACCAATCAGCAAATAGAAGCTAGGTTCTTTACTGTTCCTGAGCTTTCCTAGATTAACCTTTCAGCAAAGGATAACAAGATAATGAAGCGAATTAAATGAGATAAGTAAACATGAATGTTGTTTAAACAGTTATGCTCTGTCAAAATCATGAAAGAGAATTCTCTGCTTTCATGCACCTTTTAAATGAAATAGATTTCCAAAATAAGTAAAACAATTTAAGCTAACTTTCCAAAAATACACTTTATTTAAAGGGCCATAATACCCAAATGTTTAAACACTTGAAAGTGATGCAGTATAGCTATAAAAAGCTGACTAGAAAATATCACCTGAACATCTCTATGTAAAAAAGAAAGATATTTTACCTCAAAAGTTTCTCAGTAGCCACATCCCATTGTAAAGGACTTCTAAGCAGCATCTCAGTATGTCTGTCCCGGGACAGCCGAAGGGTTGAGCCTTGTGCACTCTCATGTTATTTACCTATTCAGTGAAATCTCATGAGAGTTAAGTCAAATCTCATGAGATCACAGTAAAAAAGTTCATGACCTCAGCACTGCTGATGCTGATTGGCTGCTGTTTATTTCTTCATTATTATTTTTTTTACCTGCAGCTGGGCTGCAGCTGAGTATAACTTTTTACACAGAACTTACTCTGCTGAGCTGAGGAAATTTTGAGGTAAAATATCATCCTTTTTTACATAGAGATGCCCAGGTGATATTTTACTGTCAGCTTTTTACAGTTATACTGCATCAGTTTCAGGTGATTTAGCATATGAGTATTATGTCCCTTTAACATATTCAATTTTGTCAACACATCGAGAGAAATATGGCATACAGGCTTTTGAAACAATAACAATATTTGTTTTATTTAACAAGCACATGTAGATATACCAATAAGCCATAAGAATTAGTATATCTTAGCATATGTTCTTGTTTAAGCTATGTTGTTTGCATCAACACAGTGACATGCCATCATGTATCATTGTTGTGGTCGTTGGTTTGTATTAGGAGAACACATTTGGACATCAAATCACAAAAAAAAAATCAATCTAAACAACAAGGACAGCATGTGATGATGTTGTCTCAACACACTTGTAAAACACTCTCTGCAAACAATCTGCCTCCATGGACCCGGTCCCATAGAAACGTATTAAATACAGAGTATGCTCCACAAGTGTAAGAAGACAACATCATCACATAATTATCCTTTACACATTCACTTTAAATTAAAAACAATAATATATAAACATAAATACTTCTTCCTCCTTCCCTTCTTCCCATGACAGTGAGACTCTGGGGTGGTCAAATGCCTCCTCAGATGTGTCCTCATTGGAGATGGCTGGGGAAGAGGGGGAGGAGGAGTACTGTGAGTGATTGGGGATTGACCAGGCAGAGTAGGAGATGGTGGAGGCACAGGAGATGATGGTCCAAGCTCTTGTGGTCTTCCCATTTCTGGATATGGTCTGGTTGCCACCTCCCGGACAACCTGAAATATGCTATTTAGAGCATTTACCATATTTGTTTGTCCTTTAATCAGGGTGTTCCATGCATTGGTCATAAACTGTGTGTGTGCCTGTTGTGCCCTCCGGGAGTCCTGCATTTCCTGTAGGAAGACCCTCATCAGCTCCACCTCGGGCATTTCGGGGGGATGTTCATATCAAGGGGAGCTGCTGCATGGCGAGCTGCTGCATGGGGGGCTGCTGCACGGCGGGCTGCTGCACAGGGGACTGCTGCATGGGGGGCTGCTGCAGGGCTATCTTCTGCAGGGGTATATTCTGCAAGGGTATATTCTGCAGGGGTATCCTTCTGTTCTCTCTGAGGTTGCGTGTCACCTTCTGCACCACTCTCATACCTGGGTGAAGGAGGAGCATGTTCCTACTGTGTTTTCACCCCACTGGCCTCAGACTCTGTATATTTTAAAATTAAAGAAATAAGTGATATTAGCACAGTTCCAAATAAAGATGTAAATGTTATATTTGAAAGTGTATTTATGAATCTGCCTTCGTAATTCAATTTTATCCAAAAGCAATCAATAAGATTTACATATTTGAAAATCCGTCTTTTGGATATCTAGATGGTCAATATTAATGTATTTTTGTGTGCGTCTTAAATATGTTTAAATGCACACATAATCTGGAGACTAGATACTTATGTGATAGCTTTTCTTCAAATCCAACTTTCTCAAGGTAATTCTGAATGTGTTTTCAGAATAATGTTTAAAAAACATAATTGCGTCAGTCATATCCCTAATTTATTTTGAGTGTAAATGAGTTATGAGGTGGATGAAAAGAGATTATTAAAAGTGCTTGCCAGCAGATTAGAAGTGCAGGTTCCCGGTATTGATCCCTCCTTCAATCCTGACTAGGGCCACCTCGGAGATGTTGGGACGCAACATTTCCTCCCAGCGGCTGTAGATGAATCTCTGCTCGTCCCCGGTACTGGCTTGCCTTTCCCAGTGCCATTTTTTTCTTGAGCTCACTTTTGCAGTCCCTGTAGTGGTGCTGTATAGACTTTACTTCCCTCCTGAACTCCCCCACTCCGTTGACAGCATCCCTGATCTCCAGCCACAACTTTTTCTTCTCTGAAGGGTAGAGTTCGGTGCCTGCAGCCTCGAAGCCCTCTCTATATAGGCCATTATAAGGGCCTCCTTCTCCTCCATGGTATACCCCTCCTCCCTCTGCCTGGGCTTCCCCTGTGATGTGAGCCTCTGTTCTCCGGACTGTATTGTGCTATCTCTGTGCTCCTGCCTCCTCCCACTGGGCCTAGCCACTTGTTTGTCTTCAACAATGTGGCTGTGCCCACCCACCGTGACCTCTCCCCTTTCCTCTCCCCCTTCCTCTCCCACTCTCCACCCTCATCTCCTCCCTAATCTCCTCCCTAATCTCGTCCCTACTCCTCCTTCCCGCCATACCTTTTCTGAAGGTGAAAGTGTACAAATTTCAAAATAATGAAATAAAAGTAAAAAGTGCTCAAAGTTTGAATGGGTTTTAGAAAATAGGGTTAGGGGTAGTAATAAACAGACAAACCTATATAAAAGGACTAAATGAGAGTGTGTAAACAATAAGTTGGTCTAAAAAGAACAAAATATAAATTTTAAATGGAATAGGGTATGGAGTGTATGTGTGTGTATGTAGTGTTACTGTTATGTGTATGTATGTGTCAAATGTGTTTGCGTGTAAATGAAAGTAAATGTGTTAAACTATGTGTAAGGAATGAAAAACAAAGCAGCACTCACACTCACCCAGACAGATTCATACACTTCCTCTCTCTCACTATATCTTTCTCTCATTATCTCTCTCTATCTCTCTTTCTCACTCTCTCTCACACTATATATCTCTCTCACTATCTCTCTCTCTCTCTCTCTCTATCTATCTCTCTATCTATCTCTGACTATCTCTAACCTCCAACGCCTAGACCTGTACCTGTCTCGAAAAAGCAATACAGTCAAGGTAGCCATGTTTAGAGCGCACTTATATACCCTATGTAAATGCTTAATGATATTCCAGTTTGCAAAGTAAACGAGGTCCAGGTGTGCTTTTGTGAAGATTTGTATGTGGGCAATGTGGAGTAGTTGTTTGCATTTGAGTTTCTAAATCCACATATGTTTTTAGGGAATGTGTATAATGCGATGATGTCATAGTGATCATTTTGCATAACATTATCATAATTTAGTATAGCAAAATCCAAATGAGGATTTTTTATTGTATCGTATTTATTAACTGTTCTAAATGTTTATTTTGGAAAATATTTCCTAATTGCCAATGTGAATGTTTGGTTTGTGTATAAGTGTATAATTATTTTTTCTTGTAATTTTGTTTCGTGATGCAGATCCAAACGTATTTTTTGAATCCTCGTTTAGTGTTGTAAATGATTGTGAATGTTGAATGCGGATGTGCTATATTGTTTGAGTGATTGTTGTTTGTACATTTGATATGATTATTATTTGTGTCAATTAAGTTGTATGTGTAATGTGACAGAGCAATGTGAAGTTCTCGTGATTGTTAGCATTTGCATTGATCTCTATGGGGGAATCCATTACGCGTCCGTGATTACGCAAGTGAAATAAACTCAGTATTCGTGTTAACGCGATGCGTAACAAGGTTCTTTTCTGACTTGTAATATCTATGTTATGTAGAGTGTGCAATGAACATTACGCATGCGCTATTCGTGCACAGCCATAACGCAAAACTTGTAATCTAGGTGTATATAAATAAATAACTAAATAAATGTATCTTTTAGGGGCAAACATAAGGAGATAATAGATTGCTTAAGCAATACTTTGCTGTAGAATAACAATTAGTTTCAATAGCCATACTTCACACACCATTTACCTTATTTGGAGGAGCCAATCTGAGCTTTATTCTGCAGACAACAAGGCTAATCATGGTCATAAAGGTAGTATAAAGTGAATTGTTTTGCAGTTATTATCAGCTAAAGCCAATTAGGTACATATATGCAGCAGGGTCAGCCTTCAGAAGTCAGCAGGGTGCATCTCAAGGCCTGAGAGTTAAAATTATTTTGTTTAGATAAATTACATGAAAATTGAATAAAATAAATAATGAAAATATATTGCAAAGTTGTTTCATTATTCAAAACTAAACATTTAAAATAAACATGTTTAAGGCGTTTACTATCCTTTTAATATTGATTTAGTTTTGTGACAAATAATTGTTGCACCTTGTCATTCAAAAAAGGGGAAGAAAATTGATTGAGATGGCTCCAATTTTGTAAACAATTTACTAGTGTATCAATCTGTAAACCTCATTAAAGAAATTAAAAATTGGCCAAAATTCTTGAACTATCATTTACCAGTAATTTCCTTTGTTTAAAAAACATTTCACTTTCTGAGCATTGGATGCCTATAAAATATAGAGCTATATATTTTCGGGCTAAATCATTATACATTTTAATAAATATTTGATAAATGTATTGCATTGTAATTTCCAGAGTAGGCAAACCATGAAACAAATTGTGTGGATTTGGAAATGAATGTTGTTAGAACATTTCCTGCATCAGTATGCAAATTAGACGCCAAGCCTATATGACACCATTTTAGCTTATTAACATGAAATCTACACAAGGTGAAATGTGATTAAACTTTGATGTAAAAATGCTAAAAACCTAAGATCAAGGTTATACGGCATAAACATGTGAATTTTGCGTTAATTTCATCACATCTTTTTCAGTACATCACCTCCATAGTCACAGTTATATTTCATAAAACAAATTAATGCTTGCATGTAAAGGTATTTATTTACAATGCATTATTTATACCAGGAATTGCTATCATCATAAGTCAAATTTTGTCTTCGTACTAGCAGAATATTCTGTGCCAGCCCTGGTGGATTTCCTCCCAGCATGGCGTTAAGCCATTCGTTTATTTTATTATTTTTTTGTGCTTCATCTGCAGGAGTCTTTCTGTTTTATTTGGACATCTTTAGGGACATCTGTGAGTGGGTGCCGGCACATAACAGCTTAACCTTACGTAGTCAACACAGCAGCGTCTGTACAAACACAATGTTGTCAAAATTACTGATCAATAAATACAAATTAAGTAATTCTTGAATGTCTGCCACTCTGTTTTCATTTCCTAATACCTTGTTTTTCTGTTAATTGTCAATGGGAACTTACTGCAGGAAATAACAAAATAACAAATCCAACAAAATAAGTGCATGTGGCATCCTAGCTTGTGAAAAATAAATATATACTTAGAAGGTAAAATGGATTTTACTTTAAACAAATACATATTAATCTATTAATTACATTTTAAAATTGTTAAAAGCAAAAATTTAATTTGCGATATCCAATTTAAAATAATTATGTAAGCTCTTTATTATTCAATATGAAAGTTATAGTTTCCTTGATACCTAACTTGTTTTAATATTAAACAAAATTAAGTTATCCTCAAAATAAGTCCAGCTTGTTTATATAAATTGTACTAATACTATACACATAGCTGACAGGGCTGGGGCTTCCATAAGGCAGACATAGGTGGTTGGTAGAGCACAGCGACAGGGAACAGAAAACTAAGTTGTTTATTTTAAATGTCTGTTTCTCTTGTTAAGTGTATCCAGTCCACGGATCATCCATTACTTATGGAATATATTCTCATTCCCAACAGGAAGTTGCAAGAGTCCACCCACAGCAAAGCTACTATATAGCTCCTCCCCTAACTGCCATACTCAGTCATTCTCTTGCAAGCCTCAACATAGATAGGAGGTCGTGAGAGTCTGTGGTTTTTTTTATACTTAGTTTATTCTTCAATCAAAAGTTTGTTATTTTTAAATGGCACCGGAGTGTGCTGTTTATCTCAGGCAGTATTTGGAAGAAGAATCTGCCTGCGTTTTTCTATGATCTTAGCAGACGTAACTAAGATCCATTTGCTGTTCTCACACATTCTGAGGAGTGAGGTACTTCAGAGGGGGAATGGCGTGCAGGTTTTCCTGCAGATAAGGTATGTGCAGTAAAATATTTTTCTAGGAATGGAATTGACTAAGAAAATACTGCTGATACCGAAGTAATGTAAGTAAAGCCTTAAATGCAGCGATAGCGACTGATATCAGGCTTATTAATAGAGATACATACTCTTATAAAAATGTGTTTTAAAACGTTTGCTGGCATGTTTAATCGTTTTTTAACGTACATTGGTGATAACACTGTAATGTTGGTATAGCCTTAAATGCAGTAAAAGCGACTGGTATCAGGCTTATTAATAGAGATACATACTCTTGTAAAAATGTGTTTTAAAACGTTTGCTGGCATGTTTAATCGTTTTTTAACATATGTTTGGTGATAAAACTTATTGGGGCCTAAGTTTTTTCCACATGGCTGGCTTAAATTTTGCAAAGAAACAGTTAACTGAAGCTTCCCACTGTTGTAATATGAGTGGGAAGGGCCTAATTTAGCGCTTTTTTGCGCAGTTAAAATTACAAAATGAATCATCCAGATTCCCTCAGCAGTCCCATGAATGCTACAGGACATTTCTAAAGGGCTAAAAAGACTTCCAAAATCGTTTATAGGGAAGGTAATCCACAGCTCTGCTGTGGCAGTTTGTTGTGTCTGTTTTTAAAAACGTCTATGTCGTTTTTTTTATCTGTTTTTTGCATTAAGGGGTTAATCATCCATTTGCAAGTGGGTGCAATGCTCTGTTACCTTATTACATGTACTGTAAAAATTTCGTTTGTTTTACTGCCTTTTTTCACTGTTTTTCAAATTTTGACAAAATTTGTTTCTCTTAAAGGCACAGTAACGTTTTATATATTTGCTTGTTAACTTGATTTAAAGTGTTTTCCAAGCTTACTAGTCTCATTATTAGTCTGTTCTAACATGTCTGACATAGAGGAAGCTCTGTGTTCATTATGTTTTAAAGCCATGGTGGAACCCCATCTTAGAATGTGTACCAGATGTACTGATTTCATGTTAAACAATAAAGATCATTTGTTGTCTTTAAAAACATTATCACCAGAGGATTCTGTCGTGGGGGTAGTTATGCCAACTAACTCTCCCCACGTGTCAGACCCTACGACTCCCGCTTCAGGGACTCACGCTCAAATGGCGCCAAGTACATCAATGGCGTCCATAGCGTTTATTTTACAAGACATGGCAAAGGTGGTGAATAATACTCTGGCAGCAGTATTAGTCAGACTACCTGAAATTAAAGGAAAGCAGATAGCTCTGGGGGTAGATACAGAGCATACAGACGCTTTAAGAACCATGTATGATACTACCTCACAATATGCTTAGTCTGTGGGTGATTTTTTTTTTGACTCAGGGAAGATGATTTAACCTGATTCTGATATTTCTACATTTAAAATTTATGCTTGAGAACCTCCAATTGTTGCTCAGGGAGGCTTTGGCTGCCCTGAATGAATGTGTACAATCGCAGGGCCAGAGAAATTGTGTAGACTGGATAAATAATATGCAGTGCCGGTGTGTACTGATGTTTTTCCAATACCTAAAGAGGTTTATTAAAATTTTTTTTAATAAGGAATGGGATAGACCAGGTGTGCCGTTCTCTTCCCCTCCTATTTTTTAGAAGAATGTTTTCTAATAGTTACGACCACACGGGACTTCTGGCAGACAGTTCCTAAGGTGGAGAGAAGAGTTTCTACTCTAGCTAGGCGTACCACTACCTCTGGCGAGGACAGTTGTGCTTTTTAGATCCAATGGATAAAAAATGTTTATTCAACAGGGTTTTATCCTGCAGCCCCTTGCATACATTGCTTCTGTCACTGCTGCTGCGGTGTTCTGGGTTGAGTCTCTTGATGAGGCTTTACAGTTAGCGACTCCATTGGATGAATATATTTGACAAGCTTATGCTAGCCAATTCCTTTTTTTATTGATGCCTTTGTTCATTTGACTAGACTAACGGCTAAGAATTCTGTTTTTTACTATACTGGCGCGCAAAGCGCTATGGCTTATATCATGGTCAGCTGTCGTGACTTTAATAAATAAGCTACTTAACTTCCCTTCAAGGGGCAGACCCTATTCGGGCCTGGTTTGAAGGAGATTATTGCTTATATCACTGGAGGAAAAGGTCATGCCCTTCCTCAGGATAGGTCCAAATCAAGGGCCAAGAAAGGTCTAATTTTCGTGCCTTTTAAAACTTCAGGGCAGGTGTGGCATCCACTTCCTCTAAGGCAAAACAAGAGGGAATTTTTGCTCAGTCCAAGGCGGTCTGGAGACAATCGGACCTGGAACAAAGATAAGCAGGCCAAGGAGCCTGCTGCTGCCTCTAAGGTAGCATGAAGGAACGGACCCCTATCCGGTAACGGATCCTATAGGGGGCAGATTTTCATTCTTCGCCCAGGCGTGGGCAAGAGATGCCCAGGATCCCTAGGCATTGGAATTTATATCCCAGAGATATCTTCTGGATTTTCAAAGATTCCCCCCCAAAAAAGGGGAGATTTCGCCTTTCCAATTATCTGCAAACCAGATAAAGAAGGAGGCATTCTTACATTGTGTACGAGATCCATCCAGTTCCAAGAGAGGAACAGGGACAGAGTTTTTACTCAAATCTGTTTGTGGTTCCCAAGGAGAGTTAACCTTCAGACCTATTTTGGATCTAAAGATCTTAAACAAATTCCTCAGAATTCCGTCTTTTAAGATGGAAACTATTCGTACCATCTTAACTATGATCCAGGAGAGTCAATAGAGGACTACAATGGATTTGAAGGATGTTTATCCTCACATTGTGATGCATAAAGATCACCATCGTTTTTCAGGTTTGCCTTTCTAGACAGGCATTACCAGTTTGTAGCTCTTTACGTTGGGATATCTACAGCCCCA
Source organism: Bombina bombina (assembly GCF_027579735.1). Lineage (NCBI taxonomy): Eukaryota > Metazoa > Chordata > Amphibia > Anura > Bombinatoridae > Bombina > Bombina bombina. Next base: position 383,031,645 of record NC_069503.1, read on the forward strand.
AGAATCTTTATGGAGGTTCTGGGGTCACTTTGGCGGTCCTTAGGCCGCGGGGCATAGAAGTGGCCCCTTATTTAGACGACATCCTGATACAGGCGTCAAACATCCAAATTGCCAAGTCTCATACGGACGTAGTACTGGCATTTCTGAGATCACATGGGTGGAAAGTGAACAAGGAAAGAGTTCTCTATCCCCAATCTCAAGGGTTTCCCTCTTAGGGACTCTGATAGATTCTGTAGAAATGAAAATTTACCTGACAGAGTCCAGGTTGTCAAAGTTTCTAAATTTCTGCCGTGTTTTTCATTCCATCCGCGCCCTTTGGTGGCTCAGTACATGAATGAAATCGGCTTAATGGTAGCGGCAAGGGACATAGTACCGTTTGCACGTCTACATTTCAGACCGCTGCAACTATGCATGCTCAGTCAGAGGAACGGGGATTACACAGGTTTGTCCCCCTGTTAAACCTGGACCAAGAGACCAGAGATTCTCTGGTGACTATGTCGGGTCCATCTGTCCAAGGGTATGACCTTCCGCAGGTCAGATGGGACAATTGTTACAATAGATGCCAGCCTTTTAGGTTGGGATGCAGTCTGGGACTCCCTGAAGGCTCAGGGATAGTGGACTTAGGAGGAGACCCTCCTTCTAATAAATATTCTGGAACTGGGAGTGATATTCCATGCTCTTCAGACTTGGCCTCAGTTAGCAACTCTGAGGTACATCATATTCAGTCGGACAATATACACAACTGTGGTTTACATCAGCCATCAAGGGGGAACAGAGGTTCCCTAGCGATGTTAGAAGTCTTACAATAATTCACTGGACAGAGACTCACTCTTGTCTATCAGCTATCCATATCCCAGGTGTTGAGAACTGGGAGGTGGTTTTTCTAAGTCGTCAGACTTTTCTTCCGGGGGAGTGGGATTTCCTCCGGAGGTCAAGACCAAGCAGGAGAGGGCTTTGGTGTTTTTGTCAGCGCCTGTGTAGCCACGCAGGACCTGGTATGCAGATCTGGTGGACATGTTATCCTTTCCATCACGGTCTCTGCTTCTGAGACAGGTCCCTCTACCTCAGGGTCCTTTCAACCATCTAAATAGAATCAATCTGAGATGGACTGCCTGGAGACTGAACGCTTGATGTCATCAAAGCATGGCTTCTCCGAGTCAGTCATTGATACCTTAATACAGACATGAAAGCCTGTCTCTAGGAAAATTGAACATAGAGATGGTGTAAATATCTGATTGTTATGAATCCAAGGGTTACTCATGGAGTAAAGTCTGGATTCCCAGGATATTATCTTTTCTCCAAGATGTTTTGGAGAAAAGGGTTGTCAGCTAATTCCTTAAAAGGGACAGATTTTTACTCTGTCTATTTTTTTTGCACAAGCGTCTGGCAGGTATTCTAGACGTTCAGGCATTTGGTCAGGCTTTGGTTAGATCCAAGCCTGTGTTTAAAACTGTTGCTCCACCATGGAGCTTAAACCTGGTTCTTAAGGTTCTTCAAGAAGTTCCGTTTGAACCTTTTTTGTTCCATAGATATCAATCTTTATCTTGGAAAGTTCCTTTTGGGTAGCTATTTCCTCGACTCGTAGAGTCTCCAAGTTATCTGTGTTACAATGTGATCCTCCTTATCTGGTCCTTCGTACGGATAAGGTAGTCCTGCGTACCAACCTGGGTTTTTTCCTAAGGTGGTATCTAACAAGAACATCACTCAAGAGATAGTTGTTCCATGCTTGTATCCTAATCCTTCCTCAAAGAAGGAACGTCTATTACACAATATTGGACGTGGTTTGTGCTTTAAAGTTTTACTTACAAGCTACTACAGTTTTCATCAAACGTTCACCTTGTTTGTTGTCTATTCTGGACAGAGGAGAGGTCAAAAGACTTTGGCAGCCTCTCTGTCTTTTTGGTTAAAAAGCATAATTCATTTAGCTTATGAGACTGCTGGACAGCAGCCTCCTGAAGGGATTACAGCTCATTCTACTAGAGCTGTGGTTTTCACTTGGGCCTTTTTTAAATGTGGCTTCTGTTGAACAGATTTACAAGACGGAGTCTTGGTCTGCGCTTCATACTTTTTCAAATTTAACAAATTTGATACCTTGCTTCTTCGGAGGCTATTTTTGGGAGAAAGGGTTTCTTACAGGCAGTGGTAACTTCCGTTTAAGTACCTGCCTTGTCCCTCCCATCATCCGTGTACTTTAGCTTTGGTATTGGTATTCCATAAGTAATGGATGATCCGTGGACTGGATACACTTAACAAGAGAAAACATAATTTATGCTTACCTGATAAATTTATTTCTCTTGTAGTGTATCCAGTCCACGGCCCGCCCTGTCATTTTAAGGCAGGTAATTTTTTCATTTGAACTACAGTCACCACTGCACCCTATGGTTTTTCCTTTCTCTGCATGTTTTCGGTCGAATGACTGAGTATGGCAGTTAGGGGAGGAGCTATATAGCAGCTTTGCTGTGGGTGGACTCTTGCAACTTCCTGTTGGGAATGAGAATATATTCCATAAGTAATGGATGATCCGTGGACTGGATACACTACAAGAGAAATAAATTTATCAGGTAAGCATAAATTATGTTTTTTAATGTTTTTGTGTCTCCAAAGCTTTACAAATTAGTCAATTTGAAAAAAAAGAATGTGAGACAGATGCACACCTGGTACCATGTAGGTCAGAAAAGTACAGATGATTTGAGAACCATTATCCTCTACCAACACACACTGGGTTAGATTTTTCTTTTCGCGTAAATGAAAACTCCGCTAGGATTTTCATCTTTGCACTTGCCGGGTTGTGTTCGTATTATAAGTTAAAAAAAAAAACATATTTTGCACTATCGTTAACCGGAATAGTGCAAAAAATATGATCGGGTTGATTGATAACACCTGCTAGTGGCCGATTGGCCGCAAATCTGAAGGGGCCAGCATTGCCCCAGCAGTTCACAATAACTGCTGGTGCAATGATAAATGCCGACAGCGTATGCTGTCGGCATTTATTGATGTGTGGCGGACATGATGTGCTACATCGTATCATGTTCGTCCGCACAATAATAAATTGACCCCTTAGCATCCAGAGAGGCAAATATATATATATATATATATATATATAGTGTGCTTGTGTGTGTATATATTTATTCCAGAGTATTCGACATGGTAATCTATGCAAACAAATCTGATCTGCCGCAGCTTGAAGCAGTGCTCCAAGACCAGTTCACAGAGGTAGAAAAGTGGATCTCGAAAAACAAACTCTTCCTAAACACTGACAAAACTGTCACAATGATCTTTGGAATGGGACCTAAATTACAAAAATTACAAAATTCCCATCTTCACATCAAAACAAAATCCAATTGCACGCTGACCGCAGTCCACTCTTTTAAATACTTAGGTATGTTGTTAGAACCCAATCTATCTTTTGGACTCCACATAGAAAAACTTGCCTCTAAACTTTATCCAAAACTAGGTGCCCTGTACAGAAACAAATCCTGCCTCAGCCCTACAGTAAAGGAAAAGATTGGACAGCAAATGCTGATGCCTATCTTGGATTATGGGGACATAGTATATGCACCTGCTCCGCAAACTCACCTTAATAAACTAAATACATTGTATAACTCATTCTGCCGCTTTGTGCTACAATGTAACTACAGGACCCACCATTGTGACATGCTAAAAGAACTAAACTGGCTGTCGCTGGAATCCAGACGCACCCTCCATCTTTCCTGCCTTGTCTTTAAGAGCCTTTCTGGGAAGCTCCCACCCTACCTGAGCAGAATGCTCTCCCCTGCTATTCCCACCTCCTATAACCTCCGATCCAATAACAGCACATTATTTAGCTTGCCTCAATACAAAAAGAAAGCAGCTCGATCCTCCTTTTCCTACAGAGCGCCACAATTATGGAATGACCTCCCTCACACTTTAGAAACTTCCCTAAGCCTAAAATCCTTTAAGAGATCCCTCTATACATATCTCAAAACAGAATGCTCCTGTCATGGTTGATTAAATATTTCTTACCTGCTCTATGTTAAATGTTTGCATATATTGTGTATTATTATTGTTTTTGTATTTTATTGTACCCTATTGTAACAATGCAATGTTTTGTGGTCCCAGGACATACTTGAAAACGAGAGAAATCTCAATGTATCCTTCCTGGTAAAATATTTTATAAAAAAAAAATATATATATATATATATATATATATATATCTATATATCTATATATCTATTTGTGTGTGTTTGTGTTTTATTTTGTTTTAGTTTTTTGGATGTGGTTGTTTGTCAGTTTGCTTTTGAACTTTTTATATGGATTAATAAGGTTAGCTTTTTTATCACAGTGTATGTACAACTATGTATAAGTAAAGAAGACTTTTACAAGAACTTTCACAAGATCTGCTGGTGCTATGATAAATGCCGACAGCATATGCTGTTGGCATTTATCGATGTGCAGCGGATATGATCCGCAATATTGGATCATGTCTGCTCACACCATATTAAATAGGCCCCAGAGAACAATGGAGAAAAAAAGTGGGAAAAAAAACTAACACTCAAGATCGCGCAAATGCTATCACCTTTTTCGCATTCCCCTAAAACTCAATAGAGAAAAAATAAATAAAAAAATATTGAAAAAAACACACATGGCGCAAACAACTTAGCATATTCACATTAAAAAATGTGATTTTTTAAAAAAAAAAAAAATGAATATTTTTAATAAATATGTTTTATTATTATTTTTTTTCTGCTTAATGACAAAGGGCTCTAATACACTTATATATATGTTTAAAATTCATTAAAATTATGGGGGGAGATAAAAAACTGAAATTAAAATCCTCCATGTCTCAAAATTAAGTCAATGTAAATATTTGCATAGGAAATTAGTACATCTAGGCAAGTATCTCCGCTTGCTTTTCACCAGAAATAACTCATATACAATGTTACCAATGCACAAGAGAATTCTGGGTAAGATATGCAAATTAGATATGCAAATTCTCAGAATCTGAGAATCTGAGAATTTGCATATCTAATTTGCATAACTTACCCAGAATTCTCTTGTGCATTGGTAACATTGTATATGAGTTATTTCTGGGGAAAAGCAAGCGGGGATACTTGCCTAGATGTGCTAATTTCCTATGCAAATATTTACATTGACTTATATATGTTTATATATGTGTACATATATATTAATGTTTTTTTATGTGTATATACGGCTGTAAATACATATATACACATATAAATACATTAATATATACAGTATGTACACATATATAAACATATATATATATATATATATATATATATATATATACACACATACAAATACATATTTTGCTATGTATATGAATGTGTTTCAATGTAAAAGCCCTTTGCCTGCTTTTTTTTTCTAACACCCGAGATCTCATATCTTTTTTGTGCACAAGTGTGAACAAGTGCCCCAGAGGCATGAAACGCGTATGATGTCACAGGAGGTGATGTTCCCCCTGTTCCAGTTTATCTATTGCTTTTACCATGTTGCTGTATGAGGATCTTGTTTTTATTTATCATTGAATAAAGACTGGCTTTTTACCTATCCCTGGTGTGCCGAGGAGTTTCCTTGTTTATATATATATATATATATATATATATATATATATATATATATATATATATATATATATATATATATATACATACATATACACACACACAGTACATATATATTAGACAGCAGTGATATGAGTGTAAGTGTACTTTATCATGTATTTTTTAAGTGTTTTGTGCAACTTTTTTGTTTCGGAAAACAGTTAACCATAGCTTTGAAATCGCGGTAAGGATTGAAGTGTAAAGGGCGATTGTGCTAGCACAATCAAGATTTTGCTCCATTTGTAATATAAGTGAAATTAAAATGGCTTGCAAAAACATGATTGCGCTAGCACAAAACAGGTTGGGCCTCACTTGTAATCTAGCCCACTGTATGTATATACAATATATTACATATATTAGTTGTACCCTTCATATAATTGAAATAATATGTGTTATTGCAGTGGGGGTATCTGCCAGTTTACTTTATAGGCTCTGCTTTGTCATCTAACTTTTTTGTCTGGCACTATAGTGGCATAACTTTTCATTTAGGTCTAAAATATATAATATCAATATCAATTTCTCAGTGGCTGGCTATTGCACATAGTGCATGTGTATTGCTAATATTTAGTGCTACTGCAATAATTTATGTAATTTATGGTGCAGACATTCTGCTTATTACTAGTGATGTTGCAAACTTAAAATTTTCAGTTTGCGAACGGCGGACACGAACTTCCGCAAGTGTTTGCGAATGGGCAAACCGGGCGAACTGCCATTGACTTCAATAGGCAGGCGAATTTTAAAACACACAGGGACTCTTTCTGGCCACAATAGTGATGGAAAAGTTGTTTCAAGGGTACTAACACCTGGACTGTGGCATGCCGGAGGGGGATCCATGGCAAAACTCCCACGGACAATTACATAGTTGATGCAGAGTCTGGTTTTAATCCATAAAGGGAATAAATCACCTAACATTCCTAAATTGGAATTGGAATAACGTGCTTAAAAACATCAGGTATGATGTTGTATCGATCAGGTAGTGTAAGGGTTACGCCCGCTTCACAGTGACAGACCAAACTCCCCGTTTAACGCACCGCAAACAACCGCAAACAGTCCATTTGCACAACAGCAAACTCCCCATTGCCACGAGATAGATAGATTTGATAGATAAATACATAGATTAGATAGATAGATCAATAGATGCAATAGATACATTTGATAGATACGATAGATAGATTTGATAGATCAATAGATAGATTTGATAGATAGATAATTTCCCAGACAGAGAATTACAAGACGTGCGGTCTGGGACCCATGGTAAGGTTCCCAGAGGCAGTTGCGGCGCCCGAGGCTCTGATTAGAACAGAGCACTCTGGAACGTATCTGCCCTCGGCCGAAATCGGAACATTCTTTTGCTTTCTGCCTGTCGGCCAAATGTCCGTCTGCCAAATGTCCGTCTGCATTTTGTCAGAGCACTGCGTGCAATATACTGTGCCACCAGATATGAGTGGTGTGTTAAGTAGTACTATTCTTATCAGTTTAATCCCTGTTACGTCCCCTATCAGGGGACGTGTATATGGCATGGATTTTAGGAACCGGGAGATGGAAAAAGATGCTTGGTCGGTCCGGCCACGAGATAGATAGATTAGATAGATACATAGATTAGATAGATAGATCAATAGATGCAATAGATACATTTGATAGATACGATAGATAGATAGATAGATTTGATAGATCAATAGATAGATAATTTCCCAGACAGAGAATTACAAGACGGGCGGTCTGGGACCCATGGTAAGGTTCCCAGAGGCAGTTGCGGCGCCCGAGGCTCTGATTAGAACAGAGTACTCTGGAACGTATCTGCCCTCGGCCAAAATCAGAACATTCTTTAGCTTTCTATCTGTCGGCCAAATGTCCGTCTGCCAAATGTCCGTCTGCATTTTGTCAGAGCACCGCGTGCAATCTACTGTGCCAACAGATATGAGTGGTCTGTCAAGTAGTACTATTCTTATCAGTTTAATACCTGTTACGTCCCCTATCAGGGTATGTGTATATGGCATGGATTTTAGGAACCGGGAGATGGAAAAAGATGCTTGGTCGGTCCAGCCACGAGATAGATAGATTTGATAGATAGATACATAGATTAGATAGATAGATAGATGCAATAGATTACATTTGATAAATATGATAGATAGATTTGATAGATAAATAGATAGATTTGATAGATAGATAATTTCCCAGACAGAGAATTACAAGACGTGCGGTCTGAGACCCATGGTAAGGTTACTTCCTTTTGCACAATCGAGTACAGGTTGGGGATTGCCTTTTGTGCAAAGAAATTTCGGCCGGGTACCTTCCACTGTGGTGTCCCCTATCAGGGGACGTGTATATGGCATGGATTTTAGGAACCGGGAGATGGAAAAAGATGCTTGGTCGGTCCTCCTACTTCAAATTTGGGGCACTGTGCGTGCAATCTACTGTGCCATCAGATATGAGTGGTGTGTTAAGTAGTACTATTCTTATCAGTTTAATCCCTGTTACGTCCCCTATCAGGGGACGTGAATATGGCATGGATTTTAGGAACCGGGAGATGGAAAAAGATGCTTGGTCGGTCCTCCTACTTAAAATTTGGGGCACTGCGAGTTCAATCTACTGTGCCACCAGATATGAGTGGTGTGTTAAGTAGTACTATTCTTATCACTTTAATCCCTGTTACATCCCCTATCAGGGGACGTGTATATGGCATGGATTTTAGGAACCGGGAGATGGAAAAAGATGCTTGGTCGGTCCTCCTACTTCAAATATTGGGGCACTGCGCGTGCAATCTAATGTGCCACCAGATAGGAGTGGTGTGTTAAGTAGTACTATTCCTATCACTTTAATCCCTGTTACGTGCCTTTTTTTTGGTTTGTTTTTTGAAGCCACAGTGCAGCACCAGAGGCCAGAAAAATTTGGCATGTACACATGCCTGAAAAATTAGGTATTGTTGCAGCCGCTGCTGTAGCAGCGGCCAAAAAAATTGATGTTTGTTTCTCTGGCAGAAAGTGCCCTAAAACATTGCGGCTTGAACCCTAGTTGGTGGCGGATAAGTCACGCAAGTCATCCGGCATTCGAAGATAACATACAGCAGCTTGTGGACCATTTATAGCCCAAGGCAGATCATCTCATCAGGCCTTTTTTACTCGAATGTATCACCCAATGTCAGTCCCTTCGGGATCCATCCCTCATTCATCTTAATAAAGGTGAGGTAATCTAGACTTTTTTGACCTAGGCGACTTTTCTTCTCAGTGACAATACCTCCTGCTGCACTAAAGGTCCTTTCTGACAGGACACTTAAAGCGGGGCAGGCCAGAAGTTCTATCGCAAATTGGGATAGCTCAGGCCACAGGTCAAGCCTGCACACCCAGTAGTCAAGGGGTTCATCGCTCCTCAGAGTGTCGAGATCTGCAGTTAAGGCGAGATAGTCTGCTACCTGTCGGTTGAGTCGTTCTCTGAGGGTGGACCCCGAAGGGCTGTGGCGATGCATAGGAGTTAAAAAGCTCTGCATGTCCTCCATCAACAACACGTCTGTAAAGTGTACTGTCCTTGCCGGCGTGGTCGTGGGAGTCGGAGGATTACTTTCACCTCTTCCCCTGTTAGATTCCCGTTGTGCTGTGACATCACCCTTATACGCTTTGTAAAGCATACTTTTTAATTTCTTTTGGAACTGCTGCATCCTTTCCGACTTGCGGGAATTTGGTAACATTTCAGGCACTTTATGCTTATACCGTGGGTCTAGTAGCGTGGATACCCAGTACAGGTCCTTCTCCTTCAGCTTTTTTATATGAGGGTCACTCAACAGGCACAACAGCATGAAAGACCCCATTTGCACAAGGTTGGATGCCGAGCTACTCATGTCCCGTTCCTCGTCCTCAGTGATCTCACTAAAGGTATCTTCTTCCCCCCAGCCACGTACAACACCACGGGTACCATATAGGTGACAACGAGCACCCTGGGATGCCTGTTGTGGTTGGTCTTCCTCCTCCTCCTCCTCAAAGCCACATTCCTCCTCTGACTCCTCTTCCTCACAATCCTCTTCCAGCATTGCCGCTGGTCCAGCAAGCGATGCTGATAAGGCTGTTTCTGGTGGTGATGGTGACCACAACTCTTCCTCTTCACGCTCATCTACGGCCTGATCTAGCACTCTTCGCAGGGCACGCTCCAGGAAGAAAACAAATGGTATGATGTCGCTGATGGTGCCTTCGGTGCGACTGACTAGGTTCGTCACCTCCTCAAAAGGACGCATGAGCCTACAGGCATTGCGCATGAGCATCCAGTAACATGGCAAAAAAATCCCCAGCTCCGCAGAGGCTGTCCTAGCACCCCGGTCATACAAATACTCGTTAACGGCTTTTTCTTGTTGGAGCAAGTGGTCAAACATTAGGAGTGTTGAATTCCAACGTGTCAGGCTGTAGCAAATCAAGCGCCTCACTGGCATGTTGTTTCGCCGCTGGATATCTGCAAAATTCGCCATGGCCGTGTAGGAACGCCTGAAATGGCCACACACCTTCCTGGCCTGCTTCAGGATGTCCTGTAAGCCTGGGTACTTATGCACAAAGCGTTGTACGATCAGATTACACACATGTGCCATGCACGGCACATGTGTCAACTTGCCCAATTTCAATGCCGCCAACAAATTACTTCTGTTGTCAGAAACCACTTTGCCAATCTCCAGTTGGTGCAGAGTCAGCCACTGATCCACCTGTGCATTCAGGGCAGACAGGAGTGCTGTTCCGGTGTGACTCTCTGCTTTCAGGCAAGTCAACCCCAAGACGGCGTGACACTGCCGTATCCAGGATGTGGAATAGTACCTGGGGAGCTAGGGGAGTTCCCTTGATGTGGAGCAAGACGCAGAAGCAGAAGAGGACTCAGCTGAGGAGGTTATGGAAGAGGATGGAGTAGGAGGAGTAGAGGAGGTGGCCGCAGGCCTGCCTGCAAGTCGTGGCAGTGTCACCAACTCCTCTGCAGAGCCACGCATTCCATGCTTGGCAGCCGTCAGCAGGTTTACCCAATGCTGAGGTGATATGCCTGCCCTGACCATGCTTTGCAGACCAGCTATCAGTGGTCAGATGGACCCTTGCCCCAACACTGTGTGCCAGACATGCCATTACTTCCTTTCGCACAATCGAGTACAGGTTGGGGATTGCCTTTTGTGCAAAGAAATTTCGGCCTGTACATTCCACTGCGGTGTCCCAATAGCTACATATTTTTTGAACGCCTCAGACTCCACCAGCTTGTATGGTAAAAGCTGGCGGGCTAAGAGTTCAGACAAGCCAGCTGTCAGACGCCGGGCAAGGGGGTGACTTTGGGACATTGGCTTCTTATGCTCAAACATGTCCTTGACAGACACCTGACTGTGGGCAGATGAGCAAGAACTGCTCAAGGCGAGAGACGGAGTGGCGGATGGTTGAGAGGGGGCAAGGAGGACAGCAGTGGTTGATGTGGCTGAAGAAGCTGGACCAGGAGGAGGATGGCGGCTTTGAGTTTGTGTGCTGCTTCTACTAATGTGTTCATCCCATCGGCGTTTGTGATGTGAGATCATGTGCCTTCGCAAAGCAGTTGTACCTAGGTGGGTGTTGGACTTCCCACGACTCAGTTTCTTTTGGCACAGGTTGCAAATGGCATCGCTGTTGTCAGAGGCAGACACACAAAAAAATGCCACACTGTTGAGCTCTACGATGACGGCATTCTGGTGGTGGCAACAGCATGCGTTGATTGGCGTGCTGTCTGGCTGACCCCGGGTGCCGATGCAGGCTGTCTGACTGTGCCACTAGCTCCTTGCAACGACCTCCCCCTGCTTCCAACTCGTCTCCTCCTCCTCCTCTCTGTCTCCCCATCTGAACTTTCCCCCTCTTCTTCTTCTCTTCTAGCGGGCACCCACGTGACATCCACGGATGCATCATCATCAACCGCTTCACTTGTATCTGACAAATCAACAAAGGAAGCAGCAGCGGGTACAACATCATCATCATCACACCGTATGTCCATGTCTGTAATGCTGCCTGACTGAGACATATCACTGTTATCTACATCCTCTGTCAATGATGGTTGCGCATCACTCATTTCTTCAAACTGATGTGTCAATAACTCCTCTGACAAATCAAGTGAAGCGGCTGTGGTGCTAGTGTTGGTGATGGCGGCAGGTGGGCGAGTGGTCACTTGAGAGGTGCCTGAAGCTAAGCTGGAGGTGGATGGTGCGTCAAGGTTCCGAGCGGAAGCTGAAGAAGATTGGGTGTCCTGTGTTAGCCAGTCAACTAGGTCCTCCTCAGAACTTTTTGCGTTCATGGTACGTGGCCTCTGAACACTGGGCATTATTGTAGGGTCAAAGGGAATCAAAGCACCACGACCACGACGGCACCTGTGGGGTGGCCTGCCTCTGCCTGTCATTTTTTTTTAAATGTACACTTACACTACTATTAAACAAGATATGAGTGGTGGCACTGGGCAAGTGGGCACAGTATACGCTGTGAGCCTGACACAAAAAAGCAGACTGATGTTTCACAGTCAAAAAATATATTTTTTTAAATTTCCACTACTGTTACAACAGATATGAGTGGTGGCACTAGTTAGCAAGTGGGCCTGGCACACACGCTGGCAGGCAGGCAACTGCTATTAGAATACACTAGCAGACTGATGTTTCACAGTCAAAAAAAGCTTTTTTTTTAATTTACACTACTGTTGCAACAGATATGAGTGGTGGCACTAGTTGGCAAGTGGGCCTGGCACACACGCTGGCAGGCAGGCATCTGCTATTAGATTACACTAGCAGACTGATGTTTCACAGTCAAAAAAGTTTTTTTTTTTTAAATTACACTACTTTAACAACAGATATGAGTGGTGGCACTAGTTGGCAAGTGGGCCTGGCACACATGCTGGCAGGCAAGCAACTGCAATTAGATTACACTAGCAGACTGATGTTTCGCAGTCAAAATGTTTTTATTTTTAAATTTACACTACTGTTACAACAGATATGAGTGGTGGCACTAGTTGGCAAGTGGGCCTGGCACACACGCTGGCAGGCAGGCAACTGCTATTAGATTACACTAGCAGACTGATGTTTCACAGTCAAAAAAGCTTTTTTTAAAAAAAAATTACACTACTGTTGCAACAGATATGAGTGGTGGCACTAGTTGGCAAGTGGGCCTGGCACAAACGCTGGCAGGCAGGCAACTGCTATTAGATTACACTAGCAGACTGATGTTTCACAGTCAAAAAAGTTTTTTTTTTTTTAAAATGTACACTACTTTTACAACAGATATGAGTGGTGCCACTAGTTGGCAAGTGGGCCTGGCACACATGCTGGCAGGCAGGCAACTGCAATTAGATTATACTAGCAGACTGATGCTTCACAGTCAAAAAAGTTTTTTTTTTTAATTTACACTACTGTTACAACAGATATGAGTGGTGGCACTAGTTTACAAGTGGGCCTGGCACACATGCTGGCAGCCAGGCAACTGCAATTAGATTACACTAGCAGACTGATGTTTCACAGTCAAAAATGTTTTTATTTTTAAATTTACACTACTGTTACAACAGATATGAGTGGTGGCACTAGTTGGCAAGTGGGCCTGGCACACACGCTGGCAGGCAGGCAACTGCTATTAGATTACACTAGCAGACTGATGTTTCACAGTCAAAAAGTTTTTTTTTTTAACTTTACACTACTGTTACAACAGATATGAGTGGTGGCACTAGTTGGCAAGTGGGCCTGGCACACACGTTGGCAGGCAGGCAACTGCAATTAGATTACACTAGCAGACTGATGTTTCACAGTCAAAAAAGTTTTTTTTTTAAATTTACACTACTGTTACAACAGATATGAGTGGTGGCACTAGTTTGCAAGTGGGCCTGGCACACGCGCTGGCAGGCAGGCAACTGCTATTAGATTACACTAGCAGACTGATGTTTCACAGTCAAAAAAGTATTTTTTAAAAATATGTACACTACTGTTACAACAGATATGAGTGGTGGCACTAGTTGGCAAGTGGGCCTGGCACACACCCTGGCAGGCAGGCAATTGCAATTAGATTACACTAGCAGACTGATGTTTCACAGTCAAAAAAGTTTTTTTTTTTTAAATTTACACTACTGTTACAACAGATATGAGTGGTGGCACTAGTTGGCAAGTGGGCCTGGCACACACGCTGGCAGGCAACTGCTATTAGATTACACTAGCAGACTGATGTTTCACAGTCCAAAAAGTTTTTTTTTTAATTTACACTACTGTTACAACAGATATAAGTGGTGGCACTAGTTGGCAAGTGGGCCTGGCACACATGCTGGCAGGCAGGCAACTGCAATTAGATTACACTAGCAGACTGATGTTTCACAGTCAAAAAGTTTTTTTTTTTAACTTTACACTACTGTTACAACAGATATGAGTGGTGGCACTAGTTGGCAAGTGGGCCTGGCACACACGCTGGCAGGCAGGCAGGCAACTGCAATTAGATTACACTAGCAGACTGATGTTTCACAGTCAAAAAAGTTTTTTTTTTTTAAAAATTACACTACTGTTACAACAGATATGAGTGGTGGCACTGGTTGGCAAGTTGGCCTGGCACACACGCTGGCAGGCAGGCAACTGCAATTAGATTACACTAGCAGACTGATGTTTCACAGTCAAAAAAGTTTTTTTTAAAAAAATTTACACTACTTTTACAACAGATATGAGTGGTGGCACTTAGCAAGTGGGCCTGGCACACACGCTGGCAGGCAACTGCAATTAGATTACACTAGCAGACTGATGTTTCACAGTCAAAAAAGTTTTTTTTTTTAAATTTACACTACTGTTACAACAGATATGAGTGGTGGCACTAGTTGGCAAGTGGGCCTGGCACACATGCTGGCAGGCAGGCAACTGCAATTAGATTACACTAGCAGACTGATGTTTCACAGTCAAAAAGTTTTTTTTTTTAACTTTACACTACTGTTACAACAGATATGAGTGGTGGCACTAGTTTTCAAGTGGGCCTGGCACACACGCTGGCAGGCAACTGCTATTAGATTACACTAGCAGACTGATGTTTCACAGTCAAAAAAGTTTTTTTTTTAAATTTACACTACTGTTACAACAGATATGAGTGGTGGCACTAGTTTGCAAGTGGGCCTGGCACACGCGCTGGCAGGCAGGCAACTGCTATTAGATTACACTAGCAGACTGATGTTTCACAGTCAAAAAAGTATTTTTTAAAAATATGTACACTACTGTTACAACAGATATGAGTGGTGGCACTAGTTGGCAAGTGGGCCTGGCACACATGCTGGCAGGCAGGCAACTGCAATTAGATTACACTAGCAGACTGATGTTTCACAGTCAAAAAGTTTTTTTTTTTAACTTTACACTACTGTTACAACAGATATGAGTGGTGGCACTAGTTGGCAAGTGGGCCTGGCACACACGCTGGCAGGCAGGCAGGCAACTGCAATTAGATTACACTAGCAGACTGATGTTTCACAGTCAAAAAAGTTTTTTTTTTTAAAAAATTTACACTACTTTTACAACAGATATGAGTGGTGGCACTTAGCAAGTGGGCCTGGCACACACGCTGGCAGGCAGGCAACTACAATTAGATTACACTAGCAGACTGATGTTTCACAGTCAAAAAAGTTTTTTTAAAAAAAATTTACACTACTGTTACAACAGATATGAGTGGTGGCACTAGTTGGCAAGTGGGCCTGGCACACACGCTGGCAGGCAAGCAACTGCAATTAGATTACACTAGCAGACTGATGTTTCACAGTCAAAAAAGTTTTTTATTTTTAAATTTACACTACTGTTACAACAGATATGAGTGGTGGCACTAGTTGGCAAGTGGGCCTGGCACACACGCTGGCAGGCAACTGCTATTAGATTACACTAGCAGACTGATGTTTCACAGTCCAAAAAGTTTTTTTTTTAATTTACACTACTGTTACAACAGATATAAGTGGTGGCACTAGTTGGCAAGTGGGCCTGGCACACATGCTGGCAGGCAGGCAACTGCAATTAGATTACACTAGCAGACTGATGTTTCACAGTCAAAAAGTTTTTTTTTTTAACTTTACACTACTGTTACAACAGATATGAGTGGTGGCACTAGTTGGCAAGTGGGCCTGGCACACACGTTGGCAGGCAGGCAACTGCAATTAGATTACACTAGCAGACTGATGTTTCACAGTCAAAAAAGTTTTTTTTTTTAAATTTACACTACTGTTACAACAGATATGAGTGGTGGCACTAGTTTGCAAGTGGGCCTGGCACACACGCTGGCAGGCAGGCAACTGCTATTAGATTACACTAGCAGACTGATGTTTCACAGTCAAAAAAGTATTTTTTAAAAATATGTACACTACTGTTACAACATATATGAGTGGTGGCACTAGTTGGCAAGTGGGCCTGGCACACACGCTGGCAGGCAGGCAACTGCAATTAGATTACACTAGCAGACTGATGTTTCACAGTCAAAAAAGTTTTTATTTTTAAATTTACACTACTGTTACAACAGATATGAGTGGTGGCACTAGTTGGCAAGTGGGCCTGGCACACACGCTGGCAGGCAGCAAACTGCTATTAGATTACACTAGCAGACTGATGTTTCACAGTCCAAAAAGTTTTTTTTTTAAATTTGCACTACTGTTACAACAGATATGAGTGGTGGCACTAGTTGGCAAGTGGGCCTGGCACACACCCTGGCAGGCAGGCAACTGCAATTAGATTACACTAGCAGACTGATGTTTCACAGTCAAAAAAGTTTTTTTTTTAAAATTTACACTACTGTTACAACAGATATGAGTGGTGGCACTAGTTGGCAAGTTAGCCTGGCACACATGCTGGCAGCCAGGCAACTGCAATTAGATTACACTAGCAGACTGATGTTTCACAGTCAAAAATGTTTTTATTTTTAAATTTACACTACTGTTACAACAGATATGAGTGGTGGCACTAGTTGGCAAGTGGGCCTGGCACACACGCTGGCAGGCAGGCAACTGCAATTAGATTACACTAGCAGACTGATGTTTCACAGTCAAAAAAGGTTTTTTTAAAAAAATTTACACTACTTTTACAACAGATATGAGTGGTGGCACTTAGCAAGTGGGCCTGGCACACACGCTGGCAGGCAGGCAACTGCAATTAGATTACACTAGCAGACTGATGTTTCACATTCAAAAAAGGGTTTTTTTTTTAAATTTACACTACTGTTACAACAGATATGAGTGGTGGCACTAGTTGGCAAGTGGGCCTGGCACACACGCTGGCAGGCAGGCAACTGCTATTAGATTACACTAGCAGACTGTTTCACAGTCAAAAAAGTTTTTTTTTTTTAAATTTACACTACTGTTACAACAGATATGAGTAGTGGCACTAGTTGGCAAGTGGGCCTGGCACACACGCTGGCAGGCAAGCAACTGCAATTAGATTACACTAGCAGACTGATGTTTCACAGTCAAAAAAGTTTTTTTTTTTAAATTTACACTACTGTTACAGATATGAGTGGTGGCACTAGTTGGCAAGTGGGCCTGGCACACACGCTGGCAGGCAACTGCTATTAGATTACACTAGCAGACTGATGTTTCACAGTCAAATATATTTTTTTTTAATTTACACTACTGTTACAACAGATATAAGTGGTGGCACTAGTTGGCAAGTGGGCCTGGCACACACGCTGGCAGGCAGGCAATTGCAATTAGATTACACTAGCAGACTGATGTTTCACAGTCAAAAAAGTTTTTTTAAAAAAAAATTACACTACTGTTACAACAGATATGAGTGGTGGCACTAGTTGGCAAGTTGGCCTGGCACACATGCTGGCAGGCAGGCAACTGCAATTAGATTACACTAGCAGACTGATGTTTCACAGTCAAAAAAGTTTTTTTAAAAAAAATTTACACTACTTTTACAACAGATATGAGTGGTGGCACTTAGCAAGTGGGCCTGGCACACACGCTGGCAGGCAGGCAACTGCAATTAGATTACACTAGCAGACTGATGTTTCACATTCAAAAAAGTTTTTTTTTTAAATTTACACTACTGGTACAACAGATATGAGTGGAGCCACTATGGCAAGTGGGCCTGGCACACACGCTGGCAGGCAGGAAACTGCTATTAGATTACACTAGCAGACTGATGTTTCACAGTCAAAAAAGTTTGTTTTTTTTAAATTTACACTACTGTTACAACAGATATGAGTGGTGGCACTGCAGGCAGGCAACTGCAATTAGATTACACTAGCAGACTGATGTTTCACAGGCAAAATTACACAGGCAAAAAAAAAATATGTTCTAGCCCTAAAAAGGGCTTTTTGGGGTGCTGTCCTTACAGCAGAGATCAGATGAGTCCTTCAGGACTGTAGTGGACACTGAATACACTAGCCTAGCTTTTATTTTCCCTATGAAATCAGCAGCAGCTACACTGTCCCTCCTCTCACTAACAATGCAGCTTCCGAATGAATCTAAAATGGCTGCTGTCCAGGAGCTGGGAGGGTCTGGGAGGGAGTGTCAGCTGCTGATTGGCTGAAATGTGTGTGCAGACTGTGAGATACAGGGTCAAAGTTTACTCAATGATGACGAATAGGGGGCGGATCGAACATCGCATATGTTTGACCGCCGCTGCGAACGCAAACAAGCTATGTTCGCCAGGAACTATTCGCCGGCAATCAATTTGCGACATCACTACTTATTACTATAACCTGGGCATTATCCTGGACACCACTAGCAATATTAAAAAGTTGGGGTGAAGACTGTACAGAAAAAATAGAAGTGCCAATGTAGGAATTCATACCATGTTGTAAAGCCTAACATCAACAACTTTGTTCTAGCACATAGTTGGCACCAATTGGACAATATACCTTAAATGCATGTACTTTACATCTAGTATAAATCACTAATTAACATAAAGTCCTATACCTAAATCTACAATATTGTTATATATAACATCCAGTGAATAGCCAGTGTTTTTTTAAGCAATTTTTCAGCTAGTTGTTATCCCATATTGTCCACATTGTCAAAACATACATATACAATTTTCTGTAGCCAGTTGAGTTTAAGCTAGTTAACTTACTAACATATTGATAACATCGCCAATACAATTCTGAATACATCATACTATTTGAGCTAGCTATATTTTGGAAACACAATTAATGATCCATTACTGATCAAATTCTTTCAAGTTTCTTAGATAATATAGGTTTTCTCCAATAACATTTCTACTTTAGTATATCAATTTATTACAATAAATTTTTAAGAATTCATTATGGCTGAAAGCCACAATCCCACAGGGGTAGTAGACATAGATAGAAGAAAGCACATAATGAATATTGCTCTAAAAGGTAACTCCCTTAGAACAGATGATCTAGCTGAAGGAGATCTTACTTCTATTTTATCTAATTTAGAGAATAATAAATATAAAGAAAGCAACCTGTGGTGGGATATAGAATTTTTAGAACTATATATTAATGAGAGAAAGGTCCCTAGAGGACTAAGAATGAAGAAATACCCCTCATTTGCACTACATAATTCAGAGTTCATGGATGAGTGGAAAAATAATTTGACCAACTGTTCCATTATCTTAATGAAGCAGTTGCTCAAACATAAAAAAGAAGAAAGAGACATATTATTGGTGCAAATAGTTAAGACATTAGAACTTCTAAAACCACTTGATTATAAAGCACAATTAGACACTACAATGAAAGAACTAGACACGACCCTGCCAGAAAGAAAAGTTAGTAAATATCAGAGAGATGACAGAGACTATGAACTGGACATAGTATACTCATGGCAAAAAAATCAACCAAATAGACAAAAAAAGAATTGAAAACAAGGCAATCACAAAAACAGGAATAAAAATAAAAGAAAGGGCAAATTCCATCACACACCAAATGCAAAACGAGTGATTTTCTCAAATATAGACACAGACAACACAGGAAGTCCCTCAGTAATAGAAGACACTGAAGCGCACACATCTAAATCTAGTGAAGAACTAGACAGTCCAGGTACCTTACAAGGGAGAACCAAACTATCGATACTGGTTAAAACACCAATTATGAGAAGCACACTAAAAAAGGAACAACCACTAAGCTACCCAAGCAGGATCAAAAAGGTGACTCAAAAGAAATAGGATCAGTAATTAATCTATTTGATAAACCACTTACCAGTTCACAGAATTCACTACTAAATAAAGGTTTATCTTTTGTACCTTACACAAATTTTGATTTATTTTCCACTATTTTAGATATCAATGCACTAATCAGAAAAATCACATTGTTCAAACATTTCATCCTACTTCAAGACACAAGAAAGGATTTAGTTAATCCTCATCTAAGAGAGAATAATTTAAACACAGTATATAATTCCACAGGTTTACAGTTCACAGACCTTTGTGACTTAAACACATTCATTTCACTACAAGCGATTACTTTGAGAGAAGAAAGTACACATGACATTATTCCTAAATGCAACACGTCTTCACATCCCTAGTCACATTTTTAACCAGTTCATAGACATGTTCCAAAATTTGAAAGAACTTGAGCTCACCAGATTACACTCTTCCTTGGAAACAATACAAGATATACCACCAAACAAAAAAGATTATCAAGCATTAAAATTGCTAAGAGACAACAAAGAAGTAGTAGTTACTTCAGCAGACAAAGGGGGAGTTGTGGTAATCCTCAACACAACTGATTACAAAAAAGAGGTACTAAATCAGCTCAATGATACCAATACTTATTCTAAACTAACATATAATCCTACAAACAAATACAAAAAAGAGCTTCTTGACCTCCTAGATTCAGCTTTCCTCAGTAAGGAATTGGCAGACTATTGCTTGGTAGACAATCCCACCATCTCCACCTTTTGCATTGTACCAAAAATCCAGAAGACCCTCATCAATCCACCAGGTAGGCCCATAGTGGCCAGTATGGGGTTACTGTGCGAGAGAGTGGGGGATTGGTTGGATAATGTACTGCAACTAATAATTAAATCTCTACCAGGATATATACGAGATAGCATACATCTCATACAGCAAGTACAAGAAACTAAATGGAAAAATGATTTTACATGGCTGACGATTGACGTATCAGCCTTATATTCTAGCATACCACATGAGCAAGGCTTATATGCCCTCAAATGTATGTTAAAACATTACACAAATTTCCCTGAGAGATTTATTGATTTTTTTTAGAGCAAATGACACAGTTCTTGCTCAAACACAACTACTTTGTCTTTGAGGGCCACTACTACCTCCAAAAATGTGGTATGGCAATGGGGGAGAAATTTGCCCCCTCATATGCCAATTTATACATGGGATACTTTGAAAAACAATACTTGTTTGGAGGTGGGCTGGCCCTCAAAGACAAAGTGTTTGTATATGGTATATTTATAGATGATCTTATCCTAATCTATAGAAAAAACACAGAATTGTACATAAAAGAAATTATTACATTCTTTAATAATAATACACTCAACTTAAATTTCACGTTCAAAACCAGTGACATGTCCATTGAGTTTCTAGATTTAATATTAGAACATGACTTGGAAGGTAAAATAATAACCAGTACTTACAGGAAACAATTATCAAGAAACACTATTCTAAGAGCAGACTCCTGCCATGCCCCACATATGTCTCTGTATCCTTAAGTATTGACCTTTAGGTATCCCTAAAGGTCAATACTTAAGGATACAGAGAAATTGTACATCCATAAACTTGTATAATAAACAAGCCAAAGAACTTACTCAAAGATGAATAGCGAGGGGATACCAAAAGAGTATTTTACTCAATATTAAACAACAAGTAGCAGGAATGGATAGGTCTAAACTTCTCAATAAGAGGGAACGAGTAGCAATAAATGGTAAAGTGAATATAGATGACAAAGCAAGAATCCATAGAGAACATATATGTTTTGTCACTAAATACAGTATTCAATTTTACACAATCATTACAATAATAAAGAAATATCTACCAGTCCTAAATGGAGATATCACACTAAGAAATAAACTAGAAAAATGAATCAAATTTGTGGCAAAAAAAGCACCAACTATACAAGATATGGTCACTCAGAAATTCCATAAACAAATTCACCTACTAAGGGCAACTATAGATGTGTTCGAATCCCATGCAAAAGTTGTCCATTGTCAAGTGTTAGTGACAGAAACTTTGCTTCCTGTAGGAAAGAGAGTGTCATATCAGAATTGAATCCAACTGTAGGTTTAGCTAAAGAGAGAGGTAATATTTTACTCTTTGTGATTATAAAGCTGCATAACTACCCTACTGTTTGGGTGTCAAGAGATATGTTACATATACATCTATTGCCATAGGGTGGCAACAAGTATGGCAGATTGATGTAACATATAACACCAACAGAAGAGTAGTGACCGGAATATTCAGCGATATACTTAAGCAATATCTGGTTAGGCAAAACGTATAATAAGATTCCTAAGCATAGATCTGATAGTGCAAATCTGATATTGTGAAAGTTTTCAGGTAAAGTCATAAATAATAAAGTCGATCCTTACTGAGATTATGCTGGATGAAGAATCTGAGTGTCGGGCGGTCGAGTTGCTTGCAGTTCCGGAGCTTAGGCATGTGTCGTCACCACTCGTGAGGATCCTGTGAGAGCTAAGCGTGGAGTAGGAGGCGTCAGCTGTTAGCATATGCAACACAGAATGAAGAGACGCTGGGCGGCTTTACCTTGTAGATGACTGAGAACAGTGGTAGTGAACTCCTAGGAATAACTCCAGAGGTAGATAGCTGGGTCAGCAAAGGAACTTTAAGAAAGTATCAAAAGACACAGCAATAACTTTAGTAGACAAGAATGTTGGTATTGGCATAAGCAATACTGAGATGAGCTAGGATTACCAAGCAAAGAATGATGTGGAGGCACATATTAAAAAATTGGATTTATATATGACACCCATACACAGAGAAAAGCTTAACTTTCAATTCCTCACAAACAAACAAAACATATCAAATAACACAAAGAATGGATCGCACATCTACCCACATTATATACCTTATTACATGTAAATTATGCCAACAATAGTACATAGGCATAACATTAACAACACGTTCTCTAAAAGACCGCATTAGAGAACATCTTATTTCAATAGAAGAAGAAATACCTAGAACTCCAGTAGCCAAACATTTTCATTTACATGAACAGAGTATATTGGATCTTCACATTGCAAACCAGAATACCACAAGGGATGAATAAAAGATATGATGTGAATCTATTTATAGATTAGAAATAGATAAGCAATAGCAGATTATACATAGTACATACAAAAATGGTTTCAGTCTACTTCACAAACTATAAATAATAATTGTTAAATGAGGTATAGTTTGAAACTCAGACAATTTAATAACAAATATAAATAATACAATCAAATATGATTACTAAAAAGAGTCTCCTAACATCAACTTAATGTCTATTATATATTTATAATAGATTAAGAACATCACAGTACCAAAACAGTTCTTCTGGATTCTCTCTGATAAGTATTGAACAGATAACATCCATTATATATAATCTTCCCCTATATCCCCACTAGGAAATAGTATCTCCTCAACAGCTTTTATATTACCCTACTGAAATTCTTTTATATTACTTTATTTCTTTTAAGTCATCTTCATTAGTTTAAATACAAACAATAGATTTTCTAGAGAACAAAGACATGATTTAGTCATCTATTAGACTCTACAAAGCAAACATAGTAGAGTCCTAGCAGTAACAAACAATTCCAGTAAATAGCTATAGTAGCTATCTTATGAGAACAGAAACTAGCTAGTTACACCTCATAAAATTAATAGAGGTATTCAGCTCTAAGAACAATAAGACTAGGGCACACAATACCACAAAATTATTCCCATCTTCTTCCTCCAAGCCAACTTGCTAACACTAGCTAAGTACTAGAGAGCAACAACAAAGATCACAACAGGCTTTTCTGATCCGAAATATATAAGCATATATCTATGTATATTAATAATCTCTAGATCAAAGGAGTATAATGCAAGCCAGTAACAGTCAGAAAGATTAGATTTATTAATAGGAAGATAAGGAAGTAGGTGGGTATGATAAAGTTACTTCTTGCCAACACTAGCTGCTTCATGAAAATATCATTGTTGCTTTTAACTTTTAACTTTATTAATTTTGATAAAAAAACATTTCTTTAGTATCTTTCCTCTTTAGTATCCCTTTTCCTTTATTATTTTATTATATATTTTTTAGCCTTTTTTTCTTCCTAACCAAGATTAAGTATTGATATACACATTAGTATACAAGTAAGCAAGATTATATACAAGTACATATAGGGTTAAAAAAGTATATATAGGCTTAAGAAGGATATTGTATGTCAGACAAATGTTAGATGAAAATATCTGTTCTTTTGCCTCACTGTTCTGGATCCATATAATGAGCGGACATAAAATGACACTGTTACCTAGTTCTTAATATAGTCTATTTGACATAATAACATAACAGTACTCATAGTGAAAATTGGTCTAGTCACATAAGACAATCAATGGTTAAATACAATATAAAGAAAACACCTCTCCAGGTAATTGGTTCCACTTACCTATAAAAGGATCCAGAGCAGCAGAGGGCATTATCTCTGATGAAGCACATGTACGCATGCACAAAACGCATCAGATAGGAGCTTACCTTGAGATTGTGAAACCTGTATTCCAATAAATTGTGGCTATACAAAGAGACCAGCGTTTTTCTTTCCTCATCACTTATTACTATTGATACTGATTGGGCTACTGGCTTGCATTTCTTTTTGGTAGGCGCTTATTCAAATATTTCAAAGTTCAATCCCATAAATCCCCTTTATGTGTGTCAGAGAGCCCAACAAAAAACAATTAATAGCTATTATATTATTCTGTATTGTTAGCCAGAGGGTAAATGTTTTCTGCTGCCACCACCACCAACAGCAGTACCACTACCACCAGCTCCATCACTACCAGAGCAAAATCTGTTTCTGCGTATACTTGTCTAATGAGTGATAGTAGGACAAGCACTGATTCCTGCTTCACAGAGTGAAATATAATTTTCAAGGCCATTGACTTCTGCTTTGACTCAAATATCTAGAGGAGCATCAGAAGCAGCAGGGTCATCTTCAACATCTGCTGTAGGAGGCAATCCCATGTCAACCAGGAGTAGGAGATATGCATTGCCCACCAGTACCAGAACTAGTAGCATCAGCATCAGCATCAGTAGCAGTTAAGGCTAAGTATACCAATAAGAGTAAAGAGGACAATGAAGGGAACTGAAGGTGTAGGTGCGGAATTTACATTTTTTAGCTCCTAGCCTAGTAGTATGATCAGGAGGGGGTCTGAGGTTACCAAGTAGCCTCCATGTACACGTCAACTCTTTAGTTTACTCGCAAACCACCTGCACCAGTGTTACCATCAGTTCCTCCATATTTTCTAGCAGCAGCTGGGTAGATTTATCAGAATTAGAAGGTTGTCTCCCAGCTCTCAGCAGTAGCAGCAGCACCCACCATGCCAAGCAGTTAGGGAGAAGAGGGAATTATTGAGCAGATTCTAGTTTGGCCCATGAGGATATATTATTCTGACTCGCAGCATGTCTACTATAGCCACCCATGGCTGTGCATTGTGGGTAGCAGCAGAAGTTCCTCCTAGGTTTTAGGCAAGTAATCCCCACCTGCATTTATTCTTTCCATTGCTAGGATCATCAACAGTTGTAAAGCAGCCAGTAAGTACATCATCGTCACCCACTACCCATGTTGCCAGTTGTTACCTCCACTAGAAGTGTATGATAAGAAAAACTTAAGAATGTAGGCTGTAATTCTTTTAGCAAAAGTAGCCACTGTGTGCCTCATAGCAGAATCATTTTGTAAAAGATGTTCACTCTAAATTAAGCCAGCATTGCTGATTCAAGTCCTTTAGAACTTAATCACTTTGCCATTTCTTAAACAGAAATTTCCATAATGCATGTTGAATTGGGCATGCTAAACAGGCAGCTAGAAATTTTTTTGTGGTACTGCACTAAGAGTGCCTGTGGGAAGTAAAAAAAAAACTTCCACATCATCCTTCTGTTGAATATCTGGCAAACTCTATATTCCTATGCTGAGTCCTTGTAACAATATATCAGAGAACTGAATTTAAATAACTTTGCTTCTTTTTGATTGTAACGGGGAAGTAACGTTCCAGCAAGCTAGACTAGTAATCTACGGTAACAATCAACTCACTTGTAATTGTAACAACCAAGATATCATGTAAAATCGAGGATGTGTTACAAGAGTTGAGGATGACAGTACACTATATGCTTTTAGTGAACTGTATAACACTTGTTGTTAATTTTGCCGGACAGCTAGCTCCCAGTAACTGGAGTGTCTATTAGTGGGAGTTGACTTTGGCAGGTATTCGTAGCAATGGATATACAGAGATAAACAGTACTGCAGAAGTTAATTATATATCAGGATGCAGTTAGTAGAAAGAGACCAGGGTTAAATGCAAGCAGCTTCAGTTTACAAACAGTAATGCAGAGGTTAATTGTATTTCAGGATGCAGTTAGTAGAGAGAGTTCACGGTTAAATGCAAGCAGCTTCACTATACAAATCTTACACTTGTAGTATGTTTAAGTGTACTTCAGAAGAGAGTTGCACAGTGTGTTTATGAAAGTTTATACAGCACCTGTCCAGAAGTCGCTGAATGAGATTTCCCCTTTAAGCAAACTGCAGCTGCTGTGAGTGCGATGAGTGCAGCACAGAGATCCGGTCCCAATGAGCTTGGTGAGCAGTGTGAACGCTGTGGTCCCTGCGTTTCCTGTTTGCTGAGTGGCGTGTCACGCCAGGTTGTTAGGAATACTCACAAGCAGACCCTGGATGGGGGAGGTGTGGAGTGAAGTCCTGCTGCAGATATGTAATGTCAGCTCCGGCTGAAATAGAGGTATGCTGATAGAAAAAGGAAATAAATACACAGTTTAAATCCTGTTATGCTGTAGAAAAGGTAAGGACTGGAACTGTAGCTATTACACTTCAATAAACCAGCAAAGGACCATGGGAGGAAGCAGGTTTATATTGGGTTCAGGTAGGAAGTTAACAAGATGTAAAGGTGGTATATAGTATTTGCTTGACACATTTAAGGTGGAATAGGAGGATCATGACATCTACTGATCGTATTGGACACAGGAGGGCATGTGACCAGAATACTCTCTGAAACAGACCACCTTGTTCACAAGCTGAACGCTGTATATGCCGTATACAACAGGGGAGGAAAAAGTGTCTAACAGAAGAAAAGCTAGTGTCCAAATGAAGATTCCATGAGAAGAGAAATCACTTGGTGAATAAGATTGTATCACTAGCTGACCAATCATGGCCCTTTCATCTCTCCCAATCCTAATTAATGTAAACTAAGCATGTGCATTTGGAGGATTGGATTCCTCTGAATGCGAAAGAAGGTGGCCGCTCGCTGCGTTCTGCTCTTTTAAGGGATTGATTTCTGCTTGTAAAAGTGCAACACAATACAATCTGTACAAATTAAATTATTAGTGTGTTGTACTTTCACAAGAATAAATCAGGCTCCAAAACGAGCTGAATACTGCGAGCGGCCAACTTCTTTCGAATTTGGAGGCATCTGAAAACTCTGAATGCACACGCCTAATTTACAGGAAGTTATAGCATGGATAGCTCTCTGCTGCTGCATTGTTGCACAATCTACAAAGTTGACTGCCTTTAACAAAGTGGTGGAAGTAGCCTGCAATTCTTCTGCAATGCAGTGCTGTTTTGTGTTTAACTAAAATGCAGTTTGTTAAAAGCAAACCATGGAATATGGACAAACTTGATAAAACAGAAGCATACAAATGTAAGTTTTGATTGTAAATTTGGACTTCTGAGAGATACTGCTCTCCTTCACACTAAAGGAATTTCACAAGGTCTTTGGAAACAGATCTCTGAATTGAGTCTGCAAGGAGCAGGTGTGTGGGAAGGTGAAGAATGTGAAAACTATATTTCCTTTCACTCATACTACTTTTACTCCACTTGCCACCTTCCTTGTGGGTGTATTTATCAGCTGCTGTTCAATAGACTCTCTAGCATATGTTTGTTTGCTGTCCTTGGAGTTGTTTAGGATTTTTGTACTATAATCAGAGGTGAACTTCAGTTACTCTGCTGCCACTTCTATCTGTTGCTGCCACTGCGGCTCCTGCCCTTCCTGCTTTGTGGTGTTCATCAGTGAAAGCTAAGTCCTTATGAAATTACTGACCTCTGTGTCCAAGGTACTCAAGGCATGTCTTTTTCCTCCTCTCTTCAAGGTGTATTTTTGAGGTTTGTGTACTATTATTATCAGAGGCCAAGTTCAGTAACTTTACTGCCTGCTGCCTTTCCAGCTCCTGCCCTTCCTTCTCTGTGGTGGTCATCATAAGTAAATGCAAAATCCTTTGGGAATTGATGGCTGCTGTGTCCAAAGGAATAATAGGCATGTCTTTGTCCTCCTCCTATGGAGGTGTATTTTTGAGTTTCATGTAGTATAATCAGAGTCCTACCTAGTTCAGGAACTCTGCTTCCTGTTGCTACATCTCCTGCTTCTGCCCTTCCTGCTCTGTGGTTTTCAGCGTCAGTCAATGCCAAATCCCTAGGGAACTGCTGGCCACTGTGTCCAAGTGACTTTTGGGGTTTGTGTACCAGAGCCCTACCTAGTTCAATAAATCTGCTGCCTGCTGTTGCTACCTTTCCTGCACCTGCCCTTTCTGGTCTTAGGGAAGTAATGTATCAAAAGGACTGTAGACACTATTTTGGTGTATTTTTGAGGTTTATTTACCAGAAGCCTACTTCAGTAACTTTGCTGCCAGCTGCTGCCTCTCCTGCTACTGGCCTTCTCTTAATTGAGTCTCCAAGGATAACTATTAACTACAAACTTGTTATGGAGCAGGAGTGTGAGAAGGTGAGAAATGTGGCTTTAGAATGAGAGAGATCAAAAAAGAATGGGAGAGTTAAAAAAAATAAGATGGTATGGAAAGGTTGTACTTGTGGAAATTAAAAGGTTAGAAGGGTATGACAATAGGGTGGTGGAAAAGGAACTGAATGATTAATTGATATTACTGTAATTATCACGTGCTTTTAATTGCAATTTACTCTGATTTATCTTTGTAAACATTGTTCTATTTCTTGTATTTTTATTATTTATTTATAAAGCGCCAACAGATTCCGCAGCCCTGCCCACTCTAGATGGGTAGGAGGATGGGAAACAGGAGGTGGGGACTGCAAAGATGAGAAGGATATTAGTGAGGAGATAGATGAGAGCAACTGTTAGGTAAGTTAAATTAATTTGTTTCTTAGTCGGGTGATAAGCTTCCCTGAAACAAAAGGTCTTTAGGGAGCGTTTAAAGGAGGACAGATTAGGGGAAAGTCTGACAGCTCAAGGAAGTGTGTTCCAGAGAGTTGGTGCCGCACGAGAGAAGTCCTGTAGTCTAGCAAAGGAGGAGGTGATGGTAGAGGATGCAAGGAGCAGGTCATTGTTGAATCTTAGGGGGCGGGCTGGAGTATATTTGTTGATGAGTGAGGACAGGTAGGGTGGGGCAGCATTGGTGAGGGTTTGTAGGTCAGGGTGAGAATTTTGAATTTAACTCTGGTGTGAATGGGGAGCCAGTGAAGGGACTCAGAGAGGTGGAGCAGAAACAGAGCATCGGGAGAGGTGGATTAGCCTGGCAGAGGCTTTTAGGATGGAATGAAGGGGAGAGAGGTGGGTTAGTAGGTTATTACAGTAGTCAAGTTGGGAAATTACCAAGGAGTGGATTAGCTGTTTAGTAGTTTCAGCGCTCAGAAATGGATGAATTTTGGAGATATTGCGTAAGTGGTTTGCGGCAGGATGAAGAGAGCAATTGGATGTGGGGAATGAAGGACGGGTTTGAGTCAAGTGTGACTCCAAGGCAGCGGACTTGTGGTGATGGGGAGATAGTGGTGCCGCTAACAGTGATAAAAATAAGAAAATGGAGTAGAGTTAGAGGGGGGATTAGAAGTAGTTCAGTCTTGGATATGTTTATTTTTAGGTGGTGAGATGCCATCCAGGAGGATATGCCAGATAAGTTGTCGTTAATGTGAAAATTGACAGGAGAGAGTGCAGGGGTGGATAGGTAAATCTGGGTATCATCAGCATAGAGGTGATGTGTATGTTCTCATGTTAATGTTAAAATTGAATCTTTTTATTCCTGGCATTTCATATAAATGTAATTTTGTTTTTAAAAAGAATGTTTTATAGACTTTCCATTGGTTGTAAGGTAATTGAACTAATGTCATTGAGAATTAAATTGTTTCCTGAATATTCTAGTGAACTGAAAGGTGCTATAGCTGAAATTCTGACATTCCTATTCTCTCAAAAAATCCTAACTGAATTTTCGGACAAAACTATTTTTTCCCATGCACATATATAAATACCATAAATATTATTAAGCACTTAAAAGGAAGTTACAAAAAAGCAGCCCCTTTTATAGCAAAACTGAAAAAAGAGAGTGGTAGGAGAAACCATAAGTGCTCAAAATTGTTTAATGCCTACTAATTTGAAATTATAACACCTGCTGTTTGTCAATGCTTAAACCAGCCATTTTCTAATATATCATCTACATATCACAATTTTAAAGGGAACACTAAACACTAAATGCATTTCATACACATCCCTCTAATTATGGGTGGCTCCATTTTGGAACCTAAGTTACATTGCAGGTGTCTGAAGGAAAGTTACTGCACATGTACAAACACATGAGCACTGTAATGCATTGAAAGTTTAATTTCAACATGGCAGCACTCATGACTAGAGAGAGATGGAGCCTAACTTCAATACTATATTTATAAAATATAGATAATGTTTAATGTCTCTTTCACCAGTAACAAGACAATTTTAGAGAAACGACTAGGAAGTAGGTGTCATGCCCCAGAGAGGGAACAAAAACATCCTTGATTTAAAGTTTCATGAGTTACAATGTTTATAAATGTTAATGGCTTTGTTACACAGTCATGTACCTAAGTAGGGGAGATTGGACTTCTGTAAGAGTAATTTTGAATATATTAATGTTACAGTGATGTATTCCCCATGGCAACAGCGAAGCACTGTGCTCTGTTTTTATGTGGCTGAGCTGTCTATATTATGTGAATCTGGTCATATGTCTGTACTGTTTTATGCACTTATGGACTGTGTGTGAAGTCTGTGCTTTATCATGCAACTTTGCTTTGTCATATGTCTGCGCTATGTCATTAGTTTATGCTTTGTAATGTGTTTGTTCTGCATAATGGATCTGTGCTCTAGCATGTTACTTTGCTTTATTATAATTACTATGTCATAGGTCTATATTTTATCATACATCTGTATTTTGCCATGATCTCTTCTTTATCATCTGCTTTTGCTTTTTCATGTATCTGCTGAGCTATGGGTTTGTACCAGTGGTTAAACATACCAATACAGTGATTTTATTAGTGAGAAAGCAAATCTTTAAGAGTTGGGTACCTTCACTTCAGTATACACACCCAATTGTATGTGGAACAGGTAGATGTTAAGGGGACTAACAGAAGTAAAAATTCTAGACAAAATGAAAGTCATATATACAAAATCTTCCAAAACAGATAGCGACTAGAGTAATATTTGCTTTTCAAAACTTCTCTCATTTGATGAATTGGAGAATATGGGGCCTATCTATCAAGCTCCGAATGGAGCTTGAAGGCCCGTGTTTCTGGCTGCTCCATAACCCTGTCCGCCTGCACTGAGCAGGTGGACAGACATCGCCAGAAATCAACCCGATTGAGTACGATCGGGTTGATTGACACCCCCCTGCTGGCGGCCCATTGGCCGCAAGTCTGCAGGGGGCAGCGTTGCACCAGCAGCACTTGTGAGCTGCTGGTGCAATGCTGAATACGGAGAGCGTATTGCTCTCCACATTCAGTGATGTCTGTCAGACCTGATCCGCACTGTCGGATCAGGTCCAACAGACATTTGTTAAATTGGCCTCTATGCATATATTGGATAATAGAGGATACTCAAGAGTCATTTCTCCAATGCATCTTATGATGATATCTATTAGTCTACATAAGTTTGAGTACTCCAGCATCAATGGAGGGATAAATGTGTTACAATAGGGTGCACGGCCAGGGGCTAATATTTGCAGGTGTGTTATTTGCTGTTTATTTATTTGGTTTTATTGTTACTCTTTAAAAATAATAATAATAACTATGCTCAAACATCATTGGGATCAACAGGTTATGATGAATTCTACTTTTATAATTAAATGTCTGGATTATTATTATGACTTATTTCTGGAGTGCTAACAGACGTATGATATGTATGCAAAGGTAACATTTATAACAAGCAAATGGATAGAGAGCCATTCAAATTAGTTGCCAACTGTTGTAGATCATGTTACATGAAGGTGATCCATAGGACTGCTGGGCTTGTAGAACAACATTCTAAGGAGTTCAAAGGGATGACAAAAGGAGAAGAGCAGAGGTAAGAAAAGGTTAGCATACTTTCCATGCATCCCTGAAGAGTAAAGTCTGAAACTTAGAAAACTATGGAAAAGTCTAGAGGAGTGCGAGTTTCACAAGATTAGGGCCATTCTGGAGTAATCCTGTAGATGTGAATATGAAGAGATAACAAAAAATGAGGTGTGAGGATTGAATCAAAGATTTGAGTCAAATATGACCATAAGGCATCAGGCATAAGGGGTTAAAGTAATGATATAATTATTGATAGTTATAGAAAGTTGGGAGGTCAAGAAGAGAAGGGGACTAAGAACATATCATTGAGGTACACCAACAGAAAGCTGTACAGGGGTAAAGGGTGCCCCAGAGAAGTATACACTAAAGGTATGTTTAGACAGACAGGAGGAGAAGCATGAGAGGGCTTTCTCACAAATGCCAAGATTGGGTGGTCAACAGTATCATATAATTCAAACAGCTCAAAAAAGATTAACAGAGAGAAATGGCCTTTAGGCTTTGCTGTAAGTAGGTTTTTAGTAACTTTAATGACTGTAGTCTCTGTGGAGTGCACTGGATCAAGGAGGGAGTATGTTGTGAGGAAATTTTAAGGGTGGTAATTGGAAGGGGAGGTTGTAACAAGAGAAGGTTTTTTGAGGATAGATGTGACCAGTTTATGTTTAAGGAATGAGAGAAATATAGCTGTGCTGAAAAAAAGATTGAAGATATGATTTGAGGATTGGGGTAAGACTAGGGATCTGATGATTTAAAGCTCTCAGCTCTGATGATATTCTCTAAGATGTCACTTCAGTAAGGTGAGGTCCCTTAAAATAATCTTACAAAAGCAAATTTTAGCCTGAGAGCTGTTTAAAATTATACAGTATATGGTTATGGATGTGAAGGAGAGACACATACATTGCAATATAATGCTCAAAAAGGCCTTCAAAGATTTTGCATTTTTTATCATCATGCCCTAGGAGAGAGGGAGGTCAATGGGTCAGGATAATATAAATTTCATCCTCAGTAACATAAGTAAACCAGCAGAATTTATGACTATGTGGGTTTTGGATGATGGGGAATGGTTGAGGAGGCTGGAGATTTGTTTTGTGTTGAAAGACTATTTAATTTATGATGGAATATATTTTGTTGTTGAAGTGGCTTGTAAAATCATGAGCCTGAGAGAGAAGTGGTATTAGGATGGAGAAGAGAAATGAATTGTAACTTGGAGAACAGATGTTTAGAGATTGAAGGAGTAGAGATAAGATTATAGAAGTAATCCTGCTCAGAGAGATTAAGGTAGAATAGTAGAAATGCAGCTCATACAGAAGAAAGTACTGAAGATGAACAGTAAAACTTATAGCTCAGCAGTGAGTGAACATCTGTGTAGGTAGCATGTCAGAGAAGAATGCCAGGACTGAGGATAAGTGAATGATTTGTGAGCTATGGTAGGAAGGGACAAATTTTTCTAAGACTAATTTAAGAGCTGAGTTTTATCTGTCTACCTATCTATCTATCTTTTTATCTATCTAAACATCCTGTCAGCTTTAATAGTGCATTTGTGTTATTCTTTTTTTGTAACTTTACGATTTGTATATTATCAATAAACAGTAAATTATTGGATACAAACCATTGTATATTATATTTTACTCTGTTATCTATTTGTTTTGATGGAAATAAAGGCTATTTACCTTGACTCAAAAAAGATTTTATTGTAGTATGTAAGATATGTAAACCTAGACAACATTTCAAAAACTCCAAGCTAATTATTCTTGGCAAAGAACGATACGTCTGTGAAATTTCAGAATAAATGCTCTTTAAAACAAAAATATAAAGAGTTTATGTAAAGTACAGAAGAATCTTACGGCTAGATTACGAGTTGTGCATTAGGCTTAAAAAGCAGTGTTAAGAGGTCCTAACGCTGCTTTTTAACGCCCGCTGGTATTACGAGTCTTGAAGGTACAGACTCACCGCTCACTTTTTTGGCCAGACTTGGAAATACCACAAATCCACTTACGTAAATTGAGTATCCTCTTTTTTCAATGGGACTTGCATAGCACCGGTATTACGAATCTGCCAAAAAGTGAGCGGTAGACCCTCTCCTGTCAAGACTGGTACCGCATTTTAAAGTCAGTAGTTAAGAGTTTTACACTACAACGCCGTAGCATAAAACTCTTAACTAAAGTGCTAAAAAGTACAGTAACAACCATAAACTACCTATTAACCCCTAAACTGAGGCCCTCCCGCATTGCAAACACTAAAATAAATTTTTTTAACCCCTAATCTGCCGAACCGGACATCGCCGCCATTATAATAAATATATTAACCCCTAAACCGCCGCACTCCCGCCTCGCAAACATTAGTTAAATATTATTAACTCCTAATCTGTCATCCCTAACATCATCGACACTTATCTACATTTATTAACCCCTAATCTGCCGCCCCCAACGCCGCCACCACTATACTAAAGTTATTAACCCCTAAATCTAAGTCTAACCCTAACACCCCCTAACTTAAATATAATTAAAAGAAATCTAAATAAAAATTACTATCATTAACTAAATTATTCCTATCTAAAACTAAATACTTACCTGTAAAATAAACCCTAAGCTAGCTGCAATATAAATAATAGTTACATTGTAGCTAGCTTAGGATTTATTTTTATTTTACAGGCAAGTTTGTATTTATTTTAACTAGGTAGAATAGTTATTAAATAGTTATTAACTATTTAATATCTACCTAGATAAAATAAAGACAAATTTACCTGTAAAATAAAACCTAACCTAAGTTACACTAACACCTAACACTACACTATAATTAAATTAATTCCCTAAATTAAATACAATTAAATACAATTAAATAAATTTAGCTAAAGTACAAAAACCCTTCACTAAATTACAGAAAATAATAAACAAATTACAAGATTTTTAAACTAACTACACCTAATCTAATCCCCCTAACAAAATAAAAAAGCCCCCCCCCCCAAATAAAAAAGGCCCTACCCTACACTAAATTACAAATAGCCCTTAAAAGGGCCTTTTGTCCCGGGGCATTGCCCCAAAGTAATCAGCTCTTTTACCTGTAAAAAAAATTACAAATCCCCCCCAACATGAAAACCCACCACCCACACAACCAACCCTACTCTAAAACCCACCCAATACCCCCTTAAAAAACCTAACACTAACCCCTTGAAGATCACCTTACCAGGAGAAGTCTTCATCCAACCAGGCCAAAGTCCTCAACGAAGCCGGGAGAAGCCTTCATCCAAGCAGGGGCAAAGTGGTCCTCCAGACGGGCAGAAGTCTTCATCCAGACGGCATCTTCTATCTACATCCAATCAGCCAATAGAATGCCAGCTCAATCCTATTGGCTGATTGGATCAGCCAATAGGATTGAACTTCAATACTATTGGCTGATTGCATCAGCCAATAGGATTTTTTTCTACCTTAATTCAGATTGGCTGATAGAATTCTATCAGCCAATCAGAATTGAAGGGACGCCATCTTGGATGACGTCATTTAAAGGAACATTCATTCAGTGTTAGCCGTCGGAAGGAAGAGGATGCTCCGTGTCAGATGTCTTAAAGATGGACACGCTACGCGCCGGATGGATGAAGATAGAAGATGCTGTCTGGATGAAGGCTTCTGCCCATTTGTAGGACCACTACGCTGGCTTGGATGAAGACTTCTCCCGGCTTCGTTGAGGACTTCGGCCCGGTTGGATGAAGACTTCTCCCGGTAAGATGATCTTCAAGGGGTTAGTGTTAGTTTTTTTTAAGGGGGTATTGGGTGGGTTTTAGAGTAGGGTTGGTTGTGTGGGTGGTGGGTTTTAATGTTGGGGGGTATTTATACATTTTTTTACAGGTAAA
This sequence comes from Bombina bombina, assembly GCF_027579735.1. NCBI lineage: Eukaryota > Metazoa > Chordata > Amphibia > Anura > Bombinatoridae > Bombina > Bombina bombina. The sequence goes on from NC_069503.1 coordinate 383,067,477, forward strand.
AGAGCTGATTACTTTGGGGCAATGCCCCGCAAAAGGCCCTTTTAAGGGCTATTTGCAATTTAGTGTAGGGTAGGGCTTTTTATTTTGGGGGGGCTTTTTTATTTTTTTAGGGGGATTAGATTAGGTGTAATTAGTTTAAAAATCTTGTAATTTGTTTATTATTTTCTGTAATTTAGTGTTTGTTTGTTTTTGTACTTTAGCTATTTTTATTTAATTGTATTTATTTGTATTTAATTTAGGGAATTAATTTAATTGTAGTGTAGTGTTAGGTGTAATTGTAACTTAGGTTGGGTTTTATTTTACAGGTACTTTTGTATTTATTTTAGCTAGGTGGTTATTAAATAGTTTTTAATAACTAATTCTACCTAGTTAAAATAAATACAAACTTGCCTGTAAAATAAAAATAAACCCTAAGCTAGATACAATGTAACTATTAGTTATATTGTAGCTAGCTTAGGGTTTATTTTATAGGTAAGTATTTAGTTTTAAATAGGAATCATTTTGTTAATGATAGGAATATTTATTTCGATTTCTTTTAATTATATTTAAGTTAGGGGTGATAGGTTTAGGGTTAGACTTAGGTTTAGGGGTTAATAACTTTAATATAGTGGCGGCGACATTGGGTGCAGCAAATTAGGGGTTAATAAATGTAGGTAGGTGGCAGCGATGTTAGGGCTGGCAAATTAGGTGTTAATAATATGTAAATAATGTTTGCAAGGGGTTAAAATGTTTATTATAGTGGCGGCGACATTGGGGGCAGCAGATTAGGGGTTAATAAGTGTAGGTAGGTAGCAGCAACATTGGGGGCAGCAGAGTAGGGGTTAATAAATATAATGTAGGTGTCAGCAATGTTGGGGGCAGCAGATTAGGGGTTCATAAGTATAATGTATGTGGCGGCGATGTCCGGAGCAGCAGATTAGGGGTTAATAATTATAATGTAGGTGTCGGCGATGTCAGGGGTGGCAGATTAGGGGTTAATAAGTGTAAGATTAGGGGTGTTTAGACTCGGGGTTCATGTTAGGGTGTTAGGTGTAGACATAAAATGTATTTCCCCATAGGAATCAATGGGGCTGCGTTAGGGAGTTTTACGCTGCTTTTTTGCAGGTGTTAGACTTTTTTTTAGCCGGCTCTCCCCGTTGATTCCTATGGGGAAATCATGCACTTACACGTTACACCAGCTCACCGCTAACGTAAGCAGCGCTGGTATTGGAGTGCGGTAATGAGCAAAATTTTGCTCAACGCTCACTTCTTGTCGGGTTTTAAAAAACCTGTAATACCAGCGCTGTCTGTAAGTGAGCGGTGAGCATAAACTGCTCGTTATCACCGCACAGCCTCTAATGCAAAACTCGCAATCTAGTTGTTAGCTTGGAAAAAAAAAATAGGCCACAGAGAAGTTTGTGCCAAATAGTAGTCCCTGCGATTACACATTTATGCACAAATTCAGTTGCTTGTGTGTCACTTTACTGAAGTAAAATAAAGGAATCAGATTTATAAATTCAAATAACAAAGAAAGACATACCATTGTATATGTTTAGTCTCGTTATTCATACCAATATAAACTTGCATAAGTTACTTAATGCAGATCTTTTGATAGTAAAGATAAGGTAGTTTAAGTCAGACAGTCCAGGTCAAGACCTCACAGGGAAAAGCAACATAAAGCCATTGAACAAATGGAGGGTCCACAAACAAGCTATAGTCCTAAGAAGTCAGTCCAAACAAAGGGTAGAACAGAAGCTTAGTCTGGGAAAGCAGAAGTAAAACCAGAAAGTCCAAATAGTAAACTGCTAGGCTAAGAGGTAGTAAATAACTTAATACACAAGCAACCACATGCTACAAACACAGAGTTAATATACATTATTTCAATTAAGGCCTAACTGATCCTTTAGGTTTTCTTACAGGTACAGTACCCTAACTGCACCAGGGACGGAAATCACTTTTTTAGACATAAACTTAACTTGATAGAGCCCTCGCATTAGGCACAACCTCAGCGTTTTTCTACAAGGTCTGGTGGACGGATGAGTCCTATGAAAAGAAGCCACCAAATGAGGAACATGGATATCCCTTCCAAGCTCCCATGAATAATCCTCAGGACCACAACCCATCAATCTGACAAGATTCTGCAGACGACCCCTGGAAATATTCATGGGGTAAGATTGGCTCTACTTCTGAATTACAGAAAAGTCTTGCATCTGCTGAGGTGTGTAGGAATGAGAGAGAGGCTATGAAGGGAGATTGGATGGTTGGGAAGACTGCATCAGTGAAAGGTGGGGGACAGAGGAAGGCTCTACTTGGGGACTACATAGTGAGTAGGAATGAGAGGCACTACACATTTTATCCAAAACAGAAATGAAATTGGAGGGAAAAACAGACTCCTTTTTTAAATCATTAGAACAATTTTCAGTACAATTTTATTCACAAATGTCACTAGGGTTATGTTTCCTAAACCAAGGTAACCCCAAACCTATGGGAAATTTGGAAGATTTAACCACATCAAATTTTATTTTTTCCACATGAGTATTTCCAATCCACATTTTAAGGGTGCAAGTCTAAAGCGAAATAGGATCAGAACTAACAGGACTACCATCTACCAGAAACACCAGTTCAACCTGTCTATCAACCAAACAAAAAATGATAGGAACAGATACATGTTTTACAGCTGCAGAAGAAGTTCTAGAAGTACTAGAGTTGTTTCCTTTTCAACAAAACCAGACAATTCTTAACCACATGTCCCGCATTTCCACAATATAAACCAGTTCAAAACACTCACCCTATTTATAACAGTCCCAACCACCATTGCACCGTCTCTGGAGGCGTCCCGGATGTTGTCCACATCACGTGATGCTGACGTCACCGGACGCCATGCTAGAGACAGCTGTGTGCAAAGATAAAAACAAAGACAAAATGACGAATTGGACCATACTAGACTAATATCCCAAATTAGCATATCTTGTAAAGCAACAAGCAGTCCTAATGTGGAGTACGGGGGTCATGTAAACAAAACAAGGGGTTAGGGGAAAGGGGAAAGCAGGGTATACAGTACATCATGAAATAGAATACATTGTGAACATGAATATATCATAAAAAGATTAAAGAAAATCAATGCCTGTAAATATGATAACCCTACTATACAAAATATAGAGCCAGGCTGCAAACGACTATATACAAAATACACATATAGTGACATGCATGTAATAAACATGTAGTAAACAGGGAGAGATAGCACCAATCACTAATCAAGGCATAATAATGCCTCATAACAAAAAGATGGACAGTACGAAAACAAGACAACCAATATTGGTCACTTTAGACCAGAGCTAACAGAATACTGGTACTAGTGTATCCCACTATGTCACTCAGTAAGAACCTAAGTAGATCAATTAACATGATACTCTAATTTGGGATATTAGTCTAGTATGCTCCGATTCGTCATTTTGTCTTTGTTTTTATCTTTGCACAAAGCTGTCTCTGGTGTGGCATCCGGTTGCCATGGAGATCATGACGTCAGCATCACGTGACATGGACAACTTCCGGGACGCCTCCAGAGACGGCACGATGGTGGTGGGAACTGTTATAAATAGGGTGAGAGTTTTGAACTTCTTATATATTTACTTTGAAAATGGGGGAGACACCAAAACGTTAGTATTAAACTACCTTGGGATACTAAGACCCTGTGAGTGCCTTCCATTTTTTGCCCTCTTTGTATTGTGCTTGAAGCACACCTAGGGCATTTACTTGCAGTCTTACTGCCTTTTACCTAGAGTGCTTTTACCTTTCTGGATATCTATCTATCTAACTATCTATCTATCTATCTATCTATCTATCTATCTATCTATATTTATACACATAAATACATATGTACACATATATAGACATATTTATAAGTGTATTAGAGCCCTTTGGTGTCAAATGGATCAAAATATGAAAAAGCATATTTTATGCTACAGTCATATTTAATAAAGTGTTATACTGTGTATTTACTGTAAATATTTCACATTCCAATGTTCTGCACAAATGAGAATATTTTCTATGTATTTCTAAATAGATATTCCTATATATCTGAATATATCTCCACCTATATATAATCATCTATATATAGGTGGATATATATAATGTACCAAAATACCATGAGATATATGTAGACATATGTATTTATGAATAAATAGAACATATTCTGATGGGAAGAATATTGGAATGTGAAATATTCATATTTTCATGCCAGGTTAGTGCACTTAAGAATATGCGTTCGGGTTTGCGCACAAGTAGGGTGTTAGTTATTTTCCACTTTCTTTCTCCATTGGCTTCTATAGGGGAATATGTTAACAAGCACGCAATAGTCTATGTTTAACTTTTTACATGCATCAGGTTAGTGCACGAAGAAAACGTTTTACTTTCAACTTGTAATATGAGCGCTACCTGACGCACAGAAAAAGCTTACTTCTAACTGAGTCAGCACTTGAGTGGAAGCATTAAATACCACTTGTAATCTGGCCCTTAAACAGCAAACAGTGTTGTCATTCTTCTGGGGGTATTGATCATTTTATTACCTTATTTGCATAGGTTCACATTCTGATTTAAAAGACTCCATAGAAAATGTAACATCTGGTGGAATAGGTTCACTAAAAACAAAAAATACCTCAACAGAGGTTTCCTTTAATAAAGTCAGCCTAACTCCCTTCTCTCTCTTTCATGAAATCTGTGAAAGAACTAGGAATATCAATACGGGCTAATTCATCTTTAAGTTCATCAGACAATCTAAATCTAAACTGATCATCTAATACAGCCTCATTCCACCCTGTATCACTAGACAACAAACACAATCTAGCAATGTAGTATTCCACAAGCTCTTTCCCTGAGTAAAAAATCAAATAGAACTTTGGGCAGCAGCAACAGAAAATGAATCATCATAAATAAGCTTTATTGTATCCACAAAATAATCCAACTTATTAAGTGGAGCGCTAACTATTGCGTGCAAGCGATAAGGGCTATTTTGCATCTCTTTGCACACATCTGCAGAATGGACAGTGGGCCCTAGAGTAATCTTATACACTTAAAACAACAGATAACAGTGAGTTGGCATATCCCTGAATCCTATAGAATGGGTAGTTGGCACTTTCTAGGCACACCTACTGAAAACAACAGCAAGCATTGTGTAAAATAAAAAAATTATGTAATGCTACACTTTATATACTAACAAAAAAAATGGCACTTTTTTGGGCACACCGTTGACACTAGGATGGAGCAGTTGGCACTTTGCAGACACACCCACTGAAAACAACATATAGCAGTGCTGTGTGTAACTTACACTATTTTCCTGTAAAGCACCACTTAATTTTACCAACAACAAATTTTGGCGTATGAATATTCTAATTTTTTTAGCACAAACTGGCACCTGCAGCATGAGCAGTGGGCACTAGCCAGTGCTCCTCCAACTAAAAATAACAGATAGCAGTGAAAAATGGGAGAATTGGGTAATAAATAACAAAGTAAAAAACATTTGTTGCCGCACCATCACTCATTCTTTTTGTTAAGGGTACAATTTGTTTTACAGCAACAATTTTATACTGAAGAAGTGAGCTGATACGCTCACGAAACGTGTAAGGCACGTGACGCTTGTTCGTGATGTCACTTCCGGATATCCGATTCACGCCGCAGGGCCCCACACGCCGAGCGGTGAGTACAGCAGCCTCCAGCTCTATATATATATTTTTTGCAGAAACACTTTTTTCTAGCAATCATTTCAAATAGGCTAGTACAACAGCCTCCAGCGCTGTATATTTTTTGCAGAAACTGCCTTTTTTTTAGCACTCATTTTAGCACTCACTTTCGAATAGGTGTTTTCTAATAAGCATACACATTCACCTTTATTTTATTTTGTACCACACTCACAGTCAAAATTGCTACTTATCTATTCCAGATTCTTTAATAGCCCTAGCTTTTTAAATAAATAGCTTTTAATTAAATAGCTTTCAAACTGTTAGGTTTTTCCCAAACCACTAATGAGAGTATTTTTGAATCCAGAATTCCCATCAGCTTTGTTGTTTAACACTATATGGTTCTCTATATAGGAACCAATAAACTACAAAATAACACATTATCAATTAGGTTCATATGCCTATCAATGTTATCACAGATTTATTTTTATCGTAATCAAATATTTTGTATATTTAATATTTAAAATTTAATATTTTGTATTTTTAAATCTTTTTAATTCATTTCATCTTTTAAACAAATTAATTTTTTGTTTCTCTTTTAATATTTTTTGTCAATTATTAAGTAATTAAAAATAAATCATATTTTTTTAAAAAAATCATCCAATACATATATACATATCAGCTCACATTAAAGAGAACTACCCCTTCTATCCACCCTCCGTACACATATATGGAGTGGAACTGGAAGGGGGGTCCTACAATACCTTTTCAGTCACTATCAGACTGCCTGGGCGTTCCACATCGTTGATCACTGGTCCCTGTGATCACACAGGTGAGTTAAAAAAGTACATTTTCACCGCAACCTTACGCCTAGATTTAGAGTTTTGCAGCCAAAGGGGTGCGTTATCTATGCATGCTTTTTTCTGGCCGCACCTTTTAAATACCGCTGGTATTTAGAGTTCACAGAATGGCTGCGTTAGGCTCCAAAAAAGGAGCGTAGAGCATATTTACCGCAACTTCAACTCTCGATACCAGCGGTGCTTATGGATGTGGCCAGCTTCAAAAATGTGCTCGTGCACGATTCCCCCATAGAAAACAATGGGGCTGTTTGAGCTGAAAAAAAACACCTGCAAAAAAGCCGCGTTCAGCTCCTAACGCAGCCCCATTGTTTGCTATGGGGAAACACTTCCTACGTCTGCACCTAACACTCTAACATGTACCCCGAGTCTAAACACCCCTAACCTTACACTTATTAACCCCTAATCTGCCGCCCCCGCTATCGCTGACCCCTGCATATTATTTTTAACCCCTAATCTGCCGCTCCGTACACCGCCGCCACCTACATTATCCTTATGTACCCCTAATCTGCTGCCCTAACATCGCCGACCCCTATATTATATTTATTAACCCCTAATCTGCTCCCAACGTCGCCTCCACCTAACTACACTTATTAACCCCTAATCTGCCGACCGGACCTGAGCGCTACTATAATAAATGTATTAACCCCTAATCCGCCTCACTCCCGCCTCAATAACCCTATAATAAATAGTATTAACCCCTAATCTGCCCTCCCTAACATTGCCAACACCTAACTTCAAGTATTAAATCCTAAAAAAATGCCCTACCCTATTCTAAATTACAAAAGTTCAAAGCTCTTTTACCTTACCAGCCCTTAAAAGGACCTTTTGTGGGGCATGCCCCAAAGAATTAAGCTCTTTTGCCTGTAAAAAAAAAACATACAATACCCCCCCCCAACATTACAACCCACCACCCACATACCCCTAATCTAACCCAAACCCCCCTTAAATAAACCTAACACTAAACCCCTGAAGATCTTCCTACCTTGTCTTCACCATGCCAGGTATCACCGATCGTTCCAGGCTCCGAAATCTTCATCCAAGCCCAAGCGGGGGCTAGACATCCATCATCCGGCGGCTGAAGAGGTCCAGAAGAGGCTCCAAAGTCTTCATCCTATCCGGGAAGAAGAGGCGATCCGGACCGGCAACCATCTTGATCCAAGCGGCATCTTCTATCTTCATCCGATGACGACCGGCTCCATCTTGAAGACCTCCACCGCGGACCCATCTTCTTCTTCCGACGACTTCCCGACGAATGACGGTTCCTTTAAGGGACGTCATCCAAGATGGCGTCCCTCGAATTCCGATTGGCTGATAGGATTCTATCAGCCAATCGGAATTAAGGTAGGAAAATTCTGATTGGCTGATGGAATCAGCCAATCAGAATCAAGTTCAATCCGATTGGCTGATCCAATCAGCCAATCAAATTGAGCTTGCATTCTATTGGCTGTTCCGATCAGCCAAAAGAATGCGAGCTCAATCTGATTGGCTGATCGGATCAGCCAATCGGATTGAACTTGATTCTGATTGGCTGATTCCATCAGCCAATCAGAATTTTCCTACCTTAATTCCGATTGGCTGATAGAATCCTATCAGCCAATCGGAATTCGAGGGACTCCATCTTGGATGACGTCCCTTAAAGGAACCGTCATTCGTCTAGAAGTCGTCGGAAAAAGAAGATGGGTCCGTGGTGGAGGTCTTCAAGATGGAGCCGGTCGTCATCGGATGAAGATAGAAGATGCCGCTTGGATGAAGATGGTTGCCGGTCCGGATCGCCTCTTCTTCCCGGATAGGATGAAGACTTTGGAGCCTCTTCTGGACCTCTTCAGCTGCTGGCTGATGGATTTCTAGCCCCCGCTAGGGCTTGGATGAAGATTTCGGAGCCTGGAACGATCGGTGATACCTGGCATGGTGAAGACAAGGTAGGAAGATCTTCAGGGGCTTAGTGTTAGGTTTATTTAAGGGGGGTTTGGGTTAGATTAGGGGTATGTGGGTGGTGGTTTGTAATGTTGGAGGGGGGGTATTGTACGTTTTTTTTTTACAGGCAAAAGAGCAGAATTCTTTGGGGCATGCCCCACAAAAGGTCCTTTTAAGGGCTGGTAAGGTAAAAGAGCATTGAACTTTTGTAATTTAGAATAGGGTAGGGCATTTTTTTATTTTGGGGGTCTTTGTTATTTTATTAGGGGGCTTAGAGTAGGTGTAATTAGTTTAAAATAGTTGTAATTTTTTTCTAATGTTTGTAAATATTTTTTTATTTTTTGTAACTTAGTTCTTTTTTATTTTTTGTACTTTAGTTAGTTTATTTAATTGTATTTATTTGTAGGAATTGTATTTAATTTATTTATTGATAGTGTAGTGTTAGGTTTAATTGTAGATAATTGTAGGTAGTTTATTTAATTTATTTATTGATAGTATAGTGTTAGGTTTAATTGTAACTTAGGTTAGGATTTATTTTACAGGTAATTTTGTAATTATTTTAACTAGGTAACTATTAAATAGTTCTTAACTATTTAATAGCTATTGTACCTGGTTAAAATAATTACAAAGTTACCTGTAAAATAAATATTAATCCTAAAATAGCTACAATATAATTATAATTTATATTGTAGCTATATTAGGATTTATTTTACAGGTAAGTATTTAGCTTTAAATAGGAATAATTTATTTAATAAGAGTTAATTTATTTCGTTAGAATAAAATTATATTTAACTTAGGGGGGTGTTAGGGTTAGGGTTAGAATTAGCTTTAGGGGTTAAAAAATTTATTAGAATAGCGGTGAGCTCCGGGGTTAATGTTTGAAGTTAGGTGTCGGCGATGTTAGGGAGGGCAGATTAGGGGTTAATACTATTTATTATAGGGTTATTGAGATGGGAGTGAGGCGGATTAGGGGTTAATAACTTTATTATAGTAGCGGTGCGGTCCGCTCGGCAGATTAGGGGTTAATAAGTGTAGGTAGCTGGCGGCGACGTTGTGGGGGGCAGATTAGGGGTTAATAAATATAATATAGGGGTCGGCAGTGTTAGGGGCAGCAGATTAGGGGTACATAAGGATAACGTAGGTGGCGGCGCTTTGCGGTCGGCAGATTAGGGGTTAATTATTGTAGGTAGCTGGCGGCGACGTTGTGGGGGGCAGATTAGAGGTTAATAAATATAATATAGGGGTCGGCGGTGTTAGGGGCAGCAGATTAGGGGTACATAAGTATAACGTAGATGGCGGTCGGCAGATTAGGGGTTAAAAAAATGTAATCGAGTGGCGGCGATGTGGGGGGGGCCTCGGTTTAGGGGTACATAGGTAGTTTATGGGTGTTAGTGTACTGTAGAGCACAGTAGTTAAGAGCTTTATGAACCGGCGTTAGCCCAAAAAGCTCTTAACTACTGACTTTTTTCTGCGGCTGGAGTTTGGTCATTAGATTTCTAACGCTTACTTCAGCCACGACTCTAAATACCGGCGTTAGAAAGATCCCATTGAAAAGATAGGATACGCAATTGACGTAAGGGGATCTGCGGTATGGAAAAGTCGCGGCTGGAAAGTGAGCGTTAGAGACTTTCCTGACTGACTCCAAATACCGGCGGTAGCCCAAAACCAGCGTTAGGAGCCTCTAACGCTGGTTTTGACGGCTACCGCCCAACTCTAAATCTAGGCCTCTATTTGGTTTTACTCACTGGGTTACATACTTTGTATCTTCTCTACATGCACATGAGGAATTACCATTGTAAACGCTATTAGAAAACCCCTTTCCACATATACTGTGTGTATATATATATATATATATATATATATATATATATACATATACACACTGTATATATATATATATATATATATATATATATATATATATATATATATACATATACACACTGTATATATATATATATATATATATATATATATATATATATATATACTGTATATATATATATATATATTTTATATATATATATATACATACAGTGGATATAAAAAGTCTACACACCCCTGTTAAAATGTCAGGTTTCTGTGATGTAAAGAAATGAGACAAAGATTAATCATTTCAGAACTTTTTCCACCTTTAATGTGACCTATAAACTGTACAACTCAATTGAAAAACAAATTGAAATCTTTTAGGTAAAGGGAAATATAAAAATAAAATAATATGGTTGCATAAGTGTGAACACCCTTTTATAACTGGGGATGTAGCTGTGTTCAGAATTAAGCAATCACATTCAAAACCATGTTAAATAGGAGTCAGTACACACCTGTCATCATTTAAAGTGCCTCTGATTAACCCCAAATAAAGTTCAGCTGTTCTAGTAGGTCTTTCCTGACATTTTGTTAGTCACATCCTACAGCAAAAGCCATAGAGGTCTAGTTATCAAGCCGTCAACCTCAAATACGCTGGAATTCCGCAGCGTATTTGTGACGAGGCTGATTCGCCTTAGTTATCAAAGGCTAGAGACCGGCAAAAGTAGAATTTTGTGACGTAAGCTTCGATCCGCCGGACAATGGGAGTCTGACCATAGCAAAAGTACAAGTTCGCTGCTGCCAGACATCCCATTGATTTCTATGGGAGCTGTCTACACTTAACACACTAACATGTAACCCGAGTCTAAACACCCCTAAGCTGTCCCCCCTTACACCGCCGCAACTAAATAAAGTTATTACCCCTTAAATCGCCGCTCCCGGAGCCCACAGCCACTATAATAAATATGTTAACCCCTAAACCGCCGCTCCCGGAGCCCACCGCAAGCTACTCTATACTTATTAACCTCTAAACTGCCGCTCCCTGACCCCGTCGCAACTATACCCGCCGCAACCTACATTATACCTAGTAACCCCTATCCTGCCCCCCCTATACCGCCGCCCTCTATAATAAAGTTATTAACCCCTATCCTGCTGATCCCGTACCTCGCCGCAACTAAATAAATAGTTTAACCCCTAAACCGCCGCTCCCGGACCCCGCTGCAACCTATATTAAACTTATTAACCCCTAATCTGCCCCCCCTACACCTATAATACATTTATTAACCCCTATCCTGCCCCCCCTACACCGCCGCCACTGTAATAAAATTATTAACCCCTAAACCTAAGTCTAACCCTAACCCTAACACCCCCCTAACTTAAATATTAATTAAATAAATCTAAATAATATTTCTATTATTAACTAAATTAATCCTATTTAAAACTAAATACTTACCTTTAGAATAAACCCTAAGATAGCTACAATATAAATAATAATTATATTGTAGCTATCTTAGGATTTATTTTTATTTTACAGGTAACTTTCAATTTATTTTAACTAGGTACAATAGCTATTAAATAGTTATTAACTATTTAATAGCTACCTAGCTAAAATAAAGAGAAATTTACCTGTAAAATAAAAACTAACCTAAGTTACAATTACACCTAACACTACACTATACTTTAATAAATTATTCCTATTTAAAACTAAATACTTACCTGTAAAATAAACCCTAAGATAGCTGCAATGTAATTAATAATTACATTGTAGCTATTTTAGGATTTATATTTATTTTACAGGTAACTTTGTATTTATTTTAGCTAGTTAGAATAGTTATCAAATAGTTATTAACTATTTAATAACTACCTAGCTAAAATAAATACAAAATTACCTGTAAAATAAATCCTAACCTAAGTTACAATTAAACCTAACACTACATTATCATTACATTAATTAAATAAATTAACTACAAATAACTACAATTAAATACAATTACATAAACTAACTAAAGTACAAAAAATAAAAAAAGCTAAGTTACAAAAAATAAAAAAAATAAGTTACAAACATTTAAAAAATATTACAACAATTTTAAGCTAATTACACCTAATCTAAGCCCCCTAATAAAATAACAAAGCCCCCCAAAATAAAAAAATTCCCTACCCTATTCTACATTAAAAAAGTTCAAAGCTCTTTTACCTTTCCAGCCCTTAAAAGGGCCTTTTGTGGTGCATGCCCCAAAGAAAACTGCTCTTTTGCCTGTAAAAGAAAAATACAACCCCCCCCAACATTAAAACCCACCACCCACATACCCCTAATCTAACCCAAACCCCCCTTAAAAAAACCTAACACTACCCCCCTGAAGATCATCCTACCTTGAGTCGTCTTCACTCAGCCGAGCCACCGATGGAACCGAAGAGGAGATCCGGAGCGGCAGAAGTGATCCTCCAAGGGGCGCTGAAGAAGTCTTCCATCCGGGCAATGTCATCTTCCAAGCGGGGTCTTCAATCTTCTTTCTTCAGGATCCATCTTCATCCCGCTGACGCGGAACATCCTTCTTTCCCGACGGACTGCCGAAGAATGAAGGCTCCTTTAAGGGACGTCATCCAAGATGGCGTCCCTTCAATTCCGATTGGCTGATAGGATTCTATCAGCCAATCGGAATTAAGGTAGGAAAAATCTGATTGGCTGATTGAATCAGCCAATCAGATTGAAGTTCAATCCGATTGGCTGATCAAATCAGCCAATCAGATTGAGCTCGCATTCTATTGGCTGTTCCGATCAGCCAATAGAATGTGAGCTCAATCTGATTGGCTGATTCAATCAGCCAATCAGATTTTTCCTACCTTAATTCAGATTGGCTGATAGAATCCTATCAGCCAATCGGAATTGAAGGGATGCCATCTTGGATGACGTCTCTTAAAGGAGCCTTCATTCGTCGGTAGTCCGTCAGGAAAGAAGGATGTTCCGCATCGGCGGGATGAAGATGGATCCTGAAGAAAGGAGATTGAAGACCCCGCTTGGAAGATGACATTGCCCGGATGGAAGACTTCTTCAGCACCGCTTGGAAGATGACATCGCCCGGATGGAAGACTTCTTCAGCGCCGCCTGGAGGATCACTTCATCGGATGGAAGACTTCTTCAGCGCCCCTTGAAGGATCACTTTTGCCGCTCCGGATCTCCTCTTCGGTTTTATCAGTGGCTCGGCTGAGTGAAGACGACTCAAGGTAGGATGATCTTCAGGGGGGTAGTGTTAGGTTTTTTTAAGGGGGGTTTGGGTTAGATTAGGGGTATGTGGGTGGTGGGTTTTAATGTTGGGGGGGTTGTATTTTTCTTTTACAGGCAAAAGAGCAGTTTTCTTTGGGGCATGCCCTGCAAAAGGCCCTTTTAAGGGCTGGTAAGGTAAAAGAGCTTTGAACTTTTTTAATGTAGAATAGGGTAGGGAATTTTTTTAATTTGGGGGGCTTTGTTATTTTATTAGGGGGCTTAGAGTAATTAGCTTAAAATTGTTGTAATATTTTTTAAATGTTTGTAACTTATTTTTTTTATTTTTTGTAACAGCTTTTTTTATTTTTTGTACTTTAGTTAGTTTATGTAATTGTATTTAATTGTAGTTATTTGTAGTTAATTTATTTAAATTATGTAATGATAGTGTAGTGTTAGGTTTAATTGTAAATTAGATAAGGATTTATTTTACAGGTAATTTTGTATTTCGTTTAGCTAGGTTAATAACTATTTAATAACTATTCTAACTAGCTAAAATAAATATAAAGTTACCTGTAAAATAAATATAAATCCTAAAATAGCTACAATGTAATTATTAATTACATTGCAGCTATCTTAGGGTTTATTTTACAGGTAAGTATTTAGTTTTAAATAGGAATATTTTATTTAATGATAGTGTAGTGTTAGGTATAATTGTAACTTAGGTTAGTTTTTATTTTACAGGTAAATTTCTCTTTATTTTAGCTAGGTAGCTATTAAATAGTTAATAACTATTTAATAGCTATTGTACCTAGTTAAAATAAATTGAAAGTTACCTGTAAAATAAAAATAAATCCTAAGATAGCTACAATATAATTATTATTTATATTGTAGCTATATTAGGGTTTATTTTAAAAGTAAGTATTTAGTTTTAAATAGGATTAATTTAGTTAATAATAGAAATATTATTTAGATTTATTTAATTAATATTTAAGTTAGGGGGGGTGTTAGGGTTAGTGTTAGACTTAGGTTTAGGGGTTAATAAATTTATTACAGTGGCGGTGGTGTAGGGGGGGCAGGATAGGGGTTAATACATTTATTATAGGTGGCGACGGTGTAGGGCGGCAGGATAGGGGTTAATAAGTTTAATATAGGTTGTGGCGGGGTCCGGGAGTGGCGGTTTAGGGGTTAATACATTTATAAGAGTTGTGGCGGGGTCTAGGAGCGGCGGTTTAGGGGTTAATAACTTTATTGAGTTGCGGGAGGCTCCGGGGGCGCCGGTATAGGGGGTAGAACAGTGTAGTTAGTGTGGGTGCTTAGTGACAGGCTAGCAATAAAGCTGTCAAAAAGTCGAAGAGCAGTGAGATCGGATGAGTGATAACTCTCACAGTCCGCTGCTCATCGCCCCGTACTTGGTGCGCGGCTTTTTGACAGATTTATTGATAACTTAGGCAAATTTTTTCAGGTCAGCGGCTGCGATGGTAGGCGAGCTTAGGCGGGCGTATTGGGCCGGCGAAGGCAGGAAAGTTGGCACGTTGATAACTAGGCCTCATAGTCCGCAGAGAGCTTCTAAAGCATCAAAGGGATCTCATTGTTAAAAGGTATCAGTCAGGAGAAGGGTAGAAAAGAATTTCCAAGGCATTAGATATACCATGGAACACAGTAAAGACAGTCATCATCAAGTGAAGAAAATATGGTGCAACAGTGACATTACCAAGAACTGGATGTCCCTCCAAAATTAATGAAAAGACGAGAAGAAAACTGGTCTGGGAGGCTGCCAAGAGGCCTACAGCAAGATTAAAGGAGCTGCAGCAATATCTGGCAAGTACTGGCTGTGTGGTAAATGTGACAGCAATCGCCCGTATTCTTCATATGTCTGGGCTATGGGGTAGAGTGGCAAGATGGAAGCCTTTTCTTACAAAAAAAAAATCCAAGCCCAGCTAAATTTTGCAAAAACACATCTGAAGTTTCCCAAAAGCATGTTGCAAAAGGTGTTATGGTCTCATGAAACCAAAGTTGAACTTTTTGGCCATAATTCCAAAAGATATGTTTGGTGCAAAAACAACACTGCATATCACCAAAAGAACACCATACCCACAGCGAAGCATGGTGGTGTCAGCATCATGCTTTGGGGCTGTTTTTCTTCAGCTGGAACTGGGGCCTTAGTCAAGGTAGAGGGAATAATGAACAGTTCCAAATACCAGACAATATTGGCACAAAACCTTCAGGCTTCTGCTAGAAAGCTGAACATGAAGAGGAACTTCATCCTTCAGCATGACAAAGACCCAAAGCATACATCCAAATCAACAAAGGAATGGCTTCACCAGAAGAAGATTAAAGTTTTGGGATGGCCCAGCCAGAGCCCAGACCTGAATCCAATTCAAAATCTGTGGGGTGATCTGAAGAGGGCTGTGCACAGGAGATGCCCTCACAATCTGACAGATATAGAGTGTTTTTGCAAAGAAGAGTGGGCAAATCTTGCCAAGTCAAGATGTGCCATGCTGAAAAACTCATACCCAAAAAGACTGAGTGCTGTAATAAAATCAAAGGGTGCTTCAATAAAGTATTAGTTTAAGGGTGTTCACACTTATGTAACCATATTATTTTACATCACAGAAACCTGACATTTTAACTGGGGTGTGTAGACTTTTCATATCCACTATATATATATATATATATATATATATATATATATATTCACACATATAAATGCTAAGGCATGTGCATGCTCACCTAAGGTTACTCTTTAACAAATAATACCAAGAGAACTAAGTAAAATTGATAGCAGAAATAAATTGGAAAGTTTCGTTTTTTTTAAATATTATGCTTTATACAATCCATTTAATTTTATTTGTGGTTTTACACATCATTTGAACACATCTGTTTAGCCAATTGCAACAGTAATATGTGTGTAGCCATCAGTAATGCATTTCTGCTCCTGAGCCTGCCTAGCTTTGATTTTCAATTAAGGATACAAAGAGAATAAACTACATTTGACAATAGAAGTAAAATGAAAGATTCATTTTGACTTGCATGTCCCTTTTAAGTAGATGCATGTCTACACCTATTTATGCATAGAATAAATAGATGATTGCCATAGTTTCAGTTGATATGGTTGCTAAGCAGGGCAATAAAATATAAAAGGCAGACAATGGGGCCTAGTTATCAACGCGTCTACTTTACCTGCCTTCGCCGGTTCAATATGCCCGCCTAAGCTCGCCTACCATTGCCACCGCGGACCTGAAAAATTTCGCCTAAGTTATCAATAAAGCTGTCAAAAAGCCGCGCACCAAGTACGGGGCGATGAGCAGCGCACTGTGAGAGTTATCACTCATCCGATCTCGCTGCTCTTCGGCTTTTTGACAGCTTTATTGCTAGCCTGTCACTAAGCACCCACACTAACTACACTGTTCAACCGCCTATACCGGCGCCCCCGGAGCCCCCCGCAACTCAATAAAGTTATTAACCCCTAAACTGCTGCCCCTAGACCCCGCCGCAACTCTTATAAATGTATTAACCCCTAAACCGCCGCTCCCGGACACCGCCGCCACCTACATTATACCTAGTAACCCCTATCCTGCCACCCCTATACCGTTGCCACCTATAATAAAGTTATTAACCCCTATCCTGATGATCCCGGACCTCACCGCAACTAAATAAATAGTTTAACCCCTAAACCGCCACTCCCGGACCCCGCCGCAACCTATATTAAACTTATTAACCACTAATCTGCCCCCCCTACACCGTTGCCACCTATAATAAATGTATTAACCCCTGTCCTGCCCCCCCTCTACACCGCCACCACTGTAATAAAATTATTAACCCCTAAGTCTAAAACTAACCCTAAAACCCCCCCTAACTTAAATATTAATTAAATAAATGTAAATAATATTTCTATTATTAACTAAATTAATCCTATTTAAAACTAAATACTTACCTTTAAAATAAACCCTAATATAGCTACAATATAAATAATAATTATATTGTAGCTTTCTTAGGATTTATTTTTATTTTACAGGCATCTTTCAATTTATTTTAACTAGGTACAATAGCTATTAAATAGTTATTAACTATTTAATAGCTACCTAGCTAAAATAAAGAGAAATTTACCTGTAAAATAAAAACTAACCTAAGTTACAATTACACCTAACACTACAGTATACTTTAATAAATTATTCCTATTTAAAACTAAATACTAACCTGTAAAATAAACCCTAAGATAGCTGCAATGTAATTAATAATTACATTGTAGCTATTTTAGGATTTATATTTATGGTATTTATTTTAGCTAGTTAGAATAGTTATTAAATAGTTATTAACTATTTAATAACTACCTAGCTAAAATAAATACAAAATTACCTGTAAAATAAATCCTAACCTAAGTTACAATTAAACCTAACACTACACTATCATTAAATTAATTAAATAAATTACCTACAAATAACTACAATTAAATACAATTACATAAACTAACTAAAGTACAAAAAATAAAAAAAGCTAAGTTACAAAAAATAAAAAAAATAAGTTACAAACATTTAAAAAATATTACAACAATTTTAAGCTACTTACACCTAATCTAAGCCCCCTAATAAAATAGCAAAGCCCCCCAAAATAAAAAAAATTCCCTACCCTATTCTAAATTAAAAAGTTCAAAGCTCTTTTACCTTACCAGCCCTTAAAAGGGCCTTTTTGCGGTGCATGCCCCAAAGAATTCAGCTCTTTTGCCTGTAAAAGAAAAATACAAACCCCCACAACATTAAAACCCACCACCCACATACCCCTAATCTAACCCAAACCCCCCTTAAAAAAACCTAACACTACCCCCCTGAAGATCATCCTACCTTTAGTCGTCTTCAGCCAGCTGACCATCGATAGAACCGAAGAGGAGATCCGGAGCGGCAGAAGCCATCATCCAAGGGGCGCTGAAGAAATCTTCCATCCGATGAAGTCATCATCCAGGCGGCGCTGAAGAATTCTTCCATCCGAGCGATGTCATCTTCCAAGCAGCGTCTTCAATCTTCATCCATCCGGAGCGGAGCCATCTTCAGAAGAGCCGACGCGGAGCCATCCTCTTCTTCCCGACGACTACCGACGAATGGATATTCCTTTAAGGGACGTCATCCAAGATGGCGTCCCTTCAATTCCGATTGGCTGATAGGATTCTATCAGCCAATCGAAATTAAGGTAGGAAAAATTAGATTAGCTGATTGAATCAGCCAATCAGATTAAAGTTCAATCCAGCCAATCAGATTGAGCTTGCATTCTATTGGCTGATCAGAACAGCCAATAGAATGCAAGCTCAATCTGATTGGCTGATTGGATCAGCCAGTCGGATTGAACTTCAATCTGATTGGCTGATTCAATCAGCCAATCAGATTTTTCCTACCTTAATTCCGATTGGCTGATAGAATCCTATCAGCCAATCGGAATTGAAGGGACGCCATCTTGGATGACGTCCCCTAACCCCTTAATGACCACAGCACTTTTCCATTTTCTGTCCGTTTGGGACCAAGTCTATTTTTACATTTTTGCGGTGTTTGTGTTTAGCTGTAATTTTCCTCTTACTCATTTACTGTACCCACACATATTATATACCGTTTTTCTCGCCACTAAATGGACTTTCTAAAGATACCATTATTTTCATCATATCTTATCATTTACTATAAAAAAAATATAAAATATGAGGAAAAATTGAAAAAAACACACTTTTTCTAACTTTGACCCCCAAAATCTCTTACATATCTACAACCATCAAAAAACACCCATGCTAAATAGTTTCAAAATTTTGTCCTGAGTTTAGAAATACCCAATGTTTACATGTTCTTTGCTTTTTGTGCAAGTTATAGGGCCATAAATACAAGTAGCACTTTGCTATTTCCAAACCACTTTTTTCCAAAATTAGCGCTAGTTACATTAGAACACTAATATCTTTCAGGAATCCCTGAATATCCCTTGACATGTATATATTTTTTTTTAGTAGACATCCCAAAGTATTGATCTAGGCCCATTTTGGTATATTTCATACCACCATTTCACCGCCAAATGCGATCAAATACAAAAAATCGTTCACTTTTTCACAAATTTTTTCACAAACTTTTGGTTTCTCACTGAAATTATTTACAAACAACTTGTGCAATTATGGCATAAATGGTTGTAAATTCTTCTCTGGGATCCCCTTTGTTCAGAAATAGCAGACATATATGGCTTTGGCGTTGCTTTTTGGTAATTAGAAGGCCGCTAAATGCCACTGCGCACCACAAGTGTATTATGCCCAGCAGTTAAGGGGTTAATTAGGGAGCTTTTAGGGAGCTTGTAGGGTTAATTTTAGCTTTAGTGTAGTATAGTAGACAACCCCAAGTATTGATCTAGGCACATTTTGGTATATTTCATGCCACCATTTCACCGCCAAATGCGATCAAATTGAAAAAAAAGTTAAATTTTTCACAATTTTAGGTTTCTCACTGAAATAATTTACAAACAGCTTGTGCAATTATGGCACAAATGGTTGTAAATACTTGTCTGGGATCCCCTTTGTTCAGAAATAGCAGACATATATGACTTTGGCGTTGCTTTCTGGTAATTAGAAGGCCGCTAAATCCTGCTGCGCCTCACACGTGTATTCTGGCTAGCAGTGAAGGGGTTAATTAGGGAGTTTGTAGGGAGCTTGCAGGATTAATTTTAGCTTTAGTGTAGAGATCAGCCTCCCACCTGACACATCCCACCCCCTGATCCCTCCCAAACAGCTCCCTTCCCTCCCCCACCCCACAATTGTCCCCGCCATCTTAAGTACTGGCAGAAAGTCTGCCAGTACTAAAATAAAAGGGTTTTTTAAAAAATAAATATTTTTTTTTAGCATATTTACATATGCTAGGGTGTAGGATCCCCCCCTTAGCCCCCAACCTCCCTGATCCCCCCCAAAACAGCTCTCTGACCATCCCCTCTGCCTCATTGGGGGCCATCTTGGGTACTGGCAGCTGTCTGCCAGTACCCAGTTTGCAAAAAAAAAGGGCTTTTTTTATATTTATTTGGCTTTTTTCTGTAGTGTAGCTTCCCCCCCCACACAGACAAACCCCCACCACCTTGCTGATCTTTTTTTTTTTTTTTAAAATATTAGGGCATTTAAACATTTTTACTAACACATTTTCTGTAGTGTAGCGGTTCCCACCCGCTCCCTCCCCGTGCACGCGCCCGCCCCCGCCCTCCCGTGCACGCGCGCGCGTCCCTCGCTCATCCCCGCCCACGATCCCGCCCCCCCCTGCACATAACCAGGGCCATCGATGGCCGCCACCCGCCTCCCGGTCCGGCTCCCACCCACCAACGCAGGGAACCACCGATCTCCGGTGCAGAGAGGGCCACAGAGTGGCTCTCTCTGCACCGGATGGCTTAAAAAAGTTATTGCAGGATGCCTCCATATCGAGGCATCACTGCAATAACCGGAAAGCAGCTGGAAGCGAGCAGGATCGCTTCCAGCTGCTTTCCAAACCGAGGACGTGCAGGGTACGTTCTCAGGCATTAACTGCCTTTTTTTTGAGGACGTACCCTGCACGTCCTCGGTCGTTAAGGGGTTAAAGGAATATCCATTCGTCGGTAGTCGTCGGGAAGAAGAGGATGGCTCCGCGTCGGCTCGTCTGAAGATGGCTCCGCTCCGGATGGATGAAGATTGAATACGGCGCTTGGAAGATGACATCAGCTGGATGGAAGAATTCTTCAGCGCCGCCTGGATGATGACTTCATCGGATGGAAGATTTCTTCTGTGCCTCTTGGATGATGACTTCTGCCGCTCCGGATCTACTCTTCGGTTCCATCGATGGTCGGCTGGCTGAAGACGACTAAAGGTAGGATGATCTTCAGGGGGGTAGTGTTAGGTTTTTTTAAGGGGTTTTTGGGTTAGATTAGGGGTATGTGGGTGGTGGATTTTAATGTTGGGGGGGTTGTATTTTTCTTTTACAGGCAAAAGAGCTGAATTCTTTGGGGCATGCCCCGCAAAAAGGCCCTTTTAAGGGCTGGTAAGGTAAAAGAGCTTTGAACCTTTTAATTTAGAATAGGGTAGGGAATTTTTTTATTTTGGGGGGCTTTGTTATTTTATTAGGGGGCTTAGATTAGGTGTAAGTAGCTTAAAATTGTTGTAATATTTTTTAAATGTTTGTAACTTATTTTTTTTTATTTTTTGTAACTTAGCTTTTTTTATTTTTTGTACTTTAGTTAGTTTATGTAATTGTATTTAATTGTAGTTATTTGTAGGTAATTTATTTAATTAATTTAATGATAGTGTAGTGTTAGGTTTAATTGTAACTTAGGTTAGGATTTATTTTACAGGTAATTTTGTATTTATTTTATCTAGGTAGTTATTAAATAGTTAATAACTATTTAATAACTATTCTAAGTAGCTAAAATAAATACCAAGTAACCTGTAAAATAAATATAAATCCTAAAATAGCTACAATGTAATTATTAATTACATTGCAGCTATCTTAGGGTTTATTTTACAGGTAAGTATTTAGTTTTAAATAGGAATAATTTATTAAAGTATAGTGTAGTGTTAGGTGTAATTGTAACTTAGGTTAGTTTTTATTTTACAGGTAAATGTCTCTTTATTTTAGCTAGGTAGCTATTCAATAGTTAATAACTATTTAATAGCTATTGTACCTAATTAAAATAAATTGAAAGATGCCTGTAAAATAAAAATAAATCCTAAAATAGCTACAATATAATTATTATTTATATTGTAGCTATCTTAGGGTTTTTTTTAAAGGTAAGTATTTAGTTTTAAATAGGATTAAGTTAGTTAATAAGAGAAATATTATTTAGATTTATTTAATTAATATTTAAGTTAGGGGGGTGTTAGGGTTAGGGTTAGACATAGGTTTAGGGGTTAATAATTTTATTACAGTGGTGGCGGTGTAGTGGGGGGCAGGATAGGGATTAATACATTTATTATAGGTGGCGACGGTATGGGGGGGCAGGATAGGGGTTAATAGGTATCATGTAGGTGGCGGAGGGGTCTTGGAGTGGCGGTTTAGGGGGTAATAACTTTATTTAGTTGCGGCGTTGTTGGGGGGGCAGATTAGGGGTGTTTAGACTCTGGGTACATGTTAGGGTGTTTGGTGTAGACATCTCCCATAGGAATCAATGGGATGTCTGGCAGTAGTGAACATGAACTTTCGCCATGGTCAGACTCCCATTGATTCCTAGGAAAAGTGCCGAGCGTACCTGCTAGTTTTTTGATAACTAGCAAAAGTAGTCAGATTGTGCCGCACTTGTGTGCGGAACATCTGTAGTGACGTAAGAATCGATCTGTGTCGGACTGAGTCCGGCGGATCGAAGCTTACGTCACTAAATTCTACTTTTGCCGGTATCTAGGTCTTGATAACTAAGGCAAATCAGCCTCGCCACAAATACGCTGCGGAATTCCAGCGTATTTGAGGTTGACGGCTTGATAACTAGGCCCCAATGAATCTACAAATATCAAAATCAAGGCAGCTAGAGTGACCATGCATTTGGGGAGATGCCAGTCCCACCCACTGGAAACAACAGATAACAGAGAGTTGTGTGCAATTTAAACAGTTTCTGCTAATGTAACACTTTATTTTACCCACCAAAAATGTTGGTATAGGGAGATAAAAAAAAAATATATTTAGAAAGTAAATTTAGAAAAAGTTAATGGACTGGTAATGTGATCTAGAATTCACAAATATATGCAAACTGTGTAAAGCAGTCATTGGCCTCCATGTATTAACCAGCATGTAGAAGAGCTTCTCAACTTAAGTTGTCCCCACGCCTTTGCTGCATACGAGCAGCGGATCCTGTTCGCCTGCTGCTTTTTACATTGCGGAAAGAAGACTTGTGTGTGCAAACATGCCCCAATAGGGCTCCTGAGCAGCTTACGCTGCGTAGTACATGGAGCCCATTGTGTTCAAACATTATATGCAATAAAAAATACATTTAAAATAGGACTTATAGCATTAAGTATAGGCAAATATTTCATACAAATGTAACTGCTGGGCCCTTTGAGAATGAAGCATGCATCTGGAACTCCACTCATGCAGAAAAGATTTGCCTTTTTTAAGAAGGTGAACTGTTTATATCATCTGAATGAAACTAATATGATACAGGATATGTCTTCTAATTCACTATTCCATTGAGAAACCTATTAAGCATTGTTCATTTACCAGTTGTGTGTTTGTTACTCTCTTCATAGCATGAATCGGTACATGCACCTGCAGTTACCTATTACATCTTACATAGTATGTATGAACTTAAATTCAAATTCATTCTTTTGTTGATAACAAAAACATGCTCTTAGAAAATGTTCATAGCATAGATATTGCATTTAGAAAAAAACACTGTAACAAATTCCCATCCCTGACCTCAATTTTATGCAGACAAGTTTAAAAAAATGATTGCAGCCCAAAAGAAGACTTTGAATGCTGTCTGAAAAAAATATAATGCATACAAAAAATATCTTGAGACTCAATGCCATTTGAAAATAATAAACACCTTCTGGGAGTTCCATAGTAATTACTGCAAGAAAAATAATTTCCATCTTGTTGTTAACTATGTTGTATTTGAAGCCAGCTACTAGATTATCCTTAAATACCTTTTACTTCTGGGAAATCTAAAACTAACATTTTGTGACATCATGCTTGCCAGTCTAAAATTATTATTATTGCTATTTAAACCTCCACACATCTGAACACTCATAGTAAGTGACCTACTAATGTAACACTATAAAGAAAAGCAGTATTGACTAGGATTCAAGAATAGCATGTAAATTAATTGGTATCAGGCAAGTCTACTTTCTTACTATACAAATGGTTTTCAAGTGTGGTCAAATCTAAGTTCTATGGCCCCAAGTTATCAAGGTCTGTCGGACCTGATCCGACAGTGTGGATCAGGTCTACCAGACCTCGCTGAATACAGAGAGCAATACACTCGCTGTATTCAGCATTGCACCAGCAGCTCACAAGAGCTGCTGGTGCAACGCCGCCCCCTGCAGACTCGCGGCCAATAGGCCGCCAGCAGGGGGTGTCAATCAACCCGATTGTACTCGATCAGGTTGATTTCCGGCAATGTCTTTGCGACCGCTGCTTCATAACTGCCATCAAGCTCCTTACGGAGCTTGATAACTAGAGGCCTATGGCTCATCAGGAACCCTAAAAATATCTTTAAAAAAGAGACATAAACATTAAAATTAAACTTTCTTGATTCAGATAGTATATGCAATTTTAAGAGACTTTTCAATTTACTTCTATTATCAAATGTACCTTATTCTACTGTCATCCCATGTTGAAAAGCATACCTAGGTAGTCTCAGGAGCAGCTGTGTACTACTGGGAGCTAGCTGGGGATTGGTGGCTACACATATATATCTCTTGTTATAATTACACAATTTCAACTAGGCCCCAGTAGTGTATTGTTGCTCTGGAGCAGATGTTAAAGGGACATGAAACCTAATTTTTTTCTTTCATGATTTAGAAAGAGCATGCAGTTTTAAACAACTTTCTAATTTGCTTCTATTATCTAATTTGCTTCATTCTCTTGATATTCTTAGCTGAAATGTAATAAAGAAGGATATAAGCACCTACTGTGTACCTATAGCCTAGGAGAGGTGCACCTAGCAAGCACCCAAGAATGAGAAATTGTGATGGAAGGGCCTAGGCGCCAACTAAGCAAATGGCAGGTATAAGCACGTTTAGATTATAAAAAATGTTTAATACAATTAAAACAGAAGAATATACATTAAATACAATGATTACAATATAAACCAATAATTCATGGATCCATGATGGTTTGTACAATATATGATTCAATATATTACACAATGAGGAATATAAAATCAAACAGTTTAAAACAATGAGGAAGATAAACCTTATGATAAAAGAACTAATTATGATGGGTACACAATCCTATAGACATAGGATACTGGCCTGGACCCAAACTGTATTATACTCCAAAGGGTGCAGTCAAGCAGCCTTATATGTGATGTATACAAACAATCCGTGAGAAAAGTCTCACACCTTGGTGAATAATGGTGATGAAGAGTGTGAAATAAGATACATGTGTAAATATGTGTAAAATATATATATATATATGTAAAAATATACAAATGCCTAGTGGCCTCGCATCAATCCAATGTGATTCCAGAAAAAATGTGATTCCAAAAGTATGGTGACAATAAATTGGTGACAATAAAAATTGGTGACAATAAAAATATTTATGGTGAAAGTTAAATAGGATGAAAGTCAAAAAATGTCAAATTAAAGTTCAATGTGAAAGTCCAAAAGTTAAATCCTGTTGTTATCCTATTTCCCTTGATGGATATAAGTTTCCAGAATTTAATTTTGATTGTAGAGAATATCCCAAAGTGTGTGAGGAAATGTGCCTAGTGATGAACTAGTATACAGATATGATCCCTCCTAAAAAACAGAAATACAGATAGTGTAGATTGTACAAAATTGTATCACAAATAGAATAAGGCTTACCAGTGTCTACGCATTTTGGCCCGTGTCAGGCCTTTCTCAAGACTGGTTTTTTGAATGTACATGGGTGCCTTATAAAGGGTGCTTGACCCCTAATTGGAATATTGGTTACTTCCGGTTTCTGTAGTACTTCCGGTTTCGCAGTTTATTTCTTAACTCATAATACAATTAAAATCACTTTTTCTACTTTATGCTTAAAAATGAGTATCATTAGTGCCTTCTAATATATCTAAAAGTATTTAAACTCAGTGTATGACCCTTTTCTTTCATTGCCGCGGGATGTGTCATGACGTCACTTCCGGTTATGGGAAATCTATGTGTAAGGATCAGCGTATTACTTGATTACAATTGTTTGGATTGCTTAGGCTTTTGCTCTAAATAGTTGTTATTGGAGTTTCAAGAGGAATACACATATCATTTAGCCTCGAGTACTCCGATATAGCTTGCTCCAATTGGTCGTGACGTCACATTGATGGGCGCCACTGACTGGGCAGCTGTTAAAGCTTGTGTCTGGCTCATTTGGCCCATTTGGAGGTGTTGTCCCTATCTCCCATATTAATTGGATAAACCCAATGTTTACATTGTGGGAATTGTTTCAACTCGATACATCTCCGCTAAGTAGATATATTGAAGATAAATAAAGATATGTTAAAAAATATATTTTAAACAATATGTTAAAAAATAATAATAATGGATATGTTAAAAGGATATGTTAAAAAAGTGAATATGTTAAAAATATATATAAAGTTAAGGAGGAGAGGGGTGATAGCAAATTTTCACGCTGTAAGTGATTGGTGTGGATTGGGATCATGGTTGTACCCATAATCGCATTCGAAACCATTTTTTGTATTTCGGTTATGTTAGACTTTCCTTCTAACTATCAAAACCCTGTCAGTACGCCTTTTCTAAGAGGTTGTATTTGTATATATGGTATTTGATCCAGATCGTAGTGTCTGACTTAATAGTGTATTATATCACAAATCTATTTCTAACTTAAACCTCTAGCTATACAGGTAAATCTGTCTGTGTGTATATTGCATGGGTTTAGAAGAACAGATATAGTAGCGATCTGACATTCTAGTTTTGGTCTGAAATTGAGGGGGTTATGACCAAATAGTTTATAGTTTATATAATTAATAATATAAGACTACATATCAGTCTAGTAATGAGAGGGGTCTTACTAATGCTGTCACAGTATGCCCTGGATCTTTATATTAGTTTAACCATCGGATTAAGGGTCCCATATTTAACCATCGTTGGCCTTTAGAGAGACAAAGGGTGTCAGAATTTGAGAGTATAAGTCTTTTATTGTCTCTAACACAAAAATCAAGGGGTGTTCTAATTTGACCTGTGGACAAGAACATGTGGTCGGATATTAAATATCCTTAGTATATATCAGACTCAACTTTGAGACAGGGGTCCTATGGAGTGGTGTACATTATACTCTATTTGGAAGGGAATGTGGAGAGTCAATATTATACTTAGTCTTAGTATGTTATCTGCTTGTGCTTAGATATATCTAAGTAAGAACAACATATTAGCCTGGGGAACTCTTTTTAGTAGTATATGGAGGATATAATTGGTTTTAGAGAACATAATTATATTTGGAGGATATATTTGGATGAGATAATGCATTGAATATAATAAATAGATAATTTCTATAGATAAAAGCCTTGAGTGGTGATGTTAAAATAATCGATAGGATATTGTTTCTTTTCATGAAGTTGCTCTGAGAGGCTCTGATTTTTTCAATATACTTGTAGAGGCCCAAGAGTAAGTTTAGATATGGACCTTAAAAACCAGAAAAAGTAACTGTCCATTTAGCCTGTATTTTGGCTGTATTATTATTCAAGTCATGTTGAATAAATGAGACAAATCCTCTTTATTGTTCAAACCTTTGGGGAAGAGGCAGTCCAAATTAAAAATCCACCTTGATTCAGCAGATAGCAGCTTTTTTTCATAATTACCGCCCCTCCAGTCTCTTCTAACTTTCTGTATCCCCATGTAGGTAAGATCAGTAGCTACTGATTGGTTGCTGCACATAGATGCCTCCTGTGATTGACTCTCCCTACACTTGCTTGCTTTCTACCTAGGGGTAAATGATAAGGGGTGTGGTGTCCAGAGATGTCCTCACTGCTTGTAACTTCTAGAGCTCATATGCCTCTGAACTATATACAGGTTGGTCTTCCCTATCAAATAAGGGGTTGGATATAGCTGATTTCGGGCAAAAACATGGGCAAATAATTTTTTGTTGAGGGTGAATGGTCCTTTAACCACTTCTATGCCGTCCTAACCATACTGGGCTTTGAAGCCCTTAGGACGACATAGAACGTCATCGCCGTTTGGCTGTACTGAAGCCAAAGGCTCTTCCTGAATTGGATTGTGGGCTGGAGAGCATGCCTAGCGTCATAGGCATTACCCTCTGACACAATCTCATCATTTAAATCACACAATCTTATGAACGACTGTGTGATTTCAGTTTTTTACTTATTTGTTTACATCGGAACAAAGTTCTGATGTAAACAAATAAGTAAAAAACTGAAATAAGTCAGGGCAGGAAGGGGTTAATGAAGCTTACTCTTAACTGAAATAATTCAGTGTGAGTAATATTTACTAACTAAAGACTCCCATGCTGATGCTAACATTAATGAAATAGAAAATGAAACAAACAAAAAAA
The DNA here is from genome assembly GCF_027579735.1 of Bombina bombina. Classification (NCBI taxonomy): domain Eukaryota; kingdom Metazoa; phylum Chordata; class Amphibia; order Anura; family Bombinatoridae; genus Bombina; species Bombina bombina. The sequence continues at coordinate 383,096,062 of NC_069503.1, forward strand.
AAAAAACCTCTTTATTGCAATCTATACGGTAGCCTTTTGTCGTCATTGGGTATTTTTTGAACATTTAAAAGGACAGTCTCCTCCAGAATTATTTTTTATTATAAAGATAGATAATTGATTTATTACTAATTCCCCAGTTTTGCATAACCAACACCGTTATATTAATATATTTTTTACCACTGTGATTACCTTGTATCTAAGCTTCTGCAGACTGCCCCTATATCTATAGACCGCTGCTTCTTAACTCCTGTTTCCGACGAGCTTAAAGGCTCACGCGGGAACATAGTGAATTGGCCCAATTCGGGCAATAATAAATTGACTCCATATTCTCATATGCACTAACCCAAACTCATATTCCCATATGCGCTAACCCGAATTCATATTCTTATATGCCCTAACCCGATCGCATGTTCTCCAGTGCGCTAATTTGACAAGAAAATATTATATTTCACATTCCAATGTTCTTCACATAGAAGAATATGTTCTATTTATTCATGAATACATATTTCTATATATATCTGATGGTATTTTGGTATATATCTATACCTATATATATATGTATGCATGATTATATATAGGTATAGATAAATACAGATATATATAGAAAAATATATTTATAAATACTTAGCACATATTCTGCAATATTCAGAAAATTGGAATGTAAAATATTTCCAGTAAATACACACTATAACACTTTATTAAATATGAATATTTTTCATATTTTTATCTATTTCACTGCGAAGGGCTCCAATGCACTATGTATATATATATATATATATATATATATATATATATATATATATATATATATATATATATATATATATATATATATACTGTATCCCACAAAAGTGAGTACACCCCTCACATTTTTGTAAATATTTATTATATTTTTTTATGTGACAACACTGAAGCAATGACACTTTGCTACAACGTAAAGTAGTGAGTGTACAGCCTGTATAAAGGTGCAAATGTGCTGTCCCCTTAAAAAACCTCAACACACAGCCATTAATGTCTACACTGTTGGCAACAAAAGTGAGTTCACCCCTAAGTGGAAATGTCCAAATTGGGCTCAAAGTGTCAATATTTTGTGTGGCCATTATTATTTTCCACCACTGCCTTAAAGGGACACTGTACCCAAAATTTTTCTTTCGTGATTCAGATTGAGCATGAAATTTTAAGCAACTTTCTAATTTACTCCTATTATCAAATTTTCTATATTCTCTTGGTATCTTTATTTGAAATTCAAGAATGTAAGTTTAGATGCTGGCCCATTTTTGGTGAACAACCTGGGTTGTCCTTGCTGATTGGTGGATAAATTCATCCACCAATAAAAAAGTGCTGTCCAGAGTACTAAAACCAAAAAAAAGCTTAGATGCCTTCTTTTTCAAATAATGATAGCAAGAGAATGAAGAAAAATTGATAATAGGAGTAAATTAGAAAGTTGCTTAAACTTGCATGCTCTTTCTGAATTACAAAAGAAAAAATGTGGGTACAGTGTCCCTTTAACCTTCTTGGGCATGGAGTTCACCAGAGCTTCACAGGTTGCCACTGGTGTCCTCTTCCACTCCTCCATGAGGACATCATGGAGCTGGTGGATGTTAGAGACCTTGCGCTCCCCCACCTTTCGTTTGAGGATGCCCCACAGATGCTCAATAGGGTTTAGGTCTGGAGACATGCTTGGCCAGTCCATCACCTTTACCCTCAGCTCCTTTTAGCAAGGCAGTGGTCGTCTTAGAGGTGTGTTTGGGGTCGTTATCATGTTGGAATACTGCCCTGAATTCCAGTCTCCGAAGGGAGGGGAATCATGCTCTGCTTCAGTATGTCACAATACATGTTGGCATTCATGGTTCCCTCAATGAACTGTAGCTCCTCAGTGCCGGCAGCACTCATGCAGGCCCAGACCATGATACTCCCACCACTATGCTTGACTGTAGGCAAGACACACTTGTCTTTGTACTCCTCACCTGGTTGCCGCCACACACGCTTGACACTATCGGAACCAAATAAGTTTATCTTGGTCTCATCAGACCACAGGACATGGTTCCAATTTGGACATTTCCCCTTAGGGGTGTACTCTCTTTTGTTGCCAACGGTTTAGACATTAATGGCTGTGTGTTGAATTATTTTGAGGGGACAGTAAATTGACACTTTAATACAGGCTGTACACTAACTTCATTGTAGCAAAGTGTCATTTCTTCAGTGTTGTCACATGAAAATATATAATAAAATATTTACAAAAATCTGAGGGGTGTACTCACTTTTGTCTTATACTGTATATGTATGTATCTCAATGTCAGAGTCCTTTGCCTACCTTTACTTTACTAACACCTGAGAGCTCATATCTTTGAGCCTTTATAACATTTGTGTGCAACATTGTTTTTGAATAATATTTATTAGATTGTGTTATTATGAGTGTAATTGTACTTTTTAGTGTATTTTTTATGTGTTTTGTGCAAATGATGTGTTTTTTTGTGGTAATCATTTTAGCATAAATCACAATTGCGCTCAAACCATGCCGATTGCTTTCAACTTGTAATACCAGCACAATTTAACGATCGCAAAAACTAGAATATAACTTGCTGGCAAAGTTTGCACTCCACTCAGAAACTAGCCCTATATTGGCAAATGTAATGATATTATTATAACAAATGTCCTAACATTAATAAGTAACAACAGCTATATATCTCTTCCTCCAACATGCTATTTAGTCATAGGATTTATTATATGATTATTTTACGAAAAAATACTGAATATACATACATGAGGTACATTTTTTCATAAATACAATTCTCTGAGCATGACTTCAAGAGACAATTACCTAGATTTAATAAAATCAGTTTGTGAAACTAATATCTTGCAGAAAAAAAATGTCACAACATTCCAACTAAAAATTGTGGAATAAATATTTGTACATGCTCCTCTACACATTTGTGTGTTGTACGATAGTGTCGGTTATAATCAATGGAGTAGCCTCTATCTCTTAACTGCTAATGTTTCAGTACATAGAACGAGTTCAGTTGTGAAGGATACTGGCATCACATAAATGCCAAACCTTAGAGAACTAATGAAGCATATTAAAAAAAACCTCTATAAAACAGGCTACTAACTAACATATGCAATAAAGAAAACTTGAAAGAGTTAAAGTGAAATGAAATAAAAATGAGATAACTTGCTTAGCCTTGAAATAGTGACACAAATGTGAGAACTAGCAATGCTTTGAGAAATGCTTTTTATATTTTCTAAACATAAGATATTTTCTTTTTCATATCAGAACAGATATTGCAGTTTATTTTCTTTAAGCAGATAAAGGGCTAGATTTACTATCCCTGCAGTCATACAGGTTTGCAAGTAGTGAGCCTATCTACTTGCAATCGCCACTTGTGGAGTTTCGATGCTGCCCGCTGTTCTGGCACACCCATTTGCTCTAGGACAGGGAATGTTAAACGAGCGAGTAACAGGGTGATTGATCTCGCCACATCTGAGGTGGAGAAGAGATGAAAGAAGTCGTTTTTCTTCTTAAAGGGACAGTCTACACCAGAATTTTTATTATTTTAAAAGCTAGATAATCCTTTTTTCATCCATTCCCTAGTTTTGCCTAATCAAGTTATATTAATAAAATTTTTAACTCTGTGATTACCTTGTATCTAAGCCTCTGCAAACTACCCCTTTATTTCAGTTCTTTAGACAGACTTGCATTTTAGCCAATCAGTGCTGACTCCTAGGTAACTCCATTTGCGTGAGCACAATGTTTATCTATATGGCACACAAGAACTAACACCCTCTAGTGGTGAAAAACTGTCAAAATACATTCAGATAAGAGGTGGTCTTAAAGGTCTAAGAAATTAGCACATGAACCTCCTATGTTTAGTTTTAAACTAAGAATACCGAGAGAACAAAGCAAAATTGGTGATAAAAGTAAATTGGAAAATTGCTTAAAATTACATGCCGTATCTGAATCATGAAAGTTTATTTTGGGCTAGACTGTCCGCTTAAATATGTGGCAGCAGGCTCACTTATGCAAACCTGTTCCACACTGGAAAGCCCAAATTGTCATAGAAACCCTTATATGAACTAATACAATCAGTTGTATGTATTTATATATATATATATATATATATATATATATATATATATATATGCTTTTATGTGTTTACATATGTATTTTTTAATATATTATAATATATATACATTTAAACACATAAATACATATGTATACACACTCACATATATATATATATATATATATATATGTATATATATATATATATATATATATATATATATATATATATATATATATACAGAGAGATGTGCACTCACAGGAATGAACAACTGGCTCAATAACATTGTTAGCCTGTTCTATGGCGATTTACCACCTGGGTGCAACTTTTTAGCCCAGTAATGCTTTTCACAAAGTAGAACTTTCCTGTAGTATATCAATCTGATCCCGCCTATTACGGTCAGTTCAGCGCCGAAATACCAGGCAATTCCTCTCTGAACAAGGAACACAGCAACCCCAGACGATCTTTTCGGCCTACATTGGGCCTCGTCAGTGAGGTGTAGCTATATTCCTCTAAGCACACTGAGCAAGGAGTCCACGTCTGGTTGCCCCTTTTTCCCATAGGGAGACTAAATACATACAGAGAGAAGTGCACTCACAGGAACGAACAACTGGCTCAATAACATTGTTAGCCTGTTCTATGGCGATTTACCACCTGGGTGCAACTTTTTAGCCCAGTAATGCTTTTCACAGAGTAGAACTTTCCTGTAGTATATCAGTCCAGCGCCGAAATACCAGGCAATTCCTCTCTGAACAAGGAACACAGCAACCCCAGACGATCGTTTCAGCCTACATTGGGCCTCGTCAGTGAGGTGTAGCTATATTCCTCTAAGCACACTGAGCAAGGAGTCCACGTCTGGTTGCCCCTTTTTCCCATAGGGAGACTAAATACATACAGAGAGAAGTGCACTCACAGGAACGAACAACTGGCTCAATAACATTGTTAGCCTGTTCTATGGCGATTTACCACCTGGTTGCAACTTTTTAGCCCAGTAATGCTTTTCACAGAGTAGAACTTTCCTGTAGTATATCAGTCTGATCCCGCCTATTACGGTCAGTCCAGCGACGAAATACCAGGCAATTCCTCTCTGATCAAGGAACACAGCAACCCCAGACGATAGTTTTGGCCTACATTGGGCCTCGTCAGTGAGGTGTGGCTATATTCCTCTAAGCACACTGAGCAAGGAGTCCACGTCTGGTTGCAGAGAAGAATTGCCTGGTATTTCAGACTAATATACTACAGGAAAGTTCTACTCTGTGAAAAGCATTACTGGGCTAAAAAGCTGCACCCAGGTGGTAAATCGCCATAGAACAGGCTAACAATACTATTGAGCCAGTTGTTCGTTCCTGTGAGTGCACTTCTCTCTGTATGTATTTAGTCTCCCTATGGGAAAAAGGGGCAACCAGACGTGGACTTCTTGCTCAGTGTGCTTAGAGGAATATGGCTACACCTCACTGACGAGGCCCAATGAAGGCCAAAACGATCGTCTGGGGTTGCTGTGTTCCTTGTTCAGAGAAGAATTGCCTGGTATTTTGGAGCTGGACTGACTGTAATAGGCAGGATCAGACTGATATACTACAGGAAAGTTCTACTCTGTGAAAAGCATTACTGGGCTAAAAAGCTGCACCCAGGTGGTAAATCGCCATAGAACAAGCTAACAATACTATTGAGCCAGTTGTTCGTTCCTGTGAGTGCACTTCTCTCTGTATGTATTTAGTCTCCCTATGGGAAAAAGGGGCAACCAGACGTGGACTCCTTACTCAGTGTGCTTAGAGGAATATGGCTACACCTCACTGACGAGGCCCAATGAAGGCCGAAACGATCATTTGGGTTTGCTGTGTTCCTTGTTCAGAGAAGAATTGCCTGGTATTTTGGCGCTGGACTGACCGTAATAGGCGGGATCAGACTGATATACTACAGGAAAGTTCTACTCTGTGAAAAGCATTACTGGGCTAAAAAGCTGCACCCAGGTGGTAAATCGCCATAGAACAGGCTAACAATACTATTGAGCCAGTTGTTCGTTCCTGTGAGTGCACTTCTCTCTGTATGTATTTAATCTCCCTATGGGAAAAAGGGGCAACCAGACGTGGACTCCTTGCTCAGTGTGCTTAGAGGAATATGGCTACACCTCACTGACGAGGCCCAATGAAGGCCGAAACGATTGTCTGGGGTTGCTGTGTTCCTTGTTCAGAGAAGAATTGCCTGGTATTTCGGCGCTGGACTGACCGTTATAGGCGGGATCAGACTGATATACTACAGGAAAGTTCTACTCTGTGAAAAGCATTACTGGGCTAAAAAGCTGCACCCAGGTGGTAAATCGCCATAGAACAGGCTAACAATACTATTGAGCCAGTTGTTCGTTCCTGTGAGTGCACTTCTCTCTGTATGTATTTAGTCTCCCTATGGGAAAAAGGGGCAACCAGACGTGGACTCCTTGCTCAGTGTGCTTAGAGGAATATGGCTACACCTCACTGACGAGGCCCAATGAAGGCCGAAACGATCGTCTGGGGTTGCTGTGTTCCTTGTTCAGAGAAGAATTGCCTGGTATTTCGGCGCTGGACTGACCGTAATAGGCGGGATCAGACTGATATACTACAGGAAAGTTCTACTCTTTGAAAAGCATTACTGGGCTAAAAAGCTGCACCCAGGTGGTAAATCGCCATAGAACAGGCTAACAATACTATTGAGCCAGTTGTTCGTTCCTGTGAGTGCACTTCTCTCTGTATGTATATATATATATATATATATATATATATATTGTATATATATATAGAAATATATATGCATTGGAGCCCTTTAAAGTCAACTATCTGAAAACATGTAAAATCATATTTATGCAATATTAATTCTTAATAAAGTGTTATACTGTGTATTTACTGTAAATATTTGACATTCCAATGTTCTGCACATAGCAGTATATTGTGTATTTATATATAAGCAGATATTACTATATATATATATATATATATATATATATATATATATATATATGGTATAAATATATATTTGTGCAACAAACATCAGATATATATAGAAATATGTATTTACTAATAAATAGCACACATATTGTGGGAGAGCTACCAAAGTGACCAAAACAACTACAAGTATTGGCGCACATCCAAACACTTAAGTCCACAATTTTAAGAATATTTAGCAAGCAAAAATATTTTTTGCAGCATATATAAATATGTTATAAATATGTGGACTTAAGTGTTTGGATGTGTGCCAATACTTGTTGTTTTGTAATTATTTTGGTCACTTTGGCAGCACTCCCACAATATGTGTGCTAATATATAAAATGTTTTTTGGTGTGCTTAACCAAACTCCCTTGTTGTAATGTCCAAATAATCTCATGCAATCCTTACATACTGCTTACTGATTAGAATGTGAGTAAATTTTGATTATATGTATCTTTTCACAATTTTCAATTAAGTATCTATAATTACAATGTATGATCAATATAAATAGAAATTAAAGTATGTCATATTGGATTGGACCATTCAAATCAGTGATGCTTTACAGTGCACTTCCACAAAAGGTAGTCAATATCATGTAACTCGCTGCTGTCTTCAAAACCTGGTACAGTATAATCCTTCTGAGTGAGCTGATTGTTGACATTGATTATGAGGGTGAGCAAGAGTATACTTGTAGGTTAGAGGAGGTAGTGGGTAGCCAGTTCAGGATGGATCAAGTCATATATGTTTTTTTCCAAGAAATGTTCAGATTCAACGAATTATTAAGAAAGAAGTATTAACATTATGAATTTTATATACTGTATATATATTTTACATTAATTATCCAAACGATCCTCACATAACTACACACCACCTGTACAGATGACATATAAAGCCAACAATCACCTGCCAAAGCATACAATGTTTTTGCCCAGCCAATCAAATGGATTGAAATGGGGAGAGACATAGTATACGCAATAATTTTAATAAAGTTTTCTATCTATATTTAACAATTTTCATGTTTGGGTGTGTGTTTGGGTGTGTATGTCTGTTAGGGTGTGTATGCGTGTACGTGTCTGTATGTATGAGTGTGATTGTGTGTATATATGTGTAAATGCTTGTGTGTGCGAGTGTATATGTGTGTGTATGTGTATGTGTGTATGCGTGTGTGTGCGTGCACGTGTGTGTATGTATGAGTGTGATTGTGTGTATATATGTGTACATGCGTGTGTGTGCGAGTGTATATGTGTGTGTATGTGTGTTTGGGTGTGTGTGCGTGCACGTGTGTGTATGTATGAGTTTGATTGTGTGTATATATGATTGTGTACATGCGTGTGTGTGCGAGTGTATATGTGTGTGTATGTGTATGTGTGTTTGGGTGTGTGTGCGTGCACGTGTGTGTATGTATGAGTTTGATTGTGTGTATATATGATTGTGTACATGCGTGTGTGTGCGAGTGTATATGTGTGTGTATGTGTATGTGTGTTTGGGTGTGTGTGCGTGTGTGTATGTATGAGTGTGATTGTGTGTATATATGATTGTGTACATGCGTGTGTGTGCGAGTGTATATGTGTGTGTATGTGTATGTGTGTTTGGGTGTGTGTGCGTGCACGTGTGTGTATGTATGAGTTTGATTGTGTGTATATATGATTGTGTACATGCGTGTGTGTGCGAGTGTATATGTGTGTGTATGTGTATGTGTGTTTGGGTGTGTGTGCGTGCACGTGTGTGTATGTATGAGTGTGATTGTGTGTATATATGATTGTGTACATGCGTGTGTGTGCGAGTGTATATGTGTGTGTGTATGTGTGTTTGGGTGTGTGTGCGTGCACGTGTGTGTATGTATGAGTGTGATTGTGTGTATATATGATTGTGTACATGCGTGTGTGTGCGAGTGTATACAGGGAGTGCAGAATTATTAGGCAAATTAGTATTTTGACCACATCATCCTCTTTATGCATGTTGTCTTACTCCAATCTGTATAGGCTTGAAAGCCTACTACCAATTAAGCATATTAGGTGATGTGCATCTCTGTAATGAGAAGGGGTGTGGTCTAATGACATCAACACCCTATATCAGGTGTGCATAATTATTAGGCAACTTCCTTTCCTTTGGCAAAATGGGTCAAAAGAAGGACTTGACAGGCTCAGAAAAGTCAAAAATAGTGAGATATCTTGCAGAGGGATGCAGCACTCTTAAAATTGCAAAGCTTCTGAAGCGTGATCATCGAACAATCAAGCGTTTCATTCAAAATAGTCAACAGGGTCGCTAGAAGCGTGTGGAAAAACCAAGGCGCAAAATAACTGCCCATGAACTGAGAAAAGTCAAGCGTGCAGCTGCCAAGATGCCACTTGCCACCAGTTTGGCCATATTTCAGAGCTGCAACATCACTGGAGTGCCCAAAAGCACAAGCTGCGCAATACTCAGAGACATGGCCAAGGTAAGAAAGGCTGAAAGACGACCACCACTGAACAAGACACACAAGCTGAAACGTCAAGACTGGGCCAAGAAATATCTCAAGACTGATTTTTCTAAGGTTTTATGGACTGATGAAATGAGAGTGAGTCTTGATGGGCTAGATGGATGGGCCCATGGCTGGATTGGTAAAGGGCAGAGAGCTCCATTCCGACTCAGACGCCAGCAAGGTGGAGGTGGAGTACTGGTTTGGGCTGGTATCATCAAAGATGAGCTTGTGGGGCCTTTTCGGGTTGAGGATGGAGTCAAGCTCAACTCCCAGTCCTACTGCCAGTTTCTGGAAGACACCTTCTTCAAGCAGTGGTACAGGAAGAAGTCTGCATCCTTCAAGAAAAACATGATTTTCATGCAGGACAATGCTCCATCACACGCGTCCAAGTACTCCACAGCGTGGCTGGCAAGAAAGGGTATAAAAGAAGAAAATCTAATGACATGGCCTCCTTGTTCACCTGATCTGAACCCCATTGAGAACCTGTGGTCCATCATCAAATGTGAGATTTACAAGGAGGGAAAACAGTACACCTCTCTGAACAGTGTCTGGGAGGCTGTGGTTGCTGCTGCACGCAATGTTGATGGTGAACAGATCAAAACACTGACAGAATCCATGGATGGCAGGCTTTTGAGTGTCCTTGCAAAGAAAGGTGGCTATATTGGTCACTGATTTGTTTTTGTTTTGTTTTTGAATGTCAGAAATGTATATTTGTGAATGTTGAGATGTTATATTGGTTTCACTGGTAAAAATAAATAATTGAAATGGGTATATATTTGTTTTTTGTTAAGTTGCCTAATAATTATGCACAGTAATAGTCACCTGCACACACAGATATCCCCCTAAAATAGCTAAAACTAAAAACAAACTAAAAACTACTTCCAAAAATATTCAGCTTTGATATTAATTAGTTTTTTGGGTTCATTGAGAACATGGTTGTTGTTCAATAATAAAATTAATCCTCAAAAATACAACTTGCCTAATAATTCTGCACTCCCTGTATGTGTGTGTATGTGTATGTGTGTTTGGGTGTGTGTGCGTGCACGTGTGTGTATGTATGAGTGTGATTGTGTGTAAATATGATTGTGTACATGCGTGTGTGTGCGAGTGTATATGTGTGTGTGTGTATGTGTATGTGTGTTTGGGTGTGTGTGCGTGCATGTGTGTGTATGTATGAGTGTGATTGTGTGTAAATATGATTGTGTACATGCGTGTGTGTGCGAGTGTATATGTGTGTGTATGTGTATGTTAGAAAACGTTTAGGCACAGAGTGTACACATATGTAGAAAATAGATAATAAAAAATATATAATTAGTATTATTATGTTGTTCTTTATTAAATAGTGCTGGCAAATATACAATTAATATAATATATATAGTTAGGAATCCTCATGATCCCCACTTACATACACATTTGTTTATGTAGCTCTAATTTGCTGCCAATTGCAAAATAATTATGTTAAACGTGTTCAGTGTGTTTTAAAAGTTTTCATTGATTAACATTAGCTCACACAACATATATTAACAGCATTAATAGCAATATGTTAATAATTGGTTTCTTTTGTAGGCACACTACATTAATAACAATCTTTTTAGACAAGTGATAAAAGTCCCCACGTCTAGTATTAACAATATTTGCATAATATTACTATGTGATGGGATGTGTGATGTAATTACCATACCTTAATTTTATGGCTTTTAAAAAGATGAGAAGACATGTAAGCTAAGGATTTCTAGTTGACTGTATCACTTATTAGTAGCAATTAGACCTAAAGGCAATTTATGCTTAGAATAACTACTTGTTAAACAGAGAATAAACAGTTGAAGTATTTAACATGTTTTTTTTTTCTTTTTCTTTTTTGGGCTTAAAGGGACAGTTCACCCAAAAATGTTCCCCCCTTTAAATTATTCCCAATGATCCATTTTACCAGCTACAGTGTATTAAATTGGTTACAAGTAGCTCCTTTACTCCTATTTCAGCATTTGAAATAGCTGATTTAGCCTGTGGTATAGCCACCTATACTGACAGTGTTGATACTGGAGTATATGCTATTGACAAGCCTAAGTAAACACAGCCAGCAGAAGCAATTACACTCTCAATGGGATGCAGGGTAGTTAAGTAATAAAATTATAATTGTCTATTGTTCCCTCTATGTATTGAGCTTTGGTGTTCCAGCCAAATAAAAGATAAGGAAGCAAGTCTGTGTACACAAAATGAGATCTGATGTTACCTTTAAGTTCAACCCATTGTAATAGGCTGTGGTTTCAAAGCACAAAATCAGCTACTTCATATACACAAATAAGCATGAAAATATTTTATACTCTGCAGTTGGTATAACAAGTAATTTAAAATACATTAATGGAAAAACAATTTTACTGTGTACTGTCCCTTTAAGAGAGAAACATTTTAAGATGCTAAAATAACATAATTTTAAGCGGTTAGACCCAGATTACAAGAAGAGAAAAAAAATATTAGCTCTGTTGAGCATTAAAGTTAAATTAATAGCACCCTCACTCTTGCACTCTTATTACAAGTTGAAAGTACAAAGGTAGTGCTAGAGCAAAGGACTAAGGCCCTCTAACATCTTGAGGTTGAATAGCGTGGCTGTGCAAAATCCTTTACCTCATAGCCTTCTATGGGGTGCTCTACAAAACTCTGTTCTGGCTTGCATTCAAGCACTAACCTAGCGGTGCGCTAAGCCTAAGTGCACTAAACCGAAGGCGCACTAAGAAAGAGTTTAAACAGCTTTGTTCTTCACTCAGTAGAAGTTTTTTTTTTTTATTGTTATAGTGAAGGTGTTGGCAACATTGATTTGAAGTGAAATAGTATATGGCAAGGTGTTAGACTGGGAAGGGCTCTAATTTCTCTGTGAATGTATATATGTGTGTGTATATATCTGTATGTATGTACAGTATGTATATGGGTGTGTGTATATATCTGTATGTATGTACAGTATGTATATATGTGTGTGTGTATATATCTGTATGTATGTACAGTATGTATATGTGTGTGTGTATATATCTGTATGTATGTACAGTATGTATATATGTGTGTGTATATATCTGTATGTATGTACAGTATGTATATGGGTGTGTGTATATATCTGTATGTATGTACAGTATGTATATATGTGTGTGTGTATATATCTGTATGTATGTACAGTATGTATATGTGTGTGTGTGTGTATCTGTATGTATGTACAGTATGTATATATGTGTGTGTATATATCTGTATGTATGTACAGTATGTATATGGGTGTGTGTATATATCTGTATGTATGTACAGTATGTATATATGTGTGTGTGTATATATCTGTATGTATGTACAGTATGTATATGTGTGTGTGTATATATCTGTATGTATGTACAGTATGTATATGGGTGTGTGTATATATCTGTATGTATGTACAGTATGTATATGTGTGTGTGTATATATCTGTATGTATGTACAGTATGTATATGTGTGTGTGTATATATCTGTATGTATGTACAGTATGTATATGTGTGTGTGTGTATATATCTGTATGTATGTACAGTATGTATATGGGTGTGTGTATATATCTGTATGTATGTACAGTATGTATATGGGTGTGTGTATATATCTGTATGTATGTATAGTATGTATATGGGTGTGTGTATATATCTGTATGTATGTACAGTATGTATATGGGTGTGTGTATATATCTGTATGTATGTACAGTATGTATATGGGTGTGTGTATATATCTGTATGTATGTACAGTATCTATATGTGTGTGTGTATATATCTGTATGTATGTACAGTATGTATATGTGTGTGTGTATATATCTGTATGTATGTACAGTATGTATATGTGTGTGTATATATCTGTATGTATGTACAGTATGTATATATGTGTGTGTATATATCTGTATGTATGTACAGTATGTATATGTGTGTGTGTATATATCTGTATGTATGTACAGTATGTATATATGTGTGTGTGTATATATCTGTATGTATGTACAGTATGTATATGTGTGTGTGTATATATCTGTATGTATGTACAGTATGTATATGGGTGTGTGCATATATCTGTATGTATGTACAGTATCTATATGTGTGTGTGTATATATCTGTATGTATGTACAGTATGTATATGTGTGTGTGTATATATCTGTATGTATGTACAGTATGTATATGGGTGTGTGTATATATCTGTATGTATGTACAGTATGTATATATGTGTGTGTGTATATATCTGTATGTATGTACAGTATGTATATGTGTGTGTGTATATATCTGTATGTATGTACAGTATGTATATGGGTGTGTGTATATATCTGTATGTCTGTACAGTATGTATATGTGTGTGTGTATATATCTGTATGTATGTACAGTATGTATATGGGTGTGTGTATATATCTGTATGTATGTACAGTATGTATATGGGTGTGTGTATATATCTGTATGTATGTACAGTATGTATATGGGTGTGTGTATATATCTGTATGTATGTACAGTATGTATATGGGTGTGTGTATATATCTGTATGTATGTACAGTATGTATATATGTGTGTGTGTATATATCTGTATGTATGTACAGTATGTATATGTGTGTGTGTATATATCTGTATGTATGTACAGTATGTATATGGGTGTGTGTATATATCTGTATGTATGTACAGTATGTATATGGGTGTGTGTATATATCTGTATGTATGTACAGTATCTATATGTGTGTGTGTGTATATATCTGTATGTATGTACAGTATGTATATGGGTGTGTGTATATATCTGTATGTATGTACAGTATGTATATGGGTGTGTGTATATATCTGTATGTATGTACAGTATGTATATGGGTGTGTGTATATATCTGTATGTATGTACAGTATGTATATGGGTGTGTGTATATATCTGTATGTATGTACAGTATGTATATATGTGTGTGTATATATCTGTATGTATGTACAGTATGTATATGGGTGTGTGTATATATCTGTATGTATGTACAGTATGTATATGGGTGTGTGTATATATCTGTATGTATGTACAGTATGTATATGGGTGTGTGTATATATCTGTATGTATGTACAGTATGTATATATGTGTGTGTATATATCTGTATGTATGTACAGTATGTATATGGGTGTGTGTATATATCTGTATGTATGTACAGTATGTATATGTGTGTGTGTATATATCTGTATGTATGTACAGTATGTATATGTGTGTGTGTATATATCTGTATGTATGTACAGTATGTATATGGGTGTGTGTATATATCTGTATGTATGTACAGTATGTATATATGTGTGTGTATATATCTGTATGTATGTACAGTATGTATATGGGTGTGTGTATATATCTGTATGTATGTACAGTATGTATATATGTGTGTGTATATATCTGTATGTATGTACAGTATGTATATGGGTGTGTGTATATATCTGTATGTATGTACAGTATGTATATGGGTGTGTGTATATATCTGTATGTATGTACAGTATGTATATGGGTGTGTGTATATATCTGTATGTATGTACAGTATGTATGGGTGCACATATATACTAACACATATACAAATACACATTTCTGTGTCTATTTCTATAGCACTATATGGCAGCAGGTTTGCAAGAATGTCATGCATTTGCAACAGCACTAGATAGCAGCAGTATTTCCTGCCATGCAGTTCTCCAGATGCCTACTTAGGTATCTCTTCAACACAGCATATCATAGGAATAAAACAAATCAAATTATAGAAGTACGTTGGCAACATTTTTTAAGTGGTTTGCTCTGTATGATTCACAAAAATAAAATGTTTAGGTTCATATCCCTTTAATGGCAAAATGCATTCAGGAAAAATGTCTTGGTGGTTCCTTCTTCAGGTAAAAAAATCACATACTGGAAGCCTGAATCTGTTTAATGTTTTTTGTTGGTGGCTACTAAAGGTATATAAGCTTTATATCAAGTTTGTTAAATTCTATATTACAGGAGATTTTCTTGATTTCCACCTACTGTTTTCTTTAAGAGGTTCTGCTGTTTATAGCTTTATTTTTTAACTTAAAGGGACAGTCAACACTTACTTTAACATGTTTTTATATTGAAAATAACAAAACGGAGGTCCGCCTACACTATACCCCTCCTGCCTTGCCGCCTTGCTTCTGTCCTAATCAGCGGCGCTAACTACTCTAATACCCGGTAAATATGGATGCCGGACTCCCCCCACCATTACGTAGCTGCCTTCTTCTTCAACTGATAAGCAAATCAGAATCCAGTCCTCGGACTGAAATTGCACGCGCTTGCAATTTCTGTCCGATGCCTGGATTCTGATTTGCTTATCAGTTGAAGAAGAAGGCAGCTATGTAATGGTGGGGGGAGTCCGGCATCCATATTTACCGGGTATTAGAGTAGTTAGCGCCGCTGATTAGGACAGAAGCAAGGCGGCAAGGCAGGAGGGGTATAGTGTAGGCGGACCTCCGTTTTGTTATTTTCAATATAAAAACATGTTAAAGTAAGTGTTGACTGTCCCTTTAATATAAATTGTGGTGCTAATATTTTAATACATATAGAGAACATTAAACAAATATACAAAATTATGGAAATGCCAGAAATCTGCCTCAAAACACCACTGGTATCAAGTGTGCCTATTTATTAATGTCTACTCGTCACACAAAGCTAACTGTGAGTAAAAGTGAGGTGTGGGTATTTTGTAGGCTTGCTAGGATTATTTGGCTGAGTTTAGAAAGATATCCTGTATTTTTCTTAAGATTGGAATTGAAATCTCTCAAAATATAGGATTAAGATGCAATATTGGTTAAAAAATAAAGATCTTAGAAGGTGAACTGCATAAAATGTGTTTTGTTTCATGTTGTTTTCGTTGATATGAAGATATAACAGGTCCATATGAACACTCAGTAAAGCATCAGTGAGATAACAGAATGAGTGCTGCTTTTAGAGCTGATATGTACTGTCATATGTAAAATTACTTGGCATTTTAATATTTCAGTGTTAAATGTATATCAAACATTGCAAAAGTCATTATTGTTGTCACTGTCACTTAAAGGGACAGTCTACACCAGAAGTTTTATTGCTTACAAAGAGAGATAGGCCCCTATTTAAGAAAGGTCTTGCGGACCTGATCCGACACTGTGGATCAGGTCCGCAAGACCTCGCTGAATACGGAGAGCAATACGCTCTCCGTATTCAGCATTGCACCAGCAGCTCACAACACCGCCCCCTGCAGACTCGCGGCCAATCGGCCGCCAGCAGGGGGTGTCAATCAACCCGATCGTACTCGATCGGGTTGATTTCTGGCGATTCCTGTCCACCTGCTCAGAGCAGGCGGACAGGGTTATGGAGCAGCGGTCTTTACGGAGCTTGTTAAAGGGACAGTCTACACCAGAATTTTTATTTTTTAAAAAGATAGATAATCCCTTTATTACCCATTTCCCAGTTTTGCATAACTAACACAGTTATAATAATATACTTTTAACCTCTGTGATTATCTTGTATCTAAGCCTCTGCAAACTGCCCCTTTTTTCAGTTCTTTTGACAGACTTGCAGTCTAGCCAATCAGTGCCTGCTCCCAGATAACTTCTCGTGCACGAGCACAGTGTTATCTATATGAAATACGTGAACTAACACCCTCTAGAGGTGAAAAACTGTTAAAATGCAATCTGAAAGAGGTGGGCTTCAAGGTCTAAGAAATTAGCATATGAACCTCCTAGGTTAAGCTTTCAACTAAAAATACCAAGAGAACAAAGCAAAATTGGTGATAAAAGTAAATTGGAAAATTGTTTAAAATTACATGCTCTATCTGAATCATGAAAGTTTATTTTGGCCTAGACTGTCCCTTTAAATGGGCCCCATAGTCCCTTTATTACCCATTCCCTAATTTTGCATAAGCAACAGTTATTTTAATATACTTGTTGCCTCTGTGATTAACTTGTATCTAAGCATCTTCTGACAGCCCCCTGATCACATGACTTTTTATTTTTTATATATTTAATTGCATTTTAGCCAATTAGTGCAGTGTCTGCCACAAGTACACAAGCCACGGGCGTGATCACAATGTTATCTATATGGCTCACATGAACTTGCACTCCCCTGTTGTAAAAAGCTAATAAAAAATAATGTAATAAGAGGATGTCTTTATTGGCTTAGAAAAAGGCAGACATTTAGAGGGTTTAAATGTTATAAAGTATATTAATATAACAACGTTGGTTGTCCAAAGCTGGGGAATGGGTATTAAAGGCATTACCTATCTTTTTAAACAATAACCATTTTAGTGTTGACTGTCCCTTTAACATTTCAATGTTTCAATGTGCAAATTATATAAAACAGTGACTTTGATACCTGAATTATTTGATCTTGTCACTATTACTTGGATGCTCAACTTCAGTGTGAAAATTACATGTGATTACCATCATGATAATTTGGATATGTTATGGTTGCAGTCAGTCTCACTTAGCATTTTTGTACTTTAATATGAAAATGACATATATCTGTCACTAAGAAATTTAGTAATTACTTGTGGATATGATTGATACCTAGTCACAGATACAAATAAAGTGCGCTAAAAACCTAACATGTATCACCAATCACACTCATACATTATATTATATATTTATTCTTAAAAATAAAAATAAAACATTTACCAGTGGAAACACTTACAATAAATAAATAGAGAATTACCCAAATTCAAATTCTAAAATGTCCCTTAAATTAATTTAAAAGTCTCTTACCGGGAATCTTGTCCAAAATTAGGAAGTAAAGTGCTGTATGCCAAATCTATGTTACACCCCCCCCCCCCCCATGACTAGAATATAAATGTACATATGTGTCTAGATCAGAAACACGTCTCATTGAAGATAAAGTCTCTTTATAGACTCACCCACTTTTGGTTGGAATGGTATAGAATTGCCAGTACTCACTGCCCCACTCCAAACAGCCTTGCTACCTCTTGCGGTATTGAAATTTTGCCTATATAGACTGTGGCAGGGAATGTTCAGCTACAGCAGAAACCATCAAAATTAGTTGTAGAGGTAGGTCATTGACAATGCTGCTAAAACCAGGTCATCAACCTCATCTACACATGGCAAATCAGTTGTAAATTATGGATTTTTTGTATGTGGGGTTGCACAGCTTTTACAAGTTGCAAATTAACTTATTTTGCGTGCATTAAGCCGTATAATGCAAACAGCCAAATCCTGTGCGCGTTCACGTATTCCCCATAGAAGTCAATGGAGAAGACAAATAGAAAAAAAAACACGAAAACCCTTATCTGTTGCGCAAAGCCCATGATGTATTCTCCTTGAAAAGTGTACATAAAAATGCAAATATTTCATATTACGAAAATGTTTTTATAACGGATATGTTCTATTTATTTATAAATAAATATTTCTCTATATATGTGATGATTTTTTGACTGATATATCTATTTATAGCCAGATATGTATATCAATATATACAGTCATGGCCAAAAATATTGGCACCCCTGCATTTCTGTCAGATAATGCACCATTTCGCCCAGAAAATTGTTGAAGTTACAAATGTTTAGGCATTCTCATGTTTATTTCTTTTGTTTGTATTGGTATGAAACAAAAAATTGGAGAAAAAAAAGTCAAATCTGACACATTCCACACAAAACTCCAAAAATGGACTGGACAAACTCACCTGTGTCAATCAGCAGGTGCTGACAATATAGAAATCACACCGGCAACCAGTTAAAATGGTGAAAAATGTACTCAACCTTTCTGTTTTTCTGTTGTGTGTCTCTGTGTGCCACACTGAGCATGGAGAAGAGAAAGAGCAGCAGATAATTGTTTGAGGATTTAAGAACAAAATTGTGGAAAAGCATGGACAATCTCAAAGTTACAAGTCCATCTCCAGATACCTTAATGTTCCTGTGTCCACTGTGCGCAACATTGTCAAGAAGTTTACAGCCCATGGCACTGTAGGTAATCTACCTGGACGTGGATGAAAGAGAAAAAAATATCAAAAATTGCAACAAAGGATTGTTTGAATGGTGGATAAAGAACCTTGATCAAATTCCAGACAAATTCAAGCTGACCTTCAGACACAGGGTACAAATGTGTCAGCTTGCACTATATACGTCACCATCTGAATGAAAAGGGATGCTATGGTAAGAGACCTAGGAGGACCCCACTGCTGACACAGAAACATAAAAAAGCCAGATTGGAGTTTGCCAAAACTTACCTGAGGACGCCAAAATCCTTTTGGGAGAATGTGATGTAAACAGATGAAACAAAATTACAGCTTTTTGGTAAAGCCCATCATTCTACTGTTTTCAAAAAAAGAAATGAGGCTTTTAAAGAAAAGAATACAGTCCCTACAGTCAAACATGGTGGAGGTTCACTGATGTTTTGGGGCTGCTTTGCTGCTTCAGGCACTGGATGTCTTGACTCTGTACATGGCATTATGAAATCTGAAGACTACCAAAGAATTTTATGGTGCTATGTAGGGCTCAGTGTCAGAAAGTAAAGGCTCTGTCAGAGGTCATGGGTCTTACAGCAGGACAATGACCCAAAGCACAAGTCAAAAAGCACCCAGAAATGGTTTAAGACAAAGTGCTGTAGAGAACTGAACTGGCCAGCAATGAGTCCAGATCTCAATCCAATAGAGCACCTGTGGAGATCTCAAAAGAGCAGTTGGGAAAAGGAACCCTTCCAATCTGAGAGACCTGAAGCAGTTGGTGAAAGAAAAGTGGTCCAAAATTTCAGTAGAGAGGTATAAGAAACTAATTGATGGTTACAGGAAGCGATTGAGTTCAGTTATTTTTTCCATGGGGTGTGCTACCAAATATTATATTGAGGGTGCCAATAATTTTGTCCAGTCCCTTTTTGGAGTTTTGCATGGAATGTGTCAGATTTGGGTTTTTTTCTACACTTTTTTGTGTCATGCCAATACAAACAAAAGAATTAAACATGAGAATTCCTAAACCTTAAAATGCATAAGATTGTAATGTAAAATATTTTCATTATCTCCATAGTTAAACATATCAGTATACATATAAATCCATGTTTCTCTCTGTATGTGTATGTATGTCAATGTAAAATCCCTGAGTCAAAATTTTTTTTCTTTTTCTAACACCCAAGATCGCATATCTTTGATCCCTTACAACTTTTGTGTGCAATATGTTTTTGAAATAATGTTTATTAGACAGTTTTAAGATGAGTGTCACTGTACTTTATAGTGTATTTTTGAAGTGTTTCGTGAAACTTTTATGTTGCACAAAACTATTAACTTCAGTTCTTCAAGGGCGGAAAGGATTGTTGCGTAAAAGGCGTGCAATTGTGATTTTTCAACACTTGCAATACCTGTGCAATGGAAATTGATTGCGAAAGACCACATCGCATGCAAAAAAACCTAATGCGCAACTTGTAATCTTGCCCAAAGAAAGGTATCAGTTATTTTTAAGGTTTACAATATTTTACATAACTCTTGACTCAAAGCATATTACTTACAGTTATTTTGTCCAGCAGAACAACATGTATAGATTAATTGATAACATAGTGTTATAAACCTTACAACATTTTTTTTTTAATTCTTTTTCCTTTTTTTTAATTTTATTAAATCAGACATAACTTACAATGCTACGTATATGCACCCACCTTATTCTAAGCATAATAAGCATATAAACACATACAAGAAAAACAAAACAGAACAAACAAACAAAAAAAAGAGAAACACAATACAGTGTGTGTCAAAGTTCCGCAGTATCATAAGAAAATTCATTCCTTCAAATCACCTCTGACATTTTGTCTATAATCACCCTCTTACCTATGTTACCAAGTTTTCTTCAGCTGGAGTACCTCCTTAAGTGAACTAGGACTGTGAAATTTGAAATCTAGAAATCAAATACTCCTCCCAGATAGTTACTATTGATTGATATAATTCTAAATAATGATGTTTCATATAATAAAACTCTTCTAATTGTATCAAACGGCTACATTCTTGTAGCCATTCAGCCATTGATGGAGCGTCAGTATCTTTCCAATGATGTAATTAGAATCTTAAAGCTATTACTTGCTATAGCCACAAGTTTACCTAGTGCAATAGGTATTCTTTCTGGTATTTTATTAAATAACCAAAGACAAGGATCTAATGTCAATGGTATCCCTATTAATTTGGAGGTTTCCCGCAAAATTGTAGACCACATAGACATAATTCTATGGCATTGCCACCATATATGTGCCATATGGGCAACTAGACTATTACACCTCCAGCATTTCACATCAGCAGGCCTAGTCCTATAAATTTTACCACAACAGGCCGGGGTCATATACCATCTGTGAAGAATCTTAAGATTTAATTCCAAATATTTATTGGAAACAGAAGATTTCTTCACAGGTTGAAAGATCTGTAGCGCATCAGTTTAAGAAATATCTGTGCCTAGTTCCTCATTCCATCTGTCTATATAATATTGTACCACCCCCTCTTCAGGTTTTTTTAATAATGAATAAATAAATGATAAAATATGTCACAATGGTATTACTCTTTGGCACAGGTTCCCATACGGAGTCAGTGTCCTTAACATGTTCAGTTTTTACGGATGAGAGGACACGTATGTATAACTTTGATGGTAAAAGAACCAATTATTAAACATTATAAAGCCCTCGGCGACTAATTCGGATTTTATCCGTATAGCTGTTTCATACCTACATGACACACTAAGAGCGTTCTATTTGTTGACTCTTTCATTATTCTTAGCATACCCATACCCGGAGGGAAATCTTTGTTGTTTAGTAAAGATGTCAGTGGGGAATGTCTAGAGGAGATATTAGGATATTTTACTATTGTTTTCCCCCAGACTGAAAAGGTTTCTTGTGTTATATGTGTAATGGGTAACTTATCCAGAGCCTCTGGTGTCCAGCATGCAACTCTTAAATGAGAGGAGCCTGCTATATCATGTTCTAATTTCACCCATATTTTAGTATCATACTTTATAAACCAATCTACTATTTTTTGTAGGTGTATAGCTTTTCTATATACATCCAGATCAGGGACTCCAAGACCCCAATTATTAAAAGTCTGACACATGATCTTCCAAGACCATAAGGTATCAAGAACGGAAGACAATAAAGCCTTATAGTTCGCTGTGAATATATCATCTATTGTAGGTGCTAAATAGACCCCAAATATTTTAATAATCTTGTTTGCAATCTAAAAAGGCAAAGATTTTGAATTAATTTCATCTCAGTATCCGATAAGGTAATATTAACATTTTTGACATGTTTATTTATAAGAAAATTAGAGACTTTCCCAAATTCTTCTAGTTGTTGTAACAGTACAGTATAGGTATAGATTGTTTTGGGTTAGTTAAATAAAATCGAACATCATCCGCATATAGGGAGATTTTATGGTTCAAATTATTTGAAGACCCATCACATTCTCAAGAGAACAAAATTTTAATGCCAATGTCTCCATTACACATACGAATAAAATTGGGGACAACCCTGCCTGGTTCCATTAGAGATAATAAATTTTGTGGAAAGACAGCCATTTATCTTAATATATATATAGTAGGAGATGAGAACATAGCAAACACCTTGGCCACAAACCCATTTCCCAAACCCATCTTAAGTAATACAAAATTGCCAACAGACGCGTTCCTAGGCATTTTTCGCATCTGTTTTTACCAGAGGTATATGGTGAGTAGATGCATAATCTATTAAGTCGACAGCCCGAACAGTATTATCTCTTGCCTCTCTTGATAACACAAAGCAGACTTGACCTGCTTGGATTAAACTTGGCAACAAAACATTTAACCTATTTGCCAGTAATTTAGCATATATTTTTATGTCTGTATTTAACAAAGAAATTAGTCTGTAATTCTCTACTCTGGATGTATCTTTACCTTCCTTGGGAATAAGAGAGATATGTGCCGCTAATGATTCGCTAAAGAAAGGATTAGAGTCGGTAATTGAGTTAAATAGAGTTAAGAAGTGTGGAGTTAAGATATTAGCATATTTTTTTATAAAAGTAGTTAGTAAAACCATCTGGACCAGAGCCTTACACAGATGCAAATTCTTTATTACAGTCTCTATCTCTTCCCTTGTAAAAGGTCTATTATTGTTGTCCTTTGCTCCTCTGAGATCCTAGGAATCTAAATGTTATGTAAAAATTACTGAATTAAATTACTCTTAATAACATCCTTTGCCGATTCTTGTTTACATGAATATTTCTGCAAGTTATATAGAGAATCATAGTAAACACGGAATGCTTCAATTATATATTTTGTGGAGTAGGCTATAGAGTTATCTTGTTTCTTGATAGACATAATATATGATCGACAGATCTCTCGCTTAGGTTTACGTGCAAAAATTCTACTACATTTATTGTCTCCTTCATAGTACTTCTGACATAATCTTAATGCCAAATGTTTGCAGTCTTTATCTAAGAGACTGTTCACAGTGTTCCTCTGATCTTTCATCTTTTTTTTTAGTAGCTCATCTGTAGGGTGTTTAATAAGATTGTTTTCTATGTCAACAAGAGAGTCAAGAGCCAACTGAAGAGCCATCTGCTTTTGTTTTAAATAATGTGCTTTAATACTGATAATTTCTCCCCTAAGTGTCCCTTTGTGTGCCTCCCAAATTAATCTAAAATCTAAGACTGTGCCCACATTGTTTGAAAAATATTCCTGCAGTAATTGACCAATTTTTCCTACGTATAGGGGGTGATCTAAAAGATCATTATCTAGCTTCCAAGAGTAGGTAATGGTGCTGAAGGCCACTAAATAAGACAGTGAACAATGGATTGGTCTGCCCAACCCACTGGTGATATCCCCGATTGAAGGGCCAAAGAGAGACAGGTGACGTCTAGAAAAATATAGTCAATTCTAGAGAATTGTGAATGAGGAAATGAAAAAAATGTGTATTGACGGTCATTAGGGTGGAGTATTCTCCAAACATCATGGATTACTAATTCTTTTATTGATTGCTTAACTCTACTTATCACTTTGTTTGGGGTGGAAGATATCCCTGTTGAATTATCTAATATTGGATTTAAAGAAACATTGAAATCTCCCCCCATGAGAAACAGAACCTTTTTTACCTCTAAAACGGAGTTTACAAATCGTCTAAAAAAAAAATCTTCTTTACAGTTCGGGGCATAGACACAAGCCAAAGTCACCATCTGGTTATAGTGTTTACCCACGAGGATCAAAAATCTACCTTCGTGGTCTTTGACTAAATTCATTAATGTAAATGGTATTCCACTATAATCAATATACCTATGCCATTGGTTTTAATATGGTTAGATGCAAAATAAGCATCCCCAAAATTATAATGGAAGGTTTTTGGTTCTTTATTATGAAGGAAATGTGCTTCCTGAAGAAAAATTAAATCACCTTTACAATCTTTAAGATCCCTTACAGTTATACTTCTTTTATTTGGATTGTTCAGTCCCTTTGCATTAACGGTGATAAGGTTTAACAAAGCTTTAGTAATACTAAATCAGAATCTTTACTATAAAGTTTAAACCAATAGTGCCAAACTGTATTAATGGTAATTACCTTAAAAAGGCCTATAGCTTCTGAGGAGTAACATTTATGATAAAACAATGACACACACTGTTCGAAGAGAATTTAAAAAAAAATAAATTATAATATTAAAAAAATAAAAAAACTTTAGGGAGATTACCCATCTCACTGAACTAGATAGGATTCTGCAGGGGCCCTGGACCTAAACTCCTATAATATAACATGTAACTAATAAGTATAGTATTAGGTTACACTAGAACCAACCAGGCTTATTAAAATCTATAAATAATGCCGAAGGGGAAAAAGAAAAGAAAAAATTCAGCAAGGCTGACAAATGAGATAATTTTATCTATCCCTGGCAATTTTAGAAACACCAGATCTCAAATAATACTCATTGTTACTAAGACCTATCTCAATCCTAACAATATTAACAATCCCATATATATCCAAAATTCACAACCACAGAGAAAAAAATAAATAATATACAATATTAATTAATGAGAAGTGCTGGACAGGGAATCCTTTCCCTTTTCTATTATATCTTTTATCTTTTCACTATAATTTCCCTTTTCCTTACATGGATTTATCTCTATTTTTGATTCCCCCTGTGCACCCTCTGACATATAACATTTTGTCTGAGGTTTCTCCACCTTATTATTAACCCAGGTTGTATCTTTGAGCGGGTTTGACCGACAAATTGACACACACACATATATATATATATATATATATATATAAATAAATATATATTTAACAAGTTTTAAGCACAATTGCAACCTCAATACATTATAATCTCACCCTCATCCAGCATTTTAAGGCTGTTACATTTTAAGAATAAGTTACTAATCAGGTCTTAGCTTTTATCTTTTGTTATGGCCCTTATGCCACTGTGCCTTTTGATCTTTCTGAGGCTCCCCTTCATGTGGAGTCTTAGGGCCTTTATTGGAGAAATCCAATTGATGTGGTGGATTCAAAACAAGGTTCAAGCCCTTTGAAATTGACTCCAGGTCTTGAATTAATTTATATATGTACGTTTGATCCTCATATGTTATCACCAAACTTAATGGGAAGCCCCATCTATATTTTATATTTTTTTCCCGAAGGACAGTGGTTATAAATCTGGCCTCTCTTCTCTTCTGTAAGGTGCTAGGGCAAAGATCAGGGAAAAACTGTAGATTATATTCCATGAAAACAATCTTCTCCATCTGTCTTGCTTTAAGTCGAATTTCTTGCCTGTCCGTATATCTCAAAAATTTAAACAGTACATCCCTTGGGGGGGCATTCGGAGGAGGTAACTGACGTAAAACTCTGTACTCTCTCCAGTTCAATAGGTACTATAACTGTATCTTCTGTTCCTGCTCCTCCTTTAAGATATTGAAACAGTTCTGCAGGAATGTGTGTAAGGCTGAAGGTTTGACTGTTTCTGGGATGCCTCTTACTCATAGATTAGAATGTCTACTATGGTTCTCTAGGTCATCAATTCTTTCTTGTAGGCTCTCTATCTGTGATGCCTGCATTGTGGCTTTAGTATTAAAAGTTCCCATTGTTTTATTAGTAACAGCCTGGGCTTCTTCAATCTCCTCCACTCTAGAGCCAATATCGTTTATATCTCTATGCATAGAGGTTATCTCAAACATTATTAATGATTTTAGAGATGCAAAGTCCTCTTTCGTCGGAAAGTTAGAAATATCCTTTTGAAGCTGAAAAATATATTCAGCTGAGACATGTTGTTCTGCCCTTCTAGAGCGAGGGGTGTTAAACTTGTAGTTGCCGCATCAGTATTTTCAGGTGCCTGAAAAAAGTAGAAACTAATGCAGGTGTGGGCAATTGGCTCCTAGTCTGTTTATCGCTCTTAATATTTCTTTTAGAAGTCATATTGAAATAGCAGCAATAGTTAGCTAAATATCAAGCCTTGGGAGTACTTCAGCACCCCTCTGGATAGCAACTGTAATAAGAACTGCTCACTAAGCTAAATAGCCAGATTCAGACAATCCTCTTGCTTTAACATTGCAACATGCTTGCTTTAAAAGTCAGTATAAAATAGAGTAAGGCAGAGGCAGAGGCAAAATATTTTTTTTATGTCTTTAAGATGCTTTCGAGATATTTTTGGTAGAATGCAAAACCCACAGTGAGGCTTATCATACGGTGTAAGAAGGGTTAACTTTTCCTTTAACAGATATCCCAGATCAGAACTTTAAAACCTCTCTTTAGATGACTGGGATTCATATATAAATTCAATAGGCTCTCCTAGTTCTTGCTGTTACATCACTATATTGCTATTGTGTTGCTGTTATAATGAATATGTTACAATACTTTGTATGTTGGCTGTATAAGTCCAGTTATAACAAATGTATTGTGTTGCTGTTATAATGAATATGTTACAATACTTTGTATGTTGGCCAGTTATAACAAAAGTAACAAGTATGTAACATGTATGAGAATCATTTATGCATCCATTTAAACTAGCATCAACACCATGCCTGTTAGTAATGTTTAGTTTGGTTTAGGTTAATATGGGTTAGTATCCATTAGTATCAGTTAATATATCAGATAGTGTTAGTTAGCATATTTACCATTACTCATAGCTCATATCTCATGTCCCATATTCTGTATTCACCTTTCATGACACCATTATACGTATTTATATGCCCTTTATACACACATATTTTTTGTGTGGTTTTTTTTTGTGTTCCCTTCCGGCTTATCTTTTATTTTCCTGTCGTAACAGGAGCTTTAGGAGGCCTTATGGAGCCTTAGGGAGCCTTAGGGACTCTTAGGCCTAGATTTGGAGTTCGGCGGTAAAAGGGCTGTTAACGCTCCGCGGGCTTTTTTCTGGCCGCACCATAAATTTAACTCTGGTATCGAGAGTTCAAACAAATGCTGCGTTAGGCTCCAAAAAAGGAGCGTAGAGCATTTTTACCGCAAATGCAACTCTCGATACCAGAGTTGCTTACGGACGCGGCCGGCCTCAAAAACGTGCTCGTGCACGATTCCCCCATAGGAAACAATGGGGCTGTTTGAGCTGAAAAAAAACCTAACACCTGCAAAAAAGCAGCGTTCAGCTCCTAACGCAGCCCCATTGTTTCCTATGGGGAAACACTTCCTACGTCTGCACCTAACACTCTAACATGTACCCCGAGTCTAAACACCCCTAACCTTACACTTATTAACCCCTAATCTGCCGCCCCCGCTATCGCTGACCCCTGCATATTTTTTTAAACCCCTAATCTGCCGCTCCGTAAACCGCCGCAACCTACGTTATCCCTATGTACCCCTAATCTGCTGCCCTAACATCGCCGACCCCTATATTATATTTATTAACCCCTAATCTGCCCCCCTCAACGTCGCCGACACCTGCCTACACTTATTAACCCCTAATCTGCCGAGCGGACCTGAGCGCTACTATAATAAAGTTATTAACCCCTAATCCGCCTCACTAACCCTATCATAAATAGTATTAACCCCTAATCTGCCCTCCCTAACATCGCCGACACCTACCTTCAATTATTAACCCCTAATCTTCCGATCGGAGCTCACCGCTATTCTAATAAATGGATTAACCCATAAAGCTAAGTCTAACCCTAACACTAACACCCCCCTAAGTTAAATATAATTTTTATCTAACGAAATAAATTAACTCTTATTAAATAAATGATTCCTATTTAAAGCTAAATACTTACCTGTAAAATAAACCCTAATATAGCTACAATATAAATTATAATTATATTATAGCTATTTTAGGATTAATATTTTTTTTACAGGCAACTTTGTAATTATATTAACCAGGTAAAATAGCTATTAAATAGTTAATAACTATTTAATAGTTACCTAGTTAAAATAATAACAAATTTACCTGTAAAATAAATCCTAACCTAAGATATAATTAAACCTAACACTACCCTATCAATAAAATAATTAAATAAACTACCTACAATTACCTACAATTAGCCTAACACTACACTATCAATAAATTAATTAAACACAATTCCTACAAATAAATACAATTAAATAAACTAGCTAAAGTACAAAAAATAAAAAAGAACTAAGTTACAGAAAATAAAAAAATATTTACAAACATAAGAAAAATATTACAACAATTTTAAACTAATTACACCTACTCTAAGCCCCCTAATAAAATAACAAAGCCCCCCAAAATAAAAAATTCCCTACCCTATTCTAAATTAAAAAAGTTACAAGCTCTTTTACCTTACCAGCCCTGAACAGGGCCCTTTGCGGGGCATGCCCCAAGAATTTCAGCTCTTTTGCCTGTAAAAAAAAACATACAATACCCCCCCCCCAACATTACAACCCACCACCCACATACCCCTAATCTAACCCAAACCCCCCTTAAATAAACCTAACACTAAGCCCCTGAAGATCTTCCTACCTTGTCTTCACCATCCAGGTATCACCGATCCGTCCTGGCTCCAAGATCTTCATCCAACCCAAGCGGGGGTTGGCGATCCATAATCCGGTGCTGAAGAGGTCCAGAAGAGGCTCCAAAGTCTTCCTCCTATCCGGCAAGAAGAGGACATCCGGACCGGCAAACATCTTCTCCAAGCGGCATCTTCGATCTTCTTCCATCCGGAGCGAAGTGGCAGGATCCTGAAGACCTCCAGCGCGGAACATCCATCCGGACCGACGACTGAACGACGAATGACTGTTCCTTTAAGGGACGTCATCCAAGATGGCGTCCCTCGAATTCCGATTGGCTGATAGGATTCTATCAGCCAATCGGAATTAAGGTAGGAATTTTCTGATTGGCTGATGGAATCAGCCAATCAGAATCAAGTTCAATCCGATTGGCTGATCCAATCAGCCAATCAGATTGAGCTCGCATTCTATTGGCTGTTCCGATCAGCCAATAGAATGCGAGCTCAATCTGATTGGCTGATTGGATTGGCCAATCGGATTGAACTAGATTCTGATTGGCTGATTCCATCAGCCAATCAGAAAATTCCTACCTTAATTCCGATTGGCTGATAGAATCCTATCAGCCAATCGGAATTCGAGGGACGCCATCTTGGATGACGTCCCTTAAAGGAACAGTCATTCGTCGTTCAGTCGTCGGTCCGGATGGATGTTCCGCGCTGGAGGTCTTCAGGATCCTGCCACTTCGCTCCGGATGGAAGAAGATCGAAGATGCCGCTTGGAGAAGATGTTTGCCGGTCCGGATGTCCTCTTCTTGCCGGATAGGAGGAAGACTTTGGAGCCTCTTCTGGACCTCTTCAGCACCGGATTATGGATCGCCAACCCCCGCTTGGGTTGGATGAAGATCTTGGAGCCAGGACGGATCGGTGATACCTGGATGGTGAAGACAAGGTAGGAAGATCTTCAGGGGCTTAGTGTTAGGTTTATTTAAGGGGGGTTTGGGTTAGATTAGGGGTATGTGGGTGGTGGGTTGTAATGTTGGGGGGGGGTATTGTATGTTTTTTTTTACAGGCAAAAGAGCTGAAATTCTTGGGGCATGCCCCGCAAAGGGCCCTGTTCAGGGCTGGTAAGGTAAAAGAGCTTGTAACTTTTTTAATTTAGAATAGGGTAGGGAATTTTTTATTTTGGGGGGCTTTGTTATTTTATTAGGGGGCTTAGAGTAGGTGTAATTAGTTTAAAATTGTTGTAATATTTTTCTTATGTTTGTAAATATTTTTTTATTTTCTGTAACTTAGTTCTTTTTTATTTTTTGTACTTTAGCTAGTTTATTTAATTGTATTTATTTGTAGGAATTGTGTTTAATTAATTTATTGATAGTGTAGTGTTAGGTTAATTGTAGGTAATTGTAGGTAGTTTATTTAATTATTTTATTGATAGGGTAGTGTTAGGTTTAATTATATCTTAGGTTAGGATTTATTTTACAGGTAAATTTGTTATTATTTTAACTAGGTAACTATTAAATAGTTATTAACTATTTAATAGCTATTGTACCTGGTTAAAATAATTACCAAGTTGCCTGTAAAATAAATATTAATCCTAAAATAGCTATAATATAATTATAATTTATATTGTAGCTATATTAGGGTTTATTTTACAGTTAAGTATTTAGCTTTAAATAGGAATCATTTATTTAATAAGAGTTAATTTATTTCGTTAGATAAAAATTATATTTAACTTAGGGGGGTGTTAGTGTTAGGGTTAGACTTAGCTTTAGGGGTTAATCCATTTATTAGAATAGCGGTGAGCTCCGATCGGAAGATTAGGGGTTAATAATTGAAGTTAGGTGTCGGCGATGTTAGGGAGGGCAGATTAGGGGTTAATACTATTTATGATAGGGTTAGTGAGGCGGATTAGGGGTTAATAACTTTATTATAGTAGCGCTCAGGTCCGCTCGGCAGATTAGGAGTTAATAAGTGTAGGCAGGTGTCGGCGACGTTGTGGGGGGCAGGTTAGGGGTTAATAAATATAATATAGGGGTCGGCGGTGTTAGGGGTAGCAGATTAGGGGTACATAAGTATAACGTAGGTGGCGGTCGGCAGATTAGGGGTTACAAATTTTAATCAAGTGGCGGCGATGTGGGGGGAGCTCGGTTTAGGGGTACATAGGTAGTTTATGGGTGTTAGTGTACTTTAGGGTACAGTAGTTAAGAGCTTTATAAACCGGCGTTAGCCAGAAAGCTCTTAACTCCTGCTATTTTCAGGCGGCTGGAATCTTGTCGTTAGAGCTCTAACGCTCACTTCAGAAACGACTCTAAATACCAGCGTTAGAAAGATCCCATTGAAAAGATAGGCTACGCAAATGGCGTAGGGGGATCTGCGGTATGGAAAAGTCGCGGCTGAAAAGTGAACGTTAGACCCTTTAATCACTGACTCCAAATACCAGCGGGCGCCCAAAACCAGCGTTAGGAGCCTCTAACGCTGGTTTTGACGGCTACCGCCGAACTCCAAATCTAGGCCTTAGAGAGTCTTAGGGAGTCTTAAGGAGCATTAGAGCATTAGAAACCATTAGGGTACATCACATAACTGTTGAAAATATAAAACATGAGAGCCGGTCTGCATAGTTAAGGTACCTGTACTTGTACTGTCTTTTCAAGTGACTCAAGACATGCTTACCAAAACACACCTGCCACTTTTACCAAGGGCCCACGGTCAGCTCACCTCTCTGTTCACTGCTCACCGCTCACCGCTCTGTAACACTAATATTGTCCGGAAGTGACCAAGGCTCCAAATTCCAGACTCCAATCGATATTCACAGCAGTGAAGTTGACGGGCAGTCGTGACGGCAGTAGCAATGGTAGCGGCTTGTCCAGATAATACTTATCCAAAATCTGCAGCCTATTATTCAACCTGTTATTTAATTTAATAGAAATATAGGTAGCTACAGGCTGGAGGAGTGAAGAAGACGCACCAGGTATTTGCCGGGTAGGGCGGATAGGGCTGGTAGGGAGCTAATAGATGTCGGGTTGCAGGTTACAAGTTAGAGGCTCATATGTGCTCCCTGCACGCTCTCTGCACGCTAAAGACAGAGTGTCGGTGTCTCCTCATCTCGAGACTCCAGTGGATAACAGAAAATAACGCTCTCCTAGCGCTTGGTGCCTGATGCCATATGCCTGATGCCTTGCCTTATCTCGCCTAGTGTGCCCCAAAAGATTGTAAATCTTAGCTTACATAGCTATAGACCATTGTCAGGTCCTCTCCCATACACTGAGCTTAGTCTAGCTCACCACCTGCCTGCATGGCCTAGCTCCGCCCTCAACCTTACAACATTTTATCCTTTGCAATGATTGGATATACTGACATGCATGAAAATAACCATTGTAGCTTTTAAAAATTTACTATAGACCAGATGTCAATATCCTTATGATTCATTATTACCTCTAAATAGGTACAAATACACAATCTATTGCAATGAGACTATTGCAGATTTTTATCTTTGATTCTTTATATATGACCAAAGTATTTGACCCTAAGTTACCCTGCTATTAAAGAAACAAGAGACAGATAGCCATTTTACGCACAAAGTAACATACAAGCATTAAACAGGTATGGACTGATAAACAAACTAAAAAAAGGTAAATTTATCTGAAAATAAATAAAACTAAACAAAAAAAGTTTCAGAATTAACACTTATTTATTTGTTAATAAAATAATAGAAAAATATTATTAGTCATTGACATACAAGTAGAGGTAATACAAAATACAGCTGCTACTGCTGTATAACAATTATTGATGCACCAATAAATAAATAGAACCTTGCCTGTGGGATGTCATTCAATTGGATGTAATCCTATTTCATCTGGCACTGAAGAAGCCTTTACTAGGGTGAAATAACTGTTGTGACTGGACTTGTTGACTGTAGGATGCACTTACTTGCAGTTCAAGTTTAGGGATATATTGTTTTTACTCTTGAAGAAGGATAATCTGTATGGGCCATATTTGGAATCTCTCCACTTTCTATTTAATGTAGCTATTATATACTGTATACAGTATTCAGTCAGCTTTATGTCATATTTACTGCTCTGTGTGAAATTAAATGAACATATTTATTTGTGTATTTATGATATTTTAAGTTATTTAGAACTGAATATTTTATACATTACTCACTGATTAAATATATCAATGCCTGATGAAAATGGGAGTGTATCCAACTGGCTGGCAACCTATAGGCAAAAACTACTTTTATTTATTGATGCATCAAAAAATGATTATGTTCTCACACTGCAGTTGTATTTTAATTTCTTTTAATTGTGTGTCCTTAACATAATCCTGACCTAATACATTTTGTATGATTATTTCAAGTAAAATACAAATGCTTCTATGTACACACAATATTTAGGCAAGTTTGTTTCTTAATATTTTTTTTTAATTTATTCCACTCTTTGGCCTGATTCTTAAACTTCCTTTCTTCATTTATCAACCAACTCTGGTTAATGTATATCAAATAACGTCATGATGACTCGCAGGGGTAGCCCTCATGTAAGTCTAAAAAAAAGGAGCTGTCCCTGAAAGTGGCGAGATGTCTCCTGTACAAGAGCTTTCTGCTAAGAGGGCGAAATACAAGACCGACGTGTTTTAAAATATGAATATTACGCTTAACACAATCAAATTATGATGTTTTCAGTCCACTATACTTTAAATGTGTTGTTATTTTCATATGCATAGGTTTTCCTTTTAGAATAATTAGTGTTTTGAGTATTTTGGTGAAAACTCGTCACTTTTTAACTTATGAGAAAAAATTGTTAGAACTGTAGTGCAAAAATGTTTATAGAATTATCCTGGAATTTAAGAGAAAATTTCATATACGCCAATGAAATGACCATGTTCAGCTCATTTTATGAATAAACAACAATTACGCTTTGTATTTTATACTTTTAAGTATGAATTTCTTGATTTTTTTTTTTGCACATCCAGTGTACTTTTATCTAATATTTTTGCATTTATTAATAATAATAATAATAATCAGCTAGATTACGAGTTTGGCGTTATGAGTGAAAAAGCAGCGTTATGCCGCTATTGCAAGTCTTGCAGGTATAGGTGTACCGCACATATTTTTTGCCGTCACGCAACGTCAGTACCGCACTTTTTAAAAAGGCCTTTTCAATGGGACTCCCATAGCGCCGGTATTACGAGTTTGCCTGGGAGGCCAAAAAGTGTGCGGTACACCCTATACTGACAACCCATCTAAAATCGGTAGTTATGAGTTTTACGTTACACAGCTGGAGCATAAAACTCATAACTAAAGTGTTACAAAGTAGACTAACACCCATAAACTACCTATTAACCCCTAAACCGAGGCCCTCCCGCATCGCAAACACTAAAATAAAATTATTAACCCCTAATCTGCCACTCCAGACATCGCTGCCACTGAAAAAATTATTAACACCTATTCCGCCGCTCCCCGACATCGTCGCCACTATAATAAACCTATTAACCCCTAAGCCTCCGCCCTTCCACATCTCAAACACTATTTAAAGATTATTAACCCCTAATCTGCCGTCCGCCCACACCGCCGCTATAATAAACTTATTAGCCACTAAACCGCAAGCCCCCCACAACAAAATATATTATAATAAATATTAACCCCTAAAGCTCTGACCTCCCACATCACTAATGCTACATAAATATATTAACCCCTAAACCTAACCCTAACGTAACCCTACGCCTATTGGATGTCCGGACTTCAATAACTGTAAGTGGATCGTCGGGGGTTAGTGTTAGGTTTTTTTAAGGGTTTTTTGTGTGGTTTTTTTTTTAGCTTAGGGTTTGGGCAATGTAAAAGAGCTAAATGCCCTTTTAAGGGCAATGCCCCTCCAAATGTTCTTTTCAGGGCAATGGTTAGCTTAGGTTTATTTAGATTTAGGTTTTTATTTGGGCAATGTTAGGGGCAGCAGATTAGGGGTTAATATCTGTAATGTAGGTGGCTGTGATGTTAGTGGCAGCAGATTAGGGGTTAATAACTGTAATGTAGGTGGTGGGGATGTTAGGGGCAGCAGATTAGGGGTTAATAACTGTAATGTAGGTGGCGGCGATGTTAGGGGCAGCAGATTTGGGGTTAATAACTGTAATGTAGGTGGTGGCGATGTTAGGGGCAGCAGATTAGGGGTTAATAACTGTAATGTAGGTGGCGGCGATGTTAGGGGCAGCAGATTAGGGATCAATAACATTATGTAGGTGGCGGCGACTTTAGGGACAGCAGATTAGTGGTGTTTAGACTCAGGGTTTATCTTAGGGTGTTAGGTTTAAACTGTATTTTCTTTTTCCCCATAGACATCAATGGGGCTACATTACGGAGCTTTTCTTTCCGCGATCACAGGTGTTAGGCTTTTTTTGCCATCTCTCCCCATTGATGTCTATGGGGAAATCGTGCACGAACACCTCAAAGTAGCGATTGATTTCGGTGCGGTATGGAGCTCAACGCCACCATATCGCCCGCACAAGCCTGCTTTTTTAAAACTTGTAATAGCAGCGCTATAGGGAGGTGAAATAACGCCGCTTTTGTAGCAGTCGTTAATTTCCCTATAGCGCTCAAAACTCGTAATCTAGCTGATAATAATAATAATAAAAGCACCTTTTATCTAATATTTTTACATTTTTGATACAATCACCCTCTGGCATGTTGCTTCTTGCATGCACAGTTTGAAGAATGATCTAAAAGTAATTATTGTACCCCAACAATGCCAAACTTTATTTACACAAACAGAACAATCATCTTCATCTGCTCTATATCTGTTCTATAATCACATGGAAATGGTTAAAGAACTTTAATAATGGAATGTGGATTGTTATTTGCCTCTTATTTCTTTCCATGTTTAAATGTTTAAAAATTGTTCTGGTATATGTTGTTACTGGGTGGAAATTATATTCTACCCTCTCATCTTTGTGAATTATCTTTTTTTAATTTTTATTTATATTATACATAGGGGCCTATTTATCAAAGGTCTTGCGGACCTGATGCGACAGTGCAGATCAGGTCCGCAAGACCTTGCTGTATGCGGAGATTAATACGCTTTCCGCATTTAACATTGCACCAGCAGCTCACAAGAGCTGCTGGTGCAATGCCGCCCCCTGCTGACTCGCGGCCAATCCGCCGCCAGCAGGGTGGTGTCAAACAACCCGATCGTACTCGATCAGGTTGATTTCTGGCGATTCCTGTCCGCCTCATCAGAGCAGGCAGATAGGGTTATGGAGCAGTCTTTAGACCGCTGCTTCATAACTGCTGTTTCTGGCGAGTATGAAGACTCGCCAGAAACACGGGCCCACAAGCTCCGTTCAGAGCTTGATAAATGGGCCCCATTGTATCTAGTATTTTGATAAACAATTAAAAAAAACTTTCCAATAATTGACTTGTTATTAAATTTACATTTTCTGTTGGTCGCCTTTGTAAAAACTTAGCCCCTCTCCTTGAGAGCATTCTGTAGAAGGCTCTAAAGTGTGCACGTGTCCTAGGCACTATACGGTAGCAGTGTCTGTAGCAATAGTTGTAACAATGATAAACAAATGACTGGAGAATCTATTTGTTTTTATTGTTTATGCAATTCCATTAAGGAACAATGTGAAGGAAAGGATTAGAAAGCAGTAAAGGAAATTCAAGGGACATTAAGTTGAATAAGAGAAAGAAAAGCAAAGTGCTAAGAACATAAAGATAATACATAAAAGATTAAGTTAAATGTATAGTCCATTAGTAAAATCTATGTAACATGATACTACTGGCTTACCAAATAAGTATAATAAACAACATGATCGTGATAAATATTAGTCCTTGAGAAATCGGATGAGGCATACATTTAATATTTATATTTCAATACAAAAAAAATATTGCCTGAAGTTTCAGTGGAGTTTTGATAATGGGGGCTACAAAAAAATCATATAAAATAGAACACTCACGTTTTTATTCATATTTTCAGTATAGGAGGCAGTTTCTAAAGGCAAAAGCAGCTATTTCAAATGACATTCTACTTCTATACTAAATGATCCTACTAAAATGAATCCTTGAGAAAATGGAAGAGGCATATATGTAATATGTATATTTCAATAAAAAAACCTATTCTCTGAGGTTTCAGTGGAGCTTTGGTAATGAGGGCTACAAAGAATCTCATAAAAATTAGTTACATTTACACTAAAATCCAGAAAATTATTGGGGAGCGGCAGATTAGGGGTTAAAGGATTTATTTAGGTGGCAGCGATATCGGGAGCAGCAGATTAGGAGTTAATAACATTAAGTAGGTGTTGGTGATGTCGGGGGCAGCAGATTAGAGGTGTTTAGACTTAGGGTTAAGTTTAAACAGATCTTTTTTTTCCCCCATAGACATAAATGGGGCTGCG
Source organism: Bombina bombina (assembly GCF_027579735.1). Lineage (NCBI taxonomy): Eukaryota > Metazoa > Chordata > Amphibia > Anura > Bombinatoridae > Bombina > Bombina bombina. The sequence goes on from NC_069503.1 coordinate 383,133,762, forward strand.
TTACGGAGCTTTTCATTCCGTGATCGCAGGTGTTAGGTTTTTTACTGACACCTTCTCCCCATTGATGTCTATGGGGAAAGCGTGCTCGAGCACGTCAAAACAGTGTTTCTAGTTTGTGTGGTATGGAGCTTAAAACCACCATATCGCACGCACAAGCACGCACAAGTCGGCTGTTTGAAAACTTGTAATGGCTGCACTAAAGATACATACATATAAACATACGCATATATATAGCAGCAGTATCTTTCAGGTTTATGCTACAATTGTGACTTTCCATGATATATATTTATATACATACATATATATATATTTATACATGTTCCTATGGATCGCTATGTAAAAGCACTTTTGGCCCATTTTTTTTCTAACACCTGACATCTCATATCTTTAAACTTTTTTAACTTTTCTATGCAATTTTTAAAAAAAATATTTTTAATATATAGTGTTATTGTGTGTAACTGTCATTTTAAATGTATTTTTGATGTGTTTTGTGACACAGTGGAAATATAAAATTGACATTGATTTAATCTATTGTTCAGTTCATTCCTTGTTATTTTCTCTTTAAACTTTTACTAACCTCTGAGACATTTCACATCTTCATCCCATATATAACTTACCTTTTTGCCTACATGTGTTTTTCTGAATTAACACTGAATGTCCGCAACCCTATCTAATCTCGACAGTGTGAAATTACAGTAGAAGAATACTTTGTAATGGTGTAGCTATTTTTAATTATATTCAACCAGTGCAGCACCAACATAATAATCAACTGAAAATTACTGTACGTCAAATTTGACATCTTACTCTGATGAAAAAGTGTCACAGATCTTTATAGGTTGGAAACTGTAAATGGAGAAAATTGGGTGCTTAAAGGGAATTAATGGTCAAGCAAGATTGCACAATGAAAAATTATCCCTGCAAGCACCTTATAGACTATTTTTTTAAAAAGAGGCTAAATGCAAAATTATAAAAATGAAGGTATGGTAACTACTTTCTCTGATATTTTAAAGAAGTAATAAAATAAAAACAAAATTAAAACTAAAATATTTGAAAAAAAAACTAAATGCATTTTAATAATAATCTACAACAGAAAAAATTGAGATAAAATAACATAAACTTTTTTTTAACTCTAATAGTATTTATGTTTAATAAACTTCACCTTAAGTATTTATTTTAATTTGTAAATGTAAATAAAATAAAAATAAAATATATAGTTAGTGTGACAAAAAAATATCTTATCCTAAACATAGTTTTATAGACTTAGGGATCCATTTATCAAGATCCGTATGGAGCTTGAAGGGCCGTGTCTAAAGACCGCTACTTCATAACCTGTCTGCCTGCTCTTAGGCCACGGACAGAGATCGCATGAAATCAACCCGATCCAATACGATCGGGTTGATTGACACCCCCTGCTAGCGGCGGAGAGCGTATTGCTCTCCACATTCAGCGATGTCTGTCAGACATGATCCGCTGATTGGATCATGTCGGACAGACATTTGTTAAATAGGCCCCATAGAGTGCAATTTAAGAGATTAGTTAAAAGAAACAAGTCTTGCATTTTATTTTACTTTAGACTGCAATTTCTGAACTTATATCACAAAACATTCAAAAAATATTCTAAATATTCATTTAAAAATCATAGAAATTACATCATCCCATCAATAGAACAGTAGGATACATTTTAACATATTTTACATTTGATTTTTTATATTTACCTTTATTATTATTATTATTGCATGCTAAAACAGCATTCTGGACTCAGGCATTTAAATATGAATTTGTACCTTTAAAATTCTTCTGCATGCTTGACATATTTTTGCATTATTATTCAAGCTTGTACTTGTCAATATTTTGTATGTTGAGTTTCCTCATGATTTATGACATAAATGTTATTTTGTTCATCATATGATAATATACATGCCAGGTCTATCACAATCCTTTAGAAAGGCTTATCAAATTATTTATCTACAAAAATCCTCATAGACTTTAATGGTAATTTTGTACAAAAATCATTACATACATTTTTTCTAAAATATTGTGATTAACCTCTTTATGTGATATTATGCCTTTTTTGATATTTAAAAAATAAAATCATATAAAATAGAATGAATACTTAAGTTACATAAACACTTATCAGCTCCTAAGCTGAAAAATATTACAACAATTTTAAACTAATTACACCTACAAATAAATACAATTAAATAAACTAACTAAAGTACAAAAAATAAAAAAGAACTAAGTTACAAAAAATAAAAAAATATTTACAAACATTAGAAAATTATTACAACAATTTTAAACTAATTACACCTACTCTAAGCCCCCTAATAAAATAACAAAGACCCCCAAAATAAAAAATGCCCTACCCTATTCTAAAATTAAAATAGAAAAGCTCTTTTACCTTACCAGCCCTGAAAAGAAGACTTCAGCCGGATCATGGACGTCTTCAGCTCCCGCTTGGATGAAGACTTCAGCCGGATCATGGACATCTTCAGCCCCCCCGCTTGGGCTTGGATGGACCGATCGGTGAACCCAGTGTGGTGAAGACAAGGTAGGGAGATCTTCAGGGGCTTAGTGTTAGGTTTATTTAAGGGGGGTTTGGGTTAGATTAGGGGTATGTGGGTGGTGGGTTGTAATGTTGGGGGGGTATTGTATGGGTTTTTTTTACAGGCAAAAGAGCTGAATTCTTTGGGGCATGCCCCGCAAAAGGCCCTTTTCAGGGCTGGTAAGGTAAAAGAGCTTTTCTATTTTAATTTTAGAATAGGGTAGGGCATTTTTTTTTATTTTGGGGGTCTTTGTTATTTTATTAGGGGGCTTAGAGTAGGTGTAATTAGTTTAAAATTGTTGTAATAATTTTCTAATGTTTGTAAATATTTTTTATTTTTTGTAACTTAGTTCTTTTTTATTTTTTGTACTTTAGTTAGTTTATTTAATTGTATTTATTTGTAGGTATTGTATGTAATTAATTTATTGATAGTGTAGTGTTAGATTTAATTGTAGATAATTGTAGGTATTTTATTTAATTAATTTATTGATAGTGTAGTGTTAGGTTTAATTGTAACTTAGGTTAGGATTTATTTTACAGGTAATTTTGTAATTATTTTAACTAGGTAGCTATTAAATAGTTATTAACTATTTAATAGCTATTGTACCTGGTTAAAATAAATACAAAGTTGCCTGTAAAATAAATATAAACCCTAAAATAGCTACAATATAATTATAATTTATATTGTAGCTATATTAGGATTTATTTTACAGGTAAGTATTTAGCTTTAAATAGGAATAATTTATTTAATAAGAGTTAATTTATTTCGTTAGATTTAAATTATATTTAACTTAGGGGGGTGTTAGTGTTAGGGTTAGACTTAGCTTTAGGGGTTAATACATTTATTATAGTAGCGGTGAGGTCCGGTCGGCAGATTAGGGGTTAATAATTGTAGGTAGCTGGAGGCGACTTTGGGGGCGGCAGATTAGGGGTTAATAAATATAATATAGGGGTCGGCGGTGTTAGGGGCAGCAGATTAGGGGTTCATAGGGATAACGTAGGTTGCGGCGGTGTACGGAGCGGCAGATTAGGGGTTAAAAAAAATATGCAGGTGTCAGCGATAGCGGGGGCGGCAGAATAGGGGTTAATAAGTGTAAGGTTAGGGGTGTTTAGACTCGGGGTTCATGTTAGGGTGTTAGGTGCAGACATAGGAAGTGTTTACCCATAGGAAACAATGGGGCTGCGTTAGGAGCTGAACGCTGCTTTTTTGCAGGTGTTTGTTTTTTTTTCAGCTCAAAATGCCCCATTGTTTTCTATGGAGGAATCGTGCACGAGCACGTTTTTGAAACTGGCCGCGTCCGTAAGCACCGCTGGTATTGAGAGTTGCAGTGGCGGTAAATATGCTATACGCTCCCTTTTTGGAGCCTAACGCAGCCCTTCTGTGAACTCTAAATACCAGCGGTATTTAAAAGGTGCGGGAGAAAAAAATCCAGCGTTAGCTACGCGGGTCGTTACCGACAAAACTCTAAATCTAGCCGTTTATTTGAAATGCAAGAACATAAGTTTAGATGCCGGCCCATTTTTGGTGAACAACTTGGCTTGTCCTTGTTGATTGGTGGATAAATTCATCCACCAATAAAAAAGTGCTGTCCAGAGATCTGAACCAAGAAAAAAAGCTTAGATGCCTTCTTTTTCAAATAAAGATAGCAAGAGAACGAAGAAAAAATGATAATAGGAGTAAATTAGAAAGTTGCTTAAAATTGCATGCGCTATCTGAATCACGAAAGAAAAATTTGGATTCAGTGTCGCTTTATATGGGAGGTGTTAAAAAGTCCTCTCAGACCCACATTCAGTATGTTATTTTGCAAGAAGACTGAAGCATCCTTGCCTGTTCCTCTGACCTTGATCTCTACAAAGTTTTTGGCTGACGCTACTTGTTTGACCCTTCTATTGTGATACGCTATCTGTGGAATAATTTAATGGCTTATGAACTTAAAACTGCACGCTGGACTTTGCACTTGTCTTATCTTCCTGTTTGAATGCTTGGTTTGGCACATCTTTTCTGGTTTTAAATCATGGGGGCCTATCTATCAAGCTCCGAACGGAGCTTGAAGGCCCGTGTTTCTGGCGAGTCTGAAGAGTCTCTCCGCATTCAGCGATGTCTAACGGACCTGATCTGAGTGTGTCAGATCAGGTCCAACAGACATATGATAAATAGGCCCCATAGCCTGTTTACATATTGCTCTTCTACTATGCTCTTGCTACCCATCTTCTGCTCAATTGGTTCCAAACAGTAAACCAGGTAGCCTATTAATTACCTTATAACATTAATTTCCAGAAATGTATTGGTTTTGTAACAATGAAGTAAAAAATAAAATAAAAATTAAGTTATTAGAATATAGAACAAGTTTCTAAGAATTCTAAGTATAACTTTTTAAATATGGTGCATTGTGTAACTATGTCGCTTTAAGGGTAATAAGATATTAAATCAGGAATAGTGTATCTGATTACATCCGCTACACATCATTGACTTATGTTTGAGACACAGACTATCATTTTCATCACTTTAAAAAGATATATTATTAAATAATTTTCCAAATTCCTAAAACAAAATTGAGCCCTGACAGGGTACCATTCAAGAAAAAAAAGTCTCTATGTAGTACCTATCCTGAGGTTCTGATGCATCTCTGAACTCTAATCTAAACTCTCTAATGGCTAGATTTAGAGTTTTGTCGGTAACGACCCGCGTAGCTAACGCTGGCTTTTTTCTGGCCGCACCTTTAAAATAACTCTGGTATTGAGAGTCCACAGAATGGCTGCGTTAGGCTCCAAAAAAGGAGCGTAGAGCATATTTAACGCAACTGCAACTCTCGATACCAGAGTTGCTTACGGACGCGGCCAGCCTCAAAAACGTGCTCGTGCACGATTCCCCCATAGGAAACAATGGGGCTGTTTGAGCTGAAAAAAAACCTAACACCTTCAAAAAAGCCTCGTTCAGATCCTAACGCAGCCCCATTGTTTCCTATGGGGAAACACTTCCTACGTCTGCACCTAACACTCTAACATGTACCCCGAGTCTAAACACCCCTAACCTTACACTTATTAACCCCTATTCTGCTGCCCCCGCTATCGCTGACCCCTGCATATTATTTTTAACCCCTAATCTGCCGCTCCGTAAACCGCCACTACTTACATTATCCCTATGTGCCCCTAATCTGCTGCCTCTAACACCGCCGACCCCTATATTATATTTATTAACCCCTAATCTGCCCCCCACAACGTCGCCTCCGCCTGCCTACACTTATTAACCCCTAATCTGCCGACCGGACCTGAGCGCTACTATAATAAAGTTATTAACCCCTAATCCACCTTACTAACCCTATAATAAATAGTATTAACCCCTAATCTGCCCTCCCTAACATCGCCGACACCTAACTTCAATTATTAACCCCTAATCTGCCGACTGGAGCTCACCGCTATTCTAATAAATGTATTAACCCCTAAAGCTAAGTCTAACCCTAACACTAACACCCCCCTAAGTTAAATATAATTTTAATCTAACTAAATTAATTAACTCTTATTAAATAAATTATTCCTATTTAAAGATAAATACTTAACTGTAAAATAAATCCTAATATAGCTACAATATAAATTATAATTATATTATAGCTATTTTAGGATTAATATTTATTTTACAGGTAACTTTGTAATTATTTTAACCAGGTACAATAGCTATTAAATAGTTAAGAACTATTTAATAGCTAAAATAGTTAAAATAATTAAAAATTTACCTGTAAAATAAATCCTAACCTAAGTTACAATTAAACCTAACACTACACTATCAATAAATTAATTAAATAAAATACCTATAATTATCTACAATTAAACCTAACACTACACTATCAATAAATAAATTAAATACAATATCTACAAATAAATACAATGAAATAAACTAACTAAAGTACAAAAAATAAAAAAGAACTAAGTTACAAAAAATAAAAAAATATTTACAAAAATTAGAAATATATTACAACAATTTTAAACTAATTACACCTACTCTAAGCCCCCTAATAAAATAACAAAGCCCCCCAAAATAAAAAAATGCCCTACCCTATTCAAAATTACTAAAGTTCAAAGCTCTTTTACCTTACCAGCCCTGAACAGGGCCCTTTGCGGGGCATGCCCCAAGAAGTTCAGCTCTTTTGCCTGTAAAAAAAAACATACAATACCCCCCCCCCAACATTACAACCCACCACCCACATACCCCTAATCTAACCCAAACCCCCCTTAAATAAACCTAACACTAAGCCCCTGAAGATCTCCCTACCTTGAGTCGTCTTCACCCAGCCGAGCCAAATTCTTCATCCAAGTGGAGCAAGAAGAGGTCCTCCATCCGGTAGAAGTCTTCATCCAAGCGGGGCAGAAGAGGTCTTCCATCCGATTGAAGTCTTCATCCAAGAGGCATCTTCTATCGTCATCCACCCGGAGCGGAGCGGCAGCATCCTGAAGACCTCCGACGCGGAACATCCATCCTGGCCGACGACTGAACGACGAATGACGGTTCCTTTAAATGACGTCATCCAAGATGGCGTCCCTCGAATTCCGATTGGCTGATAGGATTCTAGCAGCCAATCGGAATTAAGGTAGGAAAAATCTGATTGGCTGATTGAATCAGCCAATCAGATTGAGCTCGCATTCTATTGGCTGATAAGAACAGCCAATAGAATGCGAGCTCAATCTGATTGGCTGATTGGATCAGCCAATCGGATTGAACTTGATTCTGATTGGCTGATTCCATCAGCCAATCAGAATATTCCTACCTTAATTCCGATTGGCTGATAGAATCCTATCAGCCAATCGGAATTCGAGGGATGCCATCTTGGATGACGTCATTTAAAGGAACCGTCATTCGTCGTGAAGACTTCAATCGGATGGAAGACCTCTTCTGCCCCGCTTAAATGAAGACTTCTACCGGATGGAGGACCTCTTCTTGCTCCGCTTGGATGAACAATTTGGCTCGGCTGGGTGAAGACGACTCAAGGTAGGGAGATCTTCAGGGGCTTAGTGTTAGGTTTATTTAAGGGGGGTTTGGGTTAGATTAGGGGTATGTGGGTGGTGGGTTGTAATGTTGGGGGGGGTATTGTATGTTTTTTTTTACAGGCAAAAGAGCTGAACTTCTTGGGGCATGCCCCGCAAAGGGCCCTGTTCAGGGCTGGTAAGGTAAAAGAGCTTTGAACTTTAGTAATTTAGAATAGGGTAGGGCATTTTATTATTTTGGGGGGCTTTGTTATTTTATTAGGGGCTTAGAGTAGGTGTAATTAGTTTAAAATTGTTGTAATATTTTTCTAATGTTTGTAAATATTTTTTTATTTTTTGTAACTTAGTTCTTTTTTATTTTTTGTACTTTAGTTAGTTTATTTCATTGTATTTATTTGTAGGAATTGTATTTAATTTATTCATTGATAGTGTAGTGTTAGGTTTAATTTTAGATAATTATAGGTATTTTATTTAATGAATTTATTGATAGTGTAGTGTTAGGTTTAATTGTAACTTAGGTTAGGATTTATTTTACAGGTAAATTTGTAATTATTTTAACTATTTTAGCTATTAAATAGTTCTTAACTATTTAATAGCTATTGTACCTGGTTAAAATAATTACAAAGTTACCTGTAAAATAAATATTAATCCTAAAATAGCTATAATATAATAATAATTTATATTGTAGCTATATTAGGGTTTATTTTACAGGTAAGTATTTATCTTTAAATTGGAATAATTTATTTAATAAGAGTTAATTAATTTCGTTAGATTAAAATTATATTTAATTTAGGGGGGTGTTAGTGTTAGGGTTAGACTTAGCTTTAGGGGTTAATACATTTATTAGAATAGCGGTGAGCTCCAGTCGGCAGATTAGGGGTTAATAATTGAAGTTAGATGTCGGCGATGTTAGGGAGGGCAGATTAATGGTTAATACTATTTATTATAGGGTTAGTGAGGCGGATTAGGGGTTAATAACTTTATTATAGTAGCGCTCAAGTCCGCTCGGCAGATTAGGGGTTAATAAGTGTAGGCAGGTGGAGGCGACGTTGAGGGGGGCAGATTAGGGGTTAATAAATATAATATAGGGGTCGCGGTGTTAGGGGCAGCAGATTAGGGGTACATAAGGATAACGTAGGTGGCGGTCGGCAGATTAGGGGTTAAAAATTTTTTATCGAGTGGCGGCGATGTGGGGGGGCCTCGGTTTAGGGGTACATAGGTAGTTTATGGGTGTTAGTGTACTTTAGAGTACAGTAGTTAAGAGCTTTATGAACCGGCGTTAGCCCAGAAAGCTCTTAACTACTGACTTTTTTCTGCGGCTGGAGTTTTGTCGTTAGATTTCTAACGCTCACTTCAGACACGACTCTAAATACCGGAGTTAGAAAGATCCCATTGAAAAGATAGGATACACAAATGACGTAAGGGGATCTGCGGTATGGAAAAGTGGCGGCTGAAAAGTGAGCGTTAGACCCTTTTTTGAATGACTCCAAATACCGGCGGTAGCCTAAAACCAGCGTTAGGAGCCTCTAACGCTGGTTTTCACGGCTACCGCCAAACTCCAAATCTAGGCCTAATTGTTTAAATCTAGTTTTATGATTATAAATATACTATTTAAAGTAAAATTAGTTTGTAACTAACTAACGGCTAGATTTAGAGTTGGGCGGCAGCCGTCAAAACCAGCGTTAGAGGCTCCTAACGCAGGTTTTGGGCTACCGCTGGTATTTAGAGTCAGTCAGGAAAGGGTCTAACGCTCACTTTCCAGCCGCGACTGTTCCATACCGCAGATCCCCCTAAGCTATTTGCGTATCCTATCTTTTCAATGGGATCTTTCTAACGCCGGTATTTAGAGTCGTGGCTGAAGTGAGCGTTAGAAATCTAATGACAAAACTCCAGCCGCAGAAAAAAGTCAGTAGTTAAGAGCTTTCTGGGCTAACGCCGGTTTATAAAGCTCTTAACTACTGTGCTCTAAAGTACACTAACACCCATAAACTACCTATGTACCCCTAAACCGAGACCCCCCACATCGCCGCCACTCTATTAAAATTTTTAACCCCTAATCTGCCGCTCCGTACACCGCCGCCACCTACGTTATCCCTATGTACCCCTAATCTGCTGCCCCTAACATCGTCGACACCTACATAATATTTATTAACCCCTAATCTGCCGCCCCCAACGTCGCCGCTACCTACCTACACTTATTAACCCCTAATCTTCCGACCGGACCGCACCGCTACTATAATAAATGTATTAAACCCTAATCCGCCTCACTCCCGCCTCAATAACCCTATAATAAATAGTATTAACCCCTAATATGCCCTCCCTAACATCGCTGACACCTAACTTCAAGCATTAACCCCTAATCTGCCGACCGGAGCTCACCGCTACTCTAATAAATTTTTTAACCCCTAAGGCTAATTCTAACCCTAACCCTAACACCCCCCTAAGTTAAATATAATTTTTATATAACAAAATAAATTAACTCTTATTAAATAAATTATTCCTATTTAAAGCTAAATACTTACCTGTAAAATAAACCCTAATATAGCTACAATATAAATTATAATTATATTGTAGCTATTTTAGGATTAATATTTATTTTACAGGCAACTTTGTAATTATTTTAACCAGGTACAATAGCTATTAAATAGTTAATAACTATTTAATAGCTACCTAGTTAAAATAATTACAAAATTACCTGTAAAATAAATCCTAACCTAAGTTACAATTAAACCTAACACTACACTATCAATAAATAAATTAAATAAACTACCTACAATTACCTACAATTAAATCTAACACTACACTAGCAATAAATTAATTAAATACAATACCTACAAATAAATACAATTAAATAAACTAACTAAAGTACAAAAAATAAAAAAGAACTGTTACAAAAAATAAAAAAATATTTACAAACATTAGAAAAATATTACAACAATTTTAAACTAATTACACCTACTCTAAGCCCCCTAATAAAATAACAAATACCCCCTACATAAAAAAATGCCCTACCCTATTCTAAAATTAAAATAGAAAAGCTCTTTTACCATACCAGCCCTGAACAGGGCCCTTTGCGGGGCATGCCCCAAAGAATTCAGCTCTTTTGCCTGTAAAAAAAAAACATACAATACCCCCCCCAACATTACAACCCACCACCCACATACCCCTAATTTAACCCAAACCCCCCTTAAATAAACCTAACACTAAGCCCCTGAAGATCTCCCTACCTTGTCTTCACCACACCGGGTTCACCGATTCGTCCTGGCTCCGACGTCTTCATCCAAGCCCAAGCGGGGGGCTGAAGATGTCCATAATCCGACTGAAGTCTTCATCCAAGCCGGAGCTGAAGAGGTCCATGATCGGGCTGAAATCTTCATCCAAGCGGGAGCTGAAGAGGTCCATGATCAGGCTGAAGTCTTCTATCAAGCGGCATCTTCAATCTTTTTTCTTCCGGATCCATGGTCATCCCGCCGACAATTATAATTTATATTGTAGCTATATTAGGATTTATTTTACAGGTAAGTATTTAGCTTTAAATAAGAGTTAATTAATTTCGTTAGATTAAAATTATATTTAATTTAGGGGGGTGTTAGTGTTAGGGTTAGACTTAGCTTTAGGGGTTAATACATTTATTAGAATAGCGGTGAGCTCCGGTCGGCAGATTAGGGGTTAATAATTGAAGTTAGGTGCCGGCGATGTTAGGGAGGGCAGATTAGGGGTTAATACTATTTATTATAGGGTTAGTGAGGCGGATTAGGGGTTAATAACTTTATTATAGTAGCGGTGCGGTCCGCTCGGCAGATTAGGGGTGAATAAGTGGAGGCAGGTGGAGGCGACATTGAGGGGGGCAGATTAGGGGTTAATATATATAATATAGGGGTCGGCGGTGTTAGGGGCAGCAGATTAGGGGTACATATTGATAACGTAGGTGGCGGCGCTTTGCGGTCGGCAGATTAGGGGTTAATTATTGTAGATAGCTGGCTGCGACGTTGTGGGGGGCAGGTTAGGGGTTAATAAATATAATATAGGGGTCGGCGATGTTAGGGGCAGCAGATTAGGGGTACATAAGTATAACGTAGGTGGCGGTCGGCAGATTAGGGGTTAAAAAAATTTAATCGAGTGGCGGCGATGTGGGGGGACCTCGGTTTAGGGGTACATAGGTAGTTTATGGGTGTTAGTGTACTTTAGAGTACAGTAGTTAAGAGCTTTAGCCCAGAAAGCTCTTAACTACTGACTTTTTTCCTGCGGCTGGAGTTTTGTCGTTAGATGTCTAACGCTCACTTCAGACACGACTCTAAATACCGGAGTTAGAAAAATCCCATTGAAAAGATAGGATACGCAATTGACGTAAGGGGATCTGCGGTATGGAAAAGTCGCGGCTGAAAAGTGAGCGTTAGACCCTATTTTGAGTGACTCCAAATACCGGAGGTAGCCTAAAACCAGCGTTAGGAGCCTCTAACGCTGGTTTTCACGGCTAACGCCAAACTCCAAATCTAGGCCACTAAAATTACAAAAAATAAAAAAAAACCTACCTTTACAAAAAATAACAAATGAAATTATCCAAAATAATAAAAATTATTCCTATTCTAATCATTTTTTAAAAACAATAAAAAAAAACACCCCAAAATAAAAAAAAACTAATCTATAATAAACTACCAAGTGCCCTTAAAAGGGCCTTTTGTGGGCCTTTAAAAAGGGCATTTTATAGGACATTGCCCTAAAGATATCAGCTCTTTTCCTACAAAAGAAAAACAAACACCCCCTAATAGTATAAAAATCCCTACCCCCAAACAAAAAAAAACAAAAATAAAGTAAAACCTAATCTACCCATTGCCCTGAAAAGGGCATTTGTATGGGCATTGCCCTTAAAAGGGCATCCAGCTCTTTTTCCTGCCCTTAAAAGGGCATTCAGCTCTTTTATGAAATGCCCAACCCCTAATCCAAAAATAAAAACCCACCCCAAAATGAAAAAAAATTACACAAAATAACAAATGAATTATCAAAAATAATAAAAATTATTCCTATTCTAATACCTATTTAAAAAAAAAAACACCCCAAAATAAAAAACCTAATCTATAATAAAATACCAATAGCCCTTAAAAGGCTAACCATTTTCGTTCCTTTTAACAAAATAAGGAACAGAAACCTGATCCTTCCTTTAAGGGAACGGTTTCCAATTGGAAGCCTTCTTTAGTCTGGAATAAATCCAAGCCATTTAAAAGGTCTAAATCAGCCCCCAAGTCCGCATGAAGGTGCGGCAGACTAAAATTCTTCAAAGATGTTTGGATCAATTCAATCCAAAATCATTGGATTCAGAACATTGTTTCTCAAGGGTACAGAATAGGTTTCAAAGTAAGACCGCCTGTGAGAAGTTTCTTTCTCTCACGCATTCCAGTGAACCCAGAAAAGGCTCAGGCTTTCCTGAAGTGTGTTTCAGACCTGGAGGTATCTGGGCTAATTGTGCCAGTTCATGTTCAGGAAGGGGTCTGGGGTTTTATTCAAATCTGTTCATTGTCCCAAGGAAGGAAAATTCTTTCAGACCAGTTCTGGATCTAAAAATTTTGAATCTTATACAAAAATACAAAGTCCCACTAACATTACAAACCCCCACCCCCCCAAACCCACAAAATAAAAAACCTATCTAAAAAACCTAATCTACCCATTGCCCTGAAAAGGGCATTTGTATGGGCATTGCCCTGAAAAGGGCATTTGTATGGGCATTGCCCTGAAAAGGGCATTCAGCTCTTTTGCTGCCCACCCTAATCTAAAAAAAAAACCACCCCAAAAAACCTTAAAAAAACACTAACCTCTCTTTAGGTACTCACAGTTGTTGAAGTCCCGCTTGAACGATCTTCATCCCAGCGGCTCCATCTTCATCCAGGCAGCTTCTTCATGCAGGCATCTCCATCTTCATCCATCGCGGGAAAGGCATCTTCTTCATCCCTGCGGAGGCGGAGCAGTGATGCGCGGAGGTGGAGGTCCAGGCAAAGGTCCAAGGCTGAGGTCCAGGTGGAGGTCCATGGCGGAGGTCCATCGTTCTGACATGGAGGTCCTCTTCATGCAATTGTCCGCTGCACACTGAGGATTGAAATGCAAGGTACCCCTTTTATACTGGGGGTACCATTGCATTACTATTGGCTGAAAAATTGAATCAGCCAATAGGAATTAGGGCTGCTAAAATCCTATTGGCTGTTCAAATCAGCCAATAGGATGAGAGCTACTGAAATTCTATTCGCTATCCAAATCTTGTTGGTATAGGCTATAACACAAGCTTTTTAGCCTCACCGCAAAACTTGTAATGGCAGAGCTATGGAAGTCCCGTGAAAAAAGTAATTTTTACGACTGTGGGACTGACGTTGCGTTACAGGCTAAAAGGCTTGCGGTACACCTATGCCGACAAGACTTGTAATGGCTGCGGTGGTATTTTAACGCTGAAATTACCATTTTTTTCAGAGTTAAAACATAAACGCAAAACTTGTAATCTAGGTGTAAGAAAATAAATTTTTGGTGGTACTTAGTAGAGATAGGCTTTAACAAGTTAGACAAATTAAGAAATTTTAATATGCCATTGATTTACAGGGGTGTGGATATAGGATGCATCACCAGGACATCTGGTGATTAACATCTTCCTTTGTTTAACATTTCATAGTTACAAGTTTCAAATAAAGATATGTCACCTTATGTGTTTATAAGTTGAAGAGAAAACACTTCAATTACTATCAAAACAGTATGGGACAGATAACAAGTGGATCACTAAATTATCACGTGCCCTTTTCGGGCGGGCAATAATTATCCAACCTTTACAAATTAGTTAGTTTTTTTTCTTTACAGATAGTAGGTTTTGGGGTAACTTAAAGGATGTTAGGTTGGGGGGTTTAGATGTTAGTGGGTTACTTTGCAATGGAGTTGTGGAGGTTTAGGGGTTAATAGTGTAGTGGATTCCTTTTCGTTGGGGGTTGTGGCAGTTTAGGGGTTAATAGTGTAGTGGCTTGCATTACTATGTGGGGTGTGTTGGTTTAGGGGTTAATAGCGTAGTGGGGACTTTGGGGTGGGCCGAGCGGCGAGTTAGGGGTTTTTAGAACCTTGTGGCAATTCGGGTTAGCATGCACGTTTCTCTCTCTATTAAAGTTCATGGGAGAGTACATTAATGCGGTCACGATACTCTAACTTCTGCTCTTTGCGTGCGTCAGGATAGCTCACCAGCGATAAAGATCTACTTTCAACTTGTAATATGTGCACAAATAGCAGAAGTCAAATGGAGTTAGCGTGTGAGCGGGTGAAGTAATTACTGCTCCACTCGTAATCTATCTCTTATTGGATAATGTTTCACTTATCAAATTCCACTGCTAAAAGGCCTTGATAAAACCTCAGAAAACACTTTCCTACTTATTACAGAGTACATCCAATGTAACTTTGGTTTTGCATATATGAAAAAAACACTTGCATTACTACCTGACAATAGGAAGCAACATATATAAACAGATACAAACCCTATCTGCTCAAACAATTAAGTTTAAAAAGTAAGAATAAGCACTTTTACACTAGAAAAATCCATAACCAACAAACACACAAGCCTGGTACCGCCAATAATGTCCCTATTCAAATCCCAAAGAAGACATACACACATATCTCTATGAGTTTGGACCATGACAAGTAAATTGCACATGTGTCACCTATTAGCATCACTATACACGATTAAAAGGGACAAATCAATCTAATGGTCCCTCAAACACTAATGTAATTGTTAAACTCACTGAATCCTATTTTTTCTGTTGTTACTCCTAAAAAAAATTTTATTATGTAATTTGGATATTTGTGTTATTTTGTAATGTTTGGGAAGGATAATGATTTCGAGCTTCAAGGGTATTAAAAGCATAAGCATTTAAGGATTGTAATCACTGGAAAAACACACTGACAATACCAGCATATGTTCTGAAATTGTCATTTACCAAAAACAAGGCCAAAATTATGATCAAACTCTTCTAAACTTTTTTCCTCTTTTATAACATCTTTCTTTAAATTCTGATGCTTCTTTTCTCAAAAACATGGCAAAGTTATGTTTTTGCTTGGTAATTTCACTACAGAAACCATTACATGACCTTATCCTCTGCCATTTTCCCAACTGAAACATGTTCAACTCTGGAATTCCTGCTTACTGTGGGGTCAATCACAATCCTTATCTAATGATTATCAACAGAAAAACTAAAGTCTATAGGGATTTCTGTAAATAAATTAGGTTTTATAAGTTTTTCTAAAGGATTGTGATTGACCCTCATATCTTTTATCCGTAAACTATTGTAAAAGCAGCTGCTTGGGTCATCTTTCCCATCACACATAAACAATATAATTATTCTGCACTTTTTCAATGCACCCCTCTTCATTTATCTAATTTCATCATTCCTTATACTCCTGACCTCTGACAGTCTACTTAAACATATTTATTCTTGTTGCATTTATAGTACTGACTTATGGCTAAAAATTTCCATATTGTTGCCCCAAACTCTGTATTGTGTTCCCTTTGGGTATCCACCTAACCTTTTACATAACAATCTATAAGTTGATGTTTCAAATCATTGAAACATCAACTCCTTGATCCGGCATTCACCCAGAATTGATATAATCTACTTCATATGTGTATAATTATTCCCCAATGCTAATTAGACTATGAGCTTTATTGGCCAGGGGCTCTATGATCACTGTTTTAAAAATGTTTCCTTCATTATAATAAATGCACATATCTTGTTAGTATTTTTATTGTGAAACCTGTTCTATGTACTTTGACTGCTCTATATATATAAACACGCATACACACTAACACACTAAATAAATGAATAAATAAATACATAAATAAGATTAAAAAAAAGTCTTACCAAGTATATTGCATCACTAGAACTATGTTTTACCTTTTTTTTGCCTTGTGGTAACATCAAACATTTTTTTCTATAAAATCGTCGAGTTTTTATATTTTTAACAGTACAATTCTTTTATGTTACTGTTTTACTTTTAGGATTATATTTTACTTTATGAAAAAGTACAATATTGCTCAAATAAATATTATGATAGAGAACTAGTTCCCAGAGTTTCAGTGAAAAAAACATTAAATAACTATGATGCTAACTAGGAGAATAACATGAGAATTGTAAAACAGGAAAAAAGTCTAATTTCTACATACACAAATTTGTCTTATGGTGGACTTAAGACAAATCTTTTTTTTTTCCTAGAGAGAGTATTTTAAAATGTATTAAACATCTTATTTCTGGGTTTTTTTTGTTGGTTTTTTTACAACAGATATCCCCATACTCAGGAAAACCATTTTTTTTTACTGTGGATTCATCAGATTTTGGATAAAAGGTAAAGATATAAATGCTGATGTAACAATACTATACAATACCATATCAAATCTGCCCTATCATTATAGAAAGTCCATGTTTTTATTATTTTTATAATGTTTCCTTTATTCTACCAGCATATTCCATGCTTGACAAAAATGACTTCAAATTAATTTCATGAAAGAATATGGACGTTTATTCTTTTTTTATTTTTGGAAATAAATTTCTTTTGACTGTGGATTCATCAAATTTTGGAAAAAATGTTTAAAGATATAAATGCTGGGGTAACATAATACTGTAAAATACAATAGCCTAAAATGTGCCCTATCCTTATAGAAATTCCATATTTTTATTATTTATATATAACGTCTCCTTTATTCTACCAGCATATTCCATGCTTGACAAAAATGGCTTCAAATGAATTTCATGAAAGAATATTTCTAGGTAAAAGGTATTGTTTTGATGAAGGGAAATTAATAAAGGAAAATGCAATGTTTTTTTATATGATTACAAATATATGCATAAAAAATCCATATTTGTATAATACGTATTGGTTTTGCAGCTCAAAGTTCATCAGCTTTCTTTTTTTCTTTCCAGTCATTGGATGGCTGGAATTGATGCATTAAAATGTATACATTATTTTCTTGTCATTTTAATTAATGTTCTTGAAACAAGACAATCCCTTGAAATATTCTATCATGAAATTTAGATAAAATACATTTTATAAGGGTGTAGAATATGCTGGTAGTCTAATGAAAACATTAGATAAATCATTGTCCAAAACATTTGGAATTTTGAAAGATAAAGGAATTAACAAAAGTGTGGTCATACATTACAGCTGAAAACAAAACAAAACAGAAATGCATTGAATAATGTAAGGGTGGGGGGATTCTATGGAGTATTAAAAGGATTTAGCTGTATGACTTACTTATTGACTTTCTGAAATTTTATAATAGTATAGGATTCTAAATTTTAGATTGTTGACAGGACTTAAAATCTCCACTAGTCACGGACAGGTAAAAAATTCCAGTTATAAATTAAGCTTTTTCTTATTTTTAAAATTGAATTAGCTAGTATTTTTTTTGTCTGCTAACTAGTGACTTTTACCCTGATTATTAAAGGTTAGAGATATTTTTGAAGCCCTGAGCATAGGTAGGATATGTTAAGACAATGATCTAACTATTATATTAAGTATTAAACCAGATAAGTAAGATTGATATGGTATGTTCCTACCTATTTGACCATAAAAACTAATTAGGTTAGTTTGGCAAAAACATATTTATCAAAAACCATACTAACTATCACTCATGATCTTCTTAATGAATATACCCTTATAATCACATCTAGTGACTTCTTTACCTACTGATCTAGTTCACTTTTCAAATAGTGGCTCCATATCAGCTTTATAGAAGTCTTGTGGTACTGCGCCTGAGACTGAGTTTTGGCTATTACAGATCTAAGTTCATTAGAACTGTTAAATGTATTGTATCTATTGCCCTGATATAATGCCCTGATAACATCTAGAGCTAACCAAGTTATTGTTAAGGGCTTGTAAATAACATTTTATTAAAGTGTCTCTCCCATTGGTTCCTCTCTTGTGTATACAGAAGGAAATAATTTGTTTAGCATGTCATCTGTTCCTTTAGTCAATGTTAATCATCCTACGTGCTGACAACAGCACTCACCCACCTTGAGGGCAATCTGGGGGCTCCCATCGACTCCCCCCCCCGGCGATTGGTATAGTTGGTATAGTGACAGGCATCGCCAGGGCTTCACATTTTGTGTATTGACGTTGAGCACAATAACGTGATGACGTCACTGCTCAACTTTATTTAAATAATACAATAGGCAGTATAGGAAAATGGGGTATGCTGCTTAGAAGTCTGTATCTCAGGCATCTAAGCAGCTACAGACCCCCAAGACCCACCGTTGGGAGGGATCTGAAAAAAAAAAAAAAGTAAAAAAGAATTACTCAAATCCAGCTTAGCACCCAGGTGGGAAAGTGCTTAGCACTCAAAGGGTTAATATTTTATATTTTATAAATATATTTTATTTTATATACTTGAAAAACCTCCTAGGATTTCCTTTACAGTCATTATATCATTCTCTTTTTAACCAAATCTGATTGTCCTTTTTCATACTTTGCTACATTGTCATACACTTTGAAGGATGAATAACCTAAATGTCATATGTTTCTTTCTAATATAGCCTATCAAGTTTTTATTAATACACATTTGATCTATTTATTCTACTTGAATCTCTAATGGGTACATGTAAAGGTGCATAATTATTCAAAAACTTTCTCCATTTATTCTTTGTTTTTTTAATTTGCTAATAAATTGTTCCAGTTTTGCATTTTAAAGATGCCTAAATTATTGATTCTTGAATTATTATTTTTTTAATTTGGAGTGTTGGTTGGATGCTTGTAACGTAGGTTCCAGAAACTAAAATGTATTACTCAATGATCTTTTACCTCTATGTTTTATATTATAGCCCCCATTTAAGAAGATGTTTGCGTGGACAAGGTTCTAAATCGGAGAACCAGTCTGCACGCATTTGGGGCCTCCAGATCAACATCTGCCGCCAGAATTTAATACTGCACACCTAATCCATTGCACATGAGCAGGACTTATCAGTCATCCCTTATGAAAAGTCTGGGCTGTCTGATGTTAGAAAGCAGCGAGCGTATGAACAGGTGATTGGTTGCACAAGAGTAGGGGGCAGAATTGCTCATTTGTGAAATGATAAATGCAGGTAGCATAAATCTTCCTGATCTCAGTGTTCACATGCTGATAGGTTCCCAGATACGTCCTCTTATTCATTGATAAATGGAACCTATTAGTTGCACTTTGACAGTAAGTAAAATAAATGACCAAACATACTAAAAGTATGGTTTTAATACATTTTTTTATTTGAAATAACAAAATAGAAAACTAATTGCATTTTGTATTAAAAATCCAATTTTTTCTCATTTTAATTGTATACATTTTAAATCAGTTATCACAAATAATATGTATAGCACAGGAGTAGGTGCTATTAAGCAGAACTGAAATACCATGCCTTCTAAATGGCTCAGTTTAGTGAACACCATCTGAATATCTGAATATATATTTTGCTCATTAATTGGCTATTTGAATCAATTTTAATATATTTGAATACATAACTTATTCTAATTTTACATTGCACTATCCCTGTGAAAATGTCTTTCCTACATATTATTTACCCAATTTAACACACAAAAAGCCTTAGTATACAGATTAATGTGGATGAAAGAAAATTGTAGTATGAAGTAAAGGGAATTTAGAAATAGACAGTTGAATTAGACATTTGACCTATATAGATTTAACAATTTAGACTTTCATGGGTCTGATAGAGTATGCAATTTTGAATAACTTTTCAATAAACTTATGTTATCTAATTTGCTATATTTTCTTAGTATCATGTGTTGAAAACCATACCTAGGTAGACTCAGGAGAAGCAATGTACTACTGAGAGCTAGCTGCTGATTACTAGCTGCACATATATGCCTCTTGTCATTGGCTCACTCAATGTGTTAAGCTACCTACTAGTAGTAGTGCATTGCTACTCCAACAAAAAATACAAGAAAATTAAGCAAATTTCATAATATATGTACACTGGAAAGTTGTTTAAAATTGTATACACTATCTGAAACATAAAAGAAGAATGTGAGGCTTCAGGCTCTTTAAGGGTAATATAATAGTTAAAATTGAGCGTGCAGTGGTGTGTCCATGCTCTGGTCAAAGATGGCCACTAATATGGGAGCTCAGACTGAAAGAAATACTTTCCGCCAGGATATCTAACCTTACAGATGTCATCCAGCACAGAATTGTATCGCATGTAAGAGAACACACTTTGCTGGATTGGGCAATACCAATATTGTTCGTTGTGGAGCTTCACAGACTGGGTTTTATCTCAGCACCCCCCCCCCCGGGACACCGGGTCTTAGGAGAATACTGTAAGCTCTCCTCTTCTACCGAACAATCTAAGCTATTATCACAACAGAATGGAAATCTCCTACTTGGAGGTACGGGACCCTTTTGAAGAGTTTGAGCATAGGATCTGTAGTAGAATTGACAAAATCGTATTGCGCAATCGGCCTGCGGTTGTCGCAAGTTATATCCAGACTAATGCTATGGCTGGAATCACCCCTATGATTGCTTTCCAGAGCATATCACAACAACACTCTGATCAGCCTACGTCTCTCATGGAGGAAGACTATTGCTTCAACTATGCAGATCAAGAATCGGTCCAATATGAGTCACCCCCACCTAATCTCAACTTTACCAAACACTCTGGGATCAGATCTGCAGTGTGGGAAGAAGCCAAGACTATCTAATAACCTGCAGGCCCGCATGCAACTCATCATAATACCACTGGGAGACTTTCCACTGACCAGGACTGTTTTCAGAGTTACGGCAGACACGGCTTTCCAGGAAGGATACCCACAGAGTAAGGTACAGAAATGTGTGATCAGTGAATGCCTGGCGGTAGACCTCGAGCCTTGGGCTTTGTCAACACAAAAAAACCTAAAACTACTCATATTGCCTAAGCCAGTAACCAGAATTGGTTGAGATTATACCAGCCCTGACGCTTTCATTGAGGAACTTGCATAGCCGAGTTTCTTCTAATTTTTTCTTCCTTTTTCGGTGTTGGACGGCATGTATCTGAACTACAAGGTTCATTTGCAGTGTATTGTATTTTCTGTATTTAATGTTCTTATGTTCCTGAAGGTTATATTTCCTATGGTACCTCTATAACATATGTGTCTAATTTACAATAGTACCCAGACTACTTATGATAGATTTGCTCAGCTTCGTGGGTCACATCTTTTCACATTTTGTAGTTTACTCTTTCATGTTTGCCATATTTTGTCCACCATTTATTTTCTCCTTAAACTTGCATAATAGCCAACCCTTATCTAATGTTATATCTGCAGCTATTTTCTTTTTGGAAGTTTATATATTGTGTTTATTATAATATACCTATAGCTGTTATCATTACCAGGTTATATATAGACAAAAGAACACACCATTTTCGCGACTGCTACCCACAAATGATTTCATAGCTGACATCTTCCACTGTCTTTGCATTTGGCTTATGTTTATTTATGTGCCTTAAAAAGAGTGTTTTACAGACGACACATTAATCTTCTAACAGCCTGAGCTAAGGTGGTAAGGGTTAGTTCAAAATACAGTTTTTAAGTGTTTATTTTAAAGCCCCAACGAAGCTGGGATTGCCTAGTATTCTCTAATAAGGGTTAAATAGTTATCTCCTTTCACTTTGCTCATAATGTATGTTGCTATATATTATTCATAACATTTACAGAGGTTCAAAGGTGGCCGGTGCAACTAAAGTGTAGTATTGTTACCAGCAGCCCACATTATTATACTCCTTGGGGTTATTTGTGAACAAATAACAGATTTCTGAAAACCTTATAGCTATGTAGTTTACAATAGAATTATGTTAAATAGTCCTTGTGGAAAAATGATGCACTATACTAAGGGTCCAAAAGGGGTCCTACTATTTAGCCTTAATTGATAGATCTATAATTATTTTGTAGATGTTGGATACTACAGTCACTTTTATTATAGAAATAGGTAAATGAGTCTTTGTCTAAGTATGACACACTATACTTAATACTACAGTCCTGTGTCTGTCTTATGGAGGCTGGATCCTACAGTCTTTCAAAAGCTTTCCTTGCAAGTTTGCCATACTATCCCAAAGGTCCAAAAGTGGCCTTATAGGCTATTCAACTTTACTGAACAACAATTTCTACCTACATATAGTGAGTTCCATAGGTTTTTATTATTAGAGTTGTTTAATAAATGTCAAACAACGGTCCAGGAGTGGCCCTATCACAACTTCAGCTTAATTTGTTCATTTGCCCTCCTTTAAACTTTGAATTTTCTGGACCCACCTGTGGCCCTGGCAGACATAGGTGGTGCGACTGAGTAGTACAGGGCCAAGAGTGGCCTGTTTCACCTAAAAACCCTCAGCTTAGAGAGTTTAGATAATTGAGGTCCAAAGGTGGCCTATGCTGCTCTTGAGGGGAAAAAAGAGGGTGGTTTAGGGGTTTGCTCCCCAAATATTTCATGATTGATATGTTTGTTGTAACAAGTGATGTTGAAATATTCCATGTTTTTTCAACTTCTTGACATATGTATTTTGTATGTTAATTGAGCAAACTTGATGCTGTGTAACGCTTACCCTCAATAAAAACTATTTAAAAAAAATGTTTACAACATAATTGTGCATGAATAAAGGGCAGTATATTCTTTTAATGCAATTTATTTCAGGGACTGATAAAAATAAGCATTTTCTTATTTTGCAGATGGTATGTAAATGAACCATTGGTGTTATACTTTTATATCTTGGGGCACAGTAAAACTTCAGTGTGAATCTATGTTTGAAATACATTGTTAGGGGTAACACTAATTGGAAACTTGAAGGTGCAAAAAGCAAAAAAAAAATCTAACAACTCTGTCTAGCTGTGTGCTGTCTGGGAGTAATATGGCTTTCCACCAATCATCAATATTCTAAATAAAATGAATACCCTGTGAGCAGGATTTATGCTGAAGTTTTACTGGGACATACCATAGGAGAATGTGAGTTGGGAAAGCTTTGCTGCCCCAGGGAAATTAACATTATCAATAGAATGAAGACAGGGGTGTCTGAGAAGAGGAGGCAGTAAAATGATCAAGAAATTCATGTGGTTTTCAAAGGAAGAAAATTTAAGGGAAGATATGGGGCATATTTGTTGAAAGGTGCAGCAAGAGAAAAGTAATACCTATACCACCTCCTTTTCTGTTTTCTCTGGACTAGGAGTGTGGCTGAAGAGGAGACCCATATATGAAAGTACAGCAGGGGAGTCTGTGAGAGCAAAAGTCAGATTTCTGTGAGAGCAAGATGACTGAGGTAGTGAGTAATGAAGAGATCATTGATAGAAGTGACCGTGTTACAGACAGAGCGAGAGTTCCAGCGTTCATAAGTGACTTTACATGCACAAGGAATTAGCGATAGATTTCAATAGTAGTGGTTTCTTGGAATTTAGTTGGACGTATGAAATTAGGAATTTGTAGGGGATCAGGACTGAGGAAGATATCACCATATTCTAAAATGTTTTTCAATAAAAGAAAGGAAAAAATATCACAGGATTTTCCAGCAGGGTCAATGTGGTTTTGATGGATTAGATTGGTCATGATATCGGATATCCAATAAAATTAGGCTTTATGGTATTGAGAAATTGTGGGCAAGATTACAAATCGCGCAGTAGGAGTTTTCTGCTTGCGATATGGTCGTTTCGCAAAATATTTTCATTGTGCAGATCTTACAAGTCTTTTTACACAACAATCCTTTCCACACGCGAAGAGCTGTAGTTAACAGTTTTCTGCAACATAAAAGATTCACGAAACACTTCCAAAATACATTACAAAGTACATTTACACTCATATTAACACTGTCTATTAAAAATATATATTGCACACAAAGTTATAAGAGCTCAAAGATAGGAGATCTCGGGTGTTAGAAAAAAAAAAGCAGACAAAGGGATTTTACATTGAGATACATACACATACATAGAGAAACATGGATTTATATGTATAGAGATATGTTTAACTATGGAGATAATGAAAGAATTTCACATTACAATCTTATGCACATTAAACAGTATCTCAGAGAGATTTTCAAAGAGATATTCACATATACACTCACTGGCCACTTTATTAGGTACACCTGTTCAATTGCTTGGTAACACAAACACAAATTGCTAATCAGCCAATCACATGGCAGCAACTCAATGCATTTAAGCATCTAGACGTGGTGAAGACGACTTGCTGAAGTTCAAACCGAGAATCAGAATGGGGAAGAAATGGGATTTAAGTGACTTTGAAAGTGGCATGATTGTTGGTGCCAGATGGGCTGGTCTGAGTATTTAAAAAACTGCTGAGCTACTGCAATTTTCACGCACAACCATCTCTAGGGTTTACAGAGAATGGTCCGAAAAAGAGAAAATATCCAGCAGTTGTGTGGATGACAATGCCTTGTTGATGTCAGAGTTCAGAGGAGAATATGCAGACTAGTTCGAGATGATAGAAAGGCAACAGTAACTCAAATAACCACTCGTTACAACCAAGGTATTCAGAATACCATCTTTGAAGGCACAACACGTTGAACCTTGAAGAAGACCATACCGGGAGCCACTCCTGTCAGCTAAGAACAGGAAACTGAGGCTACAATTTTGGACAATAGAAGACTGGAAAACGTTGCCTGGTTTGATGAGTCTTGATTTCATCTGCAACATTCAGCTGGTAGGGTCAGAATTTGGCGTAAACAACATGAAAGCATGGATCCAGCCTGCCTTGTATCAATGATTTGGGCTGGTAGTGGTGATGTAATGGTGTGGGGGATATTTTCTTGGCACACTTTGGGCCCCTTAGTACCAATCGTTTAAACACCACGGTCTACCTGAGCATTGTTGCTGACCATGTCCATCCCTTTATAACTGCAGTTGGGTACACTGATAGTCTTCTGATGACTACTTCCAGCAGGATAATGCACCATGTCACAAAACTCAAATCATATCAAACTGGTTTCTTGAACATGACAATGAGTTCACTGTACTCCAGTGGCTTCGATAGTCACCAGACTTCAATCCAATAGAGCAACTTTGGGATGTGGTGGAATGGGAGATTCGCATCATGGATGTGCAGCCCACAAATCTGGAGCAACTGCGTGATGCTATCATGTAAATGTGGACCAAAATCTCTGAGGAATGTTTCCAACACCTTGTTGAATCTATGCCACAAAAAATTAAGGCAGTTCTGAAGGCAAAAGGGGGTCCAGCCCGGTACTAGCAAGGCGTACCTAATAAAGTAGATCTCAAGATATCTAGACATATATATATATTCATACACATATCTCTATATCGCTATAAATAGATATATCTTTCCAAAAATCATCAGATTTATAGATAAATATTTATTTAGAGATAAATAGAACATATTCCATTACAAAAACATTCTTGCAATATGAAATATTCACTTTTTCATGTATACTTTTCATAGAGAATACGTAATGGGCTTTGCGCAATTTATTAGGGTTTTGTTTTTGTTTTTTTTTCTATTTGTCTTCTCCATTGACTTCTATGGGGTAATACGTGAAGGTGTACGTAATCTGGCTTTATGGGTTACGGGGGTTAGCGCACACGCTAAATAAGTTATTTTGCAATTTATAGTACCTGTGCAACCCCAAATGCGAAAAAAATATAACGCGTGCAGTGTTTTCACAATTGTAATTTTTTATTTGTAATCTTGACCTGTGTGTCAAATGTATGGCCTTATTATCTGCCTTAATAACATGTTCATAAAATACCCCAAATAACTGACTGTCCATTATATTGTATTACACGCATACTGTATATATTATTCATGGATAATTTGTTTAATTGTACCTGTATTTTTACTAGTAATGGTAACATTCATATAGTTATACTTGGTGTGTTAGTTATTTATGTGCATTGTATCTAAGAATAATATAATCTACAGAAATACATTTCTAAGTATCATCAAGTATCTTACAGAACCTACACAAAGGGTAATTTACATAGTAATCTCTTCATCAACTTCTTAAACATCACAAAGTCTGCAAAAGTTTAGATAACTTGTCATGCGGTAGATGCCAGGAATGAAATATAGATTGCAAAGCTATTGCATTTCAAATGTATCTTGCCTATGGAACAAATTGTTGGATATTTGCCACTATATCTAGTCTGAGGAACTATGAAAAGATTGACTGATTCCTTTTGAACTCTTTGTATGCATTAATTAGTGCATGCATGCGTACAATTCCTTCGAAAGACAAGTAACACTTCCAGTTCTTCACACTAAATTCCTGAAATATCTTTGAAGCACAGTTTATTTTCTTAATATACATAGAACAAAACAGCAGCCGCAATATAAGACACTTAAATTATATTAATGGCATAATGATTATCAAAACCTGGCCCCACAAATATGCAATATGTTAATTTATCATAAAATGAAATATAATGACAAAAGTAAAGTTTAATGTCTTGTATGAATAAACTTACAATAAAAAAAAATCTTTAATTTTAATAATGTGTTGATGATATAAACTTCACCAGATCCGACGTCGTTTTTTTCACTGGCCCTCGCAGGGGCTGCCCTATTATTATTATTGTAAAAAAGGGACAGTTTCTGCAAGTGGCGAGATGTCATCTATTAAAAGTAATGGAGCTCTTTGGAAAGTGACACTTCGCTCCATAGAACGAAATGGGCACACTTTAATAATTGAATCCTGCAGCCAATATAAATCACATTACGCTGCTTTCTGTGCATTGCATTTAAAAATTGCTTATATTTGCGTATACAAGTGTTTTTCTGTTAGGGTTATAAATATTTTAAGCATTTTAAGAAAAGCAAGCAGTCTTTTAGTTTGCGATAAAAAACCGTGAGATCTGTAGTGCGAAAATGTTTACAGAATTATGCCAGGATTAGAGAGAATTTGATATATCCCTATGGAACTCCCATGTTCAGTCCATTTTATGCGAAAACAACAATTACACTTTGCATTTTGTACTTATAAGTACAAATTTCTGTGTGTGTTTTTGTGCATCCAGTGTACTTAAATTACGATTTACACTTTATATATTTAATACGATTTCTTCCTGTGTAATTTACACACAGATTTTACATTTTTGGATAAAATACGATTTTTGGTAAAGAATTTTGATCTTAACAATACATTTTTTCCTGCGTATTTTTTGTGAATGGTTCAATTATTCATTCTGTAAGATTTTTAAAATACAAATTTTATGGCAAGACAGGGGGTTTCATAATTTATGCATAATATTTACTGACTTCCAAAACAGCAGCAAAAAACAAATAACATAGAAACAAAAAACAACCAATCAGCATTGAGCAGATAGTATAATCCCACAGCAACAGTAAATATCTTCCTCTTTTCTTTACTGCCTTCCAGTCAGCAGGTGATGTTTTCTTTTCTTATGTTTTAATAGATATGTGTATATTTATTTTATATTAAATAGTTTTTCATTATCAATTTCTTGATTATATATATACCTAGAATAATAATTGTTCTTTTTTCTAGTAGGAGATTTTTTATTTTCCACTATTTGCCATTTTTATATTATTAACTTCTAATGTATTCAATGTAGAGAGATTTCCTACCTAATTTTATTCTAAGTATACTCAGTTTTATTTTTTATTGCAAATATATTTTAACTCTTTTGACTCTTTCATTGGTGGTTCAGTGCATGCAATGGTAGCTGCCATCGCATGAGGGTCTTGGGGACTTCTTTTCCCTTCTTACCGCCGCCTCTTTGTGACTAATGCTTTTCCTCCTGAGGCATTTCCTTCCCCCCATCATCAGCAGGCATCTTCTCAGCCATTATGGTCCTCCTGCTGACGATTGCAGTCAGCCTCACAGGCCTGGTCAGGGATAGGCACAGACAAAGGCTGTGGCGGACATTTTCCAAAGTAAAGACCTTAGTGAAATGAAAAACATTATTTTATAGTGCTTGGTGTTATTATACTGATGCAGATACCACTGATTCTATAACAGCCCTTGTCTGGCTATACCCATGTGCCAGTGTCACTACTGTCATTATATAGTGCTGGGTGTTATTATACTGATGCAGATACCACTGATTCTATAACTAGCCCTCCTCTGGCTATACCCATGAGCCAGTGTCACTACTGTCATTATATAGTGCTGGGTGTTATTATACTGATGCAGATACCACTGATTCTATAACAGCCCTTGTCTGGCTATACCCATGTGCCAGTGTCACTACTGTGTCATTATATAGTGCTGGGTGTTATTATACTGATGCAGATACCACTGATTCTATAACAGCCCTTGTCTGGCTATACCCATGTGCCAGTGTCACTACTGTGTCATTATATAGTGCTGGGTGTTATTATACTGATGCAGATACCACTGATTCTATAACAGCCCTTGTCTGGCTATACCCATGTGCCAGTGTCACTACTGTGTCATTATATAGTGCTGGGTGTTATTATACTGATGCAGATACCACTGATTCTATAACAGCCCTTGTCTGGCTATACCCATGTGCCAGTGTCACTACTGTCATTATATAGTGCTGGGTGTTATTATACTGATGCAGATACCACTGACCCCATAACCAGCCCTTGTCTGGCTATACGCATGTGACAGTGTCACTACTGTGCCTTTGTATAGAGCTGGGTGTTATTATACAGATGCAGATACACATCCAGTATTTCACTCAGGCTTTATTTATTCCATAACATCACCCAATATCGCTAGCAGTCTCTTGACAAGCCACTAACTTTATTCACACCGCATATTTTTTTTAATTCCTATTATTAAATCAGAAAGAAAATATATACTAAGGTTGTGGTGGACACTGCAAGGGCTAGTCACAGACACCAATGTCCATGTTTTTTTCTTCATTCCTCCTGCAGATGCTCATCAGGCTGTAGAATTGTAGCAGCATGATACGCGCGCTGCATTGCTTCAACTAGTTTGTACTTAATAGTATGGAAAAAAATGTGACATATTTTTGAGGTAAAAAATGTATTTAATTTATAAACAAATCATTCAATTCACTTCAGTAAAGTCTAATACATTTGGTCTTTTGTGAAAATAAAAGAACAGTCATTGTTTTACACAATAATCATATTAGTGGCTCATCTATATAGCCTTAGTTTAGTTCTGTAAAAAAAAAAAATCATATATATAATTTATTTTAATAAATTAATTTTCTTTATCATTTTAAGCATGATGTTTTACCATGCTATCTAATATATTTTATTTTTTTCTTATTTTTTCTTTTTTCTTTTATTCCTTTTTCTACAATTACAGGTTCAATATGGAGTCCTCAGATAAGACCTCTTCCCAAAGAGGAAGTTTTGGATCTTATTAATCTTACGGTGCAACAGGCCTTGGCACAGAGGGAACAACCCTCCACTTCTGCCCCTCCCCCTGAAATTCCCCTTAGACAAAAATCTCCTGTGGATTCCTCCCTTTCCTCTGATTCAGAGGAAGAGTGCCCTCAAGACAGTAAAAGACGGTGGCGTTCCCAATCTATTCCTCCCTCTAAAAAACGCAAAGACCCGGCATGCAAAATGAAAGCCCTTCCCCCGGGCAAAACCAATAGGGGCGTTAGAACCTCACCCCCGGAGGTAAATCAGGGTAAAAGAATCCTTAGCCCTGAGGATTTTAATCAGGGAAGTCTGGACACAGACTCTGAAATTTTTAATTTGAGGGATCTGGATCAGAGGGATTTCTGCCCCGGAGCTTGATTGGGATTCGGCAGTCCCTCTGATGGAGAACCCCCTATGGCCCATCCTCAAGGCCCCTCTGAGAGGACTCATACAGATGAAGATGCAGATGGGGATCTTCTGGATCCCACTGGAAATCCCATTTTTAATCCCAAGCAAATAAGACACCCCGCTCTTCTGAGTGGTCTCTCCCTCCTCATCTGTCTAGGTTCCTTCAGAGATGTCTTTGTTGACCTTTAGATCGGGAGGACAGGGATCTCCTTAGAACAGAATGTCATAGACCTTCACTCCCGGGCAGAGAATCTACCACCCCCGAATTTGACCCTAAGCTGGTAACCTTTCTTACTAGGAATGGTAAGGATCCAAGGAAGGGGCTGAAAAGATCCCTTCGTGGGGCTCAGGATAAACTCCTGGACATTTCTGGCCCTTTGGCTCAAATTCTTCTTCTTGCCGACGAGGCTAAGCTTTCCGGTTCCTCTTTGGATCCTTCCATGGTCAGAGATTGGGCTTTTAGAGATTTTTATTTACTGGTAACACCAATGCGGCTATCTCCAGTGAAAGATGTAGAGCTGCGTTACTACGCATTGACCCCAAATTGGCTGTTCTAGCAACTGAAGAGGCAGGCTCTAAATCCAAATGCCTATTATTCGGAGACCCCTTTCTCACTTTTATGAGGCATCATGTTTCAACTTTCACATCGATTGACAAAATTCAGGCCTCTCTCAGGAAAGTTTTTCAACCCAGGTGGGTTTTTGCCAGGGCCGGCAGATATAGAGGTCATCTGCCCGGCCACCAACATTTTGGCCAAACCACTTCATGGACCTCAATCAACCTCAGTACCCATTGGGATACTACCAACCACAATACCCACCGGGATATCACAGCAGAGCTATGTTCCCATTCAGAGCTAGACCTGCAGGACCCAGATGATTGGCCTTACGAATCCCTCCGGCCCTTCCTAACCCCAACCAAGGTGAGTTCCCATCCTTCTTCCCATTTGTTGATTGTGGGCAGACTCGCCCATTTTTTTCCCAAATTGGTTGTCTCTGTCTGCAGATTCCTGGGTTCTCCAAACCGTTCAGGGTTTGGTCATAGAATTAATTTGCCCTCCCTTCCAATCCCACCACCCCAATCCCTTATGCCTGTCTGTGGAAGGACAGAACCTTATCAAAGAAGAAGTCTTGTCTCTCCTCTCAAAAGGAGCTATTGAACTTGTTTCCCAGACCTCCCCTCCAGGTTTCCTGAGCAATCTCTTCCTGGTCTTGAAAAAGTCATGAGGTTTTCGTCCTGTCATCAACTTGAGGGACCACAATTTTTTGTAGTATACCGCCACTTCAAAATTGAGGGCATCCATATGCTGAGAGACCTCCTCCGTCTGAACGATTGGATGGTTTGTTTGGACCTGAAGTACGCTTATTTAACTGCACCGGTGTCCCCTCTCTGTTGGAAGTATTTTCAGTTCAGATGGGCAGTTCACCTGTCTCCCTTTTGGACTCAGCTCAGCCCCCTGGTGCTTTACGAAGCTTCTCAAACTGGTGCTAGCGTATCTCAGGGTTCTAGGATTCCGTCTAGTCGTATACCTGGACAATATCCTTCTGATGGCACAAGACAAGGACCTGTTGCTCTTTCAGCTTTGAGAAATGTCCTTTCTCCTCTCCTCACTGGGCTTTGTAATCAATAAAGAGAAGTCAAGCCTTTCCCCTCTACAGCTTGAAGAGTTTCTGGGATTCTCCATAGACGCTACCCTCAGTCATCTTCTCCTCCCTCAAGAGAAGATAGATTGTATCAAAGCAGAGATTCAATCAGCTCTAAGAGCTGCCTTCATCTCCATCCACCAATTGGCGAGGATCATTGGACTCCTATCCTCTTTGATCCAGGCCATATTTCTGGCTCCCCTTCTCTACCCCGCCATGCAGCAGCTAAAGATCCAATGTTTTCGGGAGTTCCATTCCTACCAACAACATATATTTCTGATGAATGAAGTTTGATTGGAAATGTCTTGGTATCTGCAGCACATGGAGGCCTGGAATGGCAGAGCAATTTTTGGATCTTCCCCAGATTTAATTCTTTCTTCCGATTCTTTTAGGCTGGGATGCCTCTTGTGGGACATCCTCTACCGACGGCCCTTGGACAGTTGCTTTGCTTGATTTCTTTGCGTCGGGTCTCTGACATCAGGGCCCTGGATGTTCATTCCATCTCTTTTTCCCCTGAGGGAATTTCCTTTTTCATTTCCCGCAGGACTAAGTCATCTTTAAAATCTTTGTTTAATTCTTATTTTCTGGCAGATCCCCAAATTTGTGTGGCTCTTTGCCTTAAAGCATATTTGTCCAAAACTGAGAGTCTTCGTGGATCCATGTCGGGCACTCTCCTGATTTCTTTTGTTCCTCCCCATCGTCCTGTCTCTTCCCCTATCTTGGTGAGATGGGTTCGATGGCTTATGTCGGAGGTGGGAGTTTCCTCCTCTTTTGGGGCCCACTCTGTCAGAGGGGCTGTGGCTTCCAGAGCCTTTTTGTCCGGTTGCAAACTTCAGGATTTATTGTCAGTGGCAGATTGGTCTTCTGCCTCTACTTTTTCTCAGTTCTATTTCAAACCAGTTTCTCACGCATTCCAGTCTGTCTTTCTGGATGTTAAAAATGCATAAAATATGAAGCCACCTGTCTTGCCATAATATTCGGATTATTATAGCCTTGGTGACTAAATAATCTAGATTTTATTAAAGACAGGAGGCTAATATTTTCCCTCCTCTTCCCATCCCTTTAAAATAATAAAAAAAAGTCTTTAATGTGAATTTTATTTATTCATGTTAACATTTTTTCCCCTCAGATTTTCCTTTTTAGTATCAGTGTTACCGCTCTCTTAGTTTATTTTTCAGTGTAAAAGGCCTTCTACCTTCCATTTTGTCACAGTTGTCACACAGATCTGCAATGGATTCTTTGTGTCTGTCTCCTGTTTATGTTGAGAACTTTCTTCTGTTCGGCAGCGAAAAGAGAAAGATATTTACTGTTGCCGTGGGATTATACTATCTGCTCGTTGCTGATTGGTTATTTTTTTGTTTCTATGTTATTTGTTCTTTGCTGCTGTTTTGGTAGTCAGTCAAGATTATGCATATAATATTCGCCTCCTGTCCTTAATAAAATCTATATTATTTAGTCACCAAGGCTATAATAATCCAAATTTTATTGTGCACTTTTGTAATGTATGCATCTTCTCCCTTTAGCGAGACACCCTGTAGAAGTACTGGCAAGCATTCTTTAATAAGCTCACCAGTCCAGAAAACTTTAGATCATCACGCCCTCAGAGTTAGCCCTGAATAACACAGCAAATTGTTACCCATGGTTATATAGCCAACAGCCAATATAGTACATAAATAAATTGATGTCTCAATAATTTCAGGGATCAGACTGTGAAATTAGCACATACCAAAGATAATAGTATACTATACTGAAATACCGGCTACAGACATGAGGAAAATCCTAGAAGCTTGATTGGCCATTGCAAAGATTATTACGACTTAAAGGGACAGTCTAGTCCATAATAAACGTTCATGATTCAGATAGGGCATGTAATTTTAAACAATTTTCCAATTTACTTTTATCACCAATTTTGCTTTGTTCTCTTGGTATTCTTAGTTGAAAGCTTAACCTAGGAGGTTCATATGCTAATTTCTTAGACCTTGAAGGCCACCTCTTTTCAGAATGCATTTTAACAGTTTTTTACCACTAGAGGGTGTTAGTTCATGTGTTTCATATAGATAACACTGTGCTCATGCACGTGAAGTTACCTGGGAGCCAGCACTGATTGGCTAAACTGCAAGTCTGTCTAAAGCACTGAAATAAAGGGGAAGTTTGCAGAGGCTCAGATACAAGATAATCACAGAGGTAAAAAGTATATAAATACAACTGTGTTGGTTATGTAAAACTGGGGAATGGGTAATAAAGGGATTATCTATCTTTTAAAACAATCACAATTCTAGTGTAGACTGTCCCTTTAATGAAATATTGCGATTATTTAATTATCTAAATTTTCTGGAATTTTCCTGGTTATTTTTAATGTCATTTTAGCAAACTGTCTTAAATTATTTTAATCTCCATTTCATTTTTTTCCCCAGAAGCCCTTGGAGTAAGAATGAGTCAAGCAATGAAAAGCTAAAAAATCTCTGAATTTTTGCTACATTGTCAGCTTTTAAATGTTTGAGTGAGAACTTTAAGGTTGATTTTAGCATACTTTTACCATTGAATATATTTTCATCTAAATTGAATTTGGTAATATGCAACTGTAAAGCATTCCTCTTAATATCTTCAATGAGCAGGAATGTTATTAATTTTCTGCATGCTCTGTTTGAGTTCTGAATGATAATAAGTGTAAATTGCATTGTGTAGCAAAGGAATCTTGCAGGTATAATTTAACATGTGCAACCATATATTTTTAATAAATAGCTTGACAATAAACCTGTCTTCATAAATGTAAGTTACCGAATATAAATGTACACTGTCATCTTCTCTCTCTCTCACTCTCTCACTCTCTCTCTCTCTCTCTCTCTATATATATATATATATAGGTAACAAAAAACTTCCACGCGCTGGTCTTATTTTGAAAAACACACTTTACTGTGACGTTTCAGAGACAGAGTATCCCCTTCCTCAGACATAGTGTAATTGCAACTCAAACAATTTATAGAGCAAACAAAACAGTGACCCCTCCCTTCAATTGAGACCAAAAAAACGCCAAACAGCAGTCATAGCAACCACCTTAAACAAAACAGTGTGAATGATAGTGACATCGCAATAATTTGTGCATAATCCTTCCTGAAAATTAGTGATAATAAATTGGGGCCTATCTATAAAGCTACGAAAGGAGCTTGACGGCCCGTGTTTCTGGCGAGTCTTCAGAATCGCCAGAAACAGCAGTTATGAAGCAGCGGTCAAAAAGACCGCTCCTCCATAACCTGTCCGCCTACTCTGAGCAGGCGGACAGACATCGTCGGAAATCAACCCAATCGAGTACGATCGGGTTGACTGACACCTCCCTGCTGGCGGCCCATTGGCCGCGAGTCTGCAGGGGGCGGCATTGCACCAGCAGCTCTTGTGAGCTGCTGGTGCAATACTGAATACGGAGAGCATATTGCTCTCCGCATTCAGCGAGGTCTGGCGGACCTGATCTGCACTGTCGGATCAGGTCCACCAGACTTTGTTAAATAGAGGCCAGTGACATTATGTTATACACTAAAATAACCAAACAGAGAGGATCAAAAATTGTGTCAATATTGATAAATTGTGGCTTTCACTATAAAATTGCTTCATGCTCAAACAATGTTTATGAGTATTTAAATTCATCAGAAAGTCACAATGTCATATTTCACATGTGCGGGGCCCCAAACAAAGATATACCCTTCTATATGATAGCTGTGGAGATTGAGACACTTAACTGGCTTTCATTTACCTGATCCGATATTCATATTTAATATGCAAGTTGGAGACCGCCAAAGCCTAATCCACACCAACATCAATGCCGTAGCACCGAAAGTGAGAGGAGGAGCGTAGGACGGAGACAACACATCACGTCACCACATTCAGGCTGCCATAGAAACCCGGCTACTCCACTCTCCGCGTAACACAACAACGGAGCCATAGCAACCGTGCAATTGAGCCAGTTGAAAACTCCCACTTATCGTAACATCTTCATATACTAAGAACTATTCACCAACATATACCTACATGGTCAGTAACGTGAAGTACCGAGCCATAGAGATCAAATATCCTAAAGTGCCCAATGTACCTCTCTAAAAAGACTAATAACATACAGTGGACTATCTCATATGTTATACTAGGGAAATGTGGAAACGGTTTATGTACACACAAACTCAGTAAATAGTGATGGGACATAGAGTGTTATAAGAACACAGATTGCTTATTCAATACACATAATACACCAATAAAATCTTAACATAGCATAAAAATATAACACATCAAAAAATGTGTAACACAATACAACATCATAAAAAGAAGACGTAAATACCCTCATATCTTTAATTGATAAAAGAACTCATCTCATATATCCAGACCATGGGGTTAATATTCAAAAAGCAAGAAAAGCAAAAACAGCAAAAAAACGCATAACTACTATAAATGGAATTACAATGGACCCTCTTAGGTGACAAATACATATTGCATACAACCCCTTAATTGAGCCCCATGATAGATACACACATATTCTATAACAATAGGGTGGAGCATCATAAGGACACAACAGCACAATCTTGCCCATAACTCCAGAATGTATAGGAAAAGGACCCATCAAGTCTTACAAGGTCTCAGGTGTGAATGGGAAGCAGGTGTGTTATGCTCTACATAAAGATAGTCTAGGCTATAAGAAGATTGCCAAGACCCTGTAACTGAGCT
Organism: Bombina bombina; assembly: GCF_027579735.1. Taxonomy (NCBI): domain Eukaryota; kingdom Metazoa; phylum Chordata; class Amphibia; order Anura; family Bombinatoridae; genus Bombina; species Bombina bombina. The sequence goes on from NC_069503.1 coordinate 383,170,336, forward strand.
GCAGTACAGTGGGCAAGATCATACAGCGGTTTCACAGGACAGGTTCCACTCAGAACAGGCCTCGCCATGGTCGACCAAAGAAGTTGAGTGCACATGCTCAGCATCATATCCAGAGGTTGTCTTTGGGAAATAGACATATGAGTGTGGCCAGCATTGCTGCTGAGGTTGAAGGGGTGGGAGTGGGGGGTTAGCCTGTCAGTGCTCAGACTATACGCCGCACACTGCATCAAATTGGTCTGTATGGCTGTCATCCCAGAAGAAAGTCTCTTCTAAAGATGAGGCACAAGAATGCCTGCAAACAGTTTGCTGAAAACAAGCAGACTAAGGACATGGATTACTAGAACCATGCCCTGTGGTCCGATGAGACCAAGATAAACTTATTTGATTCACATGGTGTCAAGCATCTGTGGAGGCAACCAGGTGAGGAGTACAAAAATGTGTCTTGCCTACAGTCAAGCATGGTGGTGGGAGTGTCATGGTCTGGGCCTGCATAAGAGCTGCTGGAACTGTGGAGTTACAGTTAATTGAGGGAACCATGAATGCCAACATGTACTGTGACATACTGAAGCAGAGCATGATCCCCTCCCTTCGGAGACTGGTCCGCAGGGCAGTATTCCAACATGATTATGACCCAAACACACCACCAAGATGACCACTGCCTTGCTAAAGAAGCTGAGGTTAAAGGTGATGGACTGGCCAAGCATGTCTCCAGACCAAAACCGTATTGAGCACCTGTGGGGCATCCTCAAACAGAAGGTGGGGGAGCGCAAGGTCTCTAACATCCACCAGCTCCATGATGTTATGGAGGAGTGGAAGAGGACTCCAGTGGTAACCTGTGAAGCTCTGGTGAACTCCATGCCCAAGAGGGTTAAGGCAGTGCTGGAAAATAACAGTGGCCACACAAAATATTGACACTTTGGACCCAATTGGGACATTTCCCCTTAGGGGTGTACTCACTTTTGTTGCCAACGTTTTAGACATTAATGGCTGTGTGTTGAGTTATTTTGAGGGAACAGCAAATGTACACTGTTATACAGGCTGTACACTCACTACTTTACATTGTAGCAAAGTGTCATTTCTTCAGTGTTGTCACATGAAAAGATATAATAAAATATTTACAAAAATGTGAGGGGTGTACTCACTTTTGTGGGATACTGCATATATATATATGTATATGTATAACTGAGCAGTGTATGAGAGTTTTACAAAACGTTATATGCCTCTAAATACAATTTTGAACAATGATCTCAATCTTTATAATGCTTTCAAACTTCTTTTCTATGGCTCATCCAAAATTTCCTTTAAAAGCTATATTTGGTAAATCAAACACATTTAACAATACTTATTCTGCTTTGAGGGCTTTTTTAATACTATAAAACCTGTTAAGTCATCTTATAATAAGTGACACATTAGAAGTGGAATGATTATTATAAAATATGGAAATATGGAATAAAGAGGTGTAAAATTAGAGACTTGATTAATGTGAGTGGAAACTGGAGCCAAAAATATTTTTATGGCTCCTAAAGGCATGATCTGTTAGCAGAAACTGTCTACAAATATTTACATTCACTTAAATAATTGCTAACAAATTCACATTTGTGGTTGAAAATAGACAGTATACAGTAGTAGTACTTTAAATCAAATTACATAACATATTCATTAAACTAGTTTTGTAATAGCTTAATAGTAAAATGCAACCGTACAAAATATTGATGTCTGTAGCTGATATACATATATAACAAGTAAAGGTTAGGGTGCTGAGAATGATAAAAAGTAGAACCAACAAATTGGCATTTTTAAATCTTTTTTTTAATATATTTATTTTGTGATGTTTCAGGGAACATATACATTTTCTAAGCGAAACAGTTTTACAAAGTAAACAAACAATATACAGGCAACAAATCCCACCCCACAGTACGAAAACCGCCAAAGATGTTACAATAGCAAAAAAATACAAGTGTAAACAATGAAAACATAGTGAGAAAATACATAGATCAAATATTTGCAATCCTACTTTAAATATAGCATAAAAGGTATGTGACTTCAAAATGTACAGATATGCATTAGGACAAAATGAACATGTAATCGATAATGGATACACAGGGGTCTAAACTTATAGAAAGTAAAACAGATGTTGTATAGCTAGAATTGATAAACAGGAGACTTCTGTGTTCAGTATCCAATGGTGAATATTTATTAGTTCTGAAAAGCCAAATTACTGTATCAAAGTGCTGTGTGTAATAATAATGATAATAATAACGCAATAAACTATAAAGACCAGGTGTACAAAGTATAACTGAAAGGATTTAAAAGTCTTCTTTACTTATACATAGTTGTACATACACTGTGATAAAAAAGCAAACTTTATTATTCCATATAAAAAGTGCAAAAGCAAACTGACACACAACCACATCCAGAAAACTAAAACAAAATAATACACAAACACACGCAAAAAATAAATATATATACAGTATATATATATATATATACATATATAAATATATACACACACAAGCACACAACATATATAAATATATACACACACAAGCACACAACATATATAAATATATATATATATATATATATATATATATATATATATATAAAAGTTTGCCTCTGATTCGCCAGCAATCTGGATGCTAAGGGGTCAATTTATTATTGTGCGGATGAACATGATACGATGTAGCGTATCATGTCCGTCACACATCGATAAATGACAACAGCATACGCTGTCGACATTTATCATTGCACCAGCAGTTCTTTTGAACTGCTGGTGCAGTACCGCCCCCTGCAGATTCGTGGCCAATCGGCCACTAGCAGAAGGTGTCAATCGGATTGATTTCTGTCCGCCGCCTCAGAGCAGATGGACAGGTTATGGAGCAGCGGTCTTTAGACAGCTGCTTCATAACTTCTGTTTCCAACGAGCCTGAAGGCTCGCCGGAAACACGGGGCATCAAGCTCTGTATGGAGCTTGATAAATTGACCCCTAAGTGTGTCCATATCCAAGTCAAGTATTAGCAAAGCACTAGTGCTTTACTATTACTTAATATTATATATATATATATATATATATATATATATATATATATATATACAGTCATGGCCAAAAATATTAGCACCCCTGCATTTCTGTCATATAATTATTATTATACTTTATTTATGAAGCACCATCATATTCCGCAGATAATGCACCAATCCAGTCCATTTTTGTAGTTTTTCGGGAACTGTGTCAGATTTGGCTTTTTTTTTGTCAACTTTTTTGTGTCATACTTGTAGTGATAAATATGGTTTAAATGAATATGTAGTGTACAAGTATGGATTTGATTAAAAAGTAATGTATGAATGTGTATGAGTGGGAATAGAGTACACAGAGAGATGCAAACTTCAATGGAGTCTATCTACCTGGGATACACAATAGAATACACACACAATAGATGTTGTATCACATACACAATAGAACACAAGGCAGTCCCCTCTAACAACAGTGTAGCTCTAGCTACCTTCCTGGGAGATGTTACACATTGAATAATAACAGAGGTTGTAGCTGTCTGCCTCCTGTGGAGATATTACACATGCAGTCTCCTGAGTATTCAGACAGGGGAAGTGGTAACAATGTCAGGCGGAAAAGTGAGGAGGGGGGTCAGCTGCTTTTATCCTCTTGGAGACATCACACTTCTAAGAAAGAAATTGCTTGGTGGAGACACTAATATTACCTCCTGGGGAGACAGCCAACATAACAGGGGACGGCCTGAGGGAATGGCCTAGCTTTACCATGGGAGAACAACCATTTAAAAGAACTTTCAGTACACACACAGGTTAGGAAGAAAGGGTTTTGGTAAGTACACAAACACACCCACCCTGTAATAACTGTTAGATATGATACATTGTGTTTGGGGGTATGACTGAAAACCTCTTTATGTAACTGCCTCTGTAACCTGTCTGCAATTTGGGCAGAGTCTAATTGAAGCTCTCTCTCTGGTGAAGAACTGAGTGTCTGAAAATTATTTAGCCTGGATTTACTATGAGTACAGTATAGTGGCTATATTTCTGTAGAACTACACATACAATATTTACCTGGGATTGTTGGTAAAAGTGAATAGTGTACATGTGTGTAGTGAGGTGACACTAGGGGTTACTACATTTATTACACAGAGCAGAGGATATTATCCAGAGCATATCCAAAAAGTGGATTTATTGAATGTGATCCTGGTGGATTCAAGGGATAATTGTGCAACAATACTAATACAAACAAAATAAATAAACATGAGAATGCCTAAACATTTGTTTTCTGGGCGAAGTGGTGTATTATCTGACAGATATGCAGGGGTGCCAATATTTTTGGCAATGACACACACAAACAAATATCTATATACTCTTTCTATTCTAGATATTAACCAATGTTATACAAAAATAATTTATATTATTAACTATATATTACTATACATAGCTGCACAATTATTCCCAGTAATTATTTGCATTAAAGATTTAAATCCAAAAGATATCCCGCTAATATAAAATTTTTAATCAATCCCCACCAGTTTTTATCAGCTTCTTCGCTCTCCACTCAAATTTGCTAGTATCACATGAGTAGCAATTATTAAAGTATAGCTGCAGTTCCAGTAGGATGATTCCAATACCAATTTGTATTTAGCATTGCTTATTGGTGGATAAAATTAGAAAGTACAAAAGTCCTCTATTCCAAATTTTAATTTCCTCAACAACAAAAAATAATACTTTCTCTGATTTATAGTTGGACAGAGATGTACCTCAGAAGCATAAAAACAATATTGTTTATCAGTGCAGGAATATCTGTTTTATATGTAATAAAAAAACAAACTTTAACACATTTTAAAATCATCAATTTTAGATACAAAAAAATCCCCATAAAGAAAAATAATAATGGGGCGGAGCTAGCTTAAAGATGGAGTAGACGTGAAACAGCTCAGCTCCATCAGTGTTTTGGATATACCTCCTTAAAATTATATACTCAACTTGAAAGAAGGGGAAAAAAATTGAAAACATCCAACTGTCACTTGAGCAGATACGAAGATTTGACACGGACTACCGCTACATAAGATATTGGTAATAACCAGAGGGTCGGGAAACCGCTCCGAGTTAAGAGACCTACCTACTGGTTTACAGCTGCGTTCAGGCAAATTTCAGAGGCTCACCTAAGAGCTGCATAGAGGATTTTGCGCCAAGTGTGAAAACGCTATCCAACAGAACCGCTGATAGACATCGCAAACACACAACGCGCTTAAAGGAAATCATAGTTGGTAAAGTCTTACCTGAACTTTAATTAAACACAGAGGGCCGGGGATCCGCTCTGTAATAGAAGATATTGCGGATGTGACAGGCATGACTAGAGTGGAGGAGTCCAATGAGGCCTGCCTGAGCCATGCATCTTTACCACGTGGCCGTACACGAGCAACGACAAAGTTTAGGTATAGAATATTATACAAACTGAAAATTAATTGAAGGAGACCACCAGGATTACAAACTGGCAACAGGAGGTTACAAATGCTTCTGGAGACCGTAAACACTGACAAGAATTCCAGCATCGCATGCACATTAATGTGGCCTGGGGGAAATTAATCAAAAGCTGAAGGTGGAAAAGCTGCGTCACAAGTACAGGAGTGAAAGACCTAAGAAACAAAGAGGTAAAGCACTAAAAGCTGAGAAAAATCAAACCCAGCATACTAGTGTTTATATATAGTGAAGAAGTGTTGCTATAGTTGTTAACTGGGAAATAGAATTGTGGGATCATTTTATAAGAAGTGCTCTGTGATAGTTTTGAGACAGATCTACTGCACTAATAAGAATATTTTCACAGTGCAATTTGTATATTATAGCTAATATATATGTTTACTTAATTAACACAGATAAGCAATGTATACCTTCCATCTAATCCTTGAAGGCCCCTTGAGCCGCATAATGTTACATTCACACTAGGGATATCACAACTAAAAGCTATTACTGGAATAATAGGCCTGACTTGCACTGGGTAAGCTTCACTACCATAAAGAAACTACAATCTGCAGCATTTATGTAGAGTGTATGTAGCTGCATGAACAAGAAGATTTCATTGTAGCCTGAACCACGTTATATATGAGCTTTGTCCTTTGAACACAGTATTCTCACACTACAACAGTCAAAACTACAATCTATAAACTTTTATATAAACATCATAAAAGGCAAAAATCAGTCAGTGAAAAACTGCCTTCACAAAGCACAAAATAAAAAGAAGAATTTACAAGAAATTTCACATTTAGAGCAAGACATGGAAGAAACTGGAGAGATTACAAGCCCTATAGTGGAGTCAACTCCAATTGCAACACAATGATAATTGATTAAACAGATCAAAGTGGTTTTCCAAGAGGAATTAAAAACAGCATTAGGAGACCTCAGAAAAGATATCCTAGAAATAGGAAACAGAACAGCAGAAATTGAAGACAAATTAGAGGAAATAGTGGTAGAAATCCCAAATCTGCAACAGGATCTAATTCACCAACAAGATCACATTCTCCAGCTTCAAACACAGTTAGAAGACTTAGAAAATAGGTCAATAAGATCTAATCTCATGGCGCAGAATTTTCCAGATAAATGCACTGATTTAGAGGATACACTTGTAAGACTTTTCAGGCAACTACTTCCTGAGGTAGACCGCTCTCTTTTTATGATGGATAGGGCCCACAGGGCTTTGAATAAACCACCTACACCATCAGCAATATGAGATGTAATAATAAAATTGCATTACTATACCATGAAAAAAGCAATTGCTACAGGCAGCAAGGAAAAATCACCAACTGGAATTTGAAGGAAATAAGATTCAATTTTTTTCTGACCTATCGCCCCTCATTTTGAAGAAGAGAAGAGACATGATAATAACAATAATAACGATATTAATAAAAGCAGACATTAAATATCGTTTGAATTTTCCATTTAGATTGTCCTTCACTTATAATAAAATGTCTTGCTCCTGTGCATCAGTAGAAGAAGGAAGAGGATTGTTACAAAAGCTTACTATACCTATGGAAGAAACAGATGGACCCCTACCACAACGACCACCCAAAAGATAATTTGCTCACTCATGGACACCAGTAAGTAAATCTAAGGGCTTTACCACACCTAAAGCTAACACTAATAATGGAGAAGCACTCCTTCTGCAGAGGGATGAAGAGACTTTGGTGGTAAATATGCAGCACCTACTTTTACTCTATAACTGAGTACTTTGAAAAACTGCACATGTAAATTACATCTGAGATTGTTATTTTATTGCTGTTGTAGACTATTCTCAATCTATTCATTGTATTTGCAATTCAAATTCACGTGTTATTTCATATTGTTCAGGTCTTTAAATACAAGCTGATCCTATCCTTTACTCCACTTTGGAGGGTTTAAAGGGTTAGATATTTAAGTGTTATATATTTTTATGTAACTTTTCCCTTATCTGTTGGAAATAAACAAGTTAAGCCTAAATAATCTATGCATGTTAGTTAATATTATTAATTAATTCTATTGTTGACACATCCCAGTGTGATTCCATAAAGTTTTAAGTTTAACAATGCATTAGACTTGTCTGTGTAATGATTGTATTTCACTTGTTTAGTGAAAATTATGCTTGTTTTTGGTATCCTTTTTTGCTATTTTTCCCCTTTTTCTCGTACTCTTCTTCATATATTTTCATCCTTTGGTCTGTCCATGGAACTATTTCTAGTAAATATTGACACAAGTAGACAGGTGGTACATATATATTCAGCAAGAAGTAAGTCAGAATGCAGGACTCTATGTAACATGTTATATTCTATAGCAAAGATATTTTTTGTAGCCTGTCATGTCAATTAAAATTATTACACATAATGTCAGAGGCCTCTACTCTAATATAAAAAGGAAGAAAGCAATAACAGAATACAAAAAGCGTAATGCACAAATAGTGATCCTCCAAGAAACCCACTTTACTTCCCAACAGACACCTAAATATTGGGATGCCATCTTCTCCTCTCAATATCAAACAGTAGGCAAAAAGAAAAAATGTGGGGTCTCTATCTTTCTACACTCATCCCTAAATTAAAATAAAGAGATAATCAGAGACAAAGAGGGAAGGTTTTTGATTCTCAGAGGGTATATTCAAGAAATGCCAGTCATCATAGTTAATGCGTCTGTGCCTTATGAGCATCAAGAAACGTTCTTTTCTAAGCTAAGTAAGCTATTAATACTATGGACTAGATATCGAATACTTATGGCAGGGGATCTTAATCTTACAATAGATAATAAAATAGACAGATTAGATAGAACAGAGTTGGCTTCAAGACCCCTATCTAAAAACATACTCAAAGATTTTTTACTTGATCACAATTTGGTGGATGGATGGCGCGCATTACATAGAGGGGAAAGGGATTACACTTTTTTCTCTCCAGTCCACCATTTTTATTCGAGGCTAGACTATGCCCTCCTCAGCAGACACTAATTCCACTAACTTTAACAGCAGATATTATACCATGCGCGTGGTCAGATCATTCTATGGTAGAGATTAAATTAAGGGATATTTTTGATCCAGCAAGAACTAGATCCTGGACTTTACAGCCATCCATACTGCGAAATTACATATTTCTTCAAACCTTAAGAGAACATACTAGAATATTTATTTCAGAAAATAGAGACTCAACTTCCAATCCAATATATGTCTGGGGAGCGCTAAAAGCATGCTTACAGGGGGGATGATTATTAGGGAATCAGCTTTAGCAAATAAAAAAGGAAACAACTTATTCATTGTCTTTGCGAAGAAATTCAAATACTACAGACACAACATCATTTAAGTAGACAGAAGAAACTACTAGAATCTTTAGTTACTAAAAAAAAAAGAACTAGATAAACTATTAGATGAAGAAGCGAAAAAATCTCAGAATACTAGATGCTTATTATTACACATATGCGAATCGACTTGATAAATTTCTGGCAAGGAAATGAAAAGATATCAATCGAAAATCCTCTATTCCGCAACTACGTACATCACAGGGTAATATTATTACCAATCCCAAAGATATTGCAAACTCCTTTGCAAATTGTTATCAAAAGTTTTATCAGATACCCATAATTGGTAATAAGGAGCAGAGGTTAGCCAAAATAGTCTTGTTCTTCTCAGAATGTAACTTACCTACAATAGATTCTGAAGCTTTAGATAAATTGAATTCCCCAATGACTGCCACGGAAGTTGACTTAGCAATAAAAAACTTAAAACCCTCTAAAGCCCCTGGACCAGATGGTTTCCTAGGGAGTTCCACCGGATCTTTTGGCAGCTAGGATATCAGTAATCCCTAAACCAGGTAAAGATAGATTAGCATGTGGAAATTCAAGACCTATTTCATTAATCAATCAGGATTTGAAGCTGTTCACAAAGATTCTGGCCACAAGGCTAAGTACAATTATGCCCAAATTAATTGCGAATGATCAGGTGGGATTTATTAATGGTAGAGAGGCTCCTGATAATATACAAAGAGTTTTAGACAATAGAATATACCACCCACAAAAGAATGCCTTCTCTGTTTCTTTCTTTGGATGCAGAGAAGGCATTCGATAGAATAACTTGGGACTATTTATTGTAGGTCCTGCAAGGATTTGGTATTAATGGTGACTTTCTTAAAACAATATCTGCATTATATACAGTACCATCAGCTTTCATGAGAGTAGCGGGATATCAGTCACAGAATATAACAATCCAAAATGGAACAAGACCCCTACTATTTGCACTTAGCATAGAACCATAGGCAGTGCTTATACAAAGGTCCCCAGATATTGCTCGTATTCAGGTAGATCAAACAGAGCACAAATTGGCATTATTCACGGATTATGTGATTTTAATGATTACCAAACTGATGTTGTCTCTTCCCATTGTATATAATCTAATTGATAGATTTGGTGAAATATCCGGATATAAACTAAACAATGATAAATTTGAGGCTATAGAGACTAATCTGCCAGATCATACCAAAAAACTGTTATCAATTAATTTTGACTTCAAATAGGCTGAATATACTATTACATATTTAGGGGTAACTATTCCCAACAAAATAGAACATCTATATAAACATAATTACACTCCCATAATATCCAAGATTAGAAGAGATTTAAGGAAATGGGTATCACACACAATTTCATTATATGGAAAAATTATCACCAGTAAGATAGTTATATTACCTAGGTTACTATATTTGTTTAGGGCCTTACCAATACCATTGAGTAATACATTTTATATGGAATGATAAGAGAGCTAGAATAAATAGAAAGACAATGCTAACTCACAAAATGGGAGGAGGTTTGGAGTTCCAGACATTCGGGCATACTTCTACACAGCAAGATTGGCGCAAACCACATTGTGGCTTAACAATAACGATAGTATAGCTTGGGTTAATTAGAAAGCGAAATGGTTGGTGTGCGTCCAATATATTATTTATTGTGGACAAAGAAAAGCTCTAGACCCCCTATATGGAATACATACAGAATGATTACTTATAATATTACATTATGGGACATGTTACTGAAAAAGCTACCTCTGATAGAAAGAATATCACCAGCAACTCCTTTAGTTGACCTATCACTCGCCATAGATAGAGACATTACTGGCATCTGGGCTAACAAAGAACTATATAGGATTGCTGATGTATTTAGGAATAAGAATCACTTGACTTATGGACAATATTGCAAAATACCACCCTGCTCCACTCATGCCTAGTACCATTATCTAAAACTAGTTTCCTGAACTAGGGATCTTTCAAAAAGAAAACATTTTTAGAATCATTGTGTCTAGCAACTATGAGAATTAAAGGAGCTTTTTCAGGCCTTTATTCTTTATTTAACATAGGACTTTCAGAACAAAAACTTCCATTTATGACTAAATGGGAGACAGACCTTAGTATTATAAATTCCTTAGATCAATGGCACAGAATAATTCAGAAAGGATCCACATTTTCAGTATGTGTCAACCTGAAAGAGAACTACCTCAAAGTTATTTATAGATGGTATCTGTACCCTATAATACTCCATCTAATTGATGGCTGTAAGCCATCCACATGTTTCCGTAATTGCTTAGAAGAAGGTTTGTACCTTCATATGTGGTGGATGTGCCCTTCAATAGTAAGAGTTTGGAAACAAACCAATGAATTATTAAGTAATATTTTTGATAAAACTATAGAATTGTCTCCAGAACATGCATTATTGCACACTTTAATGCCAGACCTTACTAAACCACAAAATAAATTAATCACATTCATATGTACAGTGGTTAAAATGTGTATTGCCAAATTTTGAAATCGGATATACCTAACTATTATATCATACTACATAAGATTAAGAATTATTATCAGATGGCTGAGATATCAGCGAATCTATTAGACAAAAGAAAAGAATTTTTAGATTTATGGGAAACATGGTACATTTGGGAGGATAAGCAATATATAAACGTCTCAACACAATCCACAAATTTTAGCTGACTCTAGGAACCAGGTATGAATTACTAGGAATTAAACTAAACTGAAGAATTAGGGTGATACAACTACGGACAGATCCCTTCCCACCTTCCTTATGATTCCCCCCTTATATTATTTGTTTCTTTTTTCTTTCCTTTATCTTCTATATTTACTTACTTTTTTACTCCTTTTATGTTGCAAAAGGTAACGATTAAGTTAAATATATCAAACGACTACAAATTAACAAGATAACCAGCCATAGATTGTATATCCTGTGTGTTTATTGAACAAAACAATTAACTACAGAAAAAATATGATTAAATAGCATTGCAAGTGTTGTTGGATAAAAAAAAACATAGTTGACATGAAATGGCATGAGGACATTTGTAATTGGTTTGAAACTGGCTCATAAGAAACGTTCTCTACAAATAAAGTTCAGAAGAGGGGTTCAAGATAGATGTTTAGGATAACATTGTATCCCTGGGACGAATTTATTGATTTCTATTAGACATGTGCGATTTGTTTCAGATCGATTTGGAAATTCGGCCAAATTCGTAAAATTCGGGATTCGGATCGATTCGAATTTCCGAATTAAAATAATGCCGAATCTACCAAATAAATCTGAATTAGTTTGGATTTATTCGGATTTATTCGGTAGATTCGGATGGCCATGGATTACACTGGTATTGTACAGTATATTAGGTTATATCACTCTGCTATGGGTTACACCTAATATACAGTACATAATACTAGTCTAATCCCACCTAACACTTACCGAAATTCCGAATTTCCGAATCAAACCGAATCCAGCCAAATTTATTTGAATCCGAATGAATCCGAAACGAATCCGAAACGAATTGATTCAAATTTTTCCGAATTCAAATGGATCCGAACTGAAATTCGAAAAAATCCGAAGCGATCCGAACCGAACCAAATTTTTTTCGCCATGCACATGTCTAATTTCTATATAGATCTATGTGTGTTTATGGCTATACTTATGTACTGAACATTTTTTTTTTCAATAAAAACTTTTTGGTTAAAAAAAAATAATAATAATAATAATTTTGTCCCTTTAACACATACAGTAAAAAGTTTGCATACAGCCGGATGATTTTACTCACTCATGAGTTACTATGGCTTTTAAACTACACCTAGACAACTACCTGGTCCCATTGTGGATGAATATACTGTAAGAATGAGAATATTTAAAGGAACAGTCAACACTAGAATTTTTGTTGTTTAAAAAGATAGATAATCCCTTTATTACCCATTCCCCAGTTTTGCATAACCAACACAGTTATAATAATATACTTTTTACCTCTGTAATTACCTTGTATCTAAGCCTATGCAAACTGCCCCCTTATTTCAGTTCTTTGACTGACTTGCATTTTAGTCAATCAGTGTTGACTCCTAGGTAACTTCATGTGCATGAGCTCAATGTTATCTAACGCCCTCTAGTGGTGAAAAACTGTCAAAATGCATTCAGATTAGAGACGGCCTTCAAGATCTAAGAAATTAGCATATGAGCCTACCTAGGTTTAGCTTTCAACTAAGAATACCAAGAGAACAAAGCAAAATTTGTGATTAAAGTAAATTGGAAAGTTGTTTAAAATTGCATGCCCTATCTGAATCATGAAAGTTTATTTTGGACTTGACTGTCGCTTTAAAATTACTATTTATTATAAAATACAATAAAATACATTAGAAAGTGGCTTGAAACAAGCTTGTGTGTTGTCACTTTTTTAACATTTGTAGCAAATGAAAAAGTTTCTAAGCAGTTTCTTAAACATAAACAATAGCTTCGCTATTCAGCTATTTTCTGGCAATAAATTAAAAAGAAAGAAACTTCAAAATTAAAAGTGCATGATTCAGATAGAGCAAATCATTTTAAGATACTTATAAATTCACTTCTATTTTCAAATGTACTTTGTTCTCTTGGTATCTGTTGTTGAAAAAGAATATATACATATCCTACACTACTGGGGGGCATCTGCTGATTGGAGACTGCACACATTTTTCTCTTTGATTGGTTCACTAGATATGCTCAACTAGCTCAGAGTAGTGGATTGCTGCTCTTTCAGCAAAGGATAACAAGAGAATGCAGCTAATTTGATAACAGAAGTTAATTGGAAAGTTGTTTAAAATTGTATGTCTTATCTGAATCATGAAAGAAAAAAATAGGGTTTAATGTTTCTTTAACCCCTTAAGGACAAGGCCATTTTTCAATTTCTCACCCTTTAGGACCAGGGCTATTTTTACATTTCTGCTGTGTTTGTGTTTAGCTGTAATTTTCATCTTACTCATTTACTGTACCCACACTTATTATATACCGTTTTTCTTGCCATTAAATGGACTTTTTAAAGATACCATTATTTTCATCATATCTTATAATTAACTATGAAAAAAAAAATATGAGGAAAAAATGGAAAAAAACTCACTTTTTCTAACTTTGACCCCCAAAATTTGTTACACATCTACAACCACCAAAAAAAAAACAATGCTAAATAGTTTCTAAATTTTGTCCTGAGTTTAGAAATACCCAATGTTTACATGTTCTTTGCTTTTTTTGCAAGTTATAGGGCAATAAATACAAGTAGCACTTTGCAATTTCCAAACCAATTTATTTTCCAAAATTAGCAATAGTTATGTTGTAACAGTGATATCTGTCAGGAATCCCTAAATATCCCTTTACATGTATACATATTTTTTTAGTAGACAACCCAAAGTATTGATCTAGGCCCATTTTGGTATATTTCATGGCACCATTTCACCGCCAAATGCGATCAAATAAAAAAAATCACTAACTTTTTCACTAACTTTAGGTTTCTCACTGAAATCATATACAAACAGCTTGTTCAATTATGGCACAAATGGTTGTAAATGCTTCTCTGGGATCCCCTTTCTTCAGAAATATATGGCTTTGGCATTGCTTTTTGGTAATTAGCAGGCCACTAAATGCCGCTGCGCACCACACTTGTATTATGCCCAGCAGTGAAGAGGTTAATTAGGCCAGGGGCAAAACTACAGGGAGTGCAGAGGACGCAATTGCGACTGGGCCCCCAAAGGTGGGGGCCCAGCTTAAAAAAAATAATAAAAAAATAATGAAAAACATTGACCTGCCACTGCCTGCACTGATATCATGTGTGAGTGTGACATGATGCTTCACTAGTGTCTCTGGCTACAGGGGTTAGTCTTTCTGTTTTACCCATTGGTGTTTATGTGTGTGTGTATGTATGTGACTGTGTGTGTATTTATGCATGTATGTGTGTGTGTATGTATATGACTGTGTGTGTATTTATGCATGTATGTGTGTGTGTGTGTGTGTGTGTGTATGTATGTATGTGACTGTGTGTGTATTTATGCATGTATGTGTGTGTGTGTGTATGTTTGTGGAACCAGCAAATTACAGACCTTGTTACTACAGCATGGGGGGGCGGCTGGGGGTAAACAGTGTCAGTCTATACAGTACCACTATATACAGTATGGGGGGCTGGACCATGTCACAGACTACTGTGGTCACTTTATAAAGTACTGGGCGGGTAGGGTAAGGCCAGCCATCTCACCGGCAGATTACAGACTGTGTCACTGACTCACTATATACAGTACTGGTGGGTTAAACAGTGTCACTATATACAGTAAAAGGGGGTCAGACTATCTCACAGACTGTGGGCACAGGGTACCTCGTTTTGCAAACATGTAATCTGATTCACATTTTTTGTCTGTGTTAAATGTTAAAAAAAAAAAAGATATTTATCAAATTCACTTTTTTTGGGGTGGGGGGCCCATCTTAGATTTTTGCACCTGGGCCCTGTGTTTTCTAGTTACGCCTCTGAATTAGGTAGCTTGTAGGAAGCTTGTAGGGGTAATTTTAACTTTAGTGTAGTGTAGTAGACAACCCAAAGTATTGATCTAGGCCCATTTTGGTATATTTCATGCCACCATTTCACCGCCAAATGCGATCAAATAAAAAAATTATTCACTTTTTCACTAACTTTAGGTTTTTCACTGAAATTATTTACAAACAGCTTGTGCAATTATGTCACAAATGGTTGTAAATGCATCTCTGGGATCCCCTTTGTTCAGAAATAGCAGACATATATGGCTTTGGCATTGCTTTTTGGTAATTAGAAGGCTGCTAAATGCAGCTGCGCACCACATTTGTATTATGCCCAGCAGTGACTGGGTTAATTAGGTAGCTTGTAGGGAACTT
Organism: Bombina bombina; assembly: GCF_027579735.1. Classification (NCBI taxonomy): domain Eukaryota; kingdom Metazoa; phylum Chordata; class Amphibia; order Anura; family Bombinatoridae; genus Bombina; species Bombina bombina. The sequence continues at coordinate 383,186,008 of NC_069503.1, forward strand.
GAAAGGTTAATTTTAGCTTTAGTGTAGAGATCTCTCTCCCACCTGACACATCCCACCCCTTGATCCCTCCCTGACCACTCTTAAACAGCTCTCTTCCCTCCCCCACATCACTATTGTTACCGCCATCTTTAGTACTGACAGAAAGTCTGCCAGTATAAAAAAATATATATATTTTTTTTTACTTGAGGGTAATAGAGTTACAAGACATACAGCTTTCTCAATAAACAGAGAAATACATATGGTCAGAAAACTAGAAAAAAGAAAACATGCACATCCTCTTACACCTGACTACTGCTGCAAATATACACATCTCCTGGATCAGCGAACAGATAGAGATATTTAGAGAGCAAACCTATAAGCTACCCTCTGATTTTATCCTTCATAAGTGATAAAGGCCACTTTTGGACCTCAAATAACACAACACACTGAACTGAGGGTTTTTAGGAAAGATAGACCACTTTTGGGTCTATAATGCTCAGTCCACCTTCTATACCTGCCAGGGCCTTGGGTGTGCCCAGAAATCTACCATACCATACCATAGCATATAAGCACGTAAATAGCTGTCTGTAAAATTGTTCCCTTTTGTACAAATACCTTATAATATACAAACAGTACTTCTTACCTAGTTTCCAGGATATAAACATACGGGATATAATACATTCCCCTTTGATATGAAGATTTTAAACCAATTGTGTGCCGCAACCTAATGACTATTTGCAGGGTGAGGGTATTGGCACACCTCAAGGCACATAGTCTATACACAGCCAGGGAGCAAATATCTTTTGTAATGCAAATAGCTGGGAATAGGCTCTTGGACGGAGTGAAGGATAAAATGAACATTAATCAGGAAATGGCAAACACTCATTTAATAAATGAACAAAAAAAAAAACTATAATCTAACATGACCATCTAACCTGAACAAATCTATCGTAAACTCTGGGGCCTATTTATCAAAGTGTCAAATATGTCAAATATGTTGCATTCGCGGGCGTCAATATGCTCGCCAAACTTGGGCAAACATTGCGGCCGCAAATCTCAATACACTCTCCAAATTTATCAAGAAAGTCTTCATAAACATGCGCGTCAAGTACAGCGCGATGAGCATCGGATTGAGCAGCGTACTTTTGATAACTTAGAGTATTCAACGTTGCGCATTTCCCTGCTTGTCTAAATTTTAAACATGTATATTCTAGATTAATTTATTAAAGGGACATAATACTCATATGCTAAATCACTTGAAACTGATGCAGTATAACTGTAAAAAGCTGACAGGAAAATATCACCTGAGCATCTCTATGTAAAAAAGGCAGATATTTTACCTCACAATCTCCTCAGCTTAGCAGAGTAGGTCCTGTGTAAAACGTTCTACTCAGCTGCTCCCAGCTGCAGGTAAACAAATTTAAAAAAATGAAGAAATGAACAGCAGCCAATCAGCATCAGCAGTGCTGAGGTCATGAACTCTTACTGTGATCTCATGAGATTTGACTTAACTCTCATGAGATTTCATAGTAAGCTTCCTTTACCTGATTGGTGAAATAATATGAGAGTGCACGATGCTAGTCCCTTCAGATGTCCCAGGACAAACACACTAAAATGCTGCTTAGAAATCCTTTACAATGGGAGGTGGCTACTGAGGAACTTATGAGGTAAAATATCTTTTTTTTTTACATAGAGATGTTCAGGTGATATTTTCTAATCAGCTTTTTACAGCTATGCTGCATCACTTTCAAGTGTTTAAACATTTGGGTATTATGGCCCTTTAATGATCTTATTTGAAATCTCTTCATGCCATTTGTACATCTCTTTGTTAATATATATATATATATATATATATATATATATATCTATATATATATATATATATATATATATATATATATATATATATACAGTATATGCTGTATATATCTTGATATTAATATTGATACTTTTTATATCTATTTATTTTCTAATGATATATTCTTTATCCATATATTTTATCTAGATAAATTTAGCTAGACAGATAGATATTTATAGATATATAACTTATTTTGATATTTATATATATCGAGAGAGAGAGAGAGGGGGGGGGGTATTAATATATAATTATGTATATCTATCTATTTATCTATGTATGTACGCTTGTATATATATAAATATATATCTGTTATGTATATTTCTAATTTTTTAACATGTTCCTCAACATTGTAATCTTTTAATTATATCAATCTTGACCTTCATATCTCATTATTTATTCATATTACTAATTATAGAATTAGAAAATATATTATTAATTGGATCTATACTATAGTTAAAAACAACATGTAATGTGAATTATTATTCAATTAATTATTCTATTACAAAAATAGACATTTAATATCTTAAAGGGACACTTATATATGTTATTTAATTATGCAGATAGACAATGCCAATCACATGAGTCATCCATATGTAGACATATTTCTGCAGCTATATAGTTTATATAGATATGCTCCCCATCAAAGGATATATCCATAAACGGTTTTCAAATTTCATATATCTACCAAAATAATAATAAACAACATTTCATGCTACCTATAGATGATTAAACATATATTTCATTTTCATGTCCCTTTAAGATAATATTTAAAAAAATGTAACGACAACAAACTTTTTATTATTGATAAAACTTTTTTTTTTAAATTTAAAAAAATAAAATATAAATATATAATAACAAAATTAAAATTCGCAAAGCTTTTGTTGTATTTGGCGCACAGCCTCCACCACATTTTCCAGCGCCTGCCTTAAGTTGCCCATAAGAATGAGAATAAAGGGCTCAGTTTGTGTGCCCTGTTCAATGGCTGGAATAAAAACAAAACATGAAATATGTTACAACAATTCACTTTCAAGATATAAGTTCGAAAACATCATATGAAAGATTCCTACTTTCTGTTGCTGCCACCTCCTCTTCTGCTGTGGCCGCATATTCTGTATCCTCATCTGTTTCATCTGTCCGAGAAGAAGCACAAAACCAAACCATTGTTATGGGTTTATAATATGTGTCATGGCTTATATTATACTCCAATTAGAAAGAAAGTTCCCCAGCTTGTGATTAACAGTGACAACCTTTATTGTGCATACAGGGTCCAAATCAGCAACGTTTCGGGCAACAGCTTAGCTTGAAAAAGGCCTAAGTTATCGTTATTTTAGTTTGTTAATTTAGTCCTACATCTGTTGTACTGTTATCCAATGTGTTATTTCTAATGTTCATTTAACTGGCATGTGATGTTCAATCCTTATCAATACTTGCTATTATTCTAAAATGTATAGCTGTCTTATTCCATAGTTTTAACCTCCCCCAATTTTTATTGTCTGTTTACTTAACATCTCACCCTGACCAGACCACAATCTAACTTTCCAATTGGCCTTTCCAATTGTCTTTGATTAGCAATCAACTAAATTTAGTGGACTCAGCTGACTGCCCTCCCTGCATATATTTCACACCAGTCTGAGATGTGCATTGCACAGTGATGTGCATTGCTATAACAACATATGTTCACATTTTCAAAGTGAACATTTTATAAGTGATTCACTAGCAATATAGCAATAGAATTATACAAGAATTGGACAAGGGGCAAGACACAAGGCAAGTACTTTTGTAATATTATGTTTGATATACCTTATTGTTTTCAAATGCGATTGCTACTGTAATACTGTGTCTTATCTGTTTAACTGGTTCCCTCTTTTATAAAAATGCCTAATATCTTCTTATTCCTTTTTGCTGCCTTTTGTCTCTATAACAAACTACATTATTCAATTACTCCTTCTCCCTCTCCACCTGCACTGTTTATTAGCCCATCCCTCTTAAACTCACATTACTTTGTACTCATGAACTTTACCTATTCCTAAACACTCTCTCTCCCCCCTGCACCTCAAAAGCAGTCTCACTACTGCAAATCTGTATCTCATCTTATGTCGCTCTCCCTCTTGCTTCTACTAACTGCTGGCGACATCTCCCCTAATCCTGGTCCCCAACAACTGCCTAGCCATGCACATCCATGTGTACCATCCCACAGACTCAAAAAACTAAACTCTGACAACCTTACTCACATTCCTCTTGCATCAAAAGCCACTTCCCCTTTCACTTGTGCACTTTGGAACTCTCGCTCTGTTTGCAACAAACTCACTTCTATACATGACCTCTTTATCTCCCACTCCCTCAACCTTCTGGCCCTAACAGAAACCTGTCTCTCTCCCCTAGACACAGCATCCACTGCTGCTCTGTCACATGGGGGTCTCCACTTCAGCCACACTCCTAGGTCTGTTAATAGACAAGGAGGTGGTGTAGGTATTTTACTTTCCTCTCATTGCACCTTTCAACAAATACATCCCATCTCTTCCCTCACATTTTCTTCATTTGAAACCCACATGATTCGCTTATTCTCTCCTCTTTCTATACGTGTTGCAGTCATATACCGTCCTCCTGGCTCCTCAACTCAATTTCTAGATCACTTGGCTGCATGGCTACCTTATTTCCTTTCCTCAGTCACCCCTTCCCTCATTCTTGGTGACTTCAACATCCCTCTTGACAATCCCACTGCCTCCACTGCAAAACAACTTCTGAAACTCACTTCCTTTTTTGGTTTGTCACAATGGACTGATTCTCCCACTCACAAAGATGGTCACTCCCTTGACCTGATCTTTAGCTATCGATGCACCCTCTCAAACTTCACAAACTCCCCCTTTCCTCTTTCTGACCACCATCTCCTTGCTTGCAACATATCATCCCTCCCTACAACTCTCCCTCCTTCTGCTCCTCACACCAAACTTCACAGAAGCATTACGTCATTAGATCAACAACAGCTTTCTAATTCCATCAAACCTCTCCTCTCATCCTTCTCCTCCTTTTCATGCCCTGACCAATCTATCTGCCACTATAATTCCACCCTTACATCCGTCCTTGACAATCTCGCCCCTCTTACCATAGCTCGGAAATAAAACACTCATCCTCAGCCCTGGCATACTCCTCTGACACGATACCTACGCAGATGTTCCCGTACTGCTGAGCGGCACTGGAGAGAATCTAGGAGTTCAGCTGATTTTCAACACTACAAATTTATCTTGAACTCCTACTACTCTGCCCTTATTTTCCATAAGCAACACTACTTCTCTACTCTTATCTCTAATCTTTCATCAAACCCAAAACGTTTGTTCTCCACTTTCAATACTCTTCTCCGCTCTCCCCCACCTCCTAATACAACTTCTCTGTCAGCTCAAGACTTTGCCAACCACTTCAATAACAAAATCAACTCCACCAGAAATGAAATTAGCTCTCAACATAATTCCACTCTCTCACCCCCTCAAATGCTCTCAATCAACCACAACCCACATAACCTTAAACTTAGCTCATTCTCCCCTGTTACTGAGGAAGAAGTTTAGGCACTTTTACTGCGCTCTCACATCACTACCTGTCCCCTTGACCCTATCCGCTCACAGCTAATCCCCTCCCTCTCTGCCACCCTTACCCCTATACTCACACACACTTTCAACCTCTCCTTCAGCACTGGTATATTTCCCTCATCGCTGAAACATGCACTGGTCACACCTATCCTCAAAAAACCTTCCCTTGATCCTACCTCCCCATCCAACTACCGCCCTATTTCCCTCCTCCCTATTGCATCAAAGCTTCTCGAAAAACTAGCTTATGCACGCCTTTCCCATTTCCTTACAATAAACTCCCTCCTTGACCCATTGCAATCTGGATTTCGTCCCCATCACTCCACAGAAACAGCAATTGTTAAGGTTACCAACGACCTACTTGCAGCAAAATCAAAAGGCCACTTTTCTCTGCTTATTCTCCTTGATCTGTCCGCAACCTTTGACACTGTTGACCACCCTCTCTTGCTCCAAACCCTCCAATCCTTCGGCATATGTGACACAGCCCTCTCGTGGCTCTCTTCCTACCTGTCAAACCGTACCTTTAGTGTAGCCTTCTCTGGGGCCTCCTCTGCCCCGTCACCACTTTCTGTCGGAGTACCGCAAGGCTCTGTCCTCGGTCCCCTTCTCTTCTCAATCTACACGTCATCACTAGGTTCCCTAATAAAGTCCCATGGTTTACAATATCATTTGTATGCCGACGACACCCAAATCTACTTCTCTGCACCAGACCTTTCTCCTTCCTTGCTAACTCGTGTCACTAACTGTCTTTCTCACATCTCCAACTGGATGCCCTCTCACTACCTCAAGCTAAATCTCTCCAAAACTGAGCTCCTTATTTTCCCCCTTCTTCAAAACTGTCCAACCCCAATCTCTCTATAACTGTTGACAACTCCATCATTACCCCTACCCCGCATGCCCGATGTCTCGGGGTCACATTTGACTCAGATCTTTCTTTCACTCCTCACATTCAGTCCTTGGCTAAAGCCTGCCGCTTCCACCTTAAAAACATCTCTAAAATTAGACACTTCCTTACACAAGACACAACTAAGATTTTAATTTACTCTCTCATCCTCTCCCGCCTCGATTACTGCAACTCTGTCGTCTCTGGTCTCCCCACCTACCGCCTAGCTCCTTTACAATCCTTAATGAATGCCTCTGCCAGACTCATCTTCCTTACAAGTCGCTCTTCATCTGCTGCACCTCTCTGCCAATCTCTTCACTGGCTTCCTCTTGCCTCTAGGATCAAACACAAAATTCTCACTCTGACATACAAAGCCCTTAACTGCACTGCTCCCCCCTATATCTCAGATCTTGTCTGCAGATACTCTCCTTCCCGTCCCCTTCGCTCTGCTCAAGACCTCCTACTCTCCTCCTCTCTTGTCACCTCATCACACTCCCGTTTACAGGACTTCTCCAGACTGGCTCCCATCTTGTGGAACTCTCTGCCTCGCTCCACAAGACTCTCTTCTAGTTTTAAAAGCTTCAAGTGCTCCCTAAAGACTCTACTGTTCAGGGATGCATACAACCTATGCTAACCTTACTTTATACCAGTTCCTTGCTATCCCCTGAACCCCCCTAGCATGTAAGCTTAAGAGTCCAGCTGTTTGTTGATCACCTTCTCAAGAGCTGACTACAACAGTGCAACTCTTGGCAGGGCCCTCTACCTATTTGATCCCTATAACTGTTTTTTTTTTTACTCCGCCTTTGTTAATAGCGCTGCGGAATCTGTTGGCGCTCTACAAATAACCGATAATAATAATAATAATAATAATAATAAAGTTGTTGCACAAACATTGCTGATTTGGACCCTGTATGTACAATAAAGGTTGTCACTGTTAATCACAAGCTGAAGAACTTTCTTTCTTATTGATGTGCTGGGCTTGGTAAGCCCTCTCTGTGTCTCGTGAGTAGTAGGTGCTGTACTCCATTGTTGTTATAGATTATACTCCACATAGTTTGACATAAAAAAAAATTGGCGTGTCTACAAATTCAATATCAACATATCAGTGAAAAAAAAAAAGATAGGATAAATGTTTACATTCAGTATCAGCCACCTCCTCCAGACTCCCCTCAGGACTCCTGGCTGCTGTGGCATATTCATCACCTTCAGCTGTCCGAGAAGAAGCACAAAACACAAAAACCTTGTTAGTGATGTGGAATATGTGTCAAGGCCTAGGTTACACCCCACATTGTCCTCCCAAACAAAATAAATGAAGCTCTCATAATTCACAATCAATATAGCAGTGACAAAACAGGATATGACAGTCAAAAAATAGTAACCCAATACAGCACTATTCATGTCCCTCTATACACACCCTGCTCCGTGTTGAACTTATAAGTGCCTATGAAAACATGTTTGAGGTGGAAACCAGAGTTGAATTGCATGCATCTCATACCATTTTATGTATGAGAGAAGTGATAGAAAGGAAGTGCAGTTTAAATCACTTTTGAAGCATATTGTCAGGAACCAAGCCTCCAGATTAAAAAGAAAAAGAAAAGGTCTGGGAGGCATTCTGCTAAGAAGGGCTGTGTGGGGATTTGAACCTGTGGCTCTGTGGTTACTATTCCTGTGTGCTTGTAAGTCGGTTTGCTTGTGTGTTGAGCCACAGCCAGTTCTAGGAATAGCAAGGAACTTAAAAGATCTGATAAATAACTATTTGCCTTACTTGTTATTACACCTTTGCAACACACAGGTGTTCTCAATTCTGGAATTAATCAGAACCAACCCTGTGCAAAACCTCCCTATTTAAGGATGGCTTTTAGTCTGCATTGGTGTCTTCACATTGGACCTGTTTTGTCAAGTCAGAACCTGTTTCCTGTATTTCTTTGGAGAAAGATTTCCTTTGCACCTGTTTACAAGGTATTACCAGGAGAAAGCCTTTACCTTTAAACCTGTTACCAATCTACAAGTTTGTTTCCTGCTTTATGCAATTCCTGCACTTGGCCATTGCCAGGAGAAAGATTTCCTTTGCACCTGTTTACAAGGTATTACCAGGAGAAAGCCTTTACCTTTAAACCTGTTACCAATCTTCAAGTTTGTTTCCTGCCTTGTGCATTTCCTGCACTCAGCAATTACAAGGAGAGAGACTTTACCTTTAAACCTGTTACCAGTTTGCAAGTTGTTTCCTGCATTGTGCAATTCCTGCACTCAGCAATTACAAGGAGAGAGACTTTACCTTTAAACCTGTTACCAGTTTGCAAGTTGTTTCCTGCATTGTGCAATTCCTGCACTCAGCAATTACAAGGAGAGAGACTTTACCTTTAAACCTGTTACCAGTTTGCATGTTGTTTCCTGCCTTGTGCAATTCCTGGACTCAGCAATTACAAGGAGAAAGACTTTACCTTTAAACCTGCTACCTGTTTACAAGTTGTTTTCTGCCTTGTGCAAATCTTACATTTCAGTTATTACCAAGAGAAAGACTTACCTTTTTGAATCTGCATCTCTGCTTACTAGTTTTCTTTATTTTCACTCCTGCTGTATGTGGTCTTAACATACCTGAGTAGCATATTTAAATATTCTGCAAGTATTTGCTTAAACAAAGTATTTTGTTGTTTAAATAAATTTGTTTTCATTTTCAATCAGTATGGCTTCTACTAATCTTCCTTTAAAGCAACTGTTCCAGACAATGAGGCTCTCACATGATATCCTGAGACAGAACATGACACATATCTCTGGACAATTTTCTAATTTTTAACGCTTCAACAGCAACAATGGTGCCTGCTCTAAAGTAATATTTTTTTAAAGTTTCACTGCCTGTGAGCTTTAATCAATGTGTGTGCCTTCTTTCTCTTGAAATGCCTACACATTATTACTTACTGTACAGTAGTAATGTTTTTTGATATTGGATAGGACAGGTGTGCTGCCTATATTTAATTGGATGCCCTGGGCAACGAACTTGTGTTCATAGGCAATAATTAATACAGGGTGAAACTGCATTATTAAACAATATAATTTTGTTTATCAGTCTTTTACAGTTAAATAATAAGAACATGTTGATATGTTAAATTACCTTATGTATCTGACATATCCGAAGAAGATGTGCCCGACTCCCTCATAGGTTGTAGGAGGCTTAAAGGTAGTGGTAGGGATGCCCTGTTGCTCCTTGGGCTCTCCATGGAGAATGGCAACAAATATCTGGGTCTCCTGTGTCGTGGTCTTGTTATATCTGCAATGATACAATGATGAATGTCAACATTAGAATCAGTTTTATTTTAATATGACGTTTAATGTCAATGTTTTTTAAAAGTATGGATATTATATATTCCATAGTAAACCAAAATTATTTATTAAAATATTACAATATATCTATTTAAATATATAGTTTGTAGGTGTATGCACGCTCACATCTGTCATCAACTGCCAGGGTGCTATATGGATATGTCAATAGCTTCAAAATTAGAATAAGCATTCACTGGACTTTTATTACAACATGGCCACCAGCAATGTGAAATTCAAAATGACCGTCAATAAGCAGACTATTAATTTCCTTGATTTGACTGTCTTTAAGAATGTACAGAAACTGGGTACCACTTTATATCACAAACAAACTGACCGAAATTCTATATTAAGAGCAGACAGTTGCCACCCTCCAGCCTTATTAAAGGGGATAGTAAAATCTCAGTTCATCAGAAATATGAGAAATAATTCCGATGCTACCACAGGGCTCTCCCAATTGGCAGGAGTGGGTGAGAGATTCCGTGACAGGGGGTATAACACATCAGTTATTCAACACACCATGACTACAGTGTCCACACTTACCCAAAATGAACTGATCAAGCCTACACCAAAAAGAATTAATTATGACCACTACGTTCACTTCAGCTACTAAAAACACAGGACGTATTTTACATCATCATTGGCCCATTATGTCCTCCGATCCTCCGATCCAAAATTACCATTTACTCGACAGTTGCAACCTATGGTAGGTTTCAGGAGGGGCACCAATCTTAAGGACCTTTTAATGAAAACGGACCCGAAATCAAGTTATATAACGGGGACCACAAGAAATATTAAAGGCTCCTATCGGTGCTTGGGCTGCACAATGTGCAATGGTCTAGTCAGTACTAGAACTTTTCATCACCCTCATACAAACAGGAGATATGTGATCAAACACTCCATTATGTGCACCACTACACACGTAGTGTACCTATTTTTTTGTCCATGCTCGTGCTTCTATGTGGGTAAAACCACAGGCACGTAACGTGAACGCATGGCAAATAACCGGCATGCAATAAGAACTGCATTGAAACAAGGAGACTCTGAACAACCGGTGGCACGCCACTGTGCCAATCAAGGCCATGCGGTTTCCTCCATACGCTATATTCTCATCGACCACATACTCCCATTGGACCGAGGAGGGGATCGAAATAAAACACTACTTAAACGTGAAGCCCAGTGGATTTTCAAACTTGGAACTATACATCCAGGGGGATTAAATACCACACCTGATTTCAAGAATCTTGCATGATCCTACAGGGTAGTGCCACCTACTTGGGGTACAACCTAGGGGCATTGTGGCTATGTGTAGTTCCTAGCCCCCTTTCTCTTGCGAGTGAGGGAGGCTCGTTACTTACGACACAACTGAGTGGGAGTGATTGCTCCTACCTCTGTTTGTGGAAGCCTGGCCCCAGAGGCATAGTTACTCATTTTTGCACTATATACCCTAGGTGGGGACATCATTGATACACTCCTAAATCGAAGGGGTTAATTAGATGGAAAGCCTTGAGGCACTCCATGGCTTAGATAGCCTGATTATATTCGGGCACTCACAAGCTGGTCCAATTTATCTGTGGTTTTTATACTAGTAGATAATGAAGAGTTTTTACTAGATGTATACCATAATTATCTTTACTATATGTATATTACCATGATTTTTACTACATGTATATCATGGCATCTTTACTATAAGTATATTTAGGTATCTTTCCAGATTTGGGTACTATGGACATCCTATTAATTGTTAGAAGTTACTACGTATATCCCTCTATATATGTTTGATAAACCTGATCAGTCTGCGCCCTTGAGGTCTGACAGTCTTTCACTGAGAGACTGGGTTGATACATGTGAAAATATATTGTTTATAACCCTTCCCAACAGGGCTATTTAAATATATGTGGAGCCAAATAAATGGCTGATGCATTTCCACATATGCACTCACCACTCCCGTGGTTGATGAAGATTCCAACCTTGCTCCCTCCTGTTTTGAATACATTTCCCACTAATATACCCCATGGGAATACATATCAGAACCCTATTAGAATCAGATATTGTATGTATACAGCCAGGTCATATATTTACCATAATATATGCAGTCATTTATCATAACTAAAGTAGACAAAGTCCAGCAACAATTCCCACTTTTACTGTTTATGTTTATTTTAAATTTATGTTCTCCATTGTTTATTTTAAGTTAATATGTACATGTATTTGTCTGCACTATGGTTTTGCACATATGAGATTAAGAGGTATTGTCTCATATTTTCACATACCAGGTTTATGTTGTATTGTTTCAATAGTTTAATTTGCCTAAACACGACTCACAGTGGTTTCTTGTAACCATGACTACAGTCACCATGGCAAGCTATATACACATTTGCACACGATCGCCAGTATGCTATACAACTACGGCGATCTGAATACTTATACATGACACTTAGTTCTATTTGACTCACTATTTACATGTATTTATATGTGACACTAATTTTGCTGAAGAAGCATTGGTATAATTTGAAGGTTGTTTAACAATGCAGCCGCTAACCGGAAGTGAGACAACACAACTTCCGGTAGATGTTAGCACTGTGGAACACACAGTGCGTTCCACGCTCGTGATTTGGCACACTTTTGGAGAAGCACTAGGTTTGTGTGTGGTATTTTGGCACTATAAAAGGTTTGAATTATGTTTGTGTATTTATGCTGATGAAGGGGTTGTGAACCCCGAAAACGTTCCAATAAAATTGTTTGTGAAAGTCCTGCGAGTGCATTTACATTATTCCATATATATATATATATATATATATATATATATATATATATATATATATATATATATATATATATATATATATACAGGGAGTGCAGAATTATTAGGCAAGTTGTATTTTTGAGGATTAATTTTATTATTGAACAACAACCATGTTCTCAATGAACCCAAAAAACTCATTAATATCAAAGCTGAATATTTTTGGAAGTAGTTTTTAGTTTGTTTTTAGTTTTAGCTATTTTAGGGGGATATCTGTGTGTGCAGGTTACTATTACTGTGCATAATTATTAGGCAACTTAACAAAAAACAAATATATACCCATTTCAATTATTTATTTTTACCAGTGAAACCAATATAACATCTCAACATTCACAAATATACATTTCTGACATTCAAAAACAAAACAAAAACAAATCAGTGACCAATATAGCCACCTTTCTTTGCAAGGACACTCAAAAGCCTGCCATCCATGGATTCTGTAAGTGTTTTGATCTGTTCACCATCAACATTGCGTGCAGCAGCAACCACAGCCTCCCAGACACTGTTCAGAGAGGTGTACTGTTTTCCCTCCTTGTAAATCTCACATTTGATGATGGACCACATGTTCTCAATGGGGTTCAGATCAGGTGAACAAGGAGGCCATGTCATTAGATTTTCTTCTTTTATACCCTTTCTTGCCAGCCACGCTGTGGAGTACTTGGACGCGTGTGATGGAGCATTGTCCTGCATGAAAATAATGTTTTTCTTGAAGGATGCAGACTTCTTCCTGTACTACTGCTTGAAGAAGGTGTCTTCCAGAAACTGGCAGTAGGACTGGGAGTTGAGCTTGACTCCATCCTCAACCCGAAAAGGCCCCACAAGCTCATCTTTGATGATACCAGCCCAAACCAGTACTCCACCTCCACCTTGCTGGCGTCTGAGTCGGACTGGAGCTCTCTGCCCTTTACCAATCCAGCCACGGGCCCATCCATCTGGCCCATCAAGACTCACTCTCATTTCATCAGTCCATAAAACCTTAGAAAAATCAGTCTTGAGATATTTCTTGGCCCAGTCTTGACGTTTCAGCTTGTGTGTCTTGTTCAGTGGTGGTCGTCTTTCAGCCTTTCTTACCTTGGCCATGTCTCTGAGTATTGCACACCTTGTGCTTTTGGGCACTCCAGTGATGTTGCAGCTCTGAAATATGGCCAAACTGGTGGCAAGTGGCATCTTGGCAGCTGCACGCTTGACTTTTCTCAGTTCATGGGCAGTTTTTTTGCGCCTTGGTTTTTCCACACGCTTCTTGCGACCCTGTTGACTATTTTGAATGAAACACTTGATTGTTCGATGATCACGCTTCAGAAGCTTTGCAATTTTAAGAGTGCTGCATCCCTCTGCAAGATATCTCACTATTTTTGACTTTTCTGAGCCTGTCAAGTCCTTCTTTTGACCCATTTTGCCAAAAGAAAGGAAGTTGCCTAATAATTATGCACACCTGATATAGGGTGTTGATGTCATTAGACCACACCCCTTTTCATTACAGAGATGCACATCACCTAATATGCTTAATTGGTAGTAGGCTTTCGAGCCTATACAGCTTGGAGTAAGACAACATGCATAAAGAGGATGATGTGGTCAAAATACTCATTTGCCTAATAATTCTGCACTCCCTGTATATATATATATATATATATATATATATATTAGGGCTGTCAAAAATAATCGTCACACCGATGCATCACGATGCAGCAGTGAACGATTCTGCATCGATGCAGTGAAGGCTCTTAATCGATTCCGGGTCAGTGACGTCATGGGCAGGGGATTCGGTATGTGAGGAAATGAGTCTTGTACTGTCAGTTTCCTGTTTTCCTCATTGCTCCGTTTTTAAACTTCACTGTTGTTATGGAGCCACAATATAAGCCTTTCCAAGCCGCCTCCTCCCCTGTATGTCAGTTCGTTTATTTTTTTTATTGCAAGTACTGGGAGTTTGGTTTGCCCTCCCTTCACTGACTGCTGCTTTATTTAATACTATTGGTATTGGTAGTACTAGCAGTCAGTGCCTATCACTGTTCTACGTAGTGCAATATCGTGCTCGTCAGAGAGAGACTCTCGGTAGCCAGTGTCACAGGAATTCATATAATCCCTCTGAATTAGCTGCTGATAACGTAGAACAGTGATAGGCACTGACTGCTAGTACTACCAATACCAATAGTATTAAATAAAGCAGCAGTCAGTGAAGGGAGGGCAAACCAAACTCCCAGTACTTGCAATAAAAAAAATAAACGAACTGACAGGTGACATAGAACAGGCAACTCCCAGATAGGCACCATTAACCCCATACATGCCAGGCGAGTCTGACAGGGAACTCCTGTGATTCAGGACTTCCTGTGCACACTGCGCAGATATCTGACCCAGAGAGCATTACCAATAGACCTCCTCTCACATGTTCCGGTCAGGAATTTTTATGACACCTATCCTAAAGAGCCGACAGCAGCCTCATGTAAACAGTGAATCTTTTCTTGTATTATAGATTCACTGTTTACTGTTGCGGTCTCTGCTGCATGTTTCCTCTCTGTCAGATCCCTAGCCCAAACGAGCATTTGAGGGTTGCTGTAAAACTTTTGACTTACTGTATCTAATAGAAACCCTCAAATGCTCGTTTGGGCTAGGGATCTGACAGAGAGGAAACATGCAGCAGAGACCGCAACAGTAAACAGTGAATCTATAATACAAGAAAAGATTCACTGTTTACATGAGGCTGCTGTCGGCTCTTTAGGATAGGTGTCATAAAAATTCCTGACCGGAACATGTGAGAGGAGGTCTATTGGTAATGCTCTCTGGGTCAGGTTTCAGATGTCTGAATGTACTCCGTGAGAATGTTTGAGTGAGTACACTGCTGCTGGTTATATTTTCCTTTGTAAAATAAATCTACAGATACATTTCTGTGCATATTGTAGTATTATGTTTATAAGTGCTCTTCCATCTTACACAGTTGTTTAAAAGATTATTATATATATATATATATATATATATATGTGTGTGTGTGTGTGTATGTGTATATATATATATATATATATACACATACATACACACACACACATATATAATATATATATATATATATATATATAAAAAAAAATATATATATATATATATATATATATATATATATATATATATATATATATATAAAATATGGAATAGAACAAGATCATGAAAATCATGGGCAGTAATCGTGATGCATCGCGAATCGAATCGTATTGAATCGTTACAATGATAATCGTAATCGAATCGAATCGTGAGACAAGTGAAGATGCGCATCTCTAATATATATATATATATATATATATATATATATATATATATATATATATATATAAATGTACACACATACACATATCTCTATCTATTTATTTATCTATCTCAATTAAAGTAAATATATATATATATTTGTTAATAAATTTGCAATCCTATAATCTATTAACAATGAAAGCAATCAACATTTATTAATTTTTATTAAAAAAATTGCGTCTTTTTTGTCAATAAATATAATTTGTTGTAATATAAAATTGATTCAATATAATAATAATTCGTTTTTTTTTTATGTGCGTCATGTTTGTCAATATACTGGATAAATAATACTCACATCTCCGGATCAGTGATCTGATCACTGTATAGCTATACTGATCCCTACGCCTCAGATCACTGAACCGTCTTAGACATTGAAAACAAGAACTTTGGAGAGCAATAGCTTGCAGTGTCTCCGCCGAAGGCACTCATCCCAAAACGGTGGAGAACTGTAAGAAGAGGTTCTCTGACATTAAGAGAATCTTAAAGGCCAAGCTGGCCAGGGAGAAGCAAGCTGCACGTTCTACCGGTGGTGGCGCGCCATGAGAAGCTGGGAGCAAATATGACGCTCGGTCTGGATTTGGTGGGGCATGATACTGACGAGTTGGCAGGTAACATTCTATTACATGCGTTTTTGATGTCGCAATAATTTGAACAATCTTTAACCTTTTTATGGTTATTGAGATTATGATGTGCAAATATGTTGAGACTAATCTTTTCATGTTGTATTTTGTTTTAGCATATACCAGTGCTGCAGCTGTTGCTGCTGCAGGTACAGCTGATGATGATGCTGCTACAGATGGAGATGAGACCCTCCTATTGCCCGTCAGTATCCACACTGAATCCAGCCACAGCTTCTACTCGGCCGCCACACACCTGGACATTATGTGCAGCACCCCTGATGAAGCAAGCATTGGCCGTTCTACAGGTATGTTTTTTATTATTCTTTTTGTTTTAAGTAAATTGTTCTTACTTGTATGATTGTTCACATTTTTAAATATGTATATTCAATTTTTCTTATACAGCTGAGGTCCGAAGGGCTTTGGAACCCCCTCCAAGATCTTCGATCTCCTCCTCAGGTAACAAAAACAAGATCAAACATGAATGTTATGTGTGCTCACATTAGCGGGAATGAAAATAGCTCAATGTGAAAGTAAAATTGGTATTAATGAAGAATATCACTGTCTTAAAAAATAATGTGAAATTACATAGATTGTTTAGATAATCTCTCATTTCATAGTATTTTAAAGATTAGTACAGTAAAATTATTTTATTACTCATTTACATAGAACATTTATTTTAGCTACACATACGAAAATTGGACTATAAAGGGACATTAAACCCAAACATTTTCATGATTCAGATAGAGGGCGCGATCCGATATAGATCGCAGTTTGCGGCGCAAGCGAGGGAACCAATCAGATTGAGCTCGCATTCTATTGGCTGATCGGAACAGCCAATAGAATGCGAGCTCAATCTGATTGGCTGATTGGATCAGCCAATCGGATTGAACTTGAATCTGATTGGCTGATTCAATCAGCCAATCAGATTTTTTTAACTTAATTCCGATTGGCTGATAGAATCCTATCAGCCAATCGGAATTCGGCGGACGCCATCTTGGATGACGTCATTTAAAGGTACCTCATTCCAAGTTCAGTAGTCGGCCGGGATGGATGCTCCGCGGCGGCGGAGCGAAGAAAGAAGATTGAAGATGCCACCGGAAGAATGAAGACTTTGCTGCCGCTTGGAGGAAGACGTCGCCGGAGGAAGAATTCTTCTTTGCCGCTTGGAGGAAGACATCGCCCGGATCGGATCAGGAGTTCGGCCCGGTGTGGTGAAGACAAGGTAGGGAGATCTTCAGGGGGGTAGTGTTAGGCTTTTTTAAGGGGGGTTTGGGTGGTTTTAGAATAGGGGTATGTGGGTGGTGGGTTGTAATGGGGGGGGGGGGGGTATTGTATTTGTATGCAAAAGAGCTGAATTCTTTGGGGCATGACCCACAAAAGGCCCTTTTAAGGGCTGGTAAGGTAAAGAGCTTTGAAATTTGTTTAATTTAGAATAGGGCAGGGAATTTTTTTTATTTTGGGGGTTTATTATTTTATTAGGGGGCTTAGAATAGGTGTAATTAGCTTAAAAATCTTGTAATCTTTTTTTATTTTTTGTAATTTAGTGTTTGTTTTTTTGTAATTTAGTTTAGTTAATTTAATTGTATTTTTAGATAGATGTTTGTAGTTTATTTAATTTATTGATAGTGTAGGTGTATTTGTAACTTAGGTTAGGATTTATTTTACAGGTAATTGGGTAATTATTTTAACTAGGTAGATATTAAATAGTTAATAACTATTTAATAGCTATTATACCTAGTTAAAATAATTAACAATTTACCTGTAAAATAAATATTAACCCTAACATAGCTACAATGTAATTATTAATTATATTGTAGCTATCTTAGGGTTTATTTTATAGGTAAGTATTTAGATTTAAATAGGAACATTTTAGTTTATAAATGAATTAGATTAATTTAATATAAATTTAGTTAGGGGTGTTAGGGTTAGATAGAGTTAATATAGTTAATATAAATACTATAGTAACTATATTAACTATATTAACCCTAATATAATTAGGGTTAATATAGTTAATATATATAATGTAATACCTATATTAACTATAATATACTTAGGGTTAATATAGATAATATAGCTGGCGGCGGGGTAGGTAGATTAAATAAGGGGTTAATCATTTTAATAGAGATGGCGGCGGTGTAAGTGGCTTACATTAGGGGTTAATAATATTAATATAGCTGGCGGCGGTATAGGGGGATTAGGTTAGGGGTTAATAATTTTTATATAGGTGGCGGCGGTGTAAGGGGTCAGATTAGGGGATAGATAAGGTAGATGGCGGCGGTTTTAGGGGCTCACAGTAGGGGGTTAGTTTATGTAGATGACGGCGGGGTCCGTGAGCGGCGGTTTAGGGGTTAATAACTTTATTAGGGATTTCGGGGGGGGGGATCGCGGTTGACAGGTAGATAGACATTGCGCATGCGTTAGGTGTTAGGTTTATTTTAGCAGATCGCGGTTGACAGGGAGATAGACATTGCGCATGCGTTAGGTGTTAGGTTTATTTTAGCAGCCAGTTTAGGGAGTTACGGGGCTCCAATAGTCAGCGTAAGGCTTCTTACGGCTGCTTTTTGTGGCGAGGTGAAAATGGAGTAAGTTTTCTCCATTTTCGCCACGTAAGTCCTTACGCTGCATATTGGATACCAAACTGCGCGGGTTTGGTATACCTGCCTATAGCCCAAAAAACTACGGGCGACGGCAGAAATATACGCGCGTAACTTCTAGGTTATGCCGTATATAGGATACCAAACCCGCGCAAATATTGGCGTCACCGGCTTTTGCGGGCGACGATTTTTATCGGATCGACCCCAGAGCATGCAATTTTAAACAACTTCCTAATTTACTTCTATTATCTAATTTGTTTAATTCTCTTGATATTCTTTGCTGAAAAGCATATCTAGATAGACTCAGTAGCTGCTGATTGATCGCTGCACATAGATGCGTGATTGGCTCACCAATGTCTATTTCTATTTACTCAACAAACAATATCTAAAGAATGAAGCAAAATAGATAATAGAAATAAATGAGAATGTTGTTTAAAATTATATTTTCTATCTGAATCATGAAATAAATTTTTGGGGTTTAATGTCCCTTTAAATCTTTTGATCTTTAGTTAGCCATAAATTTAGAGGGACATGAAACACAAACCTTTATTCAGTGGATTAGGATAGAGAATAAGAGATTAATCATATTTAAAATGTAATTATATAAATTATTTTTCATCATTCACTTTTTATACTTTTGATTTAATATTTAACTTTGAAAGCTCTGTAGTATCAAATAACCAAGGCTATACATGATGATTGGTTCATGCATACATGGATAGATAGATATATTTAGATACTGACTGTCATTGGCTCACCAATGTGTTAAGTCAGCAAACAGTAGTGCATTGTTGCTCATTCAAACAAACATGCCAAGTACATGAATAACATTAAATAGAACTATCTTTATTTGTAAAATTATATTTGGATTCTCTATCTTAAAGGGATAGTATAGTTAACAATAAAATGTCATGGTTCCGATAGAGCATACAATTTAAATAAACTTTCGAATTTACTACTCTCATCAATTTTTAATTGTTCTCTTGTTATCTTTATTTGCAAACCAGGAATGTAAGCTTAAAAGCAAGCCCATTTTTTGTTTAGCACCTGGGTAGCGCATGCTGATTGGTGTCTAAATGTAAACATCCAATCACCAAGCGCTATCCATTTTCAGAAACAAAAATGGGCCTCCTCTTAATATTACTTTCTATCTTTTTAAAAATAAAGATAGCAAGAGAAAGAATAAGAATTGATAATAGTATTAAATTATAATGTTGCTTACAAATCCATGATCTATCTGATTCATGAAGTTTTATACCTTTAATGATGAAAGAACATATTTGAATTTCCAGTCCTTTTAAACTTCAAATAAATCACAGGTTTGGATCATCACCTATGTATTGCATGCCGATTGTTTGTCTAGATTTCAACAACAATAATCAAGTGAGAAACACAGAACGTTGAAGGCTACATTTTAGACAATATAAGCATTGCTAAAAGTTTATTTTGGCCTTAATTGAGTTCATTCAAATTGCCTGTACTATCACCAGCATTAACGTTATATTTTTATGGTGATATTTGTTTAACTTAGACAAACATCGGCATTATCGCATATGTAGAGGTCTCTCTCAGGTTAAGAGTCACATTTATCAATGTACAAATGGAGATGGAGGGACCATGTTTCTTGCGAGCCTGCAGGCTTGCAAGAAACTGCAGTTAAGAAGCAGCCGTCTAAAGAATGCTGCTCCATAACCCTGGCTGCCTGCTCTAAGCAGGCAGACAGACATTACCGCCATTCAAACCAATAGAGTATGATTGTGTTTCTTGACCCCCCTCTGCTGACGGAACATTGTCTGCGACTCTGCAGGGGGCATTCTCTATATTCAGCAAGGTATGGCAGATCTGATCCGTACTGTTGGATCATGTTCAACAGACCTAAGATAAATAGGACTCTAAGATATTATCAGCGGAACAGCATTGTCAATACTCAAGCTTCTCATAGCATTAGTGGGGCTTGTAATCATGTCAGTGATTAAGAAACAGTCTAAACAGATTTTGAAAATGTTCAAATAAGAAAAGTGCTGTGTTGAAAATGCTGTTGCACGGTGAATACTTTAATACAATGTAGAAAATCATATAGCTTTTATAATAAGCCATTTTATTAATAAAAAGATATATCAACAATTTGATTTATTTTATCCATTTAAGATAACATTAACAATACAAATGTTTCATGTTAAAATACAGTGTCTTACATTTTCTATCTCGATATGATTTTGAAGCTCTTATCTGTGCTGCCCCTCCTGACCCAGAAGACCTAGCTGCTCTGGACCCTCGTGCCACTCCTGCACCTGATGCTCATGCTCCATCAGCTCATGGCCATGCTTATCCTGGCCACAAACTGCCTCCCATCAATGATGAGGAGGCAGTTTGTGAAATATTGTATCTGGCCAGGCAGTACCGGGATGATCAACATGAGTTGCATGGGGCATTAAGATCATCTGTTGAGCAACAGGGGCATTTTAGTAGATAGGGAAAGATTAGATTTAGAGAGGAAAAGGTTGAGGATAGAAGCAGGTAGAATTGATTTAGAGAGGGAAAGATTTCAATATGAACATAATAGGGATAGTGCCAGATTAGAATTAGAGAGGGATAAATTTTTGTACGAAAGGCAGAGGGATAGTGACAGATTAAACTTTGATAGGGATAGATTAGAAGTAGATAGGGCCAGGGCAGCTACAAAGCAGGCAGAACTACAGCGACGGGAGAGGGCAGATGAAGACAACCGCATTTTTAATTGTCAATTGTTTTTAACTTTTGGGAGAAGGGGAACAAGGGAGAGATCACCCCCCCCCTTGCTCCATCACCCCAAAAATAGAAAGAGAAGGGTGTTTTAATTTGTTAATTTTATTAGGGTTTTAATGTGCCAAATTTTTTTAACATTTGTTTTATTATGTCTGTGCTGTTATATTTTTTAATTTAAATTTTGTATTTGTTTTATTCTGTCTATCCTGATTTATTATATTTTTTTGACGTAAAAAAAATATGAATAAAATATTTTTGAATTATGAATACATGTGTTTGTTATTACTTGATTCACATGTTACAAATGAGTGATGTTCAAATTCAATGCAGGTGTAAGATATTATCTAGTCATTTTATTAAAGGTTAAATTTAATCAACATATTTATATTTCATTTTTAAATTAATATATAATATTGACCTTTTGGATAAACAACTCAATTAGAATAAAGGTTACATGAATCAATCATTATAATTTAACTATGAATCATTAACATCTGATATTCATTTATATTTCTCTTTTCTTAAATTGTGTAAATTTATTAATTTTCAAAAGTATATGAACTTTAAAAAAAAAAAGAAGGAAAGTGAACACCAACAACCAAATTATTAAAACAAATAGAGCATTTAACGGGACACTGAACCCTATTTGTTTCTTTCGTGATTCAGATAGAGCATGCCATTTTAAGCAACATTATAATTTACTCCTATTATAATTTTTGCGTTGTTCTCTTGCTATGTTTATTTGAAAAAGAAAGTCCATAATCTTGGACAGCACTTGTTTATTGGTGGATGAATGTATCCACCAATCAGCAAGAACAACCCAGGTTGTTCAACAAAATGGGCCGGCATCTAAAGTTACATTCTTTATTTTCAAATAAAGATACCAAGAGAATGAAGAACTTTTGCTAATAGGTGTAAATTAGAAAGTTGCTTAAAATTGCATCTCTATCTGAATCACAAAAGAAAATATTTTGGTTCAGTGTCCCTTTAAAATGTAATGCTCTATCTGAATCCCAAAAAAACATTTGTTATTTTCAGTGTCTCTATTATTTCTAACATTAAAAAAAATATATCTTAATGTATATATATATTTAAAAATTAATTTTAACAATTATTGAGGTTTTCAAAACTTTAAAACAATAGTTTACTAATAAAATGAAATGTTATCAGTGGCCTGTCAGAATATGCTTATAGAAAATATATTCTGAGAGATAAAAACTATATAAATCTAACATTGTTGTTAATGGTAAAAAGGGGAATGTGTAGAAACCAAACAATTAAACAACTTTTTTGAAAATAAATCTGATGTTTAAAGTCACTTTAAGCAAGTACAGGCCTCTGCTCAAGAACATATTAAAGAATCCTCCCGAAATGTTGAAATAAAGACACATACGCCTAGATTACAAGTTTTGTCTGTAAAAACTTGCGTTGCTAACGAGCCTTTTTTTTCCAGCGCACACTTTAAACAAGGCTGGTATTACATGTTTTCTGAATGGCTGTGTTAGCCTTAGAAAAGTGAGCGTTGAGCAAATTTAGCGCCACTTCTACCTGTAATACCAGCGTTGCTTACGGTAGCGGTAAGCTGGCAAAACATGCTTGTGCACGATTTCCCCATAGGAAACAATGGGGCAGAATCGGCTGAAAAAAAACCTAACACCTGCAAAAAAGCAGCGTTCAGCTCTTAACGCAGCCCAATTGTTTTCTATGGGAAAATACTTTTAATGTCTACACCTAACACCCTAACATGAACCCCGAGTCTAAACACCTCTAATCTTATACTTATTAACCTCTAATCTTCTGCCCCCAACATCGTCGCCACCTGCATTATACTATTAACCCCTAATTTACCGCTCCGGACACTGCCGCCACCTACATTATCCCTATGAACCCCTAATCTGCTGCCCCTAACATCGCTGACACCTATATTATATTTATTGACCCCTAATCTGCCGCCCCCAACGTCACCGCTACTATATTAAATGTATTAACCCCTAAACCTAAGTCTAACCCTAACACCCCCTAACTTAAATCTATTTTTAATAAATCTAAATAAAATTTCTATAATTAAATAAATTATTCATATTTAAAACTAAATACCTATAAAATAAACCCTAATATAGCTACAATATAACTAATAGTTACATTGTAGCTATTTTAGGATTTATATTTATTTTACAGGCAACTTTGTATTTATTTTAACTAGGTACAATAGCTATTAAATAGTTAATAACTATTTAATAGCTACCTAGTTAAAATAATTACAAAATTACCTGTAAAATAAATCCTAACCTAAGTTACAAATACACCTAACAATACACTATCATTAAATTAATTAAATAAATTACCTACAATTATCTAACATAAAATACAATTAAATAAACTAAACTATATTACAAAAAAAAACAAACACTAAATTACAAAAAATAAAAAAATATTACAAGAAGTTTAATCTAATTACACCTAATCTAAGCCCCCTAATAAAATAAAAAAGCCCCCCAAAATAATAAAATTCCCTATCCTAAACTAAATTACACATTAATCAGCTCTTTTACCAGCTCTTAAAAGGGCTTTTTGCGGGGCATTGCCCCAAAGTAATCAGCTCTTTTACCTGTAAAAAAAAGAAATATAATACCCCCCTCAACATTACAACCCAACACCTACACACCCCTACTCTAAAACCCACCCGATCCCCCTTTAAAAAAACATAACACTACCCTATTGAAGATCACCCTACCTTGAGCCGTGTTCACCCAGCCAGGCACCGATGGGGCAGAAGAGGACATCCGGATCGGCAGAAGTCTTCATCCTATCCGGGCAGAAGAGGACATCCAGACCGGCAGAAGTCTTCATCCAGACGGCATCTTCTATCTTCATCCTTCCGGAGCGGAGCCATCTTCTATCCAGCCGACGCGGAGACATCCTCTTCAATCGAAGTCCTAACGAAGAATGAAGGTTCCTTTAAATGACGTCATCCAAGATGGCGTCCCTTGAATTCCGATTGGCTGAAAGGATTCTATCAGCCAATCGGAATTAAGGTAGGAAAAATCCGATTGGTTGATTTAATCAGCCAATCGGATTGAAGTTCAATCCGATTGGCTGATTGGATCAGCCAATAGAATGCAAGGTCAATTCTATTGGCTGATCCAATCAGCCAATCGGATTGAACTTCAATCCGATTGGCTGATTAAATTAACCAATCTGATTTTTCCCGGCTCAAGGTAGGGTGATCTTCAATGGGGTAGTGTAGTGAGACAGATCACCTCTCGGTCACTGAGGGTATGGAGCCCAATCCTTGGAAAGAAAACCCTTGGCACTCGCTGGCATCTTCGTTGTCGCACCGCTGCCATCAACACCTCTGTTTCCCTGCGTCTCCTTAATAAAAGTAAAAACTGGACTGCATTGAGTATGTCCATGCTCAAAGCTCAAAGTAATAATGAAATAAAGTGAAGAGCCCCTTTTATAACGCCTTGTTTCACAGCTGTGAATGATTTCAGTAATTGGATAAATGATGCATCAAACATTACCTAACAAATGACTTGCACATTTTGATTACTATCGCGTCATTTTACGAGCAATTAATTAACTAATTTATTCCAAAAACGTATTTTCGTTATTTCTTGCGTCATTTGACGAGCACGATGGAATGTCCAAATGAATGTCTGATTAGGTCATCCAAGTGTGTTTATCAGCTGTAAGAAATGCAGGTGTGTTTGTGCAATTAACAAAATTAATTATGAAAAACACATGAGTATTTTGCTCTAGTTTAAATCATATTTCTGAATTTTCTGTGTTTGGATGGCAGCATTGTGAAGGTTAAAAAGGTCAGTGATTACTGTGTTTTTAAGACTAACTATTTAATAAAAAAGTGGTGTATTAACATTTGCAAACCTAAGTAACAAAAAGAATGCAATGTCGAACATTATGTTGTGAAATATTGTTTGATATCCTTTATGTGATTCATAATACCATTTACAAATCATTTCAATGTATTTTGAAAGCGCAAAGTTAAACAGTGACATAAATGAGCCAAAGCCATAATTGTTTATTATAAAAGTAATATGAGTGACTTATCTTTTAAGCCTCCACGACGTTGCCATACAACAGAAAATCAGTTCATGTCATGCCTATGTAAATATGCAGGTGTTGTGCATAATTAATTGATAGCATAATTTGTATTGTGTATAATTAATTGAAAGCATAATTGTTGTGCAGTGTTTGCATTCTCTTGCTATCTTTGAGCGAATGTGTTTTTCTTTTTACAATCTTTTTCATTGTTGTGCAGTGTTTTCATTCTCTTGCTATCCTTTGTGTGAATGTGTTTTTCTTTTTATAATCTTTTTAATTGCTGTGCAGTGTTTTCATTCTCTTGTTATCCTTTGTTTGAATGTGTTTTTCTTTTTACAATCTTTATCATTGTTGTGCAGTGTTTTCATTCTCTTGCTATCCTTTGTTTGAATGTTTTTCTTTTTACAATCTTCTTCATTGCTGTGCAGTGTTTTCATTCTCTTGCTATCCTTTGTGTGAATGTGTTTTTCTTTTTACAATCTTGGAATTATAGGAAGGGAATGGTATTTATAAAAGGGTATACATATTTAATAATGCTTTCCATTGATTTATATTAGGTGATATGCTTCACTCTAGCAGCATCGAACATAAGATTCCTGTTTTGCGATTCCCATTGACTACTATAGCATCTGCGACCTCTAAGGCGGCGGATTGAAAACTCGGTACGCAGCGTCGGATAAGACGCGAGCGTAAATGTAAATTTTTTGATAACTTTTGAAAAGCTTCAAATTGTGTCGAAAAACATGGCGAATACACAGAATTACGCAAGAATTCCAGAGGTTTTCTATTCGCATTGATCTGCATCGAATTGAGACTGTCGGATCGTATGTTACGTCACAAATTTCTAATTCTTGCGATCTTGAGGCTTTGATAACTACGGCAAATTAATCTTGCGACAAGTATGATGCGGAATTCGGGTGCATTTTCAGTTGACGCTTTGATAAATAGGCCCCTGTATATCAACTTAGGTTTGCCACCCCTTCTGCAGAGGTATCGTGCAAAGTATAAGCAACAGGAGCTCAGACACATTAAATACAGAGGGTAATATTCCTAGTGTATGAACATAAACTTTAAGCTGAACATATGTGGCTATGTCTACCTCTATACACAATAACATCTGAACTGAATATTGTGCACAACTAGAATAAAGAGAACGTTGCTAATGAAACTATATAAAAATGTTAGCCTGGGCTAAGTAGAACATCAGATACTTATATAGCATCGTCATAGTAAGCAGTCCGAGAAGAAGAGAAAGGAAACAAAATACAAAAAATATAGAAATATCTTAATCACGGACCAGATAATCACCAGGTAGTGGATATAGTTCTGGGGCCATGACACAGGTCGATAATTTAATCCTACCGCAGCTCTCGTGCCAGGGCTGTCCCCAGCTGATGTTTCAGTGTCCAACCTCACTCTGTACAGGTCAAAAGGTCCCACAATTTCCTGCAGAAATTATTTCTCGGAACTAGAGGCTGTGTGTAACTGTCCTGGCAGTCCCCAGAGTCCGGAGACTGCCGCCCAGTATTCATGCTTCACAACCTTTGGTGTTACAATTTGGTGTTACAGCATTTGGGGCTGTGGTTTTCAGATCTCAGTGTCCACCCTGCCATGCCGTCCCTCATGCTGGTTGAAAGCTAGGCTGCACCCAGTCAGGTCGACCGCACCTACTTTTGTCATGGGGTTCACTAACTTCACAGTTGCCATGGCTAGCTGGCTAATAGGGGTGTCCTCCAACTCCTCCACAGAAGTACATGAAGGCTACTGAAACAGTGGTCTAGAATCTATATCCAACCTGAGTGAGTCTCGTGGCTCTGCAGACACGGCAGACAGGGTGCTATAGGCCTTCGTGTAAATAACTCTTCCCAGTTCCTCTCTCGGTCTCCATACCTAGGCAAGCCTGGTTCATCAAAGTCAAATACAAGTTGGTCAGAATGTTGTTGCCATCTGTTAAAGGGTTCATTCATAGAAGCCACTCCATCTGCAGAATCTATCAGGGTGCCGTCTGCCGCCATAGCAGACCGATGACGCAATATTTTAGTATCTATTCTGCTACATATTTTGTACTCAAACTCATGAAAAAGGGATTGTACCTCCACAAAGGAAATTTCCATGATTATTGAAATAGGTTCCTTAGCTTATGGAAATCAATAAAGATTTGATGGTGTAGAGATCCCGTAGCAATCTCTAATTACCCGGTTCCCCGGGGGGGTGCTGAGAATTCACTCCACAGGAGCCACCAGAAAATCTCAGTGGCCCAGTCTGGAAAGCTCCAACTCTCAATAGATATCTTATACAGTTCTGCAAGGCGTCCTCTATATCTTATGACAATTTTTTATACTGGATGGCTTGTACAAATCTAGATTACAAGGCGGATTGTAGATCCTTTCATTAGAGCTCCCAGTTTCGCGACCATCTTTAGTCATAGCCCAGACACGCCCCCAGTTGTTTTTTAAAAATATATATTTCTGCAGTGTAGGCTCCCCCCTTACCACCCAACCACCCTGAGCCCCCCAAAGAGCTCTCTAACCCTCCCCCCACTAACTTTTTGCCTCCATTTTGGGTACTGGCAGTGTTTTTAAACACAGACCCCACTTTTTCTGTAGTGTAGTTGCCCCCCTCAATACCCACCCCCCACCACCTCCCAGATCCCTTTCCAAATCTTATTCCCCCCTCCTTGACAACCACCATCTCCCACCACCCTCTTCCAGAATCCAGACTTTTAACAAGATCACAGGGGCGCACACGCCCCCGGCCTCCCGCGCACACTTCTCCGCGCACCCGGGAGTGATTTCCCACTGCTGGCTGGAAACTCACCATGATGGGCCACCCACCCGCATCCCTGCAATGGCTCCCACCAACGATCGGCACCATCGCTGGCTGATGAGTGGCTCTCTCTGCATCAGTGTGCCAAAAAAGGTAATGCAGTGATGCCTCAATATCGAGGCATCATAGCAATACCTTAAAAGCATCTGGAAGCGATCAGGATCACTTCCAGATGCTTTAAACCCCTAACGACATAGAGTGTACGTCGGTCTTTAACGACCAGTTTGGATATGATGTACCCTGTGCAACGTGTGTCGTTAAGGGGTTAAATGGATCATTCCAATAAAAAATGTAAATGTTTATCTAAAATACTTACTCACACTACAGACATAGGAAACTTACTTTCACTGGAGAAAAAGCCCGCAGTTTAGTGAATTTAATTGAGTATTAATTGTCAGCTAGATTACGAGTTAAGCGCGCTATAAGGAAATTAACTAACGCAACAAAAGTTGCGTTATTTAACCCCCTATAGCGCAGTCATTACAAGTTTTCAAACAGGTGGCTTGTGCGTGCGATATGGTGGTTTTAAGCTCCATACTGCACACAATTCAAGCGCTGTTTTGTCATGCTCATGCACGCTTTTCCCATAGACACCAATGAGGAGAAGGTGTCAGAAAAAAAACATGTGATCACGGAATCAAAAGCTCCATAATGCAGCCCCATTGATGTCTATGGGGAAAAAAAACCTTCTCCCCAACCTAGCACCCTAACATAAATCCCACGTCTAAACACCCCTAATCTGCTGCCCCCAACATCGCCGACACCTACTTAATGTTATTAATCCCTAATCTGCCGCTCCCGATATTGCCACCACTCTACTAAAGTTATTAACCCCTATTCCCTCGCACTCCAACATCGCCCACACTATAATAAATCTATAAAACCCTATTCTGCCGCTCCCCTGCATCGCCGCAACTATATAAAATTATTAACCCCAAAACCTCTGGCCTCCAACATCACTACCACTAAATAAACCTATTAACCCCTAAACCAACAGCCCCCACATCGCAACAACCTAAATTAAACTATTAACCTCGAACCCTAACCCTAAACCTAACCCTAACTCTAACGTAACCCTAACCCTAACACCAACTAAAATTAACATAATTAAAATAGAGCTAAATTAAAGGGACAGTCAACACCAGAATTTTTGTTGTTTTAAAAGATAGATCATCCCTTACCTATTCTCCATTTTGCATAACCAACACAGTTATAATAATACACGTTTTACCTCTGTAATTACCTTATATCTAAGCCTCTGCAGACTGCCCCCTTATTTCAGTTCTTTTGAAATACTTGCATTTTAGCCAATCAGTGCTCATTCCTTGGTAAATTCACGTGCATGAGCTCAATGTTATCTCTATGAAACACATGAACTAACTCCCTCTACTGGTGAAAAATTGTCAAAATGCATTTAGATTAGAGACGGCCTTCAAGGTCTAAGAAATTAGCATATGAACCACCTAGGTTTAGAATACAAAGAGAACAAAGCAAAATTGGTGATAAAAGTAAATTGGAAAGTTGTTTAAAATGACATGCCCTATTTGAATCATGAAAGCTTTTTTTGGACTTGACTGTCCCTTTAAATTTACAATTATTAACTAAATAATACCTATATAAAACTAAATACATACTTACCTGTGAAATAAAACCTAAGCTAGCTACAATATAACTAATAGTTATATTGTAGCTAGCTTAGGTTTTATTTTTATTTCACAGGTAAGTTTGTATTAATTTTAACTAGGTAGACTAGTTAGTAAATAGTAATTAACTATTTAATAACTACCTAGTTAAAATAAATACAAAACTTACCTGTGAAATAAAATCTAAGCTGCCTTACACTAAAACCTAACATTACAAAAATTAAAACTACCATTACAAAAAAAACCCCACTAAAATTACAAAATATATTAAAACACCTACCATTACAAAAAAAATAACAAACAAAATTATCCAAAATAATAAAAATTATTCCTATTCTAATACCCTTTAAAAATAAATAAATAAACTACCAAGGGCCCTTAAAAGAGCCTTTTTATGGGCCCTTAAAATGGCCTTTTGTAGGGCATTTCTCTAAAGTTAACATTTCTTTTGCTACAAATCAAAACAAACACTCCCTAACAGTATACAAACCCCCACCCTCCAAACCCCCAAAATAAAAATTAAGTAAAACATAATCTACCCATTGCCCTGAAAAGGGCATTTGTATGGGCATTGCCCTTAAAAGGGCATTTAGCTCTTTTTCCTGCCCTTAAAAAACACCCTAAAATAAAAAACCTAATCTAGAATAAACTACCAATACCCCTTAAAGGGGCCTTTTGTAGGGCATTGCCCTAAGGTAAACAGCTCTTTTATCTGAAAAAAAAAAAATACAAAGACCCACTAACATTACAAACCCCCACCCCCCCCAAACCCACAAAATAAAAAAAACTATTGGCTGTTGAAATCAGCCAATAGAATTTCAGTAGCTCTCATCCTATTGGCTGATTTGAACAGCCAATAGGATTTCAGTAGCTCTCATCCTATTGGCTGATTTGAACAGCCAATAGGATTTCAGTAGCTCTCATCCTATTGGCTGATTTGAACAGCCAATAGGATTTCAGTAGCTCTCATCCTATTGGCTGATTTGAACTTCCAAAATCAAATCAGCCTATAGGAATGCAAGGGACGCCATTTTGAAATGGCTCCCTTGCATTGAAGATTCAGTGTACGGCGGCAACCGTATGAAGAGGATGCTGCGCACCAGATGTCTTCAGGATGAACCCGCTCCGTGCCTCCGAGATGAAGATAGAAGAGGCCATCTGGATGAAGATAGAAGAGGTCTTGATAAAGGCCTATCATGGGCCGAAACGTGTTGACTGATTGGTAAGCCTTACTCCACTCATTTACCTGATATAGTACGTTATTGCACTATGTATATTTCTATCTTTTTAGGTTGAGGACGCTTCGTTCATCTGCAGCTGTTTTCTAGCACACTTGGTTTGAGCTGTCAACTCACAATAACAGCACTTATTCGCCATATCCTACTAAGTTACATATTATTTGAATATCAAAGTCTTTCAACACAGGATACCTCTTTTTCACATTTTTTCACACATTTTCCTTGGATTTTGACCTTATCGTTTTTACTACACTGCTTTCCACAATTTTTTTTCCACAATTTTTTCCACAATCTTGAATATTTATTTTTATTCACACAATGCATATTTTTATTGTGTTCACATTAGGATAAACCCCTTGACTTTGGACTTTTTATCACCAAGTTTATTTTCCACTCCATTTCATTGGTATAGTTCACCTATCAAGGAAATTTTCATTTCCATTTTCTTACACATCAAGGAATCATTTTTACCCTTATTTTTGTTCCTCTATTTTTATTTCTTCACGGATGAACTGTACTTCTAGGTTCCTAACAGGGATACCAACTATCTGTCTCGTATCCGTTTACTGCCACTATTAGGCAGTA
This sequence comes from Bombina bombina, assembly GCF_027579735.1. Taxonomy (NCBI): domain Eukaryota; kingdom Metazoa; phylum Chordata; class Amphibia; order Anura; family Bombinatoridae; genus Bombina; species Bombina bombina. Next base: position 383,218,028 of record NC_069503.1, read on the forward strand.
CTGTCTAGAGAGCGCATTGTGCTTTACATTTGAACATTTGTTTTTAGCATGGAGCACTGTTTTTAACATTCACACTGTTGTATTTTAACATTTAAATTGTTGTATTTTAACATTTAAATTGTTGCATTTTGCATTTCTTTACTAACTGTGTAATTTATTGTTTCATTCATGGATCCATGATTTTTAACTTTGTGTATTAAAGTATCACTTTTTACATTCTGTGTTTAAGCAACATTTTACTTGTGGATAAGTACTAATCCTCCACATTTCCATTCAAATATTCCTTATCCCTTGCCTCCTTGGGTAGGCGCCTGGGGGTCTATTCACTTTTTCCTGCTGTTTTTCTGGTGGTTGCTAGGTTACCAACCACCCCAGGCCTACAGGGATTTAGTTGGCGCGGGTCCATACCCATCTATCTCCCTAACAGTATACAAACCCCCACCCTCCAAACCCCCAAAATATAAATAAAGTAAAACCTAATCTACCCATTGCCCTGAAAAGGGCATTTGTATGGGCATTGTCCTTAAAAGGGCATTTATCTCTTTTTCCTGCCCTTAAAAAACACCACAAAATAAAAAACCTAATCTAGAATAAACTACCAATACCCCTTAAAAGGGCCTTTTGTAGGGCATTGCCCTAAGGTAAACAGCTCTTTTATCTGAAAAAAAAAAAAATACAAAGACCCACTAACATTACAAACCTCCACCCCCCCAAACCCACAAAATAAAAAAAACTATTGGCTGTTGAAATCAGCCAATAGAATTTCAGTAGCTCTCATCCTATTGGCTGATTTGAACAGCCAATAGGATTTCAGTAGCTCTCATCCTATTGGCTGATTTGAACAGCCAATAGGATTTCAGTAGCTCTCATCCTATTGGCTGATTTGAACTTCCAAAATCAAATCAGCCTATAGGAATGCAAGGGACGCCATTTTGAAATGGCTCCCTTGCATTGAAGATTCAGTGTACGGCGGCAACCGTATGAAGAGGATGCTGCGCACCAGATGTCTTCAGGATGAACCCGCTCCGTGCCTCCAAGATGTAGATAGAAGAGGCCATCTGGATGAAGATAGAAGAGGCAGCCTGGAAGAAGACTTCTCGCCACCTAAATGAGGACTTTGCCACCTGGATGAAGATAAAAGAGGCCGCCTGAATGAAGGCTTCTCGCCACCTGGATGAGGACTTTGCCGCCTGGATGAAGATCATTCAAGTGGGACTTCAAAAACTGTAAGTGGATCTTCAGGGGTTAGTGATAGGTTTTTTAAAGGGTTTTTGGGTGGGTATTTGTTTTAGTTTAGGGTTTGGGCTTTTCGTAAACAAGCTAAATGCCCTTTTAAGAGCAATGCAAAAGAACTTAAAGGGACAGTTTACTCAAAAATGTTCTCCCCTTTAATTTGTTCCCAATTATCCACATTACCTGCTGGAGTGTATTAAATTGTTTAAAAGTATTTCCATTACCCTTATATTTGAAATAGTTTATTTAGCCTGTTGTATCCCCACCCATCCTGAAAGTTTTTGGCCTTAAGGCCAAGCTATAGATAAGATGTGTAAACACAGCCAGTAGAAGAAATTATACTCCCAGTGGGTTATAGAAGAGATAAGGTAATAAAATGTGTTAATTTTACATTGTTGTCTCCAAGTATTGGTGATTGGTTTATGGACAGATATACAATAAAGAAGCAGGTATATGTACACAATGTGCTAAAGTAATGAGATCTGATTATACCTACAAGCTCAACCCATTTTATTAGGTTGTGGCTTCAAAACACAAAATCAGCTAATTCATATATGCAAATAAGCCTTACAAAAGCAAATCTCATACATTTTATACTCTGCAGCTGGTAAAAAAGTAATTGGAACACACATTAAGGGAAAAACAATTTTATAGTATACTGTCCCTTTAATCCCCTTTTAAGGGCAATGCCCATACAAATGGGTAGCTTAGTTTTTGTTAGAGTTAGGTTTTTTATTTTGGGGTGTTAGTTGGGTGTTGAGTTTTACTGTTGGGGGTCTTTGTGGGGTTTTTTTACAGGTAAAAGAGCTGTTTAACTTAGGGCAATGCCCTACAAAAGGCCCTTTTAAGGGCTATTGGTAGTTTATTGTAGGCTAGGGTTTTTTTTATTTTGGGTGGGCTTTTTTATTTTGATAGAGCTATTAGATTAGGTGCAATTCTTTTTTATTATTGATAATTTTGTTTGTTATTTTTCATAATTTAGTGTTTGTTATTTTTTGTAATTTAGTCTTTTTTACTTTTTGTAATTAGATACTTTGCAAGTTTTAGAGTGGTGTTAGGATTTTTTTAATGTGTAATATAGTTTATTTAATTGGTAGTTAGTTTAATATTAGTTAAATAGTTATATTAGTTTAATTGTTAGTTTAAACTTAGTTTTTTAATTTGACAGGTAAGTTTTAATTTAATTTAAGATAGGGAAATTGTAATTTTAATATAAATTTAGGGGTGTGTTAGGTTTAGGGGTTACTAGTTTAAATTAGTTTATTGCGATGTGGGGGGCTTTCAGTTTAGGGGTTAATAGGATTATTTAGTATATTTCATTGTGGGGGGCTTGCGGTTTAGGGGTTAATAGGTTTATTATAGTGGCGGCGGAATTAGGGGTTAATAACTTTAGTATTGTGGGGGCGATGTGGGCGGACGGCAGATTAGGGTTTAATAACTTTTCATAGTGGTGGCGATGTCGGGAGTGGCAGATTAGGGGTTAATAATATTTAAATAGTGTTTGCGATGTGGGAGGGCTCCGGTTTAGGGGTTAATAGGTAGTTTATGGGTGTTTAGTGCACTTTGTAACACTTTAGTTATGAGTTTTATGTAACATAACTACTGCTTTTAGATTGCAAAATGGATCTTGTCTGTATAGGGTGTAACGTAAGCTTTTTAGCCTCACCGCAAAACTCGTAATGGCAGCGCTATGGAAGTCCCATGAAAAAAGTCATTTTTACAAGTGCCGGCTAAAGGCTAAAAGGCTTGTGGTACAACTATACCGACAAGACTTGTAATGGCTGTGGTGCTGTTTTAACGCTGAAATGGCAATTTTTTCAGCATTAAAACACAAATGCAAAACTCGTAATCTAGCTGATTATTACTTACATGATTTTTATGTAGCTAAAATGTTTGGTGCTTTAAAGTATGCTAAGTAGAATAATAAAATTGACTAATTTGTTAGAGCAATTTATAATTATGCAAATGTCCCTTTTAGCTATGTGTAGCCACATACAGCACACTTACAAATACACACACAAACATATACACCTTTAAGCTCTTCCCAGTCTAACATCTTGTCATATACCATTTACTTTAAATAACTGTTAAAACATTTTGTTAAATACTATACATTTATTTTTATTTAATATATATAAGTATGAGGGAAATACTTTATTTTAAGATATACGTGTCTTGTTTTGCTGTTATGCCTGTATTCAAGGGATGACACTTTATGTCAAGCCTCCAAAAGCACTACATTTTCCAGTGCTAATTTGTGTTATGCTTGAGCCACTTGCAATATGAGAGATAATAATGCACCTTGCATTATCCATTCAAAATATATCCCGGTGCTAAAAAATGTCTGCTTTGTTAAGATTCTCGGGTTAAACTTTTTTTTACCATTCCTTGTTCACTATTCTTAGTACAGACTAGTGAGAACAATAATGCACCCTGTACTATCAGTTGCACTCCCCATGTAATCAAACCCACAATGACTACTAGAATGAATTTCCACTTATTACATCATTACTAGATATACAGTAGCAAGAAAGTGTTTGAGAACCCTTTGGAATTACCTTGATTTCTGCATTAATTACTGTCTGATCTTCACATTTATAGACAAACTTAATCTGTTTAAACTTATAACACACAAACAGTTGTACATTTTAATTTTTTATTGAGGACATTGAGTAATATTTCACAGTGCAGGCTGAAAAAAGTAAGTGAACCCTTGAGTCTAGTAAGTTATAGTTCCTCATTTAGCAGCAAAAACCTGATTAAATCATTATTTGTATCTACTTATAAGACTCTTCCCTTTAAATCTTTTTCAGTTTATTAATATTTCTGGGTTGTTCAGGTAATGCCAGAGCATCTCCTTTGGGTTAAGCTCACGACTCTGACTTAGCCATTCCAAAACCTGAATCTTCTTTTTAAGCCATTCTTTAGTTTATTTACGTGTGTGCTTTGTCTTGTTGAATCACCCGACCTCTTTTAAAGCTTGAGGTAATGAACTGCAACAATGATAGTCTTCTGTAAATTCTCTTGATACACTTTCAAATAATTTGTTCCTTCAATGATTGGAAGAGTAATACACACAAAGCACAATCAGTGTTAAACAGATAGTGCCAAAAGATTGGGACATCTATTCGTACAGTATTGAACCAAAGCAATACCAACAGTTTAATAATGCAAGATTATATAAATATATGTGCAGTCCAGAGACGTAATGGTTAATGCAAGTAAAAAAAGCCGTGTATACGCTGCGTCATGCAGGCTGCTCTTCTCACGTGTCAGACTATCCACCAGGAGAAAGTCTAAGAAAAATCAGAAAAGGCCCCTCTTAGTTTAAAAACCTCCAGACAGAATCATCAAAGGCAAATGTATGGAAGAGGTCCAGGCCCTGAGGCAGCAAAGCAGCCCCAGATCATCATGCTCTCTCCATCATGCTTTACAGTTGGAATATTGGTGTGCAGTGCCATGATTTGTGTATTTTTGCTAAAAAGTTCAACTTTTGTCTTATCTGTCCCCAGAAGCGTTTTGGAAGATCTAGGTGGTCTTGCGCAAAATTGATACTCAATGTTTTTTTTTTAGATTCCTTTGTGGTGTCCTTCCATGAACATTATTCTTACCCAGTGGTTTTATGATGGTGGACACATGAACAAAGACTTTGGCAGTTTGTAATTTTCTGGAGGTCTTTTGATGTTACCCTTGGGTTCTTCCTCACCTCTTTCAGGTTTGCCCATTGTGCTCTTGGAGTGATTTATGCAGGATGCTCACTCTTAGGAAGAGTCCTGATTTTTCTCCATTTGTAGACAGTTTGTCTAACCATGGATTGATGAACACAGAGGTTAACAATGCTTTTGTGGCACTTTTCCAGCTTTTTGAATCTCCATTGTTGTCTTCTATGGTCATGTGTATGCTGTTGGGATTGAGGCATGGTTCACACTAATCAATATTTCTTGAGAAGAACAGATTTGTCAGTAACTGGTTTTGTGTGACTGCATTTAAACAGTGAGACACCTGCACAACCCACACTTCCATTCTCATCTTATTAATTGAAATACCAGACTCCATACTTTTGGAGAAGTCTTTAACACAGAGGAACACTTTTTTTCATCCGGCACTGGGAATGATTGCTCAATGTCCTCAATGAAGAATTTAAAAATACAACTGTTTGTGTGTTATTAATTTAGTCAGATTGTGTTCTTCTATAATTATGACTTAGAGGTCAGACCACATAGTTATCTTATTGTTCCAAATTTATAAGAACATCTTGTATATATCCATTTGTGGAGATAATGGCTGTGATTTAAAAAGGGACAGACGGACAAGGTTTTGTCCAACATCATTGCCCGTGGGCAGCAATAGCCTGTTTGCATTGCAAGTCTGTGCAATGCCGCCCCTTGCTCCCACATGCTCATTTTGAGTACAAAGTTATGTTTGCTCGAGCAATAGTCTAAGGAACACTGACATCTGTATATTGGAAAGCAAGGGTGCATTTTGCATATTGCTCAAGCAGTATTTAGATGTTGCACTAAACTGAGGGTGCACTAAGCTGATCGTGTGCAAGTAGTGTTCTAAATGTAGTTGTACAAAATACTATTAATAATAATGGTTTAATGGATTACATCTGGTGTCAAAAGGCACTAAATTTTACACTGGTACTTTGGGATGTGCTCGAGCGCAACACAACTCTCCTCTTGTAATATGAGCACAATGAGCGTGTTAATAGCACTTTGTACAAAATGTATAGGCTGAGTTAAAAAAGTTTCTGCCGTGTTAAGATGCTTAAAACATTTAACCATCCACTTATAATACCAGATTGTGCCTTATTATTATCACATGAGTAAGCGCAAGATAATGTATACTGCGCTACTGATTGAAATCCACATGAAATCCAGCCCATAATTATTAAGGGACATTCGAATATTAATAAAAGCCTTTAAGATTTAAATATTTTTTAAAATACTAAAATAAATTACAAAGTAAAATTAGCTAATACAAATCTTATTATACACACATTCTGCTTATTTTATTTGCTAGCATTAATCTTATTTAAATGAAGAAAATTTGAGCATAACAAAACATTGAATATTTTCATGAATATCTCTTTAGAAATTCATTGCTGGCTCAGTTAAATCAGCCCTTTATCATATTTTCACTGTTAGCAATCACAGCTATCAATTTTAAATGTGTTTTTATGTACACAACATTGAATACATCTATAAAACTATTAGTATGACAGAGTGAAGGAATAGATCCTTTTGATGGATGGTTAGCCTTAAGGAGGGAGAACATAACTCCAATCTGAATATTTAAGTTGTTCAAAACAAATTTATATTAAAACAACATGTGCTTTCAATTTACTGATATAAAATACACTATAAATGGATAAAAAGCTCAATTTTCTATCAGTAAATTTGCTTCTATATTTGCAGTAAGCAAAAGGTCCAGGTGTTTAGAAAAATAAGATTTTATTGAAATATGAAATACTTTTTATATTATTATATTAAATATATATTTTAAATTATTTATATATAAAAATGATGCTTTTCAATTTACTCATGATATCCATTGCTATTTTTTTTTTAACAGTAGATTATATATATATATATATATATATATATATACACACACCCAATTTAAGGGTATATGTAATACAATATTATATAAGATAGGGGCGCTATCTAAATATGCCAAGTAACTAGATATACAAGGATGATGATAAACACAGTTCTTAGTATATTAATTATAATCAGAAGGTAGTATCACATTTGTATAGGCATACAAGCATATAAAGCAAATAAAAGGTTACAGAAAAAAGAACCTGTATGAATGATAATGTCCTAATAGACAAAACAAAGTCCAAAAGTTCTATCAGAGTCCCCGATGGTTATGGGGGTGTAAGGCAGCTCTCCTCGATGTATAAGGCCGTCCACAACGAATTACTCTATAATGAAACAGAGAAGGCGCCACATAGCATAATTCCGTATGGTATACTATAATTGAAAATTATAGCTCAAATGCACTCACGTGTAAGAAAGCACCAAGATGTGGTGCTGGCTGGGCAAACCGGAACCTCAGAGTTGTCCGGTAAACTCTCCTCTCAGGCTAAGGCTCCCAGCAGCCAGGATAGTAGTCCCCAGCAAGGTTAAGATGTAGGGATGTCAGGAAAGGCACTATAACTCCTCCAGCAATTGGAGAGTTACTCCAAACAGGGATATCCGAATAAAAAGCGATGTAGCAAGTTTGTATCAATAAAAGTGTTTATTTAAACACATTAAAAACACAGCAACGCGTTTCTCAGTATCATGTACTGTTTCCTCAGGCTGAATCTGCCTGTTTGGATATCCCTGTTTGGAGTAACTCTCCAATTGCTGGAGGAGTTATAGTGCCTTTCCTGACATCCATACATCTTAACCTTGCTGGGGACTACTATCCTGGCTGCTGGGAGCCTTAGCCTGAGAGGAGAGTTTACCGGACAACTCTGAGGTTCCGGTTTGCCCAGCCAGCACCACATCTTGGTGCTTTCTTACACGTGAGTGCATTTGAGCTATAATTTTCAATTATAGTATACCATACGGAATTATGCTATGTGGCGCCTTCTCTGTTTCATTATAGAGCTATTTTTTTTTTTAATTTTAAATTCTAAACACCCATTTTTTTCTATGAATTTGCTCAAGTCATTTTGCCATGATTGATTTAATCATGATTGATGCTTAAAGCAATTGTGCAAAATATATATATTTTTTAAAAATGTAATAATTTGTATTAACATTTTCAACTAAAATAACAATAGGTAAACAATGGAAAATACAAACATTGTGTAGACCATTTTATCATTAGCATGCGTGTAACTAGTAAGTCGATCCCAATTCTTTAGAAAAATGTATTTAAAGGGATATGAAACCCAAACATTTTCTATCATTTCAGACAGAGCATACCATTTTTAGAAAGTTTCCAATTTACTTCTATTGTCAAATTGACTTTGTTCACATGGGCCTAGATTTAGAGTTTGGCGGTAGCCGTGAAAACCAGCGTTAGAGGCTCCTAACGCTGGTTTTAGGCTACCGCCGGTATTTGGAGTCAGTCAGGAAAGGGTCTAACGCTCACTTTTCAGCCGCAAATTTTCCATACCGCAGATCCCCTTACGTCAATTGCGTATCCTATCTTTTCAATGGGATCTTTCTAACTCCGGTATTTAGAGTTGTGTCTGAAGTGAGCATTAGAATTCTAACGACAAAACTCCAGCCGCAGAAAAAAGTCAGTAGTTAAGAGCTTTCTGGGCTAACGCCGGTTTATAAAGCTGTTAACTACTGTGCTCTAAAGTACACTAACACCCATAAACTACCTATGTACCCCTAAACCGAGGTCCCCCCACATTGCTGCCACTCGATTAAATTTTTTTAACCCCTAATCTGCCGACCGCCACCTACGTTATACTTATGTACCCCTAATCTGCTGCCCCTAACACCGCCGACCCCTATATTATATTTATTAACCCCTAACCTGCCCCCCACAACGTCGCCGCCAGCTACCTACAATAATTAACCCCTAATCTGCCGACCACAAAGAGCCGCCACCTACATTATAGCTATCTACCCCTAATCTGCTGCCCCTAACACCCCCGACCCCTATATTATATTTATTAACCCCTAATCTGCCCCCCTCAACGTCGCCTCCACCTGCCTACACTTATTAACCCCTAATCTGCCGAGCTGATCTCACCGCTACTATAATAAAGTTATTAACCCCTAATCCGCCTCACTCCCGCCTCAATAACCCTATAATAAATAGTATTAACCCCTAATCTGCCCTCCCTAACATCGCTGACACCTAACTTCAATTATTAACCCCTAATCTACTGACCGAATCTCGCCGCTATTCTAATAAATGGATTAACCCCTAAAGCTAAGTCTAACCCTAACACTAACACCCCCCTAAATTAAATATAATTTAAATCTAACGAAATAAATTAACTCTTATTAAATAAATTATTCCTATTTAAAGCTAAATACTTACCTGTAAAATAAACCCTAATATAGCTGCAATATAAATTATAATTATATTATAGCTATTTTAGGATTTATATTTATTTTACAGGTAACTTTGTATTTATTTTAACCAGGTACAATAGCTATTAAATAGTTAAGAACTATTTAATAGCTAAAATAGTTAAAATAATTACAAAATTACCTGTAAAATAAATCCTAACCTAAGTTACAATTAAACCTAACACTACACTATCAATAAATTAATTAAATAAAATACCTACAATTACCTACAATTAAACCTAACACTACACTATCAATAAATTAATTAAATACAATATCTACAAATAAATACAATGAAATAAACTAACTAAAGTACAAAAAATAAAAATGAACTAAGTTACAAAAAATAAAAAAATATTTACAAACATCAGAAAAATTTTACAACAATTTTAAACTAATTACACCTACTCTAAGCCCCCTAATAAAATAACAAAGACCCCCAAAATAAAAAAAATGCCCTACCCTATTCTAAATTACTAAAGTTCAAAGCTCTTTTACCTTACCAGCCCTGAACAGGGCCCTTTGCGGGGCATGCCCCAAAGAATTCAGCTCTTTTGCCTGTAAAAAAAAACATACAATACCCCCCCCAACATTACAACCCACCACCCACATACCCCTAATCTAACCCAAACCCCCCTTAAATAAACCTAACACTAAGCCCCTGAAGATCTTCCTACCTTGTCTTCACCATGCCAGGTATCACCGATCGTTCCAGACTCCGAAATCTTCATCTAAGCCCAAGCGGGGGCTAGACATCCATCATCCGACGGCTGAAGAAGTCCAGAAGAGGCTCCAAAGTCTTCATCCTATCCGGGAAGAAGAGTAGATCCTGACCTGCAACCATCTTCTTCCAAGCGGCATCTTCTATCTTCATCCGATGAGGACCGGCTCCATCTTGAAGACCTCCACCGCGGACCCATCTTCTTCTTCCGACGACTTCCCGACGAATGACGGTTCCTTTAAGGGACGTCATCCAAGATGGCGTCCCTCGAATTCCGATTGGCTGATAGGATTCTATCAGCCAATCGGAATTAAGGTAGGAAAATTCTGATTGGCTGGAATCAGCCAATCAGAATCAAGTTCAATCTGATCATCCAATCAGATTGAGCTCGCATTCTATTGGCTGATCGGAACAGCCAATAGAATGCGAGCTCAATCTGATTGGCTGATTGAATCAGCCAATCGGATTGAACTTGATTCTGATTGGCTGATTCCATCAGCCAATCAGAATTTTCCTACCTTATTTCCGATTGGCTGATAGAATCCTATCAGCCAATCGGAATTCGAGGGACGCCATCTTGGATGACATTCCTTAAAGGAACCATCATTCGTCGGGACGTCGTCGGAAGAAGAAGATGGGTCTGCGGTGGAGGTCTTCAAGATGGAGCCGGTCCTCATCGGATGAAGATAGAAGATGCCGCTTGGAAGAAGATGGTTGCCGGTCCGGATCTACTCTTCTTCCCGGATAGGATGAAGACTTTGGAGCCTCTTCTGGACTTCTTCAGCCGTCGGATGATGGATGTCTAGCCCCCGCTTGGGCTTAGATGAAGATTTCGGAGCCTGGAACGATCGGTGATACCTGGCATGGTGAAGACAAGGTAGGAAGATCTTCAGGGGCTTAGTGTTAGGTTTATTTAAGGGGGGTATGGGTTAGATTAGGGTTATGTGGGTGGTGGTTTGTAATGTTGGGGGGGGGGTATTGTATGTTTTTTTTACAGGCAAAAGAGCTGAATTCTTTGGGGCATATTTTGGGGGTCTTTGTTATTTTATTAGGGGGCTTAGAGTAGGTGTAATTAGTTTAAAATTGTTGTAATATTTTTCTGATGTTTGTAAATATTTTTTTATTTTTTTGTAACTTAGTTCTTTTTTATTTTTTGTACTTTAGTTAGTTTATTTCATTGTATTTATTTGTAGATATTGTATTTAATTAATTTATTGATAGTGTAGTGTTAGGTTTAATTGTAGGTAATTGTAGGTATTTTATTTAATTAATTTATTGATAGTGTAGTGTTAGGTTTAATTGTAACTTAGGTTAGGATTTATTTTACAGGTAATTTTGTAATTATTTTAACTATTTTAGCTATTAAATAGTTCTTAACTATTTAATAGCTATTGTACCTGGTTAAAATAAATACAAAGTTACCTGTAAAATAAATATAAATCCTAAAATAGCTATAATATAATTATAATTTATATTGTAGCTATATTAGGATTTATTTTACAGGTAAGTATTTAGCTTTAAATAGGAATAATTTATTTAATAAGAGTTAATTAATTTAGTTAGATTTAAATTATATTTAAGTTAGGGGGGTGTTAGTGTTAGGGTTAGACTTAGCTTTAGGGGTTAATACATTTATTAGAATAGCGGTGAGCTCCAGCTGGCAGATTAGGGGTTAATGTTTGAAGTTAGGTGTCGGCGATGTTAGGGAGGGCAGATTAGGGGTTAATACTATTTATTATAGGGTTAGTGAGGCGGATTAGGGGTTAATAACTTTATTATAATAGCGGTGCGGTCGGCAGATTAGGGGTTAATAAGTGTAGGCAGGTGGAGGCGACGTTGTGGGGGGCAGATTAGGGGTTAATAAATATAATATAGGGGTCGGCGGTGTTAGGGACAGCAGATTAGGGGTACATAGGGATAATGTAAGTAGCGGCGGTTTACGGAGCGGCAGATTAGGGGTTAATAATAATATGCAGGGGTCAGCGATAGCGGAGGCGGCAGAATAGGGGTTAATAAGTGTAAGGTTAGGGGTCTTTAGACTCAGGGTACATGTTAGAGTGTTAGGTGCAGACGTAGGAAGTGTTTCCCCATAGCAAACAATGGGGCTGCGTTAAGAGCTGAACGCGGCTTTTTGCAGGTGTTAGTTTTTTTTTCAGCTCAAACAGCCCCATTGTTTCCTATGGGGGAATCGTGCACAAGCACGTTTTTGAAGCTGGCCGCGTCCGTAAGAAACTCTGGTATCGAGAGTTGAAGTTGTGTTAAATATGCTCTACGCTCCTTTTTTGGAGCCTAACGCAGCCATTCTGTGGACTCTCAATACCAGAGTTATTTAAAAGGTGCGGCCAGAAAAAAGCCAGCGTTAGCTACACGGGTCGTTACCGACAAAACTCTAAATCTAGCCGATGGTATTCTGTGTTGAAGAGATGTCTAGGTAGGCATCTGGAGCACTATATGCAGTATATAGTGTTGCCATCTAGTGCTCTTGCAAATGGATAACATTCTTTCAAAATTGCTGCCATATAGAGCGCCAGAAATGGGCCAACTCCTAAGCAGACATTCATGCTTTTCAACAAAAGATACCAAGAGAATGAAGAAAAATAAAAGTATATTAGAAAGTTGTTTAAAATTGCATGTTCTAGCTGAATCATGAAATAAAAAAATTGGGTTTCATATCCCTTTAATTATTTTCAACAAAAAAACACCATTAAAAGTCTAAGGGAAATTTTGCAGACAAATAATTTGATACGGCTTTCTAAATAAAATGTGACCGACTCCTACTTTTATAACCATCTCCGCAAATGTCCGCAAATGTTAGCACCTCAATCTATATACATATAAAAAATAAGACTAATTGGCCCCTCTTCCAATACATTAGTTTTAGCTGGCGAAAAACGTTGTACTTCCTTTCCTTTAATATTCCAAGGTATTAGAGAAAAAAGCAATTTAATTAGATAAAGGGACATGCAACAGTTTGCAACCTATTATATAACTATACTTTCCAATATAATTGATTTTGTTCTCTTTTCCTGTAATTAAACAATGAAAATTTTGTATTTCCCATTTTTAGAATAGAAAGTCCACATTGCAAACTTCACAAAACTAATTCAACCAAATGTCTGTCCCTAATTGGCCTCAGCAGAGGTGATAACATAAGATACTAAAAAAACAAGGCAAACAAGGCCTTATCTACTTCGGTAACTAGTCTGGAAGTATATTACAAGGTGTTTCCCTTTAAGATATTATTATTATTATTCTATAGTGAGAAAAAAAAATAAAAAAAAAATATCATGGAATGGCTTTGAAAACCTTAAGATTATCCATGTAATGCACTTTGCATGGTTCTTCATATATAAATATTACAATAGGCCCTTTGGAATTAGAATACACGTGATTTCTGAACTTTGTTCAATAGTATAAGCATTATATTAAAGGAAGGAGACAAAGGCCGGAAATGCACTAACTACAACATTTACATAATTATTTATCTTCTTTTTTAAAAATTACTTTGAGAACCAGAGTCTTTTTCAGAATATTTTCTTGAAAATAAAATGTATGCTATCTGTCACTATAAATCCACCCTTACATCGATCCTTGATAATCTGGCCCACCCTACCATAGCTCAGAAAACATACACTCATCCTCAGCCCTGGCATACTCCTCTGACACAGTACCTACGTAAATGTTCCCATACTGCTGACACTGGAGGAAATCTCGGAGTTCTGCTGACTTTTTTCACTATAAATTAATCTTGAACTCTTACTATTCTGCCCTTAATCTATATAAGCAACATTACTTCTCCATTCTTATAGCTACTCTTTCTTCAAACCCAAAACGTATGTTCTCCACATTCAATACTCTTCTCCGCCCACCCACACCTCCCACCACAACTTTTCTCTCAGCTCAAGATTTTGCAAGCTACTTCAACAGCAAAATTTTCTCAGAAATGAAATCAGCTCTCAACACACTACTGGTCTCCCACTCCCTCAAAAGCTCACAATCATCCAAAACACACATAGCTATAAATTTAGCTCTTTTGCCCCTGTTTCTGCCCTTATACTATCCTCTCACCTCACTACCTGCCCCCTCGACCCCACGTCCTCACAACTACTCCCCTCCCTCTCTTCTACCCTTACCCCTATACTCACAAACATCTTCAACCTCTCCCTCAGCACTGGTATGGTTCCCACATCTCTTAAACATGCGTAAGTCACACCTATCCTCAAAAAAACTTCTCTCAATCAAGCCTCCCCATCCAACTACCGCCCTATTTCCCTACTCCCTCTTGCCTCAAAGCTTCTTGAAAAACTAGTATATGTACGTCTATCCCATTTACTTACATTAAACTCCCTCCTTGATCCACTGCAATCTTGATTTCGCCCCTTCACTCAACAGAGATAGCAATTGTTAAGGTTACCAACCTCTCTCTCTACTTATCCTCCTTGATCTGTCTACAGCCTTTGATACTGTCGACCACTCTCTTTTGCTCCATACCCTCCAATCCTTCGGCATCTGCGACACGGCTCTCTCTTGGTTCTCTCCCTACTTGTCTAACCATACCTTTAGTGTAGCCTTCTCTGGGGCATCCTCTGCCCCATTACCTCTTTCTGTTGGGGTACTGCAAGGCTCTGGCCTTGGTCGCCTTCTCTTCTCAATCTACACTTCCTCATTAGGTTCCTTAATAAAGTCCCATGGGTTTCACTATCATCTGTATGCCGACAATACCCAAATCTACCTCTCTGCACCAGAACTATCTCCTTTCTTGCTAACCCATGTCACTAACTGTCTCTCTCATATCTCATCTTGGATGTCCTCTCACTACCTTAAGCTAAATCTCTCCAAAACTGAGCTCCTTATCCCCCCCTTCTTCCAAAATCTCCACACCCCATGTCTCTATAACTGTTGTTAACTCCATCATTACCCCAACCTCACATGCCCGATGTCTTGGGGTCACACTTGACTCAGATCTTTCTTTCACTCCTCACATTCAGTCCTTGGCCTGCCGCTTCCACCTTAAAAACATCACTAAAATCAAACATTTCCTTACACAAGACACAACTAAGTTTTGAATCCACTCTCTCATCCTTTCCCACCTCGACTACTGCAACTCCATCCTCTCTGGTCTCCCTAGCTGCCACCTAGCTCCTTTATAATCCATAATGAATGCCTCTTCCAGGCTCATCTTCCTTAAATGTCGCTCTTCATCTGCCGCACCTCTCTGCCAATCCCTTCACTGGCTTCCTCTTGCCTCCAGGATTAAACACAAAATTGTCACTCTGACTTATAAAGCACTCAATTGCATTGCTCCCCCCTACATCTCAGACCTTGTCTCCAGATAGTCTCCCTCCAGACTCCTTCGCTCCACTCATGATCTCCTACTCTCCTCCTCTCTTGTTACCTCCTCATATTCCCGTTTACAAGAGTTCTCCATACTGGCTTCCATCTTATGGAACTCTCTGCCTTGCTCAACAAGACTCTCCCCTAGTTTTGAAAGCTTCAAGTGCTCCCTGAAGACTCTACTATTCAGGGATGCATACAACCTACACTAACTTTCCTATCTCCACTGCTATCCCCTTAAACCCCATAGCATGTAAGGGATTGAGACTGGAAAGGTGCACTTGTATAGCACTTCTAATGCCCCTGATATTATAAGATAACAGACTATATAGATTAGACCAATGGGTCAGATTGAAAATAAAACATAACTTTTATTACTACAAAGGTTGGATAAAATCACTGTGTAAGTGTGTGCAATTTAAAAACTCATGGAAACTTGAATAAATAATTATTATGTTTTATATAAATCCTTATTATATATGGGCATGAGTAATAAACATCCACATGTATAGTGTGGATAATGTAGGTATTTGTTGCTAGTAGTCCAGTTGACAATGAGAAGGTTATAATCTTAACCTTTTAATTAGGTAGTACAGGTTAATGTGCCTAATCACAGAGAGGTGGCACAAGTATTAGATATTCTGACTACTGCCGAAGTGAATGTATGTATAAGTAGAGATAATGTTTATGATAACACTTATCTCGCAATAATACTTATATGTATATATGACAAATATTCACTACTAGTATTTAATAAATAAATTGGCATACATTGATTATATTCATTATTTGTGAAAAAAGAGAGACTTTTTTATTCTTTATTTTCTGGTTGCCAATTATATATATATATATACAATAAGACAGAGTCAATATTCTGTGAATGTCATAGATATTAATGAACACACTTATGTAGTGTGCTGGTGTGCTGTATCAACACTTAGTAATTTTTAACTTGTAATTGAGTTTTAATGAAGTTATTCACATCTAGTACTTTCTGTTGGTGCCATTATGCAATATATCAGAAATTGTGTCAACTTTATTATAAATGTAGATATGTACTATATTTAGTGAGCACACCCATTCAAGTTAGTATTACTGAGTCTGAGATAATTAGTAATACAGCTCCAGTTAGAGGCCCCAAACGTTAAGGGGTTAATAGAAAATGTGCTGTATATGCAGACTGCCTATGAGGCTGCAAAGAGCCTTGTTATAGCAGAGGTGTATTCTTGTATTTAAGAAGTGCTGTATAGTGATGTCTCCTTTCTGGTGGCACATTAGATTGCACACGCAGTGCCCCAAATTTTAAGTAGGAGGACCGACCAAGCATCTTTTTCCATCTCCCAGTTCCTAAAATCAATGCCATATACACGTCCCCTGATAGGGGACGTACCAGGGATTAAACTGATAGGAATAGTACTACTTAACACACCTTATAATAACGCAGAGAGAGGCAACGCAGAGAGAGGAGTCTGAAGAAGAGGAGTCAGAGGAGGAAGGTGGCTTTGAGGAGGTGGAAGACCAAACACAGCAAGCGTCCCAGGGGGCTTGTTGTCACCTTTCGGGGACCCTTGGTGTTGTACGTGGCTGGGTGGAGGAAGAGACCTTCAATGACATCAGTGAGGACAAGGAACGGGACATGGCTAGCTTGGTATCCAACCTTGTGCAAATGGGGAGTTTGCAGTTGTGCAAATGGACTGTTTGCGGTTGTTTGCGGTGCGTTACACGGGGAGTTTGGTATGTCACTGTGAAGCGGGCGTAACCCTTACACTACCTGATCGATACAACATCATACCTGATGTTTTAAAGCACGTTATTCCAAACAATTTAGGAATATTAGGTGAATTATGCCCTTTATGGATTAAAACCAGACTCTGCATCAACTATGTAATATTCCATGGGAGTTTTGCCATGGATCCCCCTCCGGCATGCCACAGTCCAGGTGTTAGTCCCCTTGAAACAACTTTTCCATCACTATTGTGGTCAGAAAGAGTCCCTGTGGGTTTTAAAATTCACCTGCCTATTGAAGTCTATGGCGGTTCGCCTGGTTCGCCCGTTCGCAAACATTTGCTGAAGTTCGCGTTCGCGGTTCGCGAACGTAAAATTTTATGTTTGCGTCATCACTAGTGCTGTATTAATATAACCAACATATAAGACACTAAATGGTCTATACTGGGGAGTTTAACATTATTTCTGCTGTATTGTTTATAACAACAACTCCACACTGATGATTAAAATTCACTGTATTATTTATAATAACAACTCCACATTAGTGACTAGAATTTCACTGTGATTATATATACAGTAATTGTATTTTTTTGCTCTTTGCAGCTTCATAGGACTGTAGTGGACACTGAATACACTAGCCTAGCTATCGACTTCCCTATTAAATCAGCAGCAGCTACACTGTCCCTCCTCTCACTAAGAATGCAGCTTCCAAATGAATCTAAAATGGATGCTGTCCAGGAGGTGGGAGGGTCTGGGAGGGAGGGTCTGCTGCTGATTGGCTGGAATGTGTCTGCTGACTGTGAGGTACAGGGTCAAAGTTTACTCAATGATGACGAATAGGGGGCGGACCAAACATTGCATATGTTCGCCCGGCGCGGCAAACGCGAAAAATCTATGTTCGCCGGGAACTATTCGCCGGCGAACTATTCGCGACATCACTATACAGCATTTCTTAAATACAAGAATACACCTCTGCTATAACAAGGCTCTTTGCAGCCTCATAGGCAGTCTGCATATACAGCACATTTTCTATTAACCCCTTAACGTTTGGGGCCTCTAACTGGAGCTGTATTACTAATTATCTCAGACTCAGTAATACTAACTTGAATGGGTGTGCTCACTAAATATAGTACATATCTACATTTATAATAAAGTTGACACAATTTCTGATATATTGCATAATGGCACCAACAGAAAGTACTAGATGTGAATAACTTTATTAAAACTCAATTACAAGTTAAAAATGACTAAGAAGTGTTGATACAGAACACCAGCACACTACATAAGTATGTTCATTAATATCTATGACATTCACAGAATATTGACTCTGTCTTATTATATATATATATATATATATATATATATATATATATATATATATATATATATATATATATATATATATATATAAAATTGGCAACCAGAAAATAAAGAATAAAAAAGTCTCTCTTTTTTCACAATGAATATAATCAATGTATGCCAATGTATATATTAACTACTAGTAGTGAATATTTGTCATATATACATATAAGTATTATTGCGAGATAAGTGTTATCATAAATATTATCTCTACTTATACATACATTCACTTTGGCAGTAGTCAGAATATCTAATACTTGTGCCACCTCTCTGTGATTAGGCACATTAACCTGTACTACCTAATTAAAAGGTTAAGATTATAACCTTCTCATTGTCAACTGGACTACTAGCAACAAATACCTACATTATTCACACTATACATGTGGATGTTTATTACTCATTCCCATATATAATAAGGATTTATATAAAACATAATAATTATTTATTCAAGTTTCTATGTGTTTTTAAATTGCACACACTTACACAGTGATTTTATCCAACCTTTGTAGTAATTAAAGTTATGTTTTATTTTCAATCTGACCCATTGGTCTAATCTATAGTGATGTCGCGAACCTAAAATTTTCGGTTCGCGAATCGCGGACTCGAACTTCCGGTATTGTTCGCAAACGCGCAAACCGCCATTGAATTCAATAGGCAGGCGAACTTTAAAACCTACAAGGACTCTTTCTGGCCACAATAGTGATGGAAAAGTTGTTTCAAGGGTACTAACACCTGGACTGTTGCATGCTGGAGGGGGATCCCTGGCAAAACTCCCATGGAAAATTACATAGTTTATGCAGAGTCTGCTTTTAAGCCATAATGGGTCTAAATCAACTAACATTCCCAAAGTGGCTGTCTCAAAACATCCCGGACAGAAGATAGATTGGTAGTGATAGATAGGATAGATAGATATACATAGATTGATAGTTAGATAAAATCGATAGAAGAGAAATAGATTTGTTAGATATATAATTACCATAATAAATTCTAATAATCAAACATGCGTTCTTGGACCCAACTAGCTTGTGTCAATTAGTACTTTTCTTAGCACTTTAATCCCTGTCCCCCCCCCTATCGGGGGAGTTCTATATGGCCTGCCAGATTACCCTGAAAAATTATAATAATAAGACATGTGGTCTGCTACCTATTTTAACGAGGTTGTGTTTTAAGTACTACCATTCTTAGCACTTTAATCTCTGTAACTCCCCCTATTTGGTGAGGTCTATACGGCCTGGATGATTACCCATACAAAATATAATAATAAGACATCTGCTCTTGGTCTGCGACCCATGGTAACTATGTTGTGTTAATTAGTAATGTCCTTCGCATTTTAATAGCTGTGGAGGTCTATATGGCCTGCATGATTACCCTTACAAAATATAACAACCAAACATATGCTCTGGGACCCATGGTAAGTAGGTTGTGTTAAGTAGTACTGTTCTTTGCATTTTCATACCTGTTACAACACCAAATGGTGGCAGGTCTATCTGGCCTTCATGATTAGCTGCACCCAAACCCAAAAAAAAGCTGAGTGGTCTTAGACTAACACCCATGGCTAACTCGGTTGTTTCAATTAGTACTATTCTTAGCACTTTCATCCCTGTTATGGGCGGTCTACATGGCCATCATGATTAGCCGAACAAAATACTACAATCCAACCTTTGCTCAGTCTTCATAGGCCCTTCATTGTCTGTATTTTGATAGTACAGTTCTTATTATTTTTATAGCTGATACAACACCGAATGGTGGCAGCTCTATATGGCCTGCATGATTAGCCGCACCCAATACAAAAATAAATCCAAGCGGTCTTGGATTAACACCCATGGCTAACTCTGTTGTTTCAAGTAGTACTATTTTTAGCACTTTCATCTCATCATCCCTGTTACTTCCAGGACTCTCGGTGGTGGTGGTCTACATGGCCATCATGATTAGCCTAACCAAATACTACAATCCAACCTTGGCTCAGTCTTCCTAAGGCCCTTCATTGGCTGTATTTTGGTAGTACTGTTCTTATTAGTTTAATAGCTGATACGACACCGAATGTTGTCAGCTCTATATGGCCTGCATGAATAGCCGCACCCAAAGCCAAAAAAAAGCCAAGTGATTTTGCACTAACACCCATGGCTAACTCTGTTGTTTCAAGTTCTACTATTCTTAGCTCTTTCATCTCATCATCCCTGTTACTTCCAGGACTCTCGGTGGTGGTGGTCTACATGGCCATCATGATTAGCCTAACCAAATACTACAATCCAACCTTGGCTCAGTCTTCCTACGGCCCTTCATTGGCTGTATTTTGGTAGTACTGTTCTTATTAGTTTAATAGCTGATACGACACCCAAATTTGTCAGCTCTATATGGCCTGCATGAATAGCCGCACCCAAAGCCAAGCGGTTTTGCACTAACACCCATGGCTAACTCTGTTGTTTCAAGTTCTACTATTCTTAGCTCTTTCATCTCATCATCCCTGTTACTTCCAGGACTCTCGGTGGTGGTGGTCTACATGGCCATCATGATTAGCCTAACCAAATACTACAATCCAACCTTGGCTCAGTCTTCCTAAGGCCCTTCATTGGCTGTATTTTGGTAGTACTGTTCTTATTAGTTTAATAGCTGATACGACACCGAATGTTGTCAGCTCTATATGGCCTGCATGAATAGCCGCACCCAAAGCCAAAAAAAAGCCAAGCGGTTTTGCACTAACACCCATGGCTAACTCTGTTGTTTCAAGTTCTACTATTCTTAGCTCTTTAATCTCATCATCCCTGTTACTTCCAGGACTCTCGGTGGTGGTGGTCTACATGGCCATCATGATTAGCCTAACCAAATACTACAATCCAACCTTGGCCCAGTCTTCCTAAGGCCCTTCATTGGCTGTATTTTGGTAGTACTGTTCTTATTAGTTTAATAGCTGATACGACACCGAATGTTTTCAGCTCTATATGGCCTGCATGAATAGCCGCACCCAAAGCCAAAAAAAAGCCAAGCGGTTTTGCACTAACACCCATGGCTAACTCTGTTGTTTCAAGTTCTACTATTCTTAGCTCTTTCATCTCATCATCCCTGTTACTTCCAGGACTCTCAGTGGTGGTGGTCTACATGGCCATCATGATTAGCCTAACCAAATACTACAATCCAACCTTGGCCCAGTCTTCCTAAGGCCCTTCATTGGCTGTATTTTGGTAGTACTGTTCTTATTAGTTTAATAGCTGATACGACACTGAATGTTGTCAGCTCTATATGGCCTGCATGAATAGCTGCACCCAAAGCCAAAAAAAAGCCAAACGGTTTTGCACTAACACCCATGGCTAACTCTGTTGTTTCAAGTTCTACTATTCTTAGCTCTTTCATCTCATCATCCCTGTTACTTCCAGGACTCTCGGTGGTGGTGGTCTACATGGCCATCATGATTAGCCTAACCAAATACTACAATCCAACCTTGGCTCAGTCTTCCTAAGGCCCTTCATTGGCTGTATTTTGGTAGTACTGTTCTTAATAGTTTAATAGCTGATACGACACCGAATGTTGTCAGCTCTATATGGCCTGCATGAATAGCCGCACCCAAAGCCAAAAAAAAGCCAAGTGGTTTTGCACTAACACCCATGGCTAACTCTGTTGTTTCAAGTTCTACTATTCTTAGCTCTTTCATCTCATCATCCCTGTTACTTCCAGGACTCTCGGTGGTGGTGGTCTACATGGCCATCATGATTAGCCTAACCAAATACTACAATCCAACCTTGGCTCAGTCTTCCTAAGGCCCTTCATTGGCTGTATTTTGGTAGTACTGTTCTTATTAGTTTAATAGCTGATACGACACCGAATGTTGTCAGCTCTATATGGCCTGCATGAATAGCCGCACCCAAAGCCAAAAAAAAGCCGAGCGGTTTTGCACTAACACCCATGGCTAACTCTGTTGTTTCAAGTTCTACTATTCTTAGCTCTTTCATCTCATCATCCCTGTTACTTCCAGGACTCTCGGTGGTGGTGGTCTACATGGCCATCATGATTAGCCTAACCAAATACTACAATCCAACCTTGGCTCAGTCTTCCTAAGGCCCTTCATTGGCTGTATTTTGGTAGTACTGTTCTTATTAGTTTAATAGCTGATACAACACCGAATGTTGTCAGCTCTATATGGCCTGCATGAATAGCCGCACCCAAAGCCAAAAAAAAGGCAAGCGGTTTTGCACTAACACCCATGGCTAACTCTGTTGTTTCAAGTTCTACTATTCTTAGCTCTTTCATCTCATCATCCCTGTTACTTCCAGGACTCTCGGTGGTGGTGGTCTACATGGCCATCATGATTAGCCTAACCAAATACTACAATCCAACCTTGGCCCAGTCTTCCTAAGGCCCTTCATTGGCTGTATTTTGGTAGTACTGTTCTTATTAGTTTAATAGCTGATACGACACCAAATGTTTTCAGCTCTATATGGCCTGCATGAATAGCCGCACCCAAAGCCAAAAAAAAGCCAAGCGGTTTTGCACTAACACCCATGGCTAACTCTGTTGTTTCAAGTTCTACTATTCTTAGCTCTTTCATCTCATCATCCCTGTTACTTCCAGGACTCTCGGTGGTGGTGGTCTACATGGCCATCATGATTAGCCTAACCAAATACTACAATCCAACCTTGGCTCAGTCTTCCTAAGGCCCTTCATTGGCTGTATTTTGGTAGTACTGTCATCCTTTTGAATAATAGATTACAGGAAAGGCATTGATTTTAGAATCCCAGAGATCATTTATATGACCCGTGAAATAAAAAAAAAAATTCATTAGATACCCGTTACACAATTATTTATCCTCAGGCCTTTTTAATACGAGGGTCCCGGAGCCTCAACCGAAACAACAGCATGAAAGAGGAGATATGTCATCCTTTTGAATAATAGATTACAGGAAAGGCATTGATTTTAGAAACCCACAGATTATTATTTGCAACCGTGAAATTAGAAAAAAAAATTGATTAGACACCCGTGACACTTATTTATGCTCAGGCCTTTTTAATACGAGGGTCCAGGAGCCTCAACCGAAGCAACAGCATGAAAGAGGAGATATGTCATCCTTTTGAATTAAAGGATACAGTAAAGGCATTGATTTTAGAAACCCACAGATCATTATTTGCAACCGTGAAATTAGAAAAAAACATTGGTTACACACCCGTGACACTTAGCATAATGATTTAAAGACTTTTTTTTTGGAAATTGTAAGAAAAAGGTTAAGCACATACATATGAGTCGTGGCTGATAGCCTTGGAAGAGCAGCTATTAAAAACAGTAGGCTCTGTATGTCGGATACACACACGATTGATAGAAAATACTATTAGATTACACTAGAAAAATGACTGAAATTATTTTTTTGGGGGGGAAATTAAAAAAAGGTTAAACACATATGAGTCGTGGCTCATAGACTAGGGAGGGCAGCAAGTAAACACAGTAGGCTCTCTATGTCAGCAAAACACACAGGCCGGATAGAAAATTATATTAGATTACACTAGCAAACAAATTTAAACTTTTTTTTTTATATATATATTAAAATTAAGGTGAAAGAAAAATAGATATAAGTGCTGGGTGGCTGCCTGGCACAGACCAATTAAACAAAAGACTGAAAAAAAAGAGGTATATTAATGCTGAGTGAGCCTGACAGACACAGGCATGATAGTAAATGTAATTAGATTACACTAGCAAAATATTTTTAATTTTTTTTATTTTTTTTAATTTAAAATAATGTTATAAACGGATATTAACACTGGTGGCTGCTGGCTGGCACAGAGCAATGAACCAGAGTATATGCTGTGTGACACTAGAAAAATAATTATATTTTTGGGTTAGTTAAATTTAAACTAATGTTGTTAGGGAGATATCAGTGGTGGCAGTAGTCACAGCATATGCTGTGAGCCTTAAACACACAGCTGAAAGCCAGGCAAATGCTAATAAAAAAAAAAAGGAAAAAAAAAAAAACGGCACAAAATATAGCCCGAAAAAGGGCTTTTTGGGGTGCTGTGCTTGCAGCAGAGATGAGTGGAGTCCTTCTGGACTGTAAATACACTAGCCTAGCTATGTTTTTCCTATTAATGTCAGGAGCAAAAACACAACACGTCCTCTCATTAAAAAAGCAAGGTCGTTATGAGTCTAAAATGGCGGATTCCGAGTAGCTGGGAGTGTCTGTGAGGGAGTGTCTGATGTTGATTGGCTCTAATGTGTCAGGCGGCTGTGACATAAAGGGTCAAGGTTTCCACAATGATGACACATAGGGGCGGATCGAACATCGCCATGTGTTCGCCCACAAACGCGAACAACCTATGTTCGATGTGAACCGTTCGTGGGCGAACAGTTCGGGACATCACTACTAATCTATATAGTCTGTTATCTTATAATATCAGGGGCATTAGAAGTGCTATACAAGTGCACCTTTCCAGTCTCAATCCCTTTAGTGATTTAGGCTATATCTGCAAATTGATTTTGTGCACCAGCAATCTAACTCACAAGGTATATATATTAATTAAACCAGACAGAGCACCCCTCCTCCAGTATTGGTGTAGTGCTATTGCAATCCCCCCTTTTTTCGCCCATAGCATGTAAGACTATGAGCCCAGCTGTTTGTAGTCCACCTTCATAAGAGCCGACTACAACAGTGCAACTCTCTGCAGGACCCTCTACCCATTTGATCCCTGTAATTGTTTTTATATACCACCTATGTTCATAGCACTGCAGAACCTGTTAGCGCTCTACAAATAACTGATAATAATAATAATAATAATATGCTTATAATAATCTGTAAAACCTGTCACTTTGTTCCTATATGTTGTTATCCCTGTTTTCAAAATGTGTTTCTGAAGTTATATTGTCATAACTACGGTTTTGAGCATTTGCTAGTGATCTGAGTTTGGTGTTGAAGATATCTTGTTTTGGGCAATTCTTGCTACTAGCAGGAAATCCCACTAACAAAACTGTTACAACGAAGCATCTTGGCAACCTTACAAACTTCTATGTATCTAGCAAATGTCATGTATAAGTCTACATTATTGATACATACATGGGGTAATTATTTATGAAAACCTTCATCTGTATAATATAAAAAATCATATTCACCATCATTAGCACCTATGATGCATGAACAGCTGGAAACGTTATATTCATTATTTTTTTATAAAATTCCCTTAACCAGACTTGAAAAATATAGATCAATAAGGGTAAAACATTAGGATCTATTATATGAAAAGCATTAGAATTGCCTTGAACCCTAACAATAATTATTATTGTAGAGAAAAAGAGGGATAAATAAAAAAAGTGCTAGAGTTAATAGTCCCTAAGCCTCTAATTCCTATTATCTTCTTCCTAGATAGTGAATAATTTGATTGAGATGGGGAGGTGGAAATGAGGCGCTAGAGATAGCACTAGGGGTTAAAAGTACTATGGATAAAGTGATATCTCACTATTATATTAGTGTGTATTAAGAGAATTAAAAGGCTTGTAGATGTTGAAATCACATCAGATTAGATAATTAGTGACAGGTGTAAAACATACAAAGGTCTTGTAAATGTTGAAATCACTAAAGAACTAGTGACAAGATGTAAAACATAAATAAACACCAATTTATTACAAAAGTAACCCTGTTAATAGAAAAGCACAAATCTTAGTGCTATAAAATGGGCATGTAAAATATACAATAAAAATTATAAAATACCTAAGTGTTGCAACACTGATTCATAGATTCAAATTACTTTGATTAGCACAAATAAAACAACAAAAAACAGTAGCTTTTCTGAGTGGGGACTTTTCTAAAGTATACCAAGGGTTAAACCACAAAAACTGTTACAGAAGTTATATGAGCGGTGATACAATGTATCAGATAAAAGTCAATCCTTGCAATGATGCCGTTAGGGATATATATCATGCGGTTACTTTCAAGTTATAATCCCATATGCAGTGATATTAGCTGTGTAGTGGAGTGCTAGTGGCAAATATCAGATGACAACGGTATTCACGTTTGTAAATGAACAGCAATGGTTGTAATTTTAAGTCAGTTCACTGAATATTCCATTTAAGTGAGGGCTATTAGTGTAAATGTTCTTACCCTTATTTGAAGATAAATCCAGCTAACCTTATTTGCAGCGTTCTGCATTATTCCCCCGCGCTTTCCGCATCTACTTACTCCGTATTTCCGGCAGCCTCTCAGGTGGGGGGGTTCCAGGAGGTCAATTACCCTATGACCTGAGTCCCTGTCTGGATCCTCTGTGCCCGTAAACGTAAGGGCAGACACCTCAAGCTGTAGTCTTTTTTTTTTATACTTGCGCAAGTTATTCCTTAGAAGGTTCTTACTTGAAGTCATTCCTGCACTTTAGTACTGAACGTACGCAGGTAATTCTCCGGTCTCCTTCTGGTGCAATAGAAAGTCACACTCCCATCGACATGTTTCGCCAGGTATTCTGGCTTTTTCAAGATGAAGTGTGAGCTTAATATCCGCCTTTAAATAGTGTTGTGCAAACTTTTATTGGATTCCACTGGGTCTTAAAGCCATAGTGCTGGGATATTTTCTGGTTGCCATAACTATTTAAACATACAAAAGAAGGAACTCAGTAGTGCTAAAACAAATGCGTGAGAAACCACTTGAGGTCAGCTAATAGTTACTAGTGCAGTGTATTCCAAACTGTATGACAGCTTAAGGAAACTTTTATAGGTAGCTGCATAGGCGAATTGGTCAAGATAAGTCCCCCACTGTTGCCCAAGCCTGCTTACTATACCGGACACTTTGGGATCTACGATGCACGGGTACCTTATACCATCTCCGAGTGCTCGTTTCTTCACCGGCTCAGCTGCTTGGCGTCCTCGTGGGTCTGCAGATGTACAGCGTCTCTCCTCTTCGATGAGCGCTAGATCCTATTGGCTAGTCAGAGCGTCAATCAGCAGTAACCAATCCGTGGAAAGTACCGATGCTGAAGAATCACCAATCACTATTAGCTGCACGCACACACCTCCCCACAGCTTAACAGCATAACAGTCCAGGATACACTGGCAAAATGTAGAAATATAGAGAAGCGGTAGTCCTGGAGAGTATAATTAAAACGTCTTTATTTCAAACTCAGATTAAAAACGAATGGCAGTCACAAGTAAAAGCATACCAGGTGTGGCACTGTTTGGCTTACGCGTTTCGGCTGAGAGCCGTAGTCATAGCCTATAGTGCTGTGTGACACACCTCTCTAAATACTCATACCTAAAATCCTATTGGTTAAAAGTTAGAACACACCTGTTGATTACATACTCTATACTAAGAAAACTAATATAAACAGAACCTCCTAAGCAATTAAACCTAACGAATTTGACAAATACAGAATTAACTTATACATGGAATAAGCATATTGCAGAATGAAAAATACACACCAAACCTCCAAAAATCGAAATAGTGCAATATACAATGTGCAAAATCTCAAAACATACATTGTGTACAATGTGTACCATATTAGCTATAGATATTCTCACTTTAACAAAGAATATGAGGGTTCAAAAGTCAAAACCTGTAATACACATAGAAAAGTCTAATACTGTTCAGGCGGACCCTAACCCTATAACATAATTATAAATCTTAATCATAAGCAATAATATGGGTTAAAATTTCTAAGTTACATGATTGTCCAAGGGTAAAGTATATATGAAAAAATGAAATCAAATGCCTGAATAGCGCAAGAGATTACAGAGTCCTAAACCGGTAAATGTGACATGCATAGGAGTGGCTCACAGAGAGCTAAGGAGCCCAGACCAGTTACCACAAATTCATGATATCATACTTGGAGTTGAGCCCATTTGGAATACGAGTGCCCATTGTGAAAATCCAATGGGCTTCTCTCAACTCCAGCATGCGATCTATGGAACCTCCCCTTTTAGGTCTGTGAACCCTTTCTATAGCACTCCAAGAAAAGGAAGAGAGGTTCCCTCCATGGTAGACCCCGAAATGCTGGACTACAGGGGTACTCGATTTAACTGTAGTAAAAGAGGAAAGGTGTTCCCTAATTCTGGTGTTTACATCTCTGGAGGTGAGACCTATGTATTGAATTTTACATGAGGAGCAGTTAAGTACATAAATCACATTAGTACATGTGCAATTTAAGAGTGTTTTGATGTTAAATGTTTTCCCTGTAACATAACTTGTAAATGTATTTCCAGTGCGTACAAAGTCACACGGTTTGCATTTTCTGTGGCCGCATTTATGCATGCCCTGATGTCTGATCCACGCACAAGCATCATTAGTCTTAGTGGGCAACATAGTTGGAGATAGCTGGGAGCCCAGTGTGGGACCTTTCCTATATGCACACCTAACACCACTTTTAACCATTTCAATTAGTTTATCATCTGCATTGAGGATTTTAAAGTGCTTGCGTATAATGGAACAAATGTCATTGTATTGTCCACTGTGAGTGGTGACAAACGTCACTCCATCAAAGGGCTTAGAATCATTTATTTGTCTATCTACCAGAAGGCTATCTCTGGTTTTGGAGCTCACCAAATGTTTGGCCTTACAAATGGCTTTCTTTGGATATCTGCGTTGTTGAAGCCTAGATTCAAGGTCCCTGGCTAAAGTCTTGAAGTCGCTGTCATCTGAACAGTTTCTTTTTAATCTGATCATCTCCCCTTTAGCAATTGCTTCTGGGACATGTTTCGGATGGCAGCTAGTCCCAAATAGGACTGCATTCCCTGAGATGGGTTTCCTATAGGAAACTGTTTTAACTCTGCCATCTGGGAGCCCTGTAAGGGTAAGATCTAAAAAATTAGCACTTATGTCATTAAATTCAAATGTAAATTTGAGATTCATGTCATTTGAGTTTAGGGTTGAACAGAATTCTAAAGCTTGTTGTTGGGTTCCTGTCCATATGAAGATCAGATCGTCTATATATCTTCGATATGTAGATATATAGACACGGAAAGGGTTACTATCTCCAAAGATGTGGAAGAACTCCCAGAATCCTAGGAACAGATTGGCATAGGATGGGGCAAATTTAGCCCCCATCGCTGTTCCACACCTTTGGAGATAGTACACCCCCTCGAACACAAAAAAATTATGTGTAAGGAGGAACCCCACAACTTTCACAATGAAACAATTGAAATCTTCAGTGTAATTACCAAAGTTGTCTAAGAAAAAACAAATTGCCTTCAAACCTGTGTCATGGGGTATACAGGAGTAGAGTGAGACAGCATCCACAGTTAACCATCTGGATTGTGATGTCCAGACTACATTTTTCATTAACTGTAAAACATGTTTAGTATCTCGCAAATGCGAGGGTAATGAAATAACCATTGGCTGTAGGATGCTGTCCACCCACTCAGATAAATTGCACAGCAGGGAATCAACCCCACTTACAATTGGGCGACCTTTAACTTCAAAGAGGGACTTGTGGACCTTAGGAAAATGGTGGAAGGCAGGAATTTTAGGAAAATCAGGGACCAGGTATGCAAAGGTAGTTGGATCAATGAACCCTGATTCCACACCCTCATCCAAAAGATCCACAAGCTCCCTCCTGAAGACAGAGGTGGGGTCACCTTTAAGGATGGAATATTCCTCCCTATTGTTAAGTTGCCTTAATGCTTCAGCAACATAAGTTTCACGGTCAAGAACAACAGTCATACCTCCTTTATCGGCTTTTCTTATGGTGATACTGGAGTTATCTTTTAACTCTTTGACTGCTGCTCTTTCCCTGAAACCTAGGTTGCTTTTAGGTCGTTTCTTGGACTGTTTGAGAGCAATAAGATCTTGTTCAACCCTGTTGTAAAAAGTTTCTATAACATTACCCCTAACCTGTATGGGGTAAAAGGTAGATTTTCCCTTCATCAGGGGGCCTCTATTAAGAGTGCCTTGCGTGTTATGAATAGATTCTGACTGTAATTGTTGCAAAGAGACATCCGAAACATGTCCCAGAAGCAATTGCTAAAGGGGAGATGATCAGATTAAAAAGAAACTGTTCAGATGACAGCGACTTCAAGACTTTAGCCAGGGACCTTGAATCTAGGCTTCAACAACGCAGATATCCAAAGAAAGCCATTTGTAAGGCCAAACATTTGGTGAGCTCCAAAACCAGAGATAGCCTTCTGGTAGATAGACAAATAAATGATTCTAAGCCCTTTGATGGAGTGACGTTTGTCACCACTCACAGTGGACAATACAATGACATTTGTTCCATTATACGCAAGCACTTTAAAATCCTCAATGCAGATGATAAACTAATTGAAATGGTTAAAAGTGGTGTTAGGTGTGCATATAGGAAAGGTCCCACACTGGGCTCCCAGCTATCTCCAACTATGTTGCCCACTAAGACTAATGATGCTTGTGCGTGGATCAGACATCAGGGCATGCATAAATGCGGCCACAGAAAATGCAAACCGTGTGACTTTGTACGCACTGGAAATACATTTACAAGTTATGTTACAGGGAAAACATTTAACATCAAAACACTCTTAAATTGCACATGTACTAATGTGATTTATGTACTTAACTGCTCCTCATGTAAAATTCAATACATAGGTCTCACCTCCAGAGATGTAAACACCAGAATTAGGGAACACCTTTCCTCTTTTACTACAGTTAAATCGAGTACCCCTGTAGTCCAGCATTTCGGGGTCTACCATGGAGGGAACCTTTCTTCCTTTTCTTGGAGTGCTATAGAAAGGGTTCACAGACCTAAAAGGGGAGGTTCCATAGATCGCATGCTGGAGTTGAGAGAAGCCCATTGGATTTTCACAATGGGCACTCGTATTCCAAATGGGCTCAACTCCAAGTATGATATCATGAATTTGTGGTAACTGGTCTGGGCTCCTTAGCTCTCTGTGAGCCACTCCTATGCATGTCACATTTACCGGTTTAGGACTCTGTAATCTCTTGCGCTATTCAGGCATTTGATTTCATTTTTTCATATATACTTTACCCTTGGACAATCATGTAACTTAGAAATTTTAACCCATATTATTGCTTATGATTAAGATTTATAATTATGTTATAGGGTTAGGGTCCGCCTGAACAGTATTAGACTTTTCTATGTGTATTACAGGTTTTGACTTTTGAACCCTCATATTCTTTGTTAAAGTGAGAATATCTATAGCTAATATGGTACACATTGTACACAATGTATGTTTTGAGATTTTGCACATTGTATATTGCACTATTTCGATTTTTGGAGGTTTGGTGTGTATTTTTCATTCTGCAATATGCTTATTCCATGTATAAGTTAATTCTGTATTTGTCAAATTCGTTAGGTTTAATTGCTTAGGAGGTTCTGTTTATATTAGTTTTCTTAGTATAGAGTATGTAATCAACAGGTGTGTTCTAACTTTTAACCAATAGGATTTTAGGTATGAGTATTTAGAGAGGTGTGTCACACAGCACTATAGGCTATGACTACGGCTCTCAGCCGAAACGCGTAAGCCAAACAGTGCCACACCTGGTATGCTTTTACTTGTGACTGCCATTCGTTTTTAATCTGAGTTTGAAATAAAGACGTTTTAATTATACTCTCCAGGACTACCGCTTCTCTATATTGCCATAACTATTTGCCATTCTTTTATTTTCCTCTTTAACCTCCTATAATTCCTTTCAATCAACCGCTCTACAATTTAAGTGGTTATTCAGATGGTATCATTCACAAGGGGCACAATTGATCATTTTGAATATTATAAAAACACAGAATAAAGTGCAATGTCATTCAACAAAGGATAGTTCACAATTTTATTTTGTTAAATATTGTGAGAGATATTTAGATCTAATTGTTAGTTTACATTTTTCTAATTTAGTAGACTTTGGGTAACCAAAGAAAAGAAGAGAAATAGAAGGAAGAAGAAGAAAAAAGAAACAAGGAAAAAAATATATAGAATAAGAATTCAAAGAGGGCTACATTGAGCTAGAAGAAAATACCTTCTTAGATATATATAAAAATTCCGTATAATTTGTGTTTAAGTATCAAAAAATGACTATCTTTATTCACATATAATGTTAAAGTGTATTTTAAACTGTTTAAAAAATTGTTTCTTCAAGATGTTTAATGTATAAAACACAGAAATATTTTGATGAATTTATAGCAAAAATATTCTTGTGTGAGGACTCATCATCATATAAACAACATAAGGAAATGGGAAGTTGTGAATAAAATGTTAAGATAAAAATATATATTTAAGTGCCTAAAAAAGGGGAAATGTCTAATTCTGAGTTTAGACCGTGAGGGTGAATAGTGTTAAAACTATAAATAAATTCTGCTTCTTTCTTTAAAATAGTCTGTTCAAAATTCCCTCCTCTCCAATTCTGTTTTACTTTATATAAACCCCAATATTTTATATCTAACACGTTGTTCTTATGTACCTCTCTAAAATGTTTGTACAAATGGGTATCTAGGTACGTACGTGTTGTTTCACCAATGTAGATGAGATCACAGGAACATTGCAACATATAAATTATACCCTTGTTTGTGCATCTTATCACATTCTCTATTTTAAACTCTTTTATTTTATTTGGAACTTTTATAGATTTATTTTTAGTACTAAATTGACAGGCCCTACATATATGACAGGAGAAGAATCCTTTTATATCTGCTCCTTTCAGATCTTTATCTAAAGATTTCTTATTACTCTTTTTATATTCACTTGGTGCTAGAATCATTTTCAGATTTTGAGTTTTTCTATATATTACCCTTGGATACGGCTCTATTTTGTCTCCCAAGATTGGATCATTTTTTAGGAGATGCCAGTGTTTTCTTAGTATCTTTTTTATTACCAAATGATCCTCACTGAAATCATTAATAAAAGGGACATTAAAATCATCAAATGTATATTTATTATGTTTAAACTTATTTTCTAACAATTTCTCCCTCTCGGTATTCCTTGCACTGTCTATTGCCTTATCAATTGTGTCCTTCTTGTAACCTCTGTCATTAAACTTTTCTTCCAAAATATTGATTTGAGTTTCAAGATCATCATTTTTTGAGCAGTTTTTTCTAATTTTCAGACTTTGACTGATTGGTATACTCTCTTTACACTTTGAGAAGTGGCAGCTAGAGGCATGTATAAAATTATTTGAGTCTACCTCTTTGAAATGTGTTTTTGTTTCAATATTATTAGACTCTACTGAAATATCCAGATCAAGAAAAGTAATTTGTTTTTTATTAAACTGATAAGTAAACGAGATACCTCGATCATTGCTATTCATGGACTCAAATAGTTCTATGAGGTTCTCTTCTTTCCCTCTCCAAATAATAATGATATCATCTATATATCTCTTAAAGAGCACAAGGCTCGCACCAAGCTCAGAATGGTCTAAGAATCTCTGTTCCTATTCCCCCATAAACAGATTCGCATAGCTTGGTGCGAACCTTGTGCCCATCGCAGTCCCTTCAACCTGGAGATAATATTTGTTATTAAAAGAGAAATAATTATGCTCTAGTATGAATCTTATACTTTGTAATAGAAAGTCGTTATGTTCTTTAGGTATCTCCTTATCTATTATTAGGAAAGACTCTACTGCCTCTATCCCAAAATTGTGGTTGATAGAAGTATATAAGGATGTGACATCACATGTGGCTAGTATCATAGAGTCTTCCCATTTAATATCTTTTAATATTTTCAGAAGGTTTGTGGAGTCCTTCAGATATGTATTAAGATTCACTACATATTTCTGTAGAAAGGTATCGACACACTTTGATAAATTAGATGTCATTGAACCTATACCAGAGATTATAGGTCTCCCTGGTGGGTCAATGAGACTTTTGTGTATCTTGGGTAAGTGGTAGAAGACCTGCACTCTTGGAAATTTGTTTAAAATGAAGTCATATTCTCCTTTTTTTAGGATGCCGTTTCCTCTACCACTATCCAAAATAGAAATTAATTTATTATTGAATCTCTCAGTAGGGTTGATTTCAAGTTTTCTGTAAGTCTTTTTATCACCTAGAAGTCTCTCAGCCTCTTTACAGTATTTTGATGTGTCCATCACCACCAAGCCTCCGCCCTTATCGGCGGGCTTGATGGTAATTGAATTATCATCCTTTAGATTTTTAAGTATTTCTTTCTCACTTTTACTTAAATTAGAAGTTGTCATAAAATCATTATTATACTTTCTTAAGTTTGCTAATACTAGTTTCTCAAATGTTTCTATATTACTACCCTTATCATTAAGGGGGTAAAACCTTGATTTTGGCTTTAGGCCTGTGTGAATAAACTTATCAGTCTCTACTCTTTTGTAGTTCTCGAGTGGTTGTTTTAAAAAATATCTTTTAAGGGCAAATTCCTTGTGAACTTCCTAACATTTATATGAGTCTCAAATTTATTTAGGGTCTTACTTGGAGCAAATGTTAAACCTAGATCTAAAATTTTCATCTCCTTATCAGTAAGATTTCGTTCACTTAAATTAAAGATGCTACTTTTCACTGATTTCACTGATTTGCCCTTCCTTGGAGGGTTTCTCCCTAAAAAATGTTCCTCCTCTGAGGTAAGTTCAAAACTATCCAATCTTTTTTTCTCTAATGGTTCAAACCGATTATGAGTTGTTACCCTCCATCTATCTTCATATTTTCTTGGTTCAGGATCATTGTGTGAAGTTGTTCTCCATCTTTCCTCTGGTCTATTTCTGCCTTGTCTTTGAGGTGTTTCTACCATAATCCTCTGTATTCCAATTATCATTATAATTTTGATTGCCATGATACTCATTATGTGTATTGAATCCTCTATTATATTGAGATTCCTTATACTCATTATGTCTATATTGGTGTCTATTCACATAAGGTTTAACCCCTTAATGACAACTGACGTACCAGGTATGTCATGCAAAAACTAACTGTTAATGACAATAGAAGTACCTGGTACATCAGTTGTCTTACAGAGTGCTGGAAGCGATAACAATTGCTTCCAGCAGCTCTCAGGGTATTGCAGTGATGCCTCGATTTGGAGGCATCC
Organism: Bombina bombina; assembly: GCF_027579735.1. Lineage (NCBI taxonomy): Eukaryota > Metazoa > Chordata > Amphibia > Anura > Bombinatoridae > Bombina > Bombina bombina. The sequence continues at coordinate 383,253,344 of NC_069503.1, forward strand.
TGCAATACCTTTTAACAAGCCTCCAATGCAGAGAGAGCCACTCTGTGGCCCTCTCTGCACCGGTAACAATGGTGCTGTTTTCTGGGGGGGAGTGTAGCAAGGAGGCGGCCCATCACTACCTGTAACTGCAATGTGCACACCGGGTGCCGGGAGCGTGCGGGGGTGCGCGCCTGTGCACGGGGGCGCACGCACGCACATTAGCCACTGATACCAATGAATAAAAGTTAAAAAATAAAAAGTTTAAAATAAAAAGTTCAAAACATTTAAAAATAAATAAATATAAAAGGATTTGGGAGGGGGGGTTGGGGGTATTGAGGGGGGCTGCTACACTACAGAAAAGTTTGAAAATACTGTTTTTGGGGGCAAATTGGCTGCCAGTACCCAAGATGGCGGCAATTAAGTAGCAGGGAGGGTTATAGAGCTGTTTGGTGGGGGATCAGGGAGGTTGGGGGCTAAGGCAGGGCTCCATTACAGCTGAATACATTTTTTAAAAAAAATAAAATAAAAAAAAACTCCTTTTATTTAGTACTGGCAGACTTTCTGCCAGTACTTAAGATGGCGGGGACAATTGTGGGGTGGGGGAGGGAAGAGAGCTGTTTGGGAGGGATCAGGGGGTGGGATGTGTCAGGTTGGAGGCTGATCTCCACACTAAAGCAAAAATTAACCCTGCCAGCACCCTACAAGCTACCTAATTAACTCCTTCACTGCTGGGCATAATTCACGTGTTGTGCGCAGCAGCATTTAGCGGCCTTCTAATTACCAAAAAGCAACCCCAAAGCCATATAAGTCTGCTATTTCTGAACAAAGGCGATCCCAGAGAAGCATTTACAACCATTTGTGCCATAATTGCAGAAGCTGTTTGTAAAAAATTTCAGTGGGAAACCTAAAGTTTGTGACAAAATGTGTGAAAAAGAGAACATTTTTTTAATTTGATCGCATTTGGCGGTGAAATGGTGGCATGAAATATACCAAATTGGGCCTAGATCAATATTTTGGGATGTCTTCTAAAAAAAAATATATACATGTCAATGGATATTCAGGTATTCCTGACAGATATCAGTGTTCCAATGTAACTACCGCTAGTTTTGAAAAAAAAGTGGTTTAGAAATAGCAAAGTGCTACTTGTATTTATTGCCCTATAACTTGCAAAAAAGCAAAAGAACATGTAAATATTGGGTAGTTCTAAACTCAGGACCAAATTTACAAACTATTTAGCATGGGTGTTTTTTGGTGGTTGTAGATGTGTAACAGATTTTGGGGGTCAAAGTTAGAAAAAGTGTGGTTTTTTTCCATTTTTTCCTCATATTTTATAAATTTTTTATAGTAAATTATAAGATATAATGAAAATAATGGTATATTTAGAAAGTCCATTTAATGGCGAGAAAAACGGTATATAATATGCGTGGGTACAGTAAATGAATAAGAAGAAAATTACAGCTAAACACAAACACTGCAGAAATGTAAAAATAGCCATTGTCATTAAGGGTAAGAAAATTGAAAAATGGTCCGGTCAATAAGGGGTTAAAAGCTCTATTATTATAATTGAAAGGATTACTCCTTCTATATGTTAGATCATAATGTGTATAGTGTCTCTGTTTATTATATCTTCTATTATTTATATTTCCTTGATCTTCATATGTAGCCCTTACTGAGTGTTTCACTTCCTTATTTCTCTGGTATCTGTAATTCTCTTTTGATATCTGGTTATCTTTATTGTCTGTTCTATCTGAGTCATACATACTGTTATTTTCTGTTATAACTTCTATATTTTGATCTTCCTGTGTTTCTTTTTCTTTCTCATTATCTCTTTCTATTTTCTTCCACCTATTAACAATGATTTCATCTTTCAATGTATCTACCTTTCCATAATCATTTTTTGTCTATTTTTTAAAGGTGTTGCTCTTGACTATTTTCTAATTTGCTTTTAATATTGAGGATTTCTTCATTAATATTAGTGAGTGTTTCATTTCTAGATTTTTTTTATAATCTCTATTATTCCTTTAGAGGCTTCAAATAACACTTTTTCCCATTCTTCCTGAAGTGTATCACTTAGTTGGAAAGTATAGGATTTTTTTTCAGTTTTAAACCTCTAGGTATGAGCTCCTTATCTAAATACCTATCTAGAAAAATGAGTTCCATTTTTTGCTTCAATTCTTTGCTCATATTTTTTTCTAGATCATTTATAGGTTTATTAGTGTCAATTCTCTCACAGAATTGGAGAGGAGGGAATTTTGAACAGACTATTTTAAAGAAAGAAGCAAAATTTATTTATAGTTTTAACACTATTCACCCTCACGGTCTAAACTCAGAATTAGACATTTCCCCTTTTTTAGGCACTTAAATATATATTTTTATCTTAACATTTTATTCACAACTTCCCATTTCCTTATGTTGTTTATATGATGATGAGTCCTCACACAAAAATATTTTTGCTATAAATTCATCAAAATATTTCTGTGTTTTATACATTAAACATCTTGAAGAAACAATTTTTTAAACAGTTTAAAATACACTTTAACATTATATGTGGATAAAGATAGTCACTTTTTGATACTTAAACACAAATTATACGGAATTTTTATATATATCTAAGAAGGTATTTTCTTATGGCTCAATGTAGCCCTCTTTGAATTATTATTCTATATTTTTTCATTTTTCCATTTTTCTTCTTCTTCCTTCTTTTTCTCTTCTTTTCTTTGGTTACCCAAAGTCTACTAAATTAGAAAACTGTAAACTAACAATTAGATCTAAATATCTCTCACAATATTTAACAAAATAAAATTGTGAACTATCCTTTGTTGAATGACATTGCACTTTATTCTGTGTTTTTATAATATTCAAAATGATCAATTGTGCCCCTTGTGAATGATACCATCTGAATAACCACTTAAATTGTAGAGCGGTTGATTGAAAGGAATTATAGGATGTTAAAGAGGAAAATAAAAGAATGGCAAATAGTTATGGCAAACAGAAAATATCCCAGCACTATGGCTTTAAGACCCAGTGGAATCCAATAAAAGTTTGCACAACACTATTTAAAGGCGGTTATTAAGCTCACACTTCATCTTGAAAAAGCCAGAATACCTGGCGAAACATGTCGATGGGAGTGTGACTTTCTATTGCACCAGAAGGAGACCGGAGAATTACCTGCATACGTTCAGTACTAAAGTGCAGGAATGACTTCAAGTAAGAACCTTCTAAGGAATAACTTGCACAAGTATAAAAAAAAAAAAAACGCTGCTTGAGGTGTCTGCCCTTACGTTTACGGGCACAGAGGATCCAGACAGGGACTCAGGTCATAGGGTAATTGACCTCCCGGAAACCCCCCACCTGAGAGGCTGCCAGAAATACGGAGTAAGTAGATGCGGAAAGCGCGGGGGAATAATGCAGAACGCTGCAAATAAGGTTAGCTGGATTTATCTTCAAATAAGGGTAAGAACATTTACACTAATAGCCCTTACTTAAATGGAATATTCAGTGAACTGACTTAAAATTACAAGCATTCCTGTTCATTTACAAACGTGAATACCGTTGTCATCTGATATTTGCCACTAGCACTCCACTACACAGCTAATATCACTGCATATGGGATTATAACTTGAAAGTAAGCGCATGATATATATCCCTAACGGCATCATTGCAAGGATTGACTTTTATCTGATACATTGGCCTCTAGTTAACAATGTCTGTCGGACCTGATCCAACAGTGCGGATCAAGACCGACAGACATCGCTGAATACGGCGAACAATACGCTCGCCGTATTCAGCATTGCACCAGCAGCTCACAAGAGCTGCTGGTGCAACGCCGCCCCCTGCTGACTCGTGGCCAATGGGCCACCAGCAGGGGGTGTCAATCAACCCGATCGTACTCGATCGGGTTGATTTCCGGCGATGTCTGTCTGCCTGCTCTGAGCAGACGGACAGGTTATGGAGCAGCGATCTTTGTGACCGCTGCTTCATAACTGCTGTCTCTGGTGAGCCTGCAGGCTCGCCAGAAACACGAGGCATCAAGCTCCATACGGAGCATGATACATATGCCTCATTGTATCACCGCTCATATAACTTCTGTAACAGTTCTTGGTATACTTTAGAAAAGTCCCCACTCAGAAAAGCTACTGTTTTTTGTTGTTTTATTTGTGCTAATCAAAGTAATTTGAATCTATGAATCAGTGTTGCAACACTTAGGTATTTTATAATTTTTATTGTATATTTTACATGCCTATTTTATAGCACTTAGATTTTGTGCTTTTCTATTAACAGGGTTACTTTTGTAATACATTGTTGTTTATTTATGTTTTACATCTTGTCACTAGTTCTTTAGTGATTTCAACATTTACAAGACCTTTGTATGTTTTACACCTGTCACTAATTATCTAATCTGATGTGATTTCAACATCTACAAGCCTTTTAATTCTCTTAATACACACTAATATAATAGTAAGATATCACTTTATCCATAATAAATATTATTGAACACCACGACAAAATGGCCACATGGGCATAACTACAGGGGTCTCAGAGGTCTCAATTGAGGCCCACACCTCTAGGAACCTGCATTAGTGACATAGCTACAGAGGAACATGAGTGCCACCTGCATCATGTTTGGTCTCTCTGTGTCCCCTCTGCTAAAAAAAGGTCTCACGGTTTAAAGACAATCGGCTAGATTACGAGTTTTGTGTTATGAGCGACTGGGTGCTAACTTGCAAGTTATTTCAATCGCTCACCTCCCTATAGCGCTGCTATTACAGGTTTGCAAAAACCCGGCGTTAGCAGGTAATATGGCAGAGTTGAGCTCCATTGAGCTCCATACCGCACTCAAATACCAGCGCTGCTTTGAGCTAGTTTTACGTGCTCGTGCACAATTTCCCCATAGACATCAATGGGGAGAGCCGGCTAAAAAAAAAACTTAACACCTGCAATAAAGGAGTGTAAAGCCCCGTAACGCAGCCCCATTGATTCGTATGGGGAAAGAAAAGTTACGTTTACACCTAACACCCTAACAAAAACCCCGAGTCTAAACACCCCTAATCTGCTGCCCCCAACATCGCCGCCACCTACATTATACTTATTAACCCCTAATCTGCCATCCTCGACATCGCCACCACCTATATTATACTTATAAACCCCTAATCTGCCGCCCCCAACATCGCTGCCACTATACTAAAGTTATTAACCTCTAAACCTAACCCTAAGTCTAACCCTAAAACCTACTAACTTTAACATAATTAAAATAAATCTAAATAAAAATTACAATTAATACCTAAATAATTCCTATTTAAAACTAAATACTTACCTATAAAATAAACCCTAAGCTAGCTACAATATAACTAATAGTTACATTGTATCTATCTTAGGTTTTATTTTTATTTCACAGGTACGTTTGTATTTATTTTAACTAGGTAGACTAGCTAGTAAATAGTTATTAACTATTTACTAACTACCTAGTTAAAATAAATAAAAACTTACCTGTAAAATAAAACCTAACTAAATTAAAGTTAGTGGGTGTTAGGGTTAGACTTAGGGTTAGGTTTAGGGGTTAATAACTTTAGTATAGTGGCAGCGATTTTGGTGGCAATAGATTAGGGGTTAATAACAGTAATGTAGGTTGCGGCGATGATAGGGACAGCAGATTAGGGGTTAATAATATTTAACTAGTGTTTGCGATGCGGGAGTACGGCGGTTTAGGGGTTAATATGTTTATTATAGTGGCTGCGATGTCAGGAGTGGCAGATTAGGGGTTAATACTTTTATTATAGTGTTTGCTATGTGGGAGGGTCTCGGTTTAGCGGTTAATAGGTAGTTTATGGGTGTTAGTGTACTTTGTAACACTTTAGTTATGAGTTTTATGTTACAGCTTTGTAACATAAAAACCATAACTACTGACTTTCAGTTTACGGTACGGATCTTGTAGTCATGGTCTGTACCGCTCACTTTTTGGCCGGACAGGCAAACTCGTAATATCGGCGCTATGGAAGTCCCATTGAAAAAGGACTTTTTGAAAGCTGCGGTAGTTATGTTGCGTTACGGTCAAAAAAGTGTACAGATATACCTGCAAGACTCGTAATAGCAGCGGTAGTGAAAAAGCATCGTTCTGAAGCTTTTTCACTCATAACGCAAAACTCGTAATCTAGCCGAATGTGTGGAAATTCTTTTACAATATAGAGACATCATTTCCAATATGGCCTTTACAGTGTTGCTGTACAGAAAACAATGCCACCATATCTTTAAAGGAAGACTATGCAAGAGCTTATTCTCTTGCACAGACAAAACAAGGGGAAACATGACTAATATTCACAGAGAAGATGCACTCTATTAAACTATCTGTCTGCCAGCTCAGCTGCATCTGATGAAAACAGCCAGACTTTGTCATGGGTCCCAGTGAGCCTCTGGTTGATCCTTATCTTATATGTCTCTATTTCAAGATTTAATTTTCTTTTTGACATGTATGCAGGAAAAAGGCAACAATAGAGGAGATATACTGTACAACCAAATTTAAAATATGAATATATATAACTTGCAACTGAACTAACATATATATTTCTTAATATAAAGGTTTTTTTTAATCTCAGTCTCAGTGCTTCTTGTGTTTGGCTTATGTTAGTTAGCAGCTTAGCATCTCAGAATTTCACAATCTTGAAAATCTTAGAGCTTTCCTGGAATGCAGTCAACCCTTAGATTGTCAAATGGATCCTGCCCATCATAGACAGCTTTACAGGGCTGGACTACTCTATGCTTCTTTTGTAAAGGACTGTATAATTATCCATGATACTTTAAATGCAAGAAAAACATAATTTATGCTTACCTGATAAATTCCTTTCTTCTGTTGTGTGATCAGTCCACGGGTCATCATTACTTCTGGGATATAACTCCTCCCCAACAGGAAATGCAAGAGGATTCACCCAGCAGAGCTGCATATAGCTCCTCCCCTCTACGTCAGTCCCAGTCATTCGACCAAGAAACAACGAGAAAGGAGTAACCAAGGGTGAAGTGGTGACTGGAGTATAATTTAAAAGATATTTACCTGCCTTAAAACAGGGCGGGCCGTGGACTGATCACACAACAGAAGAAAGGAATTTATCAGGTAAGCATAAATTATGTTTTCTTCTGTTATGTGTGATCAGTCCACGGGTCATCATTACTTCTGGGATACCAATACCAAAGCAAAAGTACACGGATGACGGGAGGGATAGGCAGGCTCATTATACAGAAGGAACCACTGCCTGAAGAACCTTTCTCCCAAAAATAGCCTCCGAAGAAGCAAAAGTGTCAAATTTGTAAAATTTGGAAAAAGTATGAAGCGAAGACCAAGTTGCAGCCTTGCAAATCTGTTCAACAGAGGCCTCATTCTTAAAGGCCCAAGTGGAAGCCACAGCTCTAGTGGAGTGAGCTGTAATTCTTTCAGGAGGCTGCTGTCCAGCAGTCTCATAGGCTAAACGTATTATGCTACGAAGCCAAAAAGAGAGAGAGGTAGCAGAAGCTTTTTGACCTCTCCTCTGTCCAGAGTAAACGACAAACAAGGAAGAAGTTTGGCGAAAATCTTTAGTTGCCTGCAAGTAGAACTTGAGGGCACGAACTACATCCAGATTGTGTAAGAGACGTTCCTTCTTTGAAGAAGGATTTGGACACAAGGATGGGACAACAATCTCTTGATTGATGTTCCTGTTAGTGACTACCTTAGGTAAGAACCCAGGTTTAGTACGCAGAACTACCTTGTCTGAGTGAAAAATCAGATAAGGGGAATCACAATGTAAGGCTGATAACTCAGAGACTCTTCGAGCCGAGGAAATAGCCATTAAAAACAGAACTTTCCAAGATAACATTTTTATATCAATGGAATGAAGGGGTTCAAACGGAACACCCTGTAAAACGTTAAGAACTAAGTTTAAACTCCATGGTGGAGCAACAGCTTTAAACACAGGCTTGATCCTAGCTAAAGCCTGACAAAAGGACTGGACGTCTGGATTTTCTGACAGACGTCTGTGTAACAAGATGGACAGAGCTGAAATCTGTCCCTTTAATGAACTAGCTGATAAACCCTTTTCTAAACCTTCTTGTAGAAAAGACAATATCCTAGCGATCCTAACCTTACTCCAAGAGTAACCTTTGGATTCGCACCAGTATAGGTATTTCCGCCATATTTTATGGTAAATCCTTCTGGTAACAGGCTTCCTAGCCTGAATCAGGGTATCAATAACCGACTCAGAAAAACCACGTTTTGATAAAATCAAGCGTTCAATTTCCAAGCAGTCAGCTTCAGAGAAGTTAGATTTTGATGTTTGAATGGACCCTGTATCAGAAGGTCCTGTCTTAGAGGTAGAGACCAAGGCGGACAGGATGACATGTCCACTAGATCTGCATACCAAGTCCTGCGTGGCCAAGCAGGTGCTATTAGAATTACTGATGCTCTCTCCTGTTTGATTTTGGCAATCAATCGAGGAAGCAGCGGGAAGGGTGGAAACACATAAGCCATCCTGAAGTTCCAAGGTGCTGTCAAAGCATCTATCAGAACTGCTCCCGGATCCCTGGATCTGGACCCGTAGCGAGGAAGTTTGGCGTTCTGGCGAGACGCCATGAGATCTATCTCTGGTTTGCCCCAACGTCGAAGTATTTGGGCAAAGACCTCCGGATGAAGTTCCCACTCCCCCGGATGAAAAGTCTGGCGACTCAAGAAATCCGCCTCCCAGTTCTCCACTCCCGGGATGTGGATTGCTGACAGGTGGCAAGAGTGAGACTCTGCCCAGCGAATTATCTTTGATACTTCCATCATTGCTAGGGAGCTTCTTGTCCCTCCCTGATGGTTGATGTAAGCTACAGTCGTGATGTTGTCCGACTGAAACCTGATGAACCCCCGAGTTGTTAACTGGGGCCAAGCCAGAAGGGCATTGAGAACTGCTCTCAATTCCAGAATGTTTATTGGAAGGAGACTCTCCTCCTGATTCCATAGTCCCTGAGCCTTCAGAGAATTCCAGACAGCGCCCCAACCTAGTAGGCTGGCGTCTGTTGTTACAATTGTCCAGTCTGGCCTGCTGAATGGCATTCCCCTGGACAGGTGTGGCCGATGAAGCCACCATAGAAGAGAATTTCTGGTCTCTTGATTCAGATTCAGAGTAGGGGACAAATCTGAGTAATCCCCATTCCACTGACTTAGCATGCATAGTTGCAGCGGTCTGAGGTGTAGGCGTGCAAAAGGTACTATGTCCATTGCCGCTACCATTAAGCCGATCACCTCCATGCATTGAGCTACTGACGGGTGTTGAATGGAATGAAGGACGCGGCATGCATTCTGAAGTTTTGTTAACCTGTCTTCTGTCAGGTAAATCTTCATTTCTACAGAATCTATAAGAGTCCCCAAGAATGGAACTCTTGTGAGAGGAAAGAGAGAACTCTTCTTTTCGTTCACTTTCCATCCATGCGACCTTAGAAATGCCAGAACTAACTCTGTATGAGACTTGGCAGTTTGAAAGCTTGAAGCTTGTATTAGAATGTCGTCTAGGTACGGAGCTACCGAAATCCCTCGCGGTCTTAGTACCGCTAGAAGGGCACCCAGAACCTTTGTGAAGATTCTTGGAGCCGTAGCCAATCCGAATGGAAGAGCTACAAACTGGTAGTGCCTGTCTAAGAAGGCAAACCTTAGATACCGGTGATGATCTTTGTGGATCGGTATGTGAAGGTAAGCATCCTTTAAATCCACTGTGGTCATGTACTGACCCTCTTGGATCATGGGTAAAATTGTCCGAATAGTTTCCATTTTGAACGATGGAACTCTTAGGAATTTGTTTAGAGTCTTTAAATCTAAGATTGGCCTGAAAGTTCCCTCTTTTTTGGGAACCACAAACAGGTTTGAGTAGAACCCTTGTCCTTGTTCCGACCACGGAACCGGATGGATCACTCCCATTGTTAACAGATCTTGTACGCAGCGTAGAAACGCTTCTTTCTTTATCTGGTTTGTTGACAACCTTGACAGATGAAATCTCCCTCTTGGGGGAGATAATTTGAAGTCTAGAAGGTATCCCTGAGATATGATCTCTAGTGCCCAGGGATCCTGAACATCTCTTGCCCAGGCCTGGGCGAAGAGAGAGAGTCTGCCCCCTACTAGATCCGGTCCCGGATCGGGGGCTCTCGGTTCATGCTGTCTTTGGGGCAGCAGCAGGTTTCCTGGCCTGCTTGCTTTTGTTCCAGGACTGGTTAGGCTTCCAGCCTTGCCTGTAACGAGCAACAGCTCCTTCCTGTTTTGGTGCAGTGGAGGTTGATGCTGCTCCTGTTTTGAAATTCCGAAAGGGACGAAAATTAGACTGTCTAGCCTTAGCTTTGGCCTTGTCTTGAGGTAGGGCGTGGCCCTTACCTCCCGTAATGTCAGCGATAATTTCTTTCAAACCGGGCCCGAATAAGGACTGCCCCTTGAAAGGTATATTAAGTAATTTGGACTTAGAAGTAACATCAGCTGACCAGGATTTTAGCCACAGTGCCCTGCGTGCCTGTATGGCGAATCCTGAGTTCTTAGCCGTAAGTTTGGTTAAATGTACTACGGCCTCCGAAATGAAAGAATTAGCTAGTTTAAGGACTCTAAGCCTGTCCGTAATGTCGTCTAGCGTAGAGGAACTAAGGTTCTCTTCAAGCGACTCAATCCAAAATGCTGCCGCAGCCGTAATCGGCGCGATACATGCAAGGGGTTGTAATATAAAACCTTGTTGAACAAACATTTTCTTAAGGTAACCCTCTAATTTTTTATCCATTGGATCTGAGAAAGCACAGCTATCCTCCACCGGGATAGTGGTACGCTTAGCTAAAGTAGAAACTGCTCCCTCCACCTTGGGGACCATTTGCCATAAGTCCCGAGTGGTGGCGTCTATTGGAAACATCTTTCTAAATATTGGAGGGGGTGAGAACGGCACACCGGGTCTATCCCACTCCTTAGTAACAATTTCAGTTAGTCTCTTAGGTATAGGAAAAACGTCAGTACTCGCCGGTACCGCAAAGTATTTATCCAACCTACACAGTTTCTCTGGTATTGCAACGGTGTTACAATCGTTGAGAGCTGCTAAGACCTCCCCTAGTAGTACACGGAGGTTCTCCAATTTAAATTTAAAATTTGAAATATCTGAGTCCAATCTGTTTGGATCAGAACCGTCACCCACAGAATGAAGCTCTCCGTCCTCATGCTCTGCGAGCTGTGACGCAGTATCAGACATGGCCCTAGCATTGTCAGCGCACTCTGTTCTCACCCCAGAGTGATCACGCTTGCCTCTTAGTTCAGGTAATTTAGACAAAACTTCAGTCATAACAGTAGCCATATCTTGTAATGTTATCTGTAATGGCCGCCCAGATGTACTAGGCGCCAAAATATCACGCACCTCCCGGGCGGGAGATGCAGGTACTGTCGCGTGAGGCGAGTTAGTCGGCATAACTCTCCCCTCGCTGTTTGGTGAAATTTGTTCACATTGTACAGATTGACTTTTATTTAAAGTAGCATCAATACAGTTAGTACATAAATTTCTATTGGGCTCCACCTTGGCATTGGAACAAATGACACAGATATCTTCCTCTGAGTCAGACATGTTTAACACACTAGCAAAAAACTTACAACTTGGTTATAATCTTTTTTAGCAAAAAACGTACTGTGCCTCAAAGAGGTACTAACGATTAAATGACAGTTGAAATAATGAACTGAAAAACAGTTATTGCATCAAATTTTAAAACAACACAACTTTTAGCAAAGGTTTGTTCCCATTAGTAAAAAACAACACTAATTAAATTTGTACATAAGAAAACAAAACAACGTTTTTTATACACAGTCACTATAAGAATTCTCACAGCTCTGCTGAGAGAATTTACCTCCCTTCAAAGAAGTTTGAAGACCCCTGAGATCTGTCAGAGATGAACCGGATCATGCAGGACATATAAAAGTAGCTGACTGGAATTTTTTGATGCGTAGCAAAGAGCGCCAAAAACGGCCCCTCCCTCTCCCACACAGCAGTGAAGAGAAACGAAACTGTCACAATTAAAGCAAAAAACTGCCAAGTGGAAAATAATGCCCAAACATTTATTCACACAGTACCTCAGCAATGTAAACGATTCTACATTCCAGCAAAAACGTTTAACATGAGAATAGTTATTAAAAGGATTAGTGACCTTAACACAGTAGTTCCGGTGAAATACCATCCCCAGAATACTGAAGTGTATACATACATGTCATTTTAACGGTATGGCAGGCTTTTCTCATCAATTCCATTCAGAAAATAAAAACTGCCACATACCTCAATGCAGATTCATCTGCCCGCTGTCCCCTGATCTGAAGCCTTTACCTCCCTCAGATGGTCGAGAACAGCAATATGATCTTAACGACTCCGGTTAAAATCATAGTAAAAAATCTCTGTCAGATTCTTCCTCAAACTCTGCCAGAGAAGTAATAACACGCTCCGGTGCTATTTTAAAATAACAAACTTTTGATTGAAGTCATAAAAACTAAGTATAATCACCATAGTCCTCTCACACATCCTATCTAGTCGTTGGGTGCAAGAGAATGACTGGGACTGACGTAGAGGGGAGGAGCTATATGCAGCTCTGCTGGGTGAATCCTCTTGCATTTCCTGTTGGGGAGGAGTTATATCCCAGAAGTAATGATGACCCGTGGACTGATCACACATAACAGAAGAAAAAGATTCTTGTAGCATGTAATCTCTATGTAGATTATAAATCATGGCACGCTATTTAGTGCTACCGCTCGAACATAAACTTTGCTAAAAGTAATCAGGTGGCGCTCATATTACAAGTTAAAAGTAAAAAGTTTGCACGCCATCAAAACCTGACGCACGCTAACCAAAGGACTTTGCGATATTGGAGAGTAAATGAGAAGTAAATGGAGAGCGCAGAAGACAGGAGCTAACCCAACAGGAGTTATTCATATTTTACATGTTCTTAACTTACAGTTCAATGTACTTTTTATTGTAAATACATATTTCTTTATATATCTGTATATACCTAAACCTTTAAATCTATTCCTATAGATATATAGGCATAGATATCTATTTTGCATTAACATTATCATACGTATATATAGAAATATTTGATTAAACATAGGAAAGTAAAATATGCATAACTCGCAACGGGGTTAACGCTTTAGGTCTATCCCAGTGTTGGGTTAGTGCACTTTACATTGCGGTATTGAAATGTTAAACATAAAATATTAAAATGAATATAAAAATTAATAATAATTATTAAAAATTATTATAGATACTGTAATTGACACCGCTGCATTTCTGTCAGATAATGCACCATTTTGCCCAGAAAATTGTTGCAATTACAAATGTTTAGGCATTCTCATGTTTATTTCTTTTGCTTGTATTGGTATAAAGAAAATAGTGGAGAAAAAAAAGCCAAATCTGACACGTTCCACACAAAAACTCCAAAAATGGACTGGACAAAAATATTGGCACCCTCAATTTAATATTTGGTAGCACACTCCTTTGACAAAGTAACTGAAATGAATTGCTTCCTGTAACCATCAATGAGTTTCTTACACCTCTCTACTGGAATTTTGGACCACTCTTCTTTTGCCAAATGCTCCAGGTCTCTTAGATTGGAAGGGTTCCTTTTCCCAACTGTTTTGAGATCTCTCCACAGGTGCTCTATGGGATTGAGATCTCAATTGCTGGCCAGTTCAGTTATCTCCAGAGCTTTGTCTTAAACCATTTCTGGGTGCTTTTTTTACTTGTGCTTTGGGTCATTCTCCCATTGTAAGACCCATGACCTCTGATGGAGACCCAACTTTCTGACACTGGGCGCTACATTGCATCACAGAATTCTTTGGTAGTCTTCAGATTTCATAATTGCCATGCACACAGTCAAGACATCCAGTGTCGGAAACAGCAAAGCAACCCCAAAACATCAGTAAACCTCCCCCATGTTTGACTGTAGGGACTGTATTCTTTCTTTAAAAGCCTCATTTCTTTTTCTGAAAACAGTAGAATGATGGGCTTTACCAAAAAGCTGTAATTTTGTTTCGTCTGTCCACAGCACATTCTCCTAAAAATAATTTTGGCTTCCTCAGGTAAGTTTTGGTAAGCTCCAATCTGTTTTTTTTTTTGTTTCTGTGTTAGTAGTGGGTCCTCCTGGGTCTTCTACCATAGCGTCCATTTCATTCAGATGGCGACATATAGTGCGAGCTGACATATTTGTACCCTGTGCCTGAAGGTCTGGAAGTTGATTGAGGTTATTTATCCACCATTCAAACAATCCTTCGTTGCAATCTTTGATCAAATTTTCTCTTTCCTTCACCTCCAGGGAGATTGGCTACAGTTTTATGGGCTTAAAACTTCTTGACAATGTTACACACACAGGAACATTAAGATCTCTGGAGATGGACTTGTAACATTGAGATTGTCCATGCTTTTCCACAATTTTTTATCTCAAATCCTCAGAAAATTATTTGCTGCTCTTACTCTTCTCCATGATTAGTGTGGCACAGAGACACACAACAGAAAGGTTGAGTCGATTTTTCACCATTTTAACTGGTTGCTGGTGTGATTTCTATATTGTAAGCACCTGTTAATTGATACAGGTGAGTTTAATGACAAATTGCAGGAGCATCACAAACTTGGAATGCAATTATTTCTTAATATTTTGAGAAGGTGCCAATTATTTTGTCCAGTCCATTTTGGATTTTTGAGTGGAATGTGTCAGATTTGGCTTTTTTTATCCACTTTTTTGTGCCATACCAATATAAACAAAAGAAAAAAAACATGAGCATGCCTAAACATTTGTAATTGCAACAAATTTCTGGGTGACGTGGTGCATTATCTAACAGAAATGCAGGGGTGACAATATTTTTGGCCATGACTATGTATATTTATATATTCTATGGATTATTTAGAATTTTTTAATAGTGTTTATATGAGTGTTATTGTATTTTAAAATATATTTATGTTGTGTTTAGTGCAATATTTTTTAACACACTACCCTTTACGCAATGGTTTCAGTTGCGTTAACCCGAAGAGCAGAAAATGCGATTGCGCTCTCAAGATCACGTTTACTTTCAACATGTGATTCAATCTCTATTGTCGATGCAAGCAAAAAGCCGATATCTTTTATGTGCAACATTTAGAGCACCACTTGTAATCTAGCCCCATATGTGTAATGAAGATATGAAGAGAACTCTGGATCAGTTTTGATACAATAACATGTATTCATGTAGACAGCGTGCCTTCTGCTCCTATATTATTTTATGCAGCCACTTCCCTATGAATTAAGATATGAGATACCGTTCAAGGTTTGAGGTTATACACTCACTACATTTTATCATCTTTATATTATATGTACAGTAGTTTATTTTTAAGGAAAATATTTATCTATTTTCACAAATATGAGCTTAATTTGTGTACACATGGTGTGTTTTTAGGCAGCCAGGGTACTCAAATCATAAGTAGGAATGAAGTTCTGATAAAAAAATGATTCATTATGCATTACCATCTAGGCTGACCTATGCTGTATCCATCTCTAGTGCCCAAGGGCAGAAGTTACTGATACACCACTTAAGAATTATAGTCTCCCATATGATGCATTGACAGCATTCACAAGTTATCAACTAAATATTGACCACAAAATAGACACATTGATTTCAACAGAAAAAGGCACTTGATAAGTGATCAGCACCCACAGATCAACAGATAACATACATCTGATAAATGCCAGGTTTTGTACAATGTCATACTTGATTACTTCCAAGGTACATATCTGCATCTTTAATATTTACGTTACCTGTATCCTTCATAAGTATCATATTACTTAAATATTCAAGGGAATAACAACCCCAGTTGTCTAATACATGCTAATATGAAATGTCAGATGATTATACCAAAACATATGTACAAGTAGATATCCCAATTTGGGATGTGTAGACTAGTAGATGTTCTCTTATGAAGCAACTCACAGATTATCAAATCTGCAAGTGGGGAACAATCTGAATCTCTAGATAGTGACTGCTGTAGACTGTCCCTGAGAGATTGTTTTTTTGAGGTGTATCTGCAAGAGAGAAAACAGACAAAGAAAAGGGATCACAATGACCTGTGTATCCAATTGTATCCTTAGCAATGGGTTTTTGAACGTAATCGTGCTACAAAGGACTGCAAGGTGCATAGCAATGTGCTACAACCCTATGAAAAGTGCAAACATACCTGTGTCAGAGCAGGTATTTGGAGCTAAGTTGCGTGTCATTTGTTTGCAAGATGTATCCGTGACTTTCAAAGTGGGGGTGGGGGTTTGCTTTTGACAGATGTATAGATATGCACCTGCTTGACAAATTATTGTTTTGGAACCCACTCCAATGTCAGGAATATGTTATGGTAAACAAGTTGTGGAACGTTTAGGGCCAGATTACAAGTGAAGCGCTGAATATCGTTTGCGAGCAAGCGATATTAGCCCTCCACTTTGTAATTCCACCGCACGATAATGTGGGTTGGTATTACAAGTTAATCACGCTGTGAACGTTCGCATTGCGAGGAAGCATTGAGCTCACAAGAGTGTGCTTCCATAGGCTCCTATGGGAGCTTCATTCTGATGCCGTCACAGGTGGCGTCAGAACCTCAAGCAGCAAAGGGGGTAAGTAGCACAGCGACGAGCAGCATTTTTACATATATACTGTTTGTATATGACTATATACATATATATCTATGTGTTAATATGTGTATTTTCTTGTCAAGATTAAGTTTTCATGATTCAGATAGGGTAAGCACAATTTTCCAATTTACTTTTATCATCAAATTTTCTTTATTCTCTCATTCTTTTATGAAAGCTAAACCTAGGTAGGCTCATATCTGATTTTTAAACCATTGATGGCCGCCTATTATATCAGTACAGTTTTTTACAGTTAGACAGTGCTAGTCCATGTGTGTCATACGGATAACACTGTGCTCACTCCTGTGGAGTTATTTATGAGTCAGCACTGATTGGCTAAAATGCAAGTCTGTCAGAAGAACTGAGATAAGGGAGCAGTCTGCAGAGGATTAGATACAAATCACAGAGGTAAAAATTATATTATATTAATATAACAGTGTAATAAAGGGATTATCTATCTTTTTAAACAATAAAACATTAGTAGACTGTCCCTTTTAATATAAAAAATATGCAGTTGTAACTTTGTATTTCTCTGTTACTAAATTACGTTTCACATCAGTGTTAAGCTAAGGGCGAGCATGCAATAACAATTTAAGTAAAACAAAGAAAGTATGAATTGTGGGATTTGATTAATGACAGGAGCAGAGGCAAGCGTATACTGTTGTTTAGAGTTTTAATTTGAAGAGGCTTTGTTATATCACATGAAATTTGCACTTTGTTTACATATTGCAAATACACAATGTCATATGATGCATTCCGCAATAAACAGTTTAATATAATATGTTATGTTATACTAAAAAAGAATTATATGTAATCAATATTGCTTTTAACACAAATTGTAATGGGTAACACAACACATGGGAGCAACTATTTGTTGTTAGGATAAATTTACACTTTTCATTATTTTCTATAGAATTGCATTCACTTTTAAAACAACCAAGTGCCCAATGCCAGATGTTTTCATTATGTATTTACAAGACACAAGAAATGCACCTTTAAGGATGTATTATGAAGGCATATTTCATTTCTATACTGCATGTTTTGAGGAACTGCCTGGAGCTATGAGAGTGAATCCCACTCTACACAGCAAGAAGGCAGGGAGACAATGTAGGGAAAGAATTTTGCTAGTTAATGGAATAACGCCAATCATAAACAATTGCTTATTTATATATTTCTTTTGTTTAAACATAAGTTCAATTTTAAGTTACAGAAATTATTTGTTTACTAGCTTATGCATAAACAGTGAGGGTTCTGATCAGAAGCCAAAAACTATAAATCTTAAAATCTTACAATCCCTTAATAATAAATTTTGTCAAATATTTTGTCAAATAAAGGAATCACGTCACCAACAATTTTCAATATATACAAAAAAACTGTTAACTATGAATTTTGAAAGAAAGTGTTTCCAATTCAAATAAAAATGTTGTGCATATAACAAATTGAGATCCTTGAGGTTTTTTTAATTGAAAAATATAGACAAAATAAAGATTTTTATAATATATGTAATATATATTTCTTAGAAATTGCTTATTAAAACCATCCAATATGTTTTTCTTTTATGTTAAAATATTTTTAATATGCTATACTATTATTTTTATAATAAATGGGGTAAATACCATGCTGTATACCTTACTGTATGTCATTTCTCTACATCAACAAACCCAGAGGAAATGAGACAGTGGAATTCTAAATAATGCATTGTAATGATTTGTCACTTTGCCATTGAGTGAGGATTATTTTTGTAAACCTTACCATATAAAAGTATGCAAAAACCTAACATTGGGCAATGTATTTTTTGCACTCTAAAATAATGACATATATGAGCTACATAGTAGACTTCAACAAAGTTGTATATTAAGGTTTCTCTATTTTGTGAAGCTGTTCTAGAAGAAATCACAGCTTTGATTGTTGTATATTGAGCACTTAGTGGGTGTTTGAAATGATGGCTGTACAAGGTCACAGGGATAGCTGTACATGGTCACCTAACTATTGAATATACATGGCAGTAATCACTATTTTATTTAGGCAGACATTGGCATCTGCTTCAGTGCAGTCCGTATTCAATTGTTTGCTTTTCATTTGGTTTTCATTTCTAAATAGGAACTTCAATAAAAGTGAAAAAGGATAATGTGATATAATTGATTTTTGCAAAGGCTTTTGATATAGTGCCATGTGGAAGATTTTTGTATAAAGGACTAGGAATAGCTAACTATGGGGTTCATTCTGATCTAGTTGATTGTAATTTTTTGGTTCCAGATACAACTTTTATTCAACATCAGAACAATTACAATGCAAGCAAAACATTCTCATATTGGAAAATATTGTACCATTAACAAAATAGACACATTCAATTCAACAGCTTTAAATGGTTAACACCAACAGATCAACCATTAGGAAATCAAATAAATGATAATAATAATAATGGCCACCCAGGGGTATATTATGGCCTAGGCCAACAAGGCGGAAGATTTGGGAGGGGCAGCACATCTGCCCTATCCTCTCTCTAAAAGCCAGCACACAGTACAGTGAGCGATAAAGTGCAGGCTTTTACAAAGAATACAAGGCACGTGTGCTGATTAAGGTCGCTCTTCTTCCTCCCTTCCTCCCTCAACTCATTCCCTCCCTTATTCTTTTCCTTCCCTTCCCTTCTATCTCTCAACACCCTCCCTCACTTTCTCCTCTCCCTCCCCACTTTTCTCTTCTCTCTTTCTCCCTCCCTTCCTTCTTTCCTTTCCCTCCCTTTTCTCCCCTCTCCTTCTTATCCCTCCCTTCTCTCAGGGACAAAATGATATGAGATGCATGCAATTCAACCCACCTGTATGCAAGTGTTTTGCTAGCCCAATTTTTTTACACACTGACCCCAAACATTTTTAAGGGGAAAAAACGTCTAAAACCTTGGGGGGGGGGGGGGTCAGCAGAATGTTGAGTGCCTAGGGCAGCACAGAACTTAAATACGCCACTGTGGCCACACCATCTGCACATTACTAGACTAGAAAAACAAGATGTTGCTGCCCATGCCAACAACAGTGAAAGACTTAATAATGCCAAAAAAAAAGGATAATGAATATGTCACAATATTGACAGTTGTGACGTGTAGAGAAAGAGGAGGTTGCGCTCCTGTTATGAGTTGAAAGTAAACTGTTTTCGCTCTAGCGGTAGCCCAACAAGTGCAAACATCCGACGTTAGAATATTGTGTGCACGTTCACATATTCCCCCATAGAAGTCAACAGAGAAAAAAATGTGAAATAAAACTTCCCACTCTCATGCATACACAATCGAATAATTACATTTGTGCTAACCCAACATGAATATTTCACATTACATTGTTCTTTACATTGCAGAATATGTTCTATTTATTCATTAATACATATTTCTACATATATCTGATGGTATTTTGGTACAATAAATCTAAACCTATATATATATATAATTATGTATAGGAATAGATATATACAGATATATATATAGGAATATCTATTTATAAATACATAAAACATAGGCTGCTATGTGCAAAACACTAGAATGTGAAATATTTACAGTAAATACATAGTTAAAACCTTTACTCAATATGAATATTACATAAACATGCTATTACATGTTTTTATATACTTAACAGCAAAGGGCTCCAATGCCCTTGTATATGTCTGTAAATACATATATACACATATAAATACATATCTACACATATATAGACATATAAATATATATATATATATCTATATATATATATATATATATATATATATATATATATATATAGACTCCAAGTAAGTGCACTCTCACTCGCCAACCCAAACACAGACCAGGGTGCTTAGCAGGATATTCAATCAAGATAAGGATAAGCACTCACTGGATTTAAATACAATAACTATTTATTGGTAGTGACGTTTTCACCCCTTCCTCAGACAACCCAAACAGTGAATCAAACAGTGTTATATAACAAATCAAACCCTTCCCCCATCACATAATCAGCCAATCAAAATACATCAGTGTAAATCAATAAGAGATGTATATTAACAAATGTATATTAACAATAAACATTTCACTCATGTGTGATACCATCATGGTATATAATATTAACAATAAAATATATGTAGAGATAATGACTATCTAGTGTGGCACAATTGTGTATAACAGTGATAACGATATGAGTGGTCATGGAACCAGGCACAAGTCAGCGTAGTCAACATATCTAACTCTATCTTACAGCAAAAAATATGAGCATAAGAGGTATATATTTCATTTAGTACAACTGCGAGATGGCTGCTTACTTGTTTATAGCTTATATGGGAGTTGCGAGGATAAGTACAAAATCCGCCATGCACGCTGAATCCAGCATGGTCACAGGAGGGCATGTGAGCATCCGGGTTACTTCCGGATCAGTGCGCTCTGAATAGAGCCATGTTATGTGTTGCCATGGCAACCTATCGCAGTCTGACTTGCTTTGTCAGAGCGGGGCTAACATCTGAGTGACAGCAGCAGGCTGCCATGGCAACCCCGTATCATACATACAGTGCTATGTGGGCAGCTGACACAGTCTCATTGTATTCAATGTAGGACTAAACGATATACTGTTATTGATATTAGCCAATTACTTTAAGCAATTACCTTGCTCATTCACTATGGCGTGTTCACTGAGAGCTGACTCAGTTAGCAGCTGTCAGAAGTAACCGCTTATAGTGATTACCTGCAATCTGGCTGCGGTCCCTATAAAAAGAAGGGTGCCACCCCATCATATTAAAGCCATGTTTCTAAGAAACAGTGAAAAAAGAAACAGTTGAGAATGGACATAATATATCAGAATAAGATAATCAATCTGGCACTAAATCTGGGGATCTGGAACCATGCAAGAATTAGTCTGACAGGAACTTAGTCACATATAGCCTTAGTATGTCCCATCTATAGGTAATCTGTGTAGAATACTACCAATGTGTGTACACTGCCCCCTATTCAATATCATTATCATCCCAACACTAACATTGGGACTATGATGGATAGTAAAGGTAAATCAACCCATAAAATATGGCAGAGAAAGGGGGGGGGGGTTAAGATCAGTAACTAAAGTATCTACATCAGTCATTAGTCAAATATACAAATGGACATAATAAAGATTTAGAAAAAGGGCTATGATCCAATTACCCATAAACAATAGATAAAATATATCCTCACCTCAATAGGATAATGTACCATTATGGCTCAAACTCCTGATTATTGCTACAGTGGAGGGTAGAACTTCGTCAATCAACTTCAAATCTCTTGGAGCATAGTAATCCCCAAATATGGGATGGACAACGTGGACTCTCAGTGTACCCATCAGGGCACCCATGGAACTACATGGACTCTCATCATTAAATGGTATATCTGGATATATCATATCCATTCTGCCAGGACTTATAAAAAGCAGTGCCAGTACAGATTTGCATTTAGTCCACCAGGGTGTACCGTTCCAAGTCTATGGATCCATTTGGCTTCAATTTGAAGGAGCCTGTTCTTTCTGTTACCTCCCCGTGGCAATGTTGGTACATGGTCAATAAGTATAAAGCGTAAATCCTTCACCGTATGTTTCATCTGTACAAAGTGGCGTGCCACTGGTTGTTCCGATGTACCATCCTTGATTGCTGTCCTGATGGCACTCCGATGGTTAGCCATCCTCTTCTTGATGTCATCGTCCATCTTACCGACATAGTACTTCCCACATGTACAATTAAACAGATAGACCACAAACGGAGTAGAACACGTTAGATGGTGTTGGATCTTAAAACTCTTGGTGGTATGTGGATGGTGAAAGGTTTTGCTTTGTATCATCGAGTTGCACGTTGTGCAACCCAGGCACTTAAAACAACCCTGTCTCTTGGATTTTAACCATGTGTCCTTGATGTAGGCGTGTCTTGGGTCAGTAATCATTAACATGTCTTGGAGGTTGCGTCCTCTTTTATATCCCATTCTTGGTGGGGAAAAATCTTTAAATGGTAGCTGTTGGTCTGACGTCAATAGGTCCCAATGGTCCCTCACCGATCTTGCTACAATCCCAATGTTGGGTGAATATGTCATGGTACAGGTCATCCGTTTCTCAGCAGGTTTCTCTCCTTTCGTTTTGAGTAGAGTACTCCTCTCAGTGTCCCTAGCTAATTTGTGGGCTTTTTGAATAGTTGCAAAGGAGTAGCCTCTCTGTAGAAATTTAATGGACATCTCCTCTAGTTGTACCTCACTATTCATCCGTACCGAGTTATTTCTCACTACTCGGTAGAGTTGTGCCAATGGAATTGCTCTGATAAGGGATCTCGGGTGGCTACTGCTTGCCAAGAGGAGGGAGTTCCTGTCCGTGGGTTTTTGGTACATGGTGGTCTCTAATTGTCCATTCTCTTTGAATATCCTCAAATCAAGAAAATCGATTGAATCTTTACTAGCCACCATCTTAAATTTCACCGGGTGTGGAAGATCGTTGAGTGCCTGTACCCACTTGTGTAGATGTTCTTCTGTACCTCTCCACACCAACAACACATCATCAATATATCTCATATATTTGATGATCTCAGGAATCTCATAGACCTTCATTATGTTGGATTCATACTCCTCCATAAATAGGTTCGCATACGAAGGGGCCATATTTGACCCCATGGCGGTCCCCGTGATTTGCTGGTAATATTTCTGTTCAAACGGAAGAAGTTCAGTGTCAAACACAGTTCAAGAATCTTGATGATGTAGATACTGCTAGGCCCTACATAGGGGTATATAAGCTTGTAACGTCCATAGACACCAGGTAGTCATCTCTTGATAGGTCATGGACATGTGACAAGTGTCCCAGTACATCAGTAGAGTCCTTCACAAATGATTTCATGTGTCTCACCAATGGTTGGAGGAACGAGTCAATCCATTTTGCCAGTGGACTCAGTAAGGATCCTCTTGCTGACACAATTGGTCGACCGGGAGGTTTCTCCAAGCCCTTATGCACCTTTGGCAAGGTGTATAGAATCGGGCAAATCGGGTATGTCACCTGCAGCCATTCATATGTGTCTTGATTAACCCAACCTTCCCCTACACCTTCTAGCAGTAAAGTGTTGATTCGCTCTTGGAATTGGTTGGTGGGATCCCTCGTGAGAGGTAGATAAACCTGGTCATCATTCAGTTGTGAGAGTACCTCTTCTTTGTAATCCTTGTAATTCAGGACTACAATGGCCCCACCTTTGTCCGCATTGCGGATCACTATGTTAGGATCATGGGCCAGACTCTCAATCGCCAAACGTTCTTCTTTGGAGATATTATGTCTGAATATCTTTTCCGGCAATGTTGTTGCATCTTGTAGAACCAGTCTGGTGTAAGTTTGTATACTGGCAGCAGTATGTTGGGGGTCAAACGTACTCTTCTTCCTAAAAATGGTTCCCCTTTCCTGTTGTTCCGCCATTTTGAAATGGTCCTTGAGCTTAAGGTTTCTTCTTCTGGATGTCTAACCAGGTATCAAATTCATCTGGTCTACGTGTAGGGACGAATGTCAGGCCCCTATTGAGAAGTGTCAATTCTACTTCAGTAAGCACACGATCAGACAGATTCAACACTATATTCTTCTGATTCGTCCACGTCGTGGTGGTCTTCCAGTGAGTCCCACTCCTTCTTGGATGTGGTCTCCTTCCTTTTTTCGGTGGCTTGCTCTGGTGTGGTTACCCCTAAAAAATGTGACTGTGAAGTTGAAGGGCTTGGGTATTCGTGTGATCCTGGAATGTCTGTATCTGAGCCAGAGCTAGTATCCACAGTATTGAGATGTCTCCTGGTATAGACCCTCTGTCGGCGGGGTCGCCTAGGTCTATATTGTTGCCTCTCTTCAGGGCTCAGGAGCCATTTATAGACTTGTCTCTCCCTGTAGTCCTCAATCACTTGTTGTAGCTTCTTGTTTTTGAAGGCTATCAGGGAATCTTTATATTCCTTAACTTGATGTGTGAGTTTATTCAACCAATTTTCACTCTGGTCTTGTAGCAAAGTGGGGCCCTTCGTGGTATCAAATGTCACGATTTCCTCCTTAGCTTTATTAAGCAGGGCTCTAACTTCTTCCACTACCAATAGAAGTAAATCAAGGAAGCATTTATTTAACACAGCGCACCATTTTTTACAAAATTCGCTGTTGTTCCTCCCAATCGTGGGTACACTGTGAATCCTGAAGCCCTTAGGGATCATTTTCTTCTTGTAATACTCTGATAGATAAACCCCATGTAGGTGTAGGTCAACTTCTCTTTTCTTTAACTTTAATAGATTCAAATATAAAGTTTGGATGGATTCAGTATCTGTTGTAATTTCCTCGTGTTCAAAAAGAATTCGTGCTGCATCCACCTCAGTCAAGGAGAGTGTGTCTGCTCCCTCTATGTCTGATGGTGTTGTTACAGGCAGGCCTTGTGAGGCGCTGATCAAAATAGGTGCGTCCATGGTCCACAGGTAGGTGCAAGTATCACCCAAGTGAGTCCCAAAGTGATGATGGCTGAAGGTGGGGAGGGTAGCAAGGCAGTGGGTGCTACGCCATATAACACAGACTCCAAGTAAGTGCACTCTCACTCGCCAACCCAAACACAGACCAGGGTGCTTAGCAGGATATTCAATCAAGATAAGGATAAGCACTCACTGGATTTAAATACAATAACTATTTATTGGTAGTGACGTTTCGGGGCATTCACCCCTTCCTCAGACAACCCAAACAGTGAATCAAACAGTGTTATATAACAAATCAAACCCCTCCCCCATCACATAATCAGCCAATCAAAATACATCAGTGTAAATCAATAAGAGATGTATATTAACAAATGTATATTAACAATAAACATTTCACTCATGTGTGATACCATCATGGTATATAATATTAACAATAAAATATATGTAGAGATAATGACTATCTAGTGTGGCACAATTGTGTATAACAGTGATAACGATATGAGTGGTCATGGAACCAGGCACAAGTCAGCGTAGTCAACATATCTAACTCTATCTTACAGCAAAAAATATGAGCATAAGAGGTATATATTTCATTTAGTACAACTGCGAGATGGCTGCTTACTTGTTTATAGCTTATATGGGAGTTGCGAGGCTAAGTACGAAATCCGCCATGCACGCTGAATCCAGCGTGGTCACAGGAGGGCGTGTGAGCATCCGGGTTACTTCCGGATCAGTGCGCTCTGAATAGAGCCATGTTATGTGTTGCCATGGCAACCTATTGCAGTCTGACTTGCTTTGTCAGAGCGGGGCTAACATATGAGTGACAGCAGTAGGCTGCCATGGCAACCCCATATCGTACATACAGTGCTATGTGGGCAGCTGACACAGTCTCATTGTATTCAATGTAGGACTAAACGATATACTGTTATTGATATTAGCCAATTACTTTAAGCAATTACCTTGCTCATTCACTATGGCGTGTTCACTGAGAGCTGACTCAGTTAGCAGCTGTCAGAAGTAACCGCTTATAGTGATTACCTGCAATCTTGCTGCGGTCCCTATAAAAAGAAGGGTGCCACCCCATCATATTAAAGCCATGTTTCTAAGAAACAGTGAAAAAAGAAACAGTTGAGAATGGACATAATATATCAGAATAAGATAATCAATCTGGCACTAAATCTGGGGATCTGGAACCATGCAAGAATTAGTCTGACAGGAACTTAGTCACATATAGCCTTAGTATGTCCCATCTATAGGTAATCTGTGTAGAATACTACCAATGTGTGTACACTGCCCCTTATTCAATATCATTATCACCCCAACACTAACATTGGGACTATGATGGATAGTAAAGGTAAATCAACCCATAAATATGGCAGTTTCTTAGAAACATGGCTTTAATATGATGGGGTGGCACCCTTCTTTTTATAGGGACCCCAGCCAGATTGCAGGTAATCACTATAAGCGGTTACTTCTGACAGCTGCTAACTGAGTCAGCTCTCAGTGAACACGCCATAGTGAATGAGCAAGGTAATTGCTTAAAGTAATTGGCTAATATCAATAACAGTATATCGTTTAGTCCTACATTGAATACAATGAGACTGTGTCAGCTGCCCACATAGCACTGTATGTACGATACAGGGTTGCCATGGCAGCCTGCTGCTGTCACTCAGATGTTAGCCCCGCTCTGACAAAGCAAGTCAGACTGCAAATAGGTTGCCATGGCAACACATAACATGGCTCTATTCAGAGCGCACTGATCCGGAAGTAACCCGGATGCTCACACGCCCTCCTGTGACCACGCTGGATTCAGCGTGCATGGCGGATTTCGTACTTAGCCTCGCAACTCCCATATAAGCTATAAACAAGTAAGCAGCCATCTCGCAGTTGTATTAAATGAAATATATACCTCTTATGCTCATATTTTTTGCTGTAAGATAGAGTTAGATATGTTGACTACGCTGACTGGTTCCATGACCACTCATATCGTTATAACTGTTATACACAATTGTGCCACACTAGATAGTCATTATCTCTACATATATTTTATTGTTAATATTATATACCATGATGGTATCACACATGAGTGAAATGTTTATTGTTAATATACATTTGTTAATATACATCGCTTATTGATTTACACTGATATATTTTGATTGGCTGATTATGTGATGGGGGAGGGGTTTGATTTGTTATATAACACTGTTTGATTCACTGTTTGGGTTGTCTGAGGAAGGGGTGAATGCCCCGAAACGTCACTACCAATAAATAGTTATTGTATTTAAATCCAGTGAGTGCTTATCCTTATCTTGATTATATATATATATTATATATATATATATATATATACACACATACATTGAAGTACATCTTTAGAGATGTGTATGTATGTTTCTCTATGTTAAAGCCCTTTGCCTGCCTTTTTTTCCTAACACCTGAGATCTTATATCTTTTGAATATTTATTAGATAGTGTTATTATGAGTGTAACTATAATTTCTAATGTATTTTAAATGTGTTTTGTGCAACTTTTTAGTTTCCTGTAACAGTTACCCAGAGCTCTGAAGTCGCAGTAATGATCCTAGCATAAATTGCGATTGAGCGCTGGCACAATCTCATTTACTGTCAACTCGTAATAGGAGCGGTAAGCCTGATGAGCGCAAAACCTTTGTGAAATGGGTTTGTAAATGAGGAATTAGGTTAAACATTGATACATTTTAGATTTTTTATATTGGAATAAAAAACAAGAATGTTATAACTTAAATAATGCAAGACTTGGCAAAAGAGAAGTGAAAAGTATTTAGGGTTTCTAATAAAGAACAAACAAAATATGTCAGGCTTCCAAACTAAATATTTCAGCTTAAAAAAAAAAAAAAAATGTTACATATATGAAAATGGCATATATGCACAGGATGAAATCATAATATGTCCCTATATATATATATATATGATTTAGCCTGGACTTCGTGGGGACAGATCGTTGAGTGTGTTCAGCCGGCTTTCAGATGCAGCCATACTACTTGCAAGCAGGTACTGTTTCCTTATATTGCACACAGGGATTTACTTCCCTCTTCTCATTGTGGACACTTGGCAGCAATAGTAATCCACACACACGGAGCAGCATGTCTGCTGGAAAGGAACATTTCTAATAACATTTTGCAACTTGCTTCTTGCATGTATTGGTTGTTTACTGGAATTGTCACCCAATTACCATATTACACTAAGTGATTTTTATGGCCACATTAACCTCTTCCTCACCCTGCATTCCTTTGGTTTATTCATTTTCCACATAGTGCTATCGGGCAGCACTGCAGGTTTGAGTTTAGAAGGTTATCTGGAAGTTTCTTCACTATGGAGGAGACACAACAACAACAATTTTATTCATTGATACCTGTTGTTCCTAGGGATGAACTACCAACTGAACTTGCTAAAATATTTTCTACAAATAAATCTGACCTTGCACTCACAGATTTGTTTCAAGAAATGGACAAATTGTGTACCAAAGAAACCAGATTACAGTGGGATATATGGACACTGGGGAAATATTTAGATATGAAGATGATACCCAGGGGTCTTAGAATCTCAAAATATCCCACTTTTGAAACAGAGGACACTGAGTTTATAGAAAATTGGAACACTATACTTAATGAATGTTCTGTCAGATTAATGATTTTGTTGATGTCATATAAGAACAAATTGTTAAATGATTTAAGAGAGAATATTAACACCATCCAAATTGAGCTTAATGCACATAAACATGAAATTGGTTACCCCAGGTTTCACGAGGTACTGAGGAAGTCTATGGCCAATATAAAAGCCTCAGTTATGAATACCAAACATGTTAAATACTTACGTGATCAAGCAGACTATGATACTAATACCATACATTTATGGAACAGGACACAGAGGTTTAATACTCGCAGACCGCAAAACAGAAATAGGAGCAGGGGCAGATCACGCAATAGGAACCATAGATCTAATAACAGCCAACGTGTTACTTTTTCAGATAGCAATGCAGAGTCTGGGGATGATAAATACATCACAGACAATGAGCTTTCAAATGAAACAAGACTGGGCATTCTGAAAAACACCACTACACAGAAGGCACAGACACTATATGTAAGTACAGTACCATCTGTTAAACCTAAGAGTACTAGTAAAACTAATACCTTACTCAAATTGCATCAGCTCACAATGAAACAGACACACAACAGGCTCAGATCCCTCACAAGAGTAATACCTTAGTGGATCAGGTTTTTCCTATAGCCCCCATGAACCCCAGAATCGCTATCCTTTAAGGGTATCGAAAGGGACCAACAACAAATATGCACCTTCAGTGTGATTAATTTATCCAGCATGGTCTTGAGTGATTCACAAGTCAAACTATTAAGTCTAGGACTAGGCTTTGTACCACTTGTTAGATTTGATTTGTTCAAGACAATGGTAGATATTAACCGTTTAGTTCGCAACATCACACTGAAAAAACACTTTTCTGACATAGAGCAAGATATCTCACCCATTCCTGTTGACTCTCCTGGTTCCAATATCACAAGGGTTAACTTAAACAATGATCTCACGTTTTCTGAAACTTGGGATATTATTACTTTGGATTTTATGGACAGGGAGAGTTCAACAGACATAGGAACAGCACACATAGACAAATTTGTTGGCTATAAAAAGCCCTCCACGTTTTATCCTGTCCACAGCAGAGGCCCCCTTGTAGAAAAATTCTACAATAGGATTGAGAAGGACCTCAGGTACCTTGCTCTTCAGAGTAAAAAATCTCCTGATAATCTGTCACAATCAGAGAGAAAGGCTCTAAAAGAGCTACAAGACAATGATCAAATTGTGATACGAAATGCTGATAAGGGGGGCTCTGTTGTGGTCATGGATACTGTGGACTATAAGAATGAGGCTTTGCGCCAATTGAACGATCCTACTCAGTACACGATTCTCAGTACTAATCCCACCAAGCGTTTCCAGGTTGAACTTATGCACCTTCTGGATGATGGTATGGAAAGCGGTTTTCTGGATAGAAATACCCTTGACTATTTGTATATTGAGTTCCTAGTGACTCCTGTGTTCCATCATCTCCCGAAGGTGCATAAGTCCCTGGATAATGTTCCTGGTCGTCCCATAGTCAGTGGAATCGGATCCCTCTTTGAACACCTTTCAGAGTGGCTTGATGCCATTCTGTGTCCTTTGGTTAAGGCTTTACCAAGCTATCTCCAGGACACTAAACATGTTCTTAGGGTCATGGATAATCTGACATGGGATTCCTCATGTAATTGGTTAACTATTGATGTCACAGCTTTATACTCCTCAATATCCCACACATCTGGCCTTGAGGCTATGGACTATATGTTGACACACTACTCCAATTTGGATTCTGATTTCAAGCGGTATGTGATTGATGTTACAGCATTTCTTTTGAGTCACAATTATTTTGAGTTTGAGGGGGTTTACTATCTCCAGAGATGTGGGACGGCAATGGGGGCAAAGTTTGCGCCCTCTTACGCCAACCTGTACATGGGTTGGTGGGAGCTGTCCCACATCTATGGAGATGGAAACCCCTTCAGACAAAGTATCACATACTACGGCCGCTTTATTGATGACCTGTTGCTAATTTGGCGAGGCAATACTGGAGATATGATCAAGTTCCTGACATATATCAATAATAACAATTTAAACTTAAAATTCACTCATGAAACACACATTGATACCATCAATTTCTTGGATATAACTCTCAATGGCAATACCACAGGCAAAATTGAGACCTGTATTTATATTAAGCCTATTCCAGGCAACTCGGTTTTACACGCTAAAAGTTGCCACCTCAAAAGTGTACTATACTCCATAGCCAAGGGCCAGTTGATTAGAGCGAAGAGAAATTGCTCGACAGAAAAGGCGTATATTGAACATCAAACAGATCTGTTAGATCGTTTGAAGAATAGAGGGTATCCGAAAAAAGTTATCAATAGGGCAGCCAAGGAAGTACAGCGCATGGACCGTACACCAATGTTACATGGGCAAAGAACCACTAACAGTAAACCAATATGTAATTCCAATAAAGTAACATTTGTAACTGATTATAGTACTGACTATAATGAAGTGTGCAATATAGTCAAAAACATTTTAAACTCCTAGTGGCAGACGATAAACTCACTAACTGTGTGGCTGAAGGGGTGAGGTGTTCCTATCGCCGTATTAAAACACTTGGCAATTATTTGTCACCCACCGTTTTGAGTCATCCTCGAGCCACTGTGAGTTCATGGCTTACCCACAAGGGTATGTTCAGGTGTGGGAGCAGTAGGGGCAAACCGTGTGACTATATAAATATATTTGACACTTTTACGTCCTGTGTCACTCAACGTACATACGAGATAAACTTTTGTTTGAACTGCACATCCCAGTTTGTAATATACCTCATAACTTGCACATTGTGCAATGTTCAGTACGTAGGGCTTACGACAAGTGATATAAGATCCAGTATTAGTGAACATCTGTCCACTATTAGAGTAGGGAAATCATCTTCGCCCATAGTCCAAAACTTTTGTACTAAACATAACAAAGACAACTCCTCTTTCAAATGGCAGGCTATAGATTACATACCTACTCCTAAAAGGGGTGGGGATGGACAAAAACTGCTTGAAAAGCATGAGATGCTTTGGATATTTAAACTTTCCACCAAAATACCCCTTGGCCTTAATGCTGAGTATGATTTAATTAACTATTGGGAATGATTCACTTCCCAATTGTGGATATCTAGAAACCTCATTTATCATACACCTAGGTTTGTTGTCTGCGTAGTGTTTTACCTTAGTGATTTTATAACACCTGTATCATAGTCTACCATCTATACTTTAAGGTTCTTAGTCTTAATATACCATGCTTTAGTGATTTTTATCAACATATACACACATCGTTTTTGCAGTTGATAATAATTGTCTTATCACTATTTTGTTGCTATGACCCAGCTCTATATATAATACTAAATATGGATATATTTATGTACTTTTTATTTATTTTTTATATATTGCATTATTGGTTATGGGCCCTATTTACAATCTATTAGTAACTTTAGATCTAGGATCAATGTTTACTTTGTTTACTTTAGTTATTAATTTATCCAATTTTCATTTAATTTATTTATAAATGTTTATTATTGCAATAGGATGGTTGTACAATTACATACATGAGTCTCAGGAACAAAGATCAATTCTATCATTGTTTGTTGTGTCAGAAACAAATTTTGACAGGTTTAGTATCTCATTAGATACAATTTTGTGATGTCATTAAGGAGTATCCTTATTTGAATAAGTTTTAACCAATAGGGAGTTTACACACCCTTTTTTAACAAGTAAGCTCACAGAGTGTTTCCAGCAGTAGTGATTACGGCACATCGCCGAAACGCTTATACTGTTTTATTCCATGTGTATCTTTGTTCCTCCATGAACTTTTTAATGCTTTTGCTCCAATAAAAGCTATGTTTTATTTTACCGTTACTGCTCTATGCTCTCTTTTTGGGTTGGATGTTTTGTGCCCCTATGAGCAGTAACACTTCCTAAGTGGCAAGCCGTGGAGTTGGCTTTTTTGGTGAGACAATTTACAGCACAGACGTTTGGACTCTCGTATTGGCTGAGACGCACAAGCCCACGGACGCACCTCCTGCTTCCAGCTCCCCCATTGGTTCACAGAGCATTGCGGTCATTTCCTGTTTGACGGCTTCAGAGAAGCAAGCAGCTGCGCATCGGTGTAGCGTTTTCTCACCGGGACCCACTGTGACGAAGCCTGGTCTTCGCAGGGACGACTGAAACATAAAGGAGAGACAAGTAGCAGCAAAGGTGCGTGGTGACTCACCGACAGTATCTGTGACGGAGCCTGGACTTCGTGGGGACAGATCGGTGAGTGTGTTCAGCCGGCTTTCAGACGCAGGTACTGTTTCCTTATATTGCACACAGGGATTTACTTCCCTCTTCTCATTGTGGACACTTGGCAGCAATAGTAATCCACACACACGGAGCAGCATGTCTGCTGGAAAGGAACATTTCTAATAACATTTTGCAACTTGCTTCTTGTATGTATTGGTTGTTTACTGGAATTGTCACCCAATTACCATATTACACTAAGTGAATTTTATGGCCACATTAACCTCTTCCTCACCCTGCATTCCTTTGGTTTATTCATCCTATATATATATATATATATATATATATATATATACTTGGGAAGACTTCAGTAGAGAAGATGGGGCATATTTATCAAGCTCGTATGGAGCCTGAGGCCCCTGAAGGCTCGCCGGAAACAGAAGTTATGAAGCAGCAGTCTAAAGACCGCTGCTTCATAACTTGTCTGCCTGCTCTGAAGCGGCGGACAGAAATCAACCCGATCGAATACATATAACAGGCACTGTAAAACTAGAAAATATTCAGAGAAAGGTTAAATTAATTCAGAGAAAGGAAAATTAATACAAAGAGTTAATGCTATGGGGATGAGTCCAAATACTCTAGAAAAGAGGCTTTTTAAATGTTATATGATCACATTATAAATATATTCATGGTCCATATAGAGAGCTGTTGGCTGCACTGTTTATTTTAAGAAACCTTTTGTGACAAAAGATCACACTTTAAGGCTAGAGGAATGGAGATTTAATTCTCTGTAAGAAAAATGAAACTGTTGAAATATTTTCCTGTGAATGTCTTGACTGGCAATACAATAGACAAATCTTAGAAATATTTTTGACTAAAAGCTTATGATTGTTGTTGTTAAATCTGTAGGCTTTCTAAAGTTCACTATGTTAAGTCTTTTGCTATAAAAACAGGCATCAAAGAGGTCTTGTGAAGGCTGAACTCAATGGAACTTTTGTCTTCTTTCAGCCGTATCTATTATGTTACTATGAATTCCATTCCTTTAGAAGTAACACTTTTTAAATTAGGTAAGTCGCTATAAACTGACCATTAAGGGATGTTTTAACACCCACAAACCAAAGGAGGATTTACTAAGTAGTCAGCAATTGCTGGTGACAGTATCTTCAATTCAGTGGACTCCATTTATCAAGCTGCATATGCAGCTTTGGAGCACCTCTAGTGCATGATAGAGCCTGAAGGCGGTGGTTAAAAAGCAGTGGTCACTAGACCGTTGCTTCCTAACCTGTATGCCAGCTTTTAGCTGGCAGATTAAAACCACCCCAGACAAGTCCAACAGGGGTGATTGACAACCTCTGCTTGCACATGATTGGCCTTGCGTCACTGGCCTTGTGAGTGCTATATGTAGGCAGCATACTATTCCCTGACGGTTACGATACCAGGCGGAAAGGTTCATGGAAGCGATCCTTGTCAGTCTGCCCATTATTATATGGGGCCCAGTGACTCAGTATCTCTCTGCCTGCTGCTCACAATGCATGCTCCTCAATCTCTCTGCTGTTTAAAAATCTCTCTCTGTGCTTTAACTATTTCTTTGTGGCTTAGATCTCTTTTTGCTATTCAAAAGTCTCTCTGCTCTTGTTCAACTATGTCCCTCACTGGTGTTCAGCTCTCTGCTGTTTAAATATATATTTGCCTTTAAGAAATATGTCTCTGCTGTTAAACCCTCTGGCCCATATTTATCAAGCTCTGTACGGAGCTTGAAGGGCCATGTTTTTGGTTAGTCTTCAGACTCACCAGAAACACAAGTTATGAAGCAGCGGTCTAAAGACCACTGCTCCATAACCCTGTCCGCCTGCTCTGAGCAGGCGGACAGACATCACTGGAAATCAACCCGATCGAGTACGATCGGGTTGATTGACACCCCCCTGCTGGCGGCCGATTGGCCGCTAGTCAGCAGGGGGCGGTGTTGCACCAGCAGCTCTTGTGAGCTGCTGGTGCAATGTTAAATGCAGAGAGCGTATTGCTCTCCGCATTTAGCGAGGTCTGGCGGACCTGATCCACAGTGTCGGATCAGGTCCGCCAGCCCTTGATAAATAGGGGACCTCTGTCTGCTTTTAGGATGTCTCTTTGTAGTTTAAATCTCTGTTTTCCTTCTCTGCTATTCATCTCTCTTTCTGCTGTTCATCTCTCTCTGTTGTTCAGCTCTCATTCTGCTATTCAGTTCTCTCCCTATCTCTCTGCTATTCAGCTCTTTCTGCTGTTCATCTCTCTCTGTAGTTCAGCTCTCTTTCTGCTGTTAATCTCTCTCTGTTGTTCAGCTTTCTTTCTGCTGTTCATCTCTCTCTGCTGTTCATATATCTCTGTTGTTCAGCCCTCTTTCTGTTGTTCAGCTCTCTCTTTGCTATTCAATGCTCTCTCTGCTGTTCAATGCTCTTTCTGTTGTTCATCTCTCTCTGTAGTTCAGCTCTCTTTCTGCTGTTAATCTCTCTCTGTTGTTCAGCTCTCTTTCTGCTGTTCATCTCTCTCTGCTGTTCATATATCTCTGTTGTTCAGCCCTCTTTCTGCTGTTCAGCTCTCTCTTTGCTGTTCAATGCTCTCTCTGCTGTTCAGCTCTTTCTGTTGTTCATCTCTCTCTGCTGTTCAGCTGTCTGTCTGCTGTTAAGTTCTCTCTTTGATGTTTAACTCTCTCTCTGCTGTTCAGCTCTTTTGGATGTTCATCTTTCTTTCTGCCATTCAGCTTTCTCTCACTGCTGATCCTCTCTCTCTTTCTCTCTCTGTTGTTCAAATTTCTCTTAGCTGTTTAAATCACTTTCTGCCATTCAACTCACTCTCTATACTCACAAACTGCCCAACCCTAATATCATTCCCAATCAGACACCAGCAAAAGGCACACATACTAGGATGTCTCTTTGTAGTTTAAATATCTGTTTTCCTTCTCTGCTATTCATCTCTCTTTCTGCTATGCATCTCTCTCTGTTGTTCAGCTCTCTTTCTGCTGTTCATCTCTCTCTGTTGTTCAACTCTGTTTCTGCTATTCAGCTCTCTCCCTATCTCTCTGCTATTCAGCACTTTCTGCTGTTCATCTCTCCTCTCTCTGTAGTTCAGCTCTCTTTCTGCTGTTAATCTCTCTCTGTTGTTCAGCTCTCTTTCTGCTGTTCTTCTCTCTCTGCTGTTCATATCTCTCTGTTGTTCAGCCCTCTTTCTGCTGTTCAGCTCTCTCTTTGCTGTTCAATGCTCTTTCTGCTATTCAGCTCTATCATTCCCAATCAGACACCAGCAAAAGGCACACATACTAGGATGTCTCTTTGTAGTTTAAATCTGTTTTCCTTCTCTGCTATTCATCTCTCTTTCTTCTATGCATCTCTCTCTGTTGTTCAGCTCTCTTTCTGCTATGCATCTCTCTTTCTGCTGTTCATCTCTCTCTGTTGTTCAGCTCTCTTTCTGCTGTTCATCTCTCTCTGTTGTTCAGCTCTGTTTCTGCTATTCAGCTCTCTCCCTATCTTTCTGCTATTCAGCTCTTTCTGCTGTTCATCTCTCTCTGTTGTTCAGCTCTCTTTCTGCTGTTAATCTCTCTCTGTTGTTCAGCTCTCTTTCTGCTGTTCATCTATCTCTGCTGTTCATATCTCTCTGCTGTTCAGCCCTCTTTCTGCTGTTTAGCTCTCTCTTTGCTGTTCAATGCTCTCTCTGCTATTCAGCTCTTTCTGTTGTTCCTCTCTCTCTATAGTTCAGCTCTCTTTCTGCTGTTAATCTCTCTCTGTTGTTCAGCTCTCTTTCTGATGTTCATCTCTCTCTGCAGTTCCTTTATCTATGTTGTTCAGCCCTCTTTCTGCTGTTCAGCTCTCGCTTTGCTGTTCAATGCTCTCTCTCTGCTGTTCAGCTCTTTCTGTTGTTCATCTCTCTCTGTTGTTCAGCTGTCTGCTGTTAAGCTCTCTCTTTGCTGTTTAACTCTCTCTCTCTGCTGTTCAGCTCTTTTTGATGTTCATCCTTCTTTCTGCCGTTCAGCTTTCTCTCGCTGCTGATCCCCCCCCCCCTCTCTCTCTCTCTCTCTCTGTTGTTCAAATTTCTCTTAGCTGTTTAAATCACTTTCTGACATTCAACTCAATCTCTGCTCACAAGCTGCCCAACCCTGATATAATTCCCAAACAGACACCAGCAAAAGACACACATACTGTACTTATCCCCACACCTTTTAAAAATGTTCACCACTCTATGATAGGCATAAAAATAATAGCAGCACAAGCATTGGGTTAAAAAAAGACAATGTTAAAAAGGGGATGTCTGATCAACCTAGGTTACTGTAACTTTCCTGCTATAATTGAGAACAATTTTATTTAGTATCCATTTTCTTTGAGTGAGGTTATGCTCTTTAAATGTCTGGTTAATATTAACAGTTTTCTTTTTTTAGTGATAGTTCTATAAAATTTTCATATAGCATACATACGGCTAGATTACGAGTTTGGCGTTAGCCTTAAAAAGCAGCGTTAAGGGATCCTAATGCTGCTTTTTAACACCTGCTGGTATTACAAGTTTGGCAGGTACAGGTGTACCGCTCACTTTTCTTCCGCGACTTTTCCATACCGCAAATCCCCTTACGTCAATTGCGTATCCTATCTTTTTAATGGGATTTTGCTAATGGTGGTATTACAAGTCTTGGAAGAAGTGAGCAGTACAGCCTCTACCTCCAACACTCCTACCGCATATAAAAGTCAGTAGTTAAGAGTTTTATGGGCTAACGCCGTAACATAAAACTCTTAACTAAAGTGCTACAAAGTACACTAACACCCATAAACTACCTATTAACCCCTAAACCAAGGCCCTCCCACATTGCAAACACTATAATAAAATTTTTTAACCCCTAATCTGCCTACCGAACATCGCCACCACCTATATTATACCTATGAACCCCTAATCTGCTGCCCCTAACATCACCGACACCTACATTATATTTATTAACCCCCTAATCTGCCGCCCCCAACGGCGCCGCCACCTAACTACAATTATTAACCCCTAATCTGCTGACCGGACATCGCCGCCACTATAATAAATGTATTAACCCCTAAACCGCCGCACTCCCGCCTTGCAAACACTATAAAATTTGTTATTAACCCCTAATCTGCCGTCCCTAACATCGCCACCACCTACCTACAATTATTAACCCCTAATCTGGCGTCCCCAACGTCGCCGCTACTATATGTATTATTAATATTAAATGTATTAACCCCTTAACCTAAGTCTAATAATTACATCGTAGCTATTTTAGGATTTATTTTTATTTTACAGGCAACTTTGTATTTATTTTAACTAGGTACAATAGCTATTAAATAGTTAATAACTATTTAATAGCTACCTAGTTAAAATAATTACAAAATTACCTGTAAAATAAATCCTAACCTAAGTTACAAATACACCTAACACTACACTATCAATAAATTAATTAAATAAATTAACTACAATTATCTAAAATAAAATACAATTAAATAAACTAAACTATAGTACAAAAAAAAACACTAAATTACAAAAAATAAAAAAGAATATTACAAGAATTTTAAACTAATTACACCTAATCTAAGCCCCCTAATAAAATAAAAAAGCCCCCCAAAATAATAAAATTCCTACCCTACCCTAAATTACAAATAGCCCTTTAAAGGGCCTTTTGCGGGACATTGCCCCAAAGTAATCAGCTCTTTTACCAGCCATTAAAAGGGCTTTTTGCGGGGCATTGCCCCAAAGTAATCAGCTCTTTTACCTGTAAAAAAAAGAAATACAATACCCCCCCAACATTACAACCCACCACCCACACACCCCTACTCTAAAACTCACCCAATCTCCCCTTATTAAAACCTAACACTACCCCATTGACGATCACCCTACCTTGAGCCATCTTCACCCAGCTGGGCACCAATGGTCATCCGATGGGGCAGAAGAGGACATCCGGACCGGCAGAAGTCTTCATCCTATCTGGGCAGAAGAGGACATCCGGACCGACAGACATCTTCATCCAAGTGGCATCTTCTATCTTCATCCATCCGACGAGGAACGGCTCCATCTTGAAGACCTCCGGTGTGGAACATCCTTCTCGGCCGACGGACTAACGATGAATGAATATTCCTTTAAATTACGTCATACAAGATGGCGTCCCTCGAATTCCGATTGGCTGATAGGGTTCTATTAGCCAATCGGAATTAAGGTAGGAAAAATCTGATTGTTTGATTTAATCATCCAATCGGATAGAAGTTCAATCCGATTGGATGATTAAATCAATCAATCGGATTTTTCCTACCTTAATTAAAAACATGAAAAATAATTTTTTATTCAATTTTAATATTTTAAAATGTGTTTTACTGTGTATGTACTCTAACGCCTAGATTTAGAGTCAGGCAGGAAAAGGTCTACCGCTCACTTTCTTTCCGCGACTCGAGGCTACCGCAAATCCCCTTGCGTCAATTGCGTATCCTATCTTTTCTATGGGATTTGCCTAACGCTGGTATTATGAGCCTTGGAAGAAGTGAGCGGTAGACCCTCTACCGACAAGACTCCAACCGCAAAAAATGTCAGTAGTTAAGAGTTTTATGGGCTAACGCCGGAACATAAAGCTCTTAACTACTGTGCGATAAAGTACACTAACACCCATAAACTACCTATTAACCCCTAAACCGAGGCCCCCCACATCGCAAACCCTATACTAAATTTTTTTAACCCCTAATCTGCCGTTCCGAACACCGCCGCAACCTACATTATAGCTATGAACCCCTAATCTGCTGTCCCTAACATCGGCGACACCTATATTATATTTATTACCCCCTAATCTGCCCCCCCCAACATCGCCGCCACCTACCTACACTTATTAACCCCTAATCTGCCGACTGGACATCGCCGCCACTATAATAAATGTATTAACCCCTAAACCACCGCACTCCCGCCTCGCAAACACTATAATAAATCCAGCCAATTTGATTGACCTCGCATTCTATTGGCTGATTGGAACAGCCAATAAAATGTGAGGTCAATCCGATTGGCTGATCCAATCAGCCAATCGGAGTGAACTTCAATCTGATTGGCTGATTGAATCAGCCAATCAGAATTTTCCTACCTTAATTCTGATTGGCTGATAGAATCCTATCAGCCAATTGGAATTTGAGGGACGCCATCTTGGATGACGTAATTTAAAGGAACCGTCATTCATCGGGAAGTCGTCGGCCAGGATGGATGTTCCACGTCGGAGGTCTTCAGGATGCTGCTGCTCCGCTCCGGATGGATGAAGATAGAAGATACCGCTTGGATGAACACTTCAATCGGATGGAAGACCTCTTCTGCCCCGCTTGGATGAAGACTTCAATCGGATGGAGGACCTCTTCTGCCCCGCTTGGATGAAGAATTCGGCTTGGCTGAGTGAAGACGACTCAAGGTAGGGAGATCTTCAGGTGGTTAGTGTTAAGTATTTTTAAGGGGGGTTTGGGTGGGTTTTAGAGTAGGGGTATGTGGGTGGTGGGTTGTAATGTTGTGGGGGGTATTGTAATTTTTTTTACAGGTAAAAGAGCTGATTACTTTAGGGGAATGCCTTGCAAAAAGCACTTTTAAGGGCTGGTAAAAGAGCTGATTAATTTGTAATTTAGGATAGGGTAGGGCATTTTATTATTTTGGGGGGCTTTTTTATTTTATTAGGGGGCTTAGATTAGGTGTAATTAGCTTAAACTTCTTGTAATTTTTTTTATTTTCTGTAATTTAGTGTTTGTTTTTTTTGTATTATAGTTTAGTTTAGCTAATTGTAGCTAATTTATTTAATTAATTTAATGATAGTGTAGTGTTAGGTGTATTTGTAGCTTAGGTTAGAATTTATTTTACAGGTAATTTTGTAATTATTTTAACTAGGTAGCTATTAAATAGTTAATAACTATTTAATAGCTATTGTACCTAGTTAAAATAAATACAAAGTTGCCTGTAAAATAAATATAAATCCTAAAGTAGCTACAATGTAACTATTAGTTATATTGTAGCTATATTAGGGTTTATTTTATAGGTAAGTATTTAGTTTGAAATAGGAATAATTTATTTAATGATAGTAAATTTATTTCGTTTTATTTAAATTATATTTAATTTAGGGGGGTGTTAGGGTTAGGGTTAGACTTAGGTTTAGGGGTTAAACATATAGTAGCGGCAACATTGGGGGCGGGAGATTAGGGGTTAATAATTGTAGGTAGGTGGCGGCGATGTTAGGGAGGGCAGATTAGGGGTTAATGAAATGTATTATAGTGTTTGCAAGGCGGGAGTGCTGCGGTTTAGGGGTTAATACATTTATTATAGTGGCGGCAATGTCCGGTCGGCAGATTAGGGGTTAATAAGTGTAGGTAGGTGGCGGCGACGTTGGGGGGGGCAGATTAGGGGTTCATAGCTATAATGTAGGTGGTGGAGGTGTCCGGAGCGGCAGATTAGGGGTTAATAATATAATGCAGGTGTCAGCGATAGCGGGGGCGGCAGATTAGGGGTTAATAAGTATAAGGTTAGGGGTGTTTAGACTCGGGGTTCATGTTAGGGTGTTAGGTGTAGACTTAGCGAGTGTTTCCCCATAGGAAACAATGGGGCTGCATTAGGAGCTGAACGCTGCTTTTTTTGCAGGTGTTAGGTTTTTTTTCAGCCAGCTCAGCCCCATTGTTTCCTATGGGGATATCGTGCACAAGCACGTTTTTCCAGCTTACCGCTACCGTAAGCAACTCTGGTATTGAGGGTTGAAGTGGAGCTAAATTTGGCTCAAAGCTCCCATTTCTGAGGCTAACGCAGCCATTCAGACAACTTGTAATACCACCGTTGTCTTAAGGGTGCGCTGGAAGAAAAAGGCTTGTTAGCACCGCAGGTCTTTACCGACAAAACTCTAAATATAGGCGTAAATATTTTGCATTCAAATGTTCTTCACATGGTAGAAAATTATTTGTATTTATAAATATATATTCCTATATTTATCTGTATATAGCTACACCTGTATATATTCATAAAGATATAGATATATATCTATTTTAAAATTAATAAGATATATATATATATATTATATAGAAATATATTTAAAAATAATAATATTTTCTTCTACTATATGAAGGATATTGGAATGTAAAATATGCATAACTACCTTCAGGTTTAGCGCTGTAGGTCTGATGTAGTGTCTCGTTAGCACACGAGTGATAAGTGTGAGGTGTTTTTTTTCATAACGCTCTCCATCTAAAACTATGAGGTGAATGTATTAGCGCAGTTGCGACATCCAAAGTCCTGAAGATAATGCACATCTGGTTTCACTTGTACACAAACATTTTACTTTAAACTTGTAATACTCACTTTAAAAGCCAATGGCCTATATTTAACAAGGTCTGGCGGACCTGATCCGACAGTGCGGATCAGGTCCGCCAGACCTCGCTGAATACGGAGAGCAATACGCTCTCCTTATTCAGCATTGCACCAGCAGCTCACAAGAGCTGCTGGTGCAACATCGCCCCCTGCAGACTCGCGACCAATCGGCTGCCAGCAGGGGGTGTCAATCAACCCGATCGTACTTGATCGGGTTGATTTCCGGTGATGTCTGTCCGCCTGCTCAGAGCAGGCGGACTGGTTATGGAGCAGCGGTCTTTATGACGCTGATTCATAACTGCTGTTTCTGGCGAGTCTGAAGACTCGCCAGAAACACGGGCTGTCAAGCTCCTTTCGGAGCTTGATAGATAGGCCCCTTTGTGCGAGAGCGAAAGCGCTAAATAGAGCGCTACTTGTAATTTGATCCACTATCAGTCATTAATAGAGCTATTGTGGGGAACTGGAGATTAAATGTAAGAGATTTAAAATTTGGATTTTAGAAAATAAATGACTAATCCAGTTTTTTGATATCCGATGAGAATATTTAAAAGATTTGAATTGAGATGAAAGGTGAATAAATGTTTAATAAATGCTTAAATATATCAAGTCTAGAAAAGAAACAAACACACTTACACACTTGTAAAAACAACTTTTAATAATAAAATAATGTAATAGCAGGAAGTTTAAAAGGGTGTTTTGTATACATTTTTAAATACAAATAAGGATAGAAATAAACATATATGGAGGGTTAATCTTATATGATTTTGTTGAATATTTATGCTAATTTTTTTTTATTTTTTTTTAATTCTCTTTTTATTATTGCAAGAAAAGGACAATAACATCAAGACAATACATCGTGTGCGGCATAAATTGACAGAGATTTAAACATTTCTCCAAGGTGTGTGAGACGCTAAGGCGCCCTACGAAACATGTCTCTACGAATTTAAATCCATAGGGTTATGGTAGTCCATTACACACTTTTAGAGTCCAAATCGTCCAAAGATACTTTAAGATATCGTTCCTTTGCAATATTTTTTTTTACATTTTTTAACAAACAAACAAACATTTAAACAACATAGTTATCAAACTACAAAACAATATTAAGAGTATAAGGACAAGAAAAGGCGGTAGTAATAGTATGCGCCTGTATGTAAAACCTGTGTTCTCTACATGATCCTCTAAGGTTTCTCTTCCCTCCTTCCCTTTAGAATGATTAAGTGAGAGTAGATAGGATGGAGGGAAGAGGGGGAAGAAGGGGAAGAGAGAGAGAAAAAAAAAAAAAAGGAGAAATTAGTTACTGTCCACTAGAACAACATCAATTCTACCCGAGGCTGTTCAGGGCTTTGATCTTTGGCACTGTCTATGATGTGTTGCCAGTCAGCAGACATACCCAACTGAAGTATTGTCTCCAGATGAGCGAAGGGCTGCAAGATTTGTCTCTGTATGGGTGGGTCTAGTTTACCTAAAAGCGGTTTCCATTTCCTAAGGAAAGGGCATAATCTGTGCATGGTGTCTAGTCTGGCATCGTGTTGCTCCACGAAGAGTTGTCTGAGTAATATGTGCCTGAACTGAGCTATTGTCGGGGACTGTCTTGTAATCCATCTCTGAAGGATACAGTGTCTCGCAAGCAGCATGCA
Organism: Bombina bombina; assembly: GCF_027579735.1. Classification (NCBI taxonomy): domain Eukaryota; kingdom Metazoa; phylum Chordata; class Amphibia; order Anura; family Bombinatoridae; genus Bombina; species Bombina bombina. The sequence goes on from NC_069503.1 coordinate 383,297,195, forward strand.
CAATGTGAGGAATCTATGAAATCGCACAAGGGTCTCGTCCCATTTAAACAAGAAGATCTCTGCACTTGTGAGCGTGATCTCCACACCCAGTGTAACCCGCAACCAGTATTGGCATTGTCCCCAGAACTTTTTGATCTTGGGGCATGTATAAAAGTAATGTTGAAGTGTAGGGGCAGCTGCTCTGCATTTCACACATATGTCGGGTAGTCGTCTGTCCCATTTGGACAATCTATGTGGTGTAATATAGTCCGAGTGTAACAGTCTCGTTTGTGCTTCTCTATAATGCACTGCTAATGTGGCTTGTCTCGTGCGCTCCAGGCTATTTTTTATGTCTTGTTCTGTCAGGTACACCGAGCATGTATCATTGAGTTTTGATAATATATTAGAAAGGATCGGGGTCTCGCTCTGCCTCAAGAGACGCATATAAAAATGGGAAAGTGAGAATCTACCCAGCCGAAACATCGTTTGGGATATCGCAAAGGGTGACCCCTCCCAGAAGCTTGCGTTGGAAGCTTGTAAGGAGCAGACATAGTGTCTTAATTGTAAGTATGCATAGAAGTGACCGTTTGGGAGTTGGAATTTGTTCTTTAGTTCCTGGAAAGACCTCACTATATGTTGCAAGGGATCCATTACATCTCCGATGGTTTTTAAACCCTGCTCCCTCCAGACACGGAATGGTTTGTGATCACTTCCAGCCGGGAAGGAGGGGTTGCCCATTATAGGAATAAATTTCGGGGAGGGGGCGTCAATCTTCAGGTACTTGTGTATCAGATACCAAGCTCTTAGAGGATCTCTATACAGCATACTCCTGGTGATCTTAGAGGGTAAGGTCCCATCTCCTTACGGTAGATAGGTTAGCGCAATAGGCACCGTTACTGTTTCCTCTAGTTTCGTGTCACAAAAATGTCCCGTGTTCATTTGCCAGTCTGTCACCAGACGTGCCAGAGCTGCCCAATTGTACAATTTAAGATTGGGGAGGCCCAATCCTCCTGCAGTATAAGGGGAATGAAGTTTGTGATATTTATGCTAAATTTTAAAGAAATCATAAAAATTGCCCATCTGACTTGTAGTTTATATACAGGGGCCAATTTATCAAACGCTGTGTTTAACTTTGCACAAGCAGTTCTGGTGAACTGCTTGTGCAATGCCGTCCCCTGCAGATTTTCGGCCAATCAGTCGCTAGCAGGAGGTGTCAATCAACCCAATCATATGCGATCAGGCGGATTGATGTCCAAAGTCTCAGAGGCGGCGGACAAGTTAAGGAGCAACGGTCTTAAGACCACTGCTTCTTATTTCCTGTTATTTTCCCTGAAACAGGGGTATTTGGCCCCATTTGGGCAATGACAAATAGGCCCCATAGACTTAGAGAGACTAGTATCAGGTACTGCTAAGATAAAACAGAAAGTCCTATGTCATTTTTTTCCACTGTAATTAAGATGAAATGGAAATAAATGTAGTCAAAAACAGATCTTTAAGGCAATTTTTGAGATTTTATGAATGTCGCCTTGAAGCCTTCCGATTAGCAGCAAGAGTAATGGGGAATGGCAGATGTAAGAGTTGGTCTGAACCTCTGGTTATAGTTTATTCAAGGTGAAATGTATGCAGTATTAGTATAGTATACAGTTAAGATTTAGAAATAACTATATTCAATTAAATAATATTGGAAGCCAACTGATAAAATTAGAAAACTATTGAGATCCATGCTTCATATTTTTGTTACAAGAACATAGTTTGATTATCTATATAAGGGAACTTACCTTGAGTATGCATATACACCATTAAAGCACATCACATTTCAGTAAGAAACCCTCTTTCATGAAGCTGTTTAGGACTATCTAACTTTTCTTCTATATTAACATCTCTTTTGATTAAATTAAGATATTAATTTTGTTGTGATATTATGTCATGATAGAGCAAATATAATTATGAAAATGATTGATTCCAAGCATGACAGATGCCATAACTTCATGATGAGACCGATTTATGAAACATACTTTTATAAGAGAGGACTAAAACATTAACAAAGTTTTGAACTAAAGTAAATAATTTTACTTTTAGTCACTGTTGGGTTTCCTTTTTCCTCTAGTTAAGCGCTGCATCTAAAGAGCCTCTTGACAGCTTATATTCTCTTGTTAAAGACTTGAGAAATTAGAATTTGCAAGGCTGCCAAATACATTAGTTGGTTTGGTTCCTTTACTACATGCTTATCTAGTGATAAAGGGTTAATACAAAATCTGTTTGTCTGGGATTTCTAAGCCACAAATTGACTTTATATGACTTTAAAATGGGTTTTGGTTTCCCTACCACAATACTCAAAGGTATATTTTTCCTTTAGGCTGTGATTGTCTTCAACATAAAAATATACACCCCTATGAAAAAAAAAAATCGTTTAATCTTACTGTTATTAATATCAGTACATTATGCTATTATTTTGAGATTACATAGCAGATGTTTTAGTTCATATGCCTTAACAGAAATCTATAAAAATGTAAATTTGCTTATTTATTAATCTGACTTGTGGCCAAACCTATATAACAATATATGCCATTTGAAATGATTCCCCAGTGTGATTGTGTAAAGATTTTAATAAGAAATAAAATGAACTTTGCACATTTTTTTTCACAATTGAAAGCTATGTAAACATAACTAGAAATGTCTTTATCAACCAGGAACAATAAAAAATAATTATTTTAGAGTTTAAAATGTAACAAAAATGATTAAAATGGCTAATCTGAACAGGTTTATTGCTTTGCAGCTGTAAACATTTATATTTTTTATTGAAAAAAGAATACATTAATAATGATGAGCATAGGAAGAATGAATTTAGTATGGTTTGTATTAAAATATTAAAAAATATATGTAATTGAAAATAATAAACTGCTTATTATGGTAAGGAAGCTGATATAGTGCTACATTATCAAAATCAAATAAAGTTATGTCAGTTACAAAAATATATGCATTTGTATGTATAAGAAGGAGAGAGTGGAAGGGGGGAATCCAATGTTGGGCAAGGGATCTAGGAGGGGGAGGGTATTGAGGGGGGGGCAGCTACACTACAGAAAATTTGGGATTTTATTTATTTATTTAAAAAGGCACCTTTTTTAAAAAAAAAATTGGGTACTGGCAGAGAGCTGCCAGTACCCAATATGGTGGCAACTAGGTAGAGGGGGGAGGGTTAGAGATCTGTTTGGGGGGGATCAGGAAGGTTGGGGGCTAAGGGGGATCCAACACTGCAAAATAACTATATATATATATATATATATATATATATATATATATATATATATATATATATATATATATATATATATATATATATATAAAAGCCTTTAATTTTAGTACTGGCAGACTTTCTGCCATTACTTAAGATGGCGGTGACAATTGTGAGGTGGAGGAGGGTAGAGAGCTATTTAAGGGGGGTCAGGGACAAAGGGTGGGATGTGTCAGGTGGGAGGCTGATCTCTACACTAAAGCTAAAAGTAACCCTACAAGCTACCTTATTAACCCCTTAACTGCTGGATATAATACAAGTGTGGTGCGCAGCAGCAATATGCGGCCTTCTAATTACCAAAAAGCAATGCCAAATTCATATATCTCTGCTATTTCTGAACAAAGGGGATCCCAGAGAAGCATTTACAACTATTTGTGCCATAATTGCACAAGCTGTTTGTAAATAATTTCAGTGAGAAACCTAAAGTTTGTGAAAAAAATTTGTGAAAAAGTGAACTATTTTTTTATATTTTACCGCATTTGGCGGTAATATGGTGGTATGAAATATACCAAAATGGCCCTAGATCAATACTTTGGGTTGTCTACTAAAAAGAAATATATACATGTGAAGGGTTATTCAGGGATTCCTGACAGATATCAATGTTCCAATGTAACTATCGCTATTTTTTTTTTTTTTAAAAATCATCATATTTTATAAAAAAAATTATAGTAAATTATAAGATATGATGAAAATAATGGTATATTTAGAAAGTCCATTTAATGGCAAGAAAAAATGTATATAATATGTGTGGGTACAGTAAATGAGTAAGAAGAAAATTACAGCTAAACACAAACACAGCATCTGAGGATGAACTCCCTTAACCACTTCATTGTAAGTTGTCAAAGAGTTTGAAGAAAAGACAAGGTATTTTTGAATGAGTGCGTGCACTTCACTTCTTCGCATTGATTGGACAAAAGACACACACATCACTAACTGACCTCAGAGAGGTATCGGTCTGGCGAGGACGCAGAAGAGACAGTGAGTACAATTTGTGTGAACGCAAGCAACATCGCTTATACCCAGAGACTGCAACAATTGCAATACTTCTAAAGAAACACTTGCGGTTAATAACAATTGTATATATATCACTAACTTTGTATCCATCCACTTCCATCGGATATTTGCACTGTTAATACTGGATGTTTATATGATCATTAACAGTTTAACAGATATTGGAATAGACAACAATTTGCACTAAAGTTGCTCTGTAATCAAGGCATAGCCGATTAAACAAATATTCTTAACATCAAGGGACAGCCTAAACTAAAGGTTTATGAAAACATTGTACTTATAAATAGGAGGGACATATACACTTGCTCATTGTGACTCCAACCAATGAACTCACTTTACAAATTGTGCACATTAGAGACTTTTTAACACAGCATAATTAACCGCTCCTTAAAGGGACAGTAAAGTAAAAAAAAATCTTTCATGATTTAAATAGGGCATGTAATTTTAAACAGCTTTCCAATTTACTTTTATTACCAATTTTGCTTTGTTCTCTTGGTATTCTTAGTTGAAAGCTAAATCTAGGAGGTTCATGTGCTAATTTCTTAGACCTTGAAGACTGCCTCTAATTTGAAAGCATTTTAACAGTTTTTCACCACTAGAGGGTGTTAGTTCATGTGTTTCATATAGATAACATTGAGCTCAGGCATGTGAAGCTCCTAGGAGCCAGCACTGATTGGCTAAAAATGCAAGTCTGTCAAAAGAACTGAAATAAGGGGTCAGTTTGCAGAGGCTTAGATACCAGGTAATCACAGAGGTAAAAAGTATATTATTATAACTGTGTTGGTTATGCAAAATTGGGGAATGGTAATAAAGGAATTATCTACCTTTTTAAACAACAAAAATTCTGGTGTTTACTGTCCCTTTAATCTAGTTTAGGTATATCCAGTCTTTTCAGTTGTCATTCAGGATTTGATTACAAATCGATAATACACCTATAAATTGTGGATGTTTAGTCATTGCTAGAAATTTGTGTTTTTTATATATTAGCGTATATAGATATATTTTATATATCTCAATTCATGTTTTTAAATATAAAATATTTATAATATATTAAGACACCGGTGTCGAAATTTTACTTAGCCAAGTTTTACATATATTTTAATAAATTCATAATAATTTTTAATTTTTTATTATTAATACATTTTTGTTATATTTCCACATCAATATTTGCCTGTTATCTTGAAGGGGTTGAGATAAATATCTTAAATAGATCTCTCATTTATAATACAAAATAAATCATTTGTTCTCAAGAAGCATTATTATATACACAGAAGGCCAAGAGGCGCCACCCACATCCTTACCTACAATTAAAGGGACATTAAACCATTGGGCACAACTACTGTAGCATAGCTACTAGTCAACATTTTATTTTAGCTACTAGTCAACATTTTATTATTATACTCCTGTGCCTAAGCATTCTCTTATTTTAACCCTTTACAAGTACTGGTTAGTGAAGCTCTGCATCTTCATACTGGTTGCCACCATCTTGGAGTTTAAAGGGACACTAAACCCAAATTTTTTCTTTCGTGATTCAGATAGAGCATGACATTTTAAGCAACTTTCTAATTTACTCCTATTATCAAATTTTCTTTATTCTCTTGGTATCTTTATTTGAAATGCAAGAATGTAAGTTTAGATGCCGGCCCATTTTGGTGAACAACCTGGGTTGTCCTTGCTGATTGGTGGATGAATTCATCCACCAATAAAAAAGTGCTGTCCAGAGTTCTGAACCAAGAACAAAGAAAATGTGATAATAGGAGTAAATTAGAAAGTTGCTTAAAATTGCATTCTCTATCTGAATCGCAAAAGAAAAAATTTGGGTTCAGTGTCCCTTTAAGTATTCTCTCACTCTGTGACAGGAGTGGTATGCAGTCACATATCAGTGACATTGTTGTCTTTTTGACAAGCAGTATTCATTTCACCTCAACGTGCACAATATAGAGTTGAGGCTAAATATGTTTGCTGTACCTGCAATGCTCTAAAATATTCCTGTGAGATTTTTGTTATATTTATTATGTAACCTTTAAAATTTATATAAAATAAATCACTGCAAAAACATAAAGCTTCTGCTTTCAATTGAGCTACCTAATGTAAAGTGTAAGTTACAGCTGTCAAAAAGCCGGTAACAACACTAATCTGTGAAAGCCTCTGCTTCTGTCACATGATGCAACAATACGTGCAATTTAAAATGGGGGCGCCCAGTATTAAGATGCAGATCTTCACAAACTGGCTTATGTAATGAGTTTAAATAAGAGAACCGCTTTTGAGAGCTATAGGTAAAGGAGGAAAACAATAGCATGGTTTAATGTCCCTTTCAAAAATAAGAACATTTCAAGACAAGTGCATGTGAAAATATCATGTATATTTTAACATACTTTTATAATTAACATTGTTTTATGCTAACACATCTAATTGCAATTATGAACAAATATAATGATGGTCATATTTCAGTTAGGTAGATTCATAATATTATAGTGTAAAATGGGATTTTATCTATACTTTTAAAATGGCAGCCCATGGTCCGCACGCAGCCCTCTGCATTAGTTTTTGAAGCCCCAGGGAAAAAAAAGCAAAATTAAGAATACGTGCCAACATTTTTGTGGCTCCAAGAGAAATCCTAACTAAAAATGTGTGCTTGGGGGAATTCTAGTGGTGTTTCAACCAGGTGGCTACAACTCAACAGAGCCATCTGGAGGGGAGAACAGTAGATAGAAGATACACTGCAACCTCACCTAAATCAGGCCCTGTGCCACTGGACATTTTTAGAAAATATATTATTATTTGTGTGTAGCCAAACATTTATATGCAGCCTTTAAGGGTTTTAAACTACACGTTCTGCTCTAAACGGACTTTCAACACCTCTTGCTTTTCAGTAAAAATTGTGTTTTGTCCGACTCTCCCTTGAGAGGCCAAAAAGCAATACACTGTATGCTACCTAAGTTTTCAGAATACTGTGAGTTACGCTACCAGGTAATTGATTTTTAGCATTTGCAGGTTACAGAATTTGCCTTTTAGCCCATCTAGGGAGTATGAGACAAGCACATGGGCTGTTATACATATCACTTTGACAAGTAGAAATGATTAAATGAAATTCATTAAAATATACTGTGAATCTACTCATAGTTCTTTTTTTCTTTCAAAAAGGCTTTCTAACAAAATGGTATAGAGTCATTAGCACAAGAAAAATAGTCCATATTTACTAACTATATAGGGAGAGGGGTGCTACAATCCTTATGCTATAAAAAACATCCTTTTTACTGGAATTATTTATCTGGGGTTAGTCAGATAGTTATCCAGCTTCAGTAATGCAAAAATAACATTGGAGCATATGTTTTTTTTTATCGTTATATCCATTTAAAGACCCCCCCCTAATAAAATAAGGATTTTGTCTGGCTATAGAAGATGCTCTGCTTGAAACAACATATTCTGAGAAAAACAAAACTTTAAATAGCTCCCTTTTCTTTTCAAATAATCCAGTTGGGTGAAGACCTTACAGTTTAATGTATAAAAAGAGTATGTTCATCTTTTTCTAACTTACAAGTTCAATGGGCACCTTTCTTTCTGGTTCCACTGCTTAGTGCTATTGTCAAACCTTTTTAAAATGTATTTGAAGACATCTTCAGAGTGGTGTAAAGAACATATAAAATAATCACATGTCAAACTGTCATCAGAAACCAGGTCTAGCATGACTGGTACATACGCTTTGCACTGTATACTTAGGCCTCTAGTTATTAAGCTCCGTAATTTTCTTGCATTCGCCGGCCCAATACGCTCGCCTAAGCTCGCCTCACATCGCCGCCGCGGACCTGAATACGTTCACAAAAGTTATCAAAAAAGCTGTCAAAAAGCCGCGCACCAAGTACGGGGCGATGAGCAGCGGACTGTGATAGTTATCACTCATCCGATCTCGCTGCTCTTCGGCTTTTTTACAGCTTTATTGATAAGCTGTCACTAAGCACCCACACTATACTATACTGTTCTACCCCCTATACCGCCGCCCCCGGAGCCCCCCGCAACTAAATAAAGTTATTAACCCCTAAACCGCCGCTCCTAGACCCCGCCGCAACTATAATAAATGTATTAACCCCTAAACCACCGCTCCCGGACCCCTCTGCCACCTACATAATACCTATTAACCCCTATCCTGCCCCCCCTATACCGCCTCCACCTATAATAAAGTTATTAACCCCTATCCTGCGGATCCCGGACCCCGCCGCCACCTATATTAAACTTATTAACCCCTAATCTGCCCCCCCTACACCATCGCCATCTATATTAAACTAATTAATCCCTATCCTGCCCCCCCTATACCGCCGCCATCTATATTAAACTAATTAACCCCTATCCTGCCCCCCTATACCGCTGCAACCTATAATAAAATTATTAACCCCTAAACCTAAGTCTAACACTAACTCTAACACCCCCCTAACTTAAATATTAATTAAATAAATCTAAATAATATTACTCTTATTAGATGAAGACTTCTATCGGATGGAAGACCTCTTCAGCGCCCCTTGGATGAAGACTTCTATCGGATGGAGACCTCTTCTGCGCCCCTTGGATGATGACTTCGGCCCGGCTGGGTGAACACGACTCAAGGTAGGGAGATCTTCAGGGGGTTAGTGTTAGGTTTATTTAAGGGGGGTTTAGGTAGGTTAGAGTAGGGGTATGTGGGTGGTGGGTTTTAATGTTGGGGGGGTTGTATTTTTTTTACAGGCAAAAGAGCTGATTACTTTGGGGCATGCCCCGCAAAAAGCCCTTTTAAGGGCTGGTAAAAGAGCTGATTATTTTGTAATGTAGAATAGGGTAGGGACTTTTATTATTATTTTTTTTTTTTTTTTAATTTTATTAGAGGGCTTAGATTAGGTGTAATTAGTTTAAAATTCTTGTAATATTTTTTTATTTTCTGTAATTTAGTGTTTTGGTTTTTTTTTGTAATTTAGTTTAGTTTATTTAATTGTATTTAATTGTAGGTATTGGTAGCTGATTTATTTAATTAATTTAATGATAGTGTAGTGTTAGGTTTAATTGTAACCTAGGTTAGGATTTATTTTACAGGTAATTTTGTATTTCTTTTAGCTAGGAAGTTATTAAATAGTTAATAACCATTTAATAACTATTGTACCTAGTTAAAATAAATACAAAGTTACCTGTAAAATAAATATAAATCCTAAAATAGCTACAATGTAATTATTAATTACATTGTAGCTATCTTAGGGTTTATTTTACAGGTAAGTATTTAGTTTTAAATAGGAATCATTTATTTAATGATAGTGTAGTGTTAGGTGTAATTTTAACTAAGGTTAGTTTTTATTTTACAGGTAAATTTGTCTTTATTTTATCTAGGTAGCTATTAAATAGTTAATAACTATTTAATAGCTATTGTACCTAGTTAAAATAAATTTAAATTTGCCTGTAAAATAAAAATAAATCCTAAAATAGCTACAATATAATTATTAGTAATATTGTAGCTATCTTAGGGTTTATTTTATAGGTAAGTATTTAGTTTTAAATAGGATTAATTTAGTTAATAAGAGTATTTTTTACTTAGATTTATTAAAATAATATTTAAGTTAGGGGGGGTGTTAGGGTTAGTGTTAGACTTAGGTTTAGGGGTTAATTAGTTTAATATAGATGGCGGCGGTATAGGGGGGCAGGATAGGGGTTAATAAGTTTAATATAGGTGGCGTCAGGGTCCGGGAGTGGCAGTTTAGGGGTTAAACAATTTATTTAGTTGCAGGGGGGTACGGGATCGGCAGGATAGGGGTTAATACATTTATTATAGTTGCGACGGGGTCCGGGAGCGGCGGTTTAGGGTTAATAAATTTATTAGCGTGGCGGTGGGCTCCGGGAGCGGCTGTTTAGGGGTTAACATGTTTAATATAGGTGGGGACGGTGTAGGGGGGGCAGATTAGGGGTGTTTAGACTTGGGGTACATGTTAGGGTGTTAGGTGCAGACATCTCCCATAGGAATCAATGGGATGTCGGGCAGCAGTGAACATGAACTTTCGCTATGGTCAGACTCTGATTGATTCCTATGGGATTCCTCCACCTCCAGGGCTGCGGATTGAAAACCAGGTACGCTGGGCCGGAAAAGTGCCGAGCGTACCTGCTAGTCATTTGATAACTAGCAAAAGTAGTCAGATTGTGCCGAACTTGCGTTCGGCACATCTGGAGTGACGTAAGAATCGATCTGTGTCGGACTGAGTCCGGCGGATCGTAGCTTACGTCACAAAATTCTACTTTTGCCGGTGTGTAGGGCTTGATAACTTAGGTGAATCAGCCTCGCCACAAATACGCTGCGGAATTCCAGCGTATTTAAAGTTGACGGCTTGATAACTAGAGGCCTTAGAGTCATCTGATGGATAACTTATGTCTTTATTACTTTCAAAATATATTTGCCAGCAAAAACATAAATAAAAAATTGTGAATTAGATTCCTTGTCAGGTTCAATTAGAGCTGTGTTAAATTTTAGCTAGAGTAAATATTGCAGTTATGAGAAAAATAATTGTAGCCATAATAAATAATGAAGCTGTTTGTGAGTGCCGTGAATTACACTTCATTTATATAATTTTCTCTTTATAAACCATAATAAATATTTACTATGTAGTATAGCTGTATCTTGTTGTCTTGATTTCTAATGACTTAATAAAGCATTAACTGCTGAAAAATACAAAACTTTTCTCAACCGCACAAATGGGTGAGTCATAATAAAATTAATTAATACTGTAATATATATATATATATATATATATATATATATATATATATATATATATATATATATATATATATATATATATATATATATATATATATATATATATATATATAAAAAGATTATAGATTTTGAATTTGTGATCTCATACTCCTGTCATTATTAGATGATTACAATAATAATAGCAATCATTTACTGTATAGGGGAAAGTGGCACCAAATGAGAGCTTAAATGCTTAGATGCAAAACTTTATATGAAAAAGGGATTAACCCTCTTTTAAATAAGGGGTCATGAGCCCCATGATTTCCATATTAATTGCAATCACTTGTCTCTAAAAGGGATTATAACATGTCACCTTTAATACACAGGGGGGTGTGGAATGTGGTAGTATTGTATGTAACTGTCTGCAAGGTGATACAATGACAAATATATTACAACATTAGGTCTTATTTTCAGATCTGAAAACTATAAAGAAGCCCTTATCACCACCCTCACCTTATAAATATGTCATAAGACGCCTCATTTCAATGAAGGAATGTCATCATTCAAATAAGAGCTTTCTTCGTCTTTTATGATACAGATAGAGCATCTGATTTTAAACAACTTTCTAATTTACTTCTATTATCAATGTTTTCAAAAAGCAGGGATGTAGCCGGCCCATTTCTGGAGTTCTATATGGCAAGAGTTTTGCAAGAGTGTTATCCATTTGCAAGATGGCAGCACAATTTCCTGCCATGCAACACTCCAGATGCCTACCTAGGTATCTATTCAACACAGAATATCATGGGAATTAAGCAAATTTTATAACAGAAGTTAATTGGACACTTTTTTAAAAAAAAAAAATATGCTCTGTATTAGTCACAAAATAAAATTGTTGGGTTTCTTATTCCTTTAAGTAATATTGTGAATTTTTTTATAGGATGACTCTGTGAAAGTTTTCCTTTTTTTGTTATGTTATTATTATCATCATCATTTTTTCATGCATACAAATCAGAATATTTGTTTTGTCTAATTTATCTAATATTATTTGGTTCAATATATTATTCCCATTCATCAATAATAAATTGTTATTTCTGCAAACTAAAGTTATTAACTTATAGTGATTAGTTTGCGGGGAAAAACAAGATATAATTTGTGTGGCTAGGTTAACATAGTAAAAAAACGTTTTAATTGAATGAATGAAATTCAAGGGCCCAGGAAATGGTATACAGTAGCCGCAGACTCTTTCATTCTATTAATGTGCAGTTTGTGTGCAATGCACACATGCACATTATGAATGTGTTTACGGCTATTCCTGCGTCGAGTCACTCCCACATTCTCAGGCAGTCGTCCATCTGGTGACAGTTTGAGGGGAGACAGTTTCCTCACGGATGGCTCGTTGGTGAGTACTCGTGCACAGCATACCTACATATATTTACAATATTTGCAAGTCTCTTTTTAATGCTCTCATACATATGTGTTTTGATGTTTCCTTACAATCAAACAATACTTTTATTTGAAGCTCTCTAATGCTCTCTATACCAATCTCTCTCACTGTATGCGTCTAGGCAGATTTAGCTATTTGCATCAATATTACATGTGCTAGCCTTCACGACAGAGCACGCTACATTTAACGGGACAGTGTAGCTGATGATATATGAATTTAAAGGAACAGTCTACTCCAGAATTGTTATTGTTTAAAAAGATAGATAATCCCTTTATTACCCATTCCCCAGTTTTGCATAACCACCACAGTTATATTAATATACTTTTTTTTTCAATATTCTTTTTTATTGAAAAATTACAAATTAACAATATAACAAAAAACAAGATGACAGAAAGTTATAGTAACGCATTTGTCGTGTATGATTTAAATATTGTTTTCTCATAGTACAGTTACATGTCATGTTTTTAATTTAACAAGAATGCTGCTAGACTCTCCATAAAATTCAAAGCTTCTCTTAGTCCATGCCTTTATTCGTAGATTCAGTTCAGAAGGCCAGAGTCCACAATCGGTTCACAATTAGAGTCAAAGAACCCATCTCAACTCAACCAATCTCTTCAAGTATAGATCATTAACAGAATTTGAAACCTTTACATTATTCATTTCAACATATCATCATACATTTAACCCTCTATCAAAGCCTAGTATTGTTTGTTAATATGTTATATAATCCAACTACCCCGTCTGAGTAATAAGCTCCTTAAAGTGAAGGTAAACTTCGCCTGATTCGATTAGTGGCAATGTAAATACTTATAAGATTAGAGGAACTTTAACTCATCATTTTTATTATTTTAATATATTTACCGAGTTATAAGCCTTTTTGTTTGCAATTTCGAATCGATTCCAAACAGCCTGTTTTTTTTTGGTTTTTTTTGGTCCGATCACGTTCTTGAACCAGCCAATAGTGAGTCTGGCCGTTAGGCGGCCGTCATTTGACGTCAGAACATTGCTGGAAGTTGTGCGCATGCGTTGCCATTATTTCCTTATACTTCCTACCCGGGCTCGCTCCAGTTTAGCGCATGTGCAATTAGGAAAGAGATCAGCAAACATTGACTCCGTCCTCTATTTAAAAACAAATTGAAACAGTTACTGCGGCTTCAACCTGTTTTGTTACATATTGAACAAGCGCTCCCATTTCTTTTCATTTGATTGCAAGTAAGTCCTTTTTTTAACTTGGCAAACACTAGTTGCAGCGTTTACACTTATCTTACAACATAGTATTGAATGAATGGATGTTCATTGAATACTATGTTGCAACGAGGATTGATGACTGCGCATTAGGTCCTAAAGATTTTTACTCACGCAGGCGCAAATAGAAGAGAAGCCGAGGTGTGCGCATGCGCACTTTGTCTGGCAAGCGAGAACGCGCATTTGATGTACGTATAGAGCGGGTGGGACCGCTCTGTACGTAAGAGACTGTAAAATCTGGAAATTGATGGAGGGAGGAGCGAAGAGTCGACCAGCAAAATACATAAAAATCATTAGTTATAAATACAACAATACATATTGAAATAATTAAAAAAAAATAGTGATCACACTATATAGTATGTTAGTAATATAGTAAAGGTGAGAAAACCGGCAAACTTTACCTTCACTTTAACTATGGCTTAGCTGCTTATTCCCATCTCTTACTGCTTTGTCAGCTTTTGCTAGGTAGTTTGTTTCCCAGTAAAACAACATCTCTGCATAAAAGTCTAACTTATCAACAGTATAATAAAAAGTATCTCTCAGTTTTAAATTAGTGTGCATCTGATTAGCCCACATATTTAGGGTTGGAGTGGACTCTGATTTCCATAATCTTGGCACTATTTGTTTGGCATTACAAATTGATAAATGTAAGAGTGCAGTGTGTTGCTTGGAGGGTAATTTGGGTAAGGTGTGAAATAAGTAGATCAAAGGATCTAAATTAAACTCAGATCCCAAAATTTCTTGTACTGTGATATGTATGTCCTACCAGAACTTCTCTATCTTTGGACACGTCCACCATAAGTGGTATGGTGTGCCTATCTCCTCACATTTACGCCAGCATCTATCAGAGGCTTGTGGAAAAATATTTTTTAATCTCTGTGGAAGAAAACTTATAGTTTGTTTCTTGAAGTGTGGCCGAGTGAGCCGCCCTACTTATCCTAGCAAATATAGTGATCCACTCTTCTTCGTCAAGTGTGTAAGGTAACTCCTTGTGCCAAGAAGTAATCGTGGTAGTTTGCATAATTCTGAGTGGTGTAATCAATAGTGAGTAAAGAGTAGATATGGCATGGGAAGGTGGTGAGTCTAAACTACATAGTTTTTCAAATGATGTACAGTCTCTGACGATCCGGTCCTTATGTTTATGGGTGTCAAAGAAATGTCTCAGTTGTAAGTATCTAAACCATTGCGTGAATTGAGGAATATTCTGGGATGTGAGGTTATGCTTGGGTAATAGGTTGTCCCCCTCTATTACTGTATAAAATGGCAGTAAGTTTTGGAGGTTGGTTGGTACCTCAGGTGTTAGAGGGAGTGCTATCGGGAAGTCTGGGTTTGCAAAGATGGTCATCAGTGGGGAGGGGGTCAAGGATATATGGGGGTATTTTCTTAACAAGCTGTTTCACACCTCTAGAGTCTCCTTAATCATTGGGTAGTTCCTAATAGTACTTGGATAGTTAGATGGTAACTGCCAGCACAGTGCGCCCAGTTGTGAGGCTGCAGTGATAGCATGTTCCAGTTGTATTCACAGTCTTTGGTCTCTATCTGTGTACGTGCACAAGTCTAATATCCTGGGGAGGATCACTGAAGCCCTATATTTGGCCATATCTGGTACTCCTAGTCCTCCATTTTGTTTTGTGTGGTATAGTGTGGTTTTAGCTATTCGGGGTGGTTTCTTTTTCCAAATATATGCATTTATCATACTCTGTAGTTTAGGTATATATGGTTCAGGGACTGGGATGGGGAGTGTCTGAAATACATAAAGGAACTTGGGAAGTAGGGTCATCTTAACCACACTAATTCTTCCTATCCATGAAATGTTTTTGTTTAGCCAATCAGAGGTCTCTTTAGCTAAAGAATTCAAAAGAGAATTGTAATTAAGTTCTATCAGTTGGTGTGGGCATGCAGATATATGCATCCCTAAATATTTTAGTGGTCTACTCTGGAACGAGAATGGGGTATGTTGTTGTAGGCTCCATATTTCTCCCTCTGGAAGATTAAGTGGTAGGATTTCAGATTTATTTAAATTAATAGAGTAGTTAGATACTTTCCTGTATTCTCCTAGCACTGCCTGTACCGCAGAGAGAGGCGATCTTGGGGAGGTCAACGCTAGTAATAAGTTGTCTGCATATAGAGCTAGTTTGTGATGAGAGTCATTTAATATAAGTCCCTTAACATCTGGGTCCACTCGGAGCACAGTCACTAAAACCTCCATTGATTATACAAATAGGAGGGGTGACAAGGGGCATCCCTGTCGAGTTCCGTTTGAAATTTGGAAGGGGACAGATAGAACACCATTATCTCTAATTTTGGCCATGGGGGATGAATACAACGTGAATATTCTATGTATAAAGCTTGTCGTTAAACCAAATTTTCTTAATGTCAATTTAAGGAATGTCCAGTCTAGTCTGTCAAAGGCTTTTTCTACATCGGTCGAGAGCAATACAAAGGGGAGGTTATGAAGTTTAGAGTGTTGTAGAAGATGGAGGACTTTCACTGTATTGTCTTTCGCCTCTCTCCGCTGCACAAAGGCCACCTGATCCGGGTGTATGAGCAAGGGAAGGAAATTGTTTAACCTATTGGCCAGAATTTTAGAGTATATTTTTAAATCAATATTTAGTAGAGAAATAGGTCTATAGTTAGTTAATATGGTCTGATCTTTATTTGACTTGGGCAGCACTGTCACAATGGCTTCTAGCATAGAGGAAGGTAGAAAATGATGCAGAGGCAATAATAATAGTAGCCCCAATAAAAATATGAGAAAGTTAAAATTCCAAACAATGTCTGAAAGAAATCAATCCAATGTGTGGATTAAAAAATACAGTAAATCAAATGAATGGATTGCTGATATTGACTAGGAGGAGGATACCGTAAAAGATATTGTGTACTAGTGTTGGTGGTGATAATGTGTATAAAAAGGGAGTGAAAAATTATCCTTAGTGATTGCAAATATAAAGAAAACAGACAGTGTCAACTTGCTTATTCAAAAGTGAAAAAAATGATGTGAAAAATTGAAAAAATTACAAAGGAAAAAATGAAAAAATGCTGCTCAAAACACAAAGTCAGTGATAAAAAAAAAGGAACAAAGTCAGTGATTGTAATCCAAGAAACAAAATCCTAAAAAAGGCTAAATGTGAAGATCCAAATAAAAGTCAAAAGTTAATAATGTGTAGAAAAGGAAACCTTATTTTCCTAGTGGTGAGAGTCCGTCTGAGGTTCCTGATGGTGAGAATAAATTCAACGGTCTTTTAGGTCAAACCCATTTAATGGGCTAGTGTTCCTGTTCCTGATGGTGAGAACCTTTGGTGGTTGGGAGAAACTCCAATCCCAAAAATTGTTTTTCTTTTTAAATAATAAATTAAACCTAAAGGCAAATAAAAACAATAATAGTGTAGATGGTACTAAAAACTTATTTAAAATCAGAATAGTGCTTACCAGCTGTGGTCAATGCATTTCGGCCTCCTCTAGGCCTTTCTCAAGACTGTCTTGAGAAAGGCCTAGACGAGGCCGAAACGCCTCCTTTTGGATTGGAGTCTCTCCCAAACCCCAAAGGTTCTCACCATCAGGAACAGGAACACTAGCCCATTAATTGGGTTTGACCTAAAAGACCGTTGACTTTATTCTCACCATCAGGAACCTCAGACGGACTCTCACCACTAGGAAAATAAGGTTTCCTTTTCTACACATTATTAACTTTTGACTTTTATTTGGATCTACACATTTAGCCTTTTTTATGATTTTGTTTCTTGGATTACAATCACTGACTTTGTTCCTTTTTTTTATCACTGACTGTTCTCTTTTTTTCATTTTTTGAGCAGCATTTTTTCATTTTTTCCTTTGCAATTTTTTCAATTTTTCACATAATTTTTTTCACTTTTGAATAAGCAAGTTGACACTGTCTGTTTTCTTTATATTTGCAATCACTAAGGATAATTTTTCACTCCCTTTTTTATACACATTATCACCACCAACACTAGTACACAATAGCTCTTACGGTATCCTCCTCCTAGTCAATATCAGCAATCCATTCATTTGATTTACTGTATTTTTTAATCCATACATTGGATTGATTTCTTTCAGACATTGTTTGGAATTTTAACTTTCTCATATTTTTATTGGGGCTACTATTATTATTGCCTCTGCATCATTTTATATTCAGTGTTTTCATATAGATATATTTAATATTTAATTTGTACAAGAGTGGATCCACATCTTATTGTTTTTATTGTCATTTATTACCACTGTACCCACCGTGGCATGTTTTATTCTTGTGTAAAGTACTAGATTTACAATTAAAATATTTCTAAATACACATTGTACAACACCTAGCCCATTTGAGGCGCTCTGAACACATTTATTTTCTTAGTAAATTTTCCAAGTTAGCTAGTTAGCCCACTGTTCAGAGCTATAGGTGCTCGTCTTTGGCGCTATACCCCATCGAAATCCATAGAGGAAGGTAGAGTATGACCTGATTATTATGTGCTTAAATTTCTTATAATAATTACCAGTAAAACCGTCAGAGCCTGGGCTTTTACCTGTTTTTAATGAGTCTATGGCTATTTCAATCTCTTTTGCCGTAAATGGTTGTTCCAGTTGGTCAGTATGGTCTTGTGATAATATGGGGAGAGACAAATCTTGTAGGTATGATTCACAATTAAGTGTGTGATCAACAACGTCTCTATGAGGAGAAAGGTTATATATATGGCATAAAAATTACGAAAACTTTCTGCGAATCCCTATGGAGTCTGACACTATGTTATTAGGTGGGTCTTGTATATGCGGGATATAGTTAGATGTTTGTTTTACTTTAAGAGCTCTGGCTAGTAGCCTACCCAGTTTATTACCTTCTAAAAAGTATTTTTGTTGCAGTTTGAGAGCTGGGGCTTGGGCTGCATTTTGGAGGAGTTCTTTTAACTTATCTGTGACTTGGTCTGTTAGTTGTGGCTATCGGATCCTTTGGAGATAGTTTATGTATTTTATCCCAGTGAGATAATTTGGTGCTGAAGTCATTATAAACTACTCTATTCTCCTTGGTTTGTGCAGACTTCCATTTGATCGGCTCTCCCCGTATGTAACATTTGTGTGTTTCCCATAGAATAATGGGATTCATTCCTGGGGTATCATTAATCTGAAAAAACTCGAGCAGGAGGTGATCTATCTGATCTGTCAAGGGCTTATTTTTTAGTAGAGTGTCATCCATTCTCCATTGAAATGGTCTCAGTGGCGCAAGCACCCATTTTATTTTACACAAAACTGCGGAGTGATCTGACCAGACAATTGGGAGAATCTGAGCAGACAATGTAACATGATCCACTAAAATGTAGTCTATACGAGTATACACCTGGTTGGGTGCTGAAAAATATGTATAATCCTTTACTGTTGTGGAAAGCAGTCTCCATGTGTCATGAACTTCCATTAATATCATGTCATTGTGTATGGATCTGAGCACTCTTTTGGAGATATATAAGTGACTTGTCGAATTGTCTAGGGTAGGGTTAAGGGGGACATTTAAGTCTCCTCCTATGACTAGTGGACCTTTGGCGAAGGATAGGATAGAGTTCATAAATTTTGCGGAAAAAAGAAGTGTATTGGGGGTGTATATATTCACAAGGGTTATGGGCCTGCCGAACAGGAGTCCATTGAATGCTATATATCTCCCCTCCTTACCACTATCTATCCGCTGTATCTGAAAAGGTGTAGATTTATGGATCATTATGCTGACTCTGCAAACTTTTTTGGATTTATGGCTACAATGATAGTGTGTGGTGTATATTGTAGCAAAAAATGATGGCTCCTTTCCCGCCACAAAATGGGTTTCTTGCAAAAATAGGATATTAATGTGTTTATGATTAATATCTTTAAAGGCTAAGCGTCTTTTATGCGGATCATTAAACCCTTTTACATTTAGCGTAAGGAGTTGTAAAGACTTTCCCATAGTTCTGTTAATGTGCTTTAAAGATAACATCTTGCCCATAGAGGTTTGCTGGAAAAGGCTGTAAAGCATGAGATAGTATAAAATATTGACCTTGTGCATGAAATTATACATGTGTAGTAACCTGTACCTTAAATGACATCCTGTAAGAAAGCAGTTTTTGTCAACCACATGCAAACAATAAACAAACATAAAAAACAAAAATAACCAAAGCAACATGTGTCGCAAAAAAGAAAACATGGGGACAGTTGTCCATCTCACCTTTAACAATGCATTGAATAAACAATAAATAAACAATATATAGGGGTTGTGTAACGTTAACCATTTCTACCTATAGAAAAATATATTCAAGTTGAACCATCATAAATACTGTAAGAGGTAACTTGTTATGCAGGAAAACCTATGTAAAACCAGAAGGAGTTTTAGGCACTTTGGAAGATTAGTACTTTACCGACTAGTGTCCAGTCAATACTGTCAAGTCTCTTCTTCTGAAGGACTTGTAGTGTTCTTCTTCATTTTTTTTGGCTGGAGCTGTTTGCCACGGGGCTCTAGGCGGTCGAGATTGCATTAGTTGTCCTGTAGAGGGCTGGTCTTCTGGTGTAGGGAGCTCCTTTGGTGGTGATATACCAAGTGACGTACAAAAAGGTTGTGCTTCCATCAATGATTTGCAGATTCATTTCTCACCTTGGCGTGTTACTATGAGGAAGTCCCAATGATATTGAATTCCCTTTGCCCTGAGAACTGTAGTAAGGGGTTGAAATTCTTTCCTCCTCTGAAGGGTGCGAGGTGCTAGATCTGAGTAAACTTGGATTCAACAATTCTGGTATGTGATATCTTTCTGCTGTCTTGCTGCTTTCAAGATTTCTTCTTTTACTTGGAAGTCTTTTAATTTTAGTATGACATCTCATGGTGGAGCTTTGTCCGGAGGCCTGGGTCTCAAAGTTCTGTGAGCTCTATCCATAGTAGAATCGTAGGTGGCAGGTGGGCCAAGTAGATGTGAAAAAAGGCTTGCTAAGAACTCAGAGAGAGTACTAGGGAGAATAGCCTCGGAAATACCTCTAATTCGCAGATTCTGTCTTCTCTCCCTATTCTCCAGATCTTCAATTTTATCTTGAAGTTGAGTGATCTGCAAATCATGCATGTTAGCCGTTGTTTGTAAGTTAGATATTTCTGACTGATTTAAATTGTTATCCTCCAAGGCCTCCACTCTTTGACCAATCTCAGTAACTTCTTTTCTTAGGACAGCTATTTCTTCCTTAATGCACTAGCGTACTTGTGTCACCAGATTATTAAAATCCTGCTTAGACGGCATGGAGCGTAGCAGTGCGGTGGATATCTGAGTAGTATCTGTCAATTCAGCCTCTTCATCTTCAGAAGACAAAGATATGTGCTTCTGGGCTTTTGAGGTTGTCTGTTTAGTGATTGGAGTTTGGTCAGGCAGCTTGAAGTAAGCGTTCACAGTTTGATGTGGTGTTGCAGGGGCTTTGCCTGATTTGTCTGCTTTATTGAGCTTTTTAGGTGACATAGTTGTCTCTTAGCAGGGTCAGGTGCCAGCAATCCTCAATGTAAGCCCCAGTAGATGCGTTTACTATCAATATTAATAATGATAGCGTTCAGATGTTGGTAGTTGAACTCGTAACTGCTTAGCCGTAGCAGCAAAATATCCTAGTGTGGAGTATGTGTATATTGATTCTTGGTCAGAGGCCACTTCTCTTGTAAAGCGTTATTCACATTCCATATTATGGAGCAGCCAGTACACTGGTGGATAAAAAGTGTCAGAACACAAGCTTCCAGCTATCATATGCAGTACTTTCAGCGGATTACGTGAATAATTATATGCCTGAACATTTGCGTCATGTCCAGAACTATCGTGTCACAAGCACTGCAGGCCTTCTTCATATAAAGCATTCCATTTTAAAACTGCTCCTTTCCCGTTAGGTATATTAGTTAGGCCGTGATTATATGTGGTAACAACTAATGGTGCTTCAACTTGTTCCGTATCTATATATCAGTATCATCTATAAAGTTACTTGTCTATAGGTACTCCGCAGATTATTAGCCTAATACAGCCTGTTAAGGCTTCAAGATGGCGGCGGTTAAGTAGGCCTCATTACATAGCAGTATTAAAAAGTCTGTGTATCAATGCTCCATTTTTAAACTGCCCCCTGGTAGTTAAATTTATCAATCTGTGCCATGTTATATTTGTGATAGTCACTAATGGTGGCTTTTTACTCACAGTAATCTTCTGCCAGGTTGCTTGTCAGCGTGATCTGCGTATGTTGCTAGCCCTTTACAGCCTGTCAGGGCTTCAAGATGGCGGCTGTCTCATAGGCCCCGTTCTGGAGCGATGTGCAAAAACAAAGTTCCTTAAGTTCTGCGGTCTCACCAGCCCCTCACATCTGTTCCTAAGTGGTTCATATGCTTCCTATGGCAATTTTGCAGGATATTTAGCCCCTGCTGTCAGTATCATGAGAGTCCGACCTCAGAGCTCACCGAAGGTGCTGGCCATTCCTCACGGATGCTGGCTCCGCCCCCCATTATTATACTTTTTACCTCTGTGATTACCTTGTATCTAAGCCTTTGCAGACTGCCCCCTTATTTCAGTTCTTTTGACAGACAAGCATTTGGCCAATTAGTGCCCCCTCACTTGTAAATCCACAGGCGTGGTCACAATGTTATCTGTATGGCACACATGAACTTTATGAGCCTACCTAGGTGTAGCTTTAAACAAAGAATACCATGAGAACAAATAAAATTTGATGATAAAAGTGAATTAGAAAGATGTTTAAAATTGCATTCCCTATCTGAATCATGAAAGTTTAATTTTGACTAGACTGTCCCTTTAAATAGACGATGTGTTTGCATTAGGACAGATTCTTTCAAAGTTTAAGATCAATATCTTAGCATTATTAGTAATGACATTTTTTTTAATTAAGTGCTCAGCAGATTTTTGCATCTTAGGTCTATATAGAGTTTTAACTTTTGTTTGCAAATTGTGTACCACAAATCACATTCTATGCTATTTATGACATTTTTTTTTAAACATATTATCTTACATTAGTATCTTCAATGGAAATCATGTGTCATAAAGTCATACACCCCCATTATATGCCTTTTCATATATTGAAGTTTACATTGACTTAAAGGGAAATAAGAACATAATTTCTGTTTTCTATTCTAACTGATACTGAACTTGAGGAGAGATCCTCCATAGACACAGCTGCATAAGCTGGTTAGTAATTCTAAATTGTTTAAAACAAAGAACACTTACATCAAGTTATTGAAAAAAATTGCCCATATTAAGATTCAACATTGAATTATTTCTGTCTTTTTTGTCTCCATGATTGTTGAATAAGTCTATTTTATATCAATTCTGAAATATGCAAGTTCTGGATTGAAGGTGTATTGATGAAGGTACTGTGCCCCCACCTTTTAACTATCAGCACTTGCTTAGCGCATATGGATAAGCAAAATTTATTGCATTGATTACATTAAACACACATCCTATAAATGTTCCATAAGCAAAAACATTAAAAAGTCAGCTTTTACACTATGGGGCCGATTTACTAAAGTACAGACGGACATGATAAGATGTAGCGTATCATGTCCGCCGCACATCGATAAAATGTATAATTGCAGAAGCAGTTCTGGTGAACTGCTTGTGCAATGCCGCCCCCTGCAGATTCGCGGCTAATCAGCCGCTAGCAGGGAGGGCAATCAACCTGATTGTATAGGATCAGGCGGATTGAAGACCGCAGCCTCAGAGGCAGCGGACCAGTTATCGAGCAGTTGTTCTTAGACAGATGCTTCATAACTACTGTTTCCGGCAAGCCTGAAGGCTCGCTCGGAAACAGGGGCATCAAAGCTCCATTTGGAGCTTTATAATTCGGCCACTTAGTGTACACACTCAAACATCTCAAAGCTGTGACAGAACACCCATAAAAAAAGAAATATCAACCATGTTTTAGAGTATTCTAATTTCCTTTTATTCTTTATTATTTGAATGGTGCAAAAATATTGTTGTCCATGCATTAATTTTTAAATGTGAGAATTCAACATACACATCCATAACATCCTTTATTAATACACAATTTTGTTCTTTTATAGAAACAACAGATTCTACAGAAGACACCATTTTAATTACTAGCAGCAGCAGCACACACAGTAAATATAATTTATTTTCAACATTTTGATAGAGAGCACCAAAACTATTGCAACAGTTAGCCATTAAAATCACATTTAGTCCTAAACTTAACATAATGCCTTTTCTTTTCTGTTTTGGACTATTGTCTTATATTTAATTAAAATTAATATTAGAATTATTTGAAAATAGTTCAATAACTGAGCACATCAATCACAAAATGATGAAGACAATCAAAATCTAAATTATTAATCTGTAATTTAAAATATTTTGTTATTAAAGTAATAATCCTTCTTCTATCTTGTAGAGCTACTAATTTATATGAGTGGCAGTCATTAAGACAAGATGCCCCCCATGGAGATAACTGGTGACGAGACATTAAAGAACATAATATTACATATTCTTTCACAATTACTTTGCAAAATACTTTGCATACTTCAAATATCACACCTGCCCCTTAAAAATGACCTTAAATCTATTGTGAACATCTGAAACCAGATAACATTGAAACTTACATATGAGATAAAATTCACCAAGTGCACAAGATGTGAAAATCAAAAGCTAATGGTATTTGGGAACATAAGTCACACAAGAGTACAAAGCAACTTTTTCACATATCTTTATGACCATGATGTAAAATCTCATAATCTACAACATAGAGAATTATAAATACCCTTTTAACAAAATAGTGATGGATCCATCAAATATATGAGAATACATCTCAAATTAGACTTTAAAAAACATAGGGAGAACAAACTTCTGAGTAGACACTGGCCCCCTTTGGCACTGCCTGTGGAAATGGTGCTCTGTAGTGCTTCTTCTGCAATGGAGTCTCTCTGGCTTCCTGAGTGTACACTGGCCACGTTCCAGTTTATTTTTGTTTTTCTGAAGATTCTTATTTGTTTAATACATTTTCTCACTGCACATACATTTCTCTGTATTCAGAAAATGACCGCAGACACGGCAGCACTCTACGTCAGTAAAATGCAAAGTCATTGAATATTACCACTTGCAAGCACCTCCGGAGGTCATGGACTATAAAACAAACCGCTCACTCCTCTTCTCTTCACAGTCCCTGACCAAATCTTTCAAGTAGCGTGATGTATGATAGGGGAGTGGCTGACCATCCGTGATTGGTTCCAGGCCACAGAGGCTGAATTCCATAGGCTGTCAGCGTATCCAGCTGATAAGTGTACGTGTGTTCAAAACAGACACGTCTTCTCCGAAAATATTCATTGGCATAGAGCTATTCCAAACTTGTGCCCGCTATTATACATAGGGAGATAACAGTCCTTAACGCCAACAATCTGCTAGGCAGTCGTACTGATATATGATGTCACACAGGCAGGAAGTAGTTCTCCCAAACGGCTGCTATATCTTGGAAAGCTTGGATCCTCAAAAGTTCCCCATATGTATGCTTATAGAGATAAACTGTTGATAACCAACTCACACCAGGGGCTTCATCAGGGCATAACTGGTTCACTAGAACCTCCTCCTTATATAACACCTGTTATTACTCAGGTGATTGCTTCCATACATTTTTTCTTTTCTTAAAGGGGACTTTACCACCTTAACACTGTAGTATTTAAGAATTGCCCATTATTACAGCAGTGTTTTTAAAACAAACAATATAAGCACCATTTCTACTACTTATATAAATCATCTGCATATTTATAACAACATATCTTCCTCTAACTATGTTTCATTTCATTAGGATGGCATTCACTTTGAAAGAATTATATACACATTCATTTAAAATCAAATATATACAATTCTTTTACATCTAATTTAGCAACTAGATTTATACATGTATCACACGTGGAACATTTAAAGAAAACTCGCAAACTCTAGCTTGTCATTAAACCCAAATGGGATTCTGGTTCCCAACCTAAAAAAAATCAATTTTGCTTCTTTATGAAGTAAAGTCCTATTATTGTCACCTCCTCTGCCAGAGGAGATCCCATTATCAATAACTGCAAACTTTAAGGAATGAACCTCACTATTATGTGCTGCAGCAAAGTGTCTAGCCACATTTGTGTCCCTTAGGTTTGTAATGTAATGTCTATGTTCCTGTACCTGGTCATTTATAACTCTTTTTGGTTTTCCCAACTTAAAAAACTGGGCACGAGCACTGTAAGAGGTAAATGACCCCCTCTGACTTAAAATTATTGAAAAACCTAATGTCATATGTTTTCAAACCATCAACAGACAATTTTTTTCATGCTATCAATATCTGTAAAATAGACACAATGGCCACATGGAAAACTGTCTTTTATCCCTTTGTTTTTCCTTAACCAATCTGAATCTGAGGGGCCTCTAGTAAATTGACTCCTGACCAATTTATCCTTTAGACTTGGAGCTTTTCTAGCCACCATCAGTGGCCCTTCCCCTACTACCTCCCTGATCCTATCGTCCAAGGTTAAGATGTGCCAGCTTTTTTTCATTGCCAGTCTTATATTATTCCATTGGTTATTGAAGGTCAATATGAATCTAATCTGTCCCTTTGTTTTCTATACCTTTTCTTTATATAAATCATCTCTGGAGATATTCCTTAGATAGTCTTAACACATTTTTTTTGAATAAACTCTTTTCAGGAAACGCTCCTTCATCATCGAAGCATGAAAATCAAACTTTGATAATGAGTAGCAATTTCTCCTTAGTCACAGGAACTGGCCATACGGAATACCCTTTTTCAAGTGCTTCGGATGGCCACTCCTTGCATGCAGGATACTGGTTGTTGCATTGCTTTTCCCAAAATTCTCTGTGACTATTACCTGTCCTTCCCTTTTCACTGTCAAATCTAGAAATGCAAGATCTTTCTCGTTTGTTACAGAGGTTAGGAAGATTTTCTTGTAATTTTCATTAAAGATGGCAACAAAATCATTAAACTCATCTGTTATACCATCCCAAAGGACAAAAACATCATCCACATATCGCACCCACATTTGTACTTTCAAATCAATTATATTACTGTGATTTTCAAAAATATCAAAAAGCTCCCAAGCCCCCAAGTGTAAACATCCATAAGTTGGGGCACAGACTTCCCCATGGCTGTGCCTCTAAATTGGCGATATATATTCTCCCATCAAATGAGAAAATGAAAGGAGGAGTTTATTTGTAAATGAGTATATCCTTCATGTGGCGGCAATGGCTTTTTCAAACAATAGCAAATATAAATTGTATAATGTACATTTACATTTTTTAAGGTTCACATGTATGGTTCGCTCAGTGTTGCTTAAAACAGTAAACCAAGAAAGTCATCAAAAATGGTTAGCATGGCACATATGTTGCAATGTAAAATCAATTGATGATTATCTCTGAGCTATGCTAAGTATGACTCAAATGCCTATTTTTTTAAGTTTTAAATGTTTTAAAAAACATATTTGAAAAGTGTTATAGATACCATATCATATTAAAATCTGAACATATATCAGCCCACCAAATATGGTAAAAAGGGTCATGAAAACTAATCGTTTTCATACCTGATTTAGATATTAAATACAATATTAAACATCATTCAAATTTAATCCAATTATTTATTTTTCAGATATCATTTGTGGTTTAAATAGCAATACACATGGATAAGCCTTTCACATGAGACACACAGACACCAAGCATCAGCTACTGAGCCTATCTAGATATGCTTTTTAACACAGGATATCAAGAGAATAAATCAGATTATATAATATCATTAAATTTATAGTTGAGTAAAACTGCATGCTTTAATTAATTAAACTATGAGAAATAAGAGTTTAATGTCAATTTAAACATACAACAAAAATTTCATAAGGGTCTATTTACCAGTTCTATTTGAGATCCAATTATACAATGCTTATGCAATATAATACACAGGCCCTTTAAAGACAAACAAACCAGCACAAAGTGTGTTTTTCCAATTCTGCATACTTATTATTTCTAATGACGCATAGTAAAAACCAAACTTTTATTGCCCGAGATAAATAAAAGGAGTGAATCAACATTGTGCTTTCAACATGCTACAATTGTATTTAAAAACACTGCACACTTAAGTGCTATGTAAACAGTGTTTGAAAAGTACATTACCCAATCAACATATTTAAAGCATAATTACGATGCGCGCACACATATGTGGGATTTGCAAAAATGGTGTATTACGCTTTTTTTTTAAAATTATGTAAATTGAATACTAGATGATGTAGGCTACACTGCATCAATGTTTTGAATTGACTTGCTGATTAATATATTGTGTGGTTTCATGGATACAGTTCAAACTCTTGATCTCGACTTCCCAAATGCTTTGAAAGTGTAGATGACAAGATGCACACTTCTCAATGCTATAGCAAGTAAATGAAAGAACATACACCATGTTTATGTTTGCTCTTGCTTGAAAAGATGACTTTTTCAACATGGCAGACAGCATGTGTAGTTTACACTCGATCAGGAATTGTTAAGCACATTAAAAGTGTAAATGACCAGATGGTCACTTCAAAAATACTATATTTATAAATACAAATATTGGATACCTTTATATGTGACCAATCAATAATGCACAAACAAGTTTAATTCTAAATTCACCTAAAATTACAACCACAAATAAAGTGACAGTTTACCTTTATTTTGATTTTCCTCAAATATGCATTTGAGCTGCAGAAAAGTCTTTAATCAATTCCATGGGGCTGATTTATCACGGCCTGAATGGGGCTGTATACCCCTCTTTCTGTGCAATCCTCCAGACTCGCCGGAAACAGGAGTTAAGAATCATCGATCGTAAGATAGATGCTCCTTAACTCGTACGCCTCCTCTGAGGTGGCGGACATCAATCTGCCCAATCTCATACGATCGGGTTGATTGACACCCTCTGCTAGCGGCCAATTGGTTGAGAATCTGCAGGGGGCTGCATTGCACAAGCAGTTCACCAGAACTTCTTGTGCAATGATAAATGCCAACAGCGTATGCTGTCAGCATTTATCGATGTCTGGCGGACATAATCGCTACAGTGATTATGTCCGCCAGACACATGATAAATCGGCCCCTAAATGTGTAAAAAATCTCTTCTTTATGTTTTCGTCATAAACTATAAACTATAAAGTCAATCACCTAGATTACTAGTTTTGAGCGCTATAGGGAAAGTAAAGAACGCCACAAAAGTTGCGTTATTTAACCCCCTATAGCGCTGCCATTACAAGTTTTAAAAAATCCGGCTTGTGCGGGCGATATGGCTGCATTGTGCTTCATACCACACCAAAAACAAGCAGTGTTTTGACGTGCTCGTGCACGCTTTCCCCATAGACATCAATGGGGAGAGCCGGCAAAAAAAAGTCTAACACCTGTGATTGCAGAAACAAAAGCTCTGTAACACAGCCCCATTGATGTCTATGGGGAAAAAGAAACTACACACCCTAACATAAACTCTGAGTCTAAACACCCCTAATCTGCAGCCCCTGACATCGCCGACACCTACAGTTATTAACCCCTAATCTGCTGCTCCCGATATCGCTGCCACTTAAATAAAATTATTAACCCCTAATCTGCCGCTCCCGATATCTCCGCCACTATACTAAAGTTATAAACCCCTTTTCCGCCACACCCCAACATCGCCACAACTATATTAAAGTTATTAACCCCTATTCCGCCGCTCCAGATATCACCGCCACCTAAATAAAGCTATTAACCCCTTAACTTCTGGCTTCCCACATCAATACCACTAAATAAAACTATTAACCCCTAAAACGCCAGCCCCCCCACATAAAAAAAGAATTACACCTAATCTAACAGCCTTATCAAAATAAAAAAGCCCACCCAAAATAAAAAAACCCTAGCCTACAATAAAGTACCAATGGCCCTTAAAAGGGCCTTTTGTGGGGCATTGCCCCAAAGTTATCAGCTCTTTTTAACCTGTAAAAAAAACACAAAGACCCCCCCAACAGTAAAACCCACCACCGAACCAACCCTCCCAAATAAAAAGAATATCTAAAATAACCTAAGCTAACCATTGTCCTGAAAAGTGCATTTGTATGAGCATTGCCCTTAAAAGGGCATTTAGCTCTTTAACATTGCCCAAACCCTAATCTAAAAAAAAACCACCCAAAAAAACCCTTAAAAAATCTAACACTAACCCCCGACGATCCCCTTACAGTTGTTGAAGTCCCACTTGAAGGATCTATCCAGCCGGGAAAGTCATCATCAATGCAGCAAGAAGACTTCATCCAAGCGGCCTCTTCGATCTTCATCCAGCATGTGCGGAGCGGGCCGATCCTGAAGACATCCGGTGCGGAGCATCCTCTTCATACAGTCGCCGCCGTATACTGATTCTTCAATGCAAGTGACGCAATCCAAGATGGCGTCCCTTGCATTCCTATTGGCTGAAAGATTTCAATCAACCAATAGGAATTAGAGCTGCTAAAATCCTATTGGCTGTTCTTATCAGCCAATAGGATTGAGCTCTCATCCTATTGGCTGTTCCAATCAGCCAATAGGATTGAACTATCATTCTATTGGCTGGTTGGAGCAGCCAATAGAATGAGAGCTCAATCCTATTGGCTGATTGGAACAGACAATAGGATTTTAGCAGCTCTGCGGTGCTATTTTAATGCTGAAAATGCCATATTTTCAGCGTTAGGAGCCGCAACGCAAAACACGTAATCTAGGTGATTGTGAATTATTAAATACATGCTACTGTGGTTATATACTGTTATAAATATATTACACAAATTAAGAATGTGTGTGTCCTTTCTTTGATTATTTTCTTTGAAATAGAAAGCCAACATTTTAATGAATTTGGACTTGTAGCCGAATGGACAACAGAAGCTATTTCACATAAAAAAAAGCTATTATATCATTTAAATTTATCATACATGTTTTTGGTTAAATATGTCAGAAAAGTTTTTTTTTGTATTTGTATGTTTTGTACCATATATGAAATTTTATGTTTCACATCAAAATATAACAGTTACAAATTCCAAAAATGTCTTATGAACTGTTTATTTAAACAATGTTGTCATAAAATACAAGTCTCATTTCGACAACTATGCAAAGTATATAAGAAATGTATAAATACATTATTAATTAAAGGGACATTAAAAAGATGTTTATCATGTTCATTAAACAATACAATGTAAAAAAAAGGTTGTTTTTTTCATTCACACATATTTAATTCAGACCATTGAACGCAACTGTAATTAATACATTTTTAAATGGACTTGAGTTTATACTATGGTTTTTTTCTAAACATAATGAGAACAAGAGTCTGCACATCACTTCACAAAGAACAAACAAGAAAAGAACAGGGGCAGCATTGAATGCATTGTATGCTCCATTTTTGTAAGCATGCCACATTATTATATAAAAAATATTAGAGATGAATTAGATAAAAAATGGAAAAATTGACTTCCTCTTCCTTCCCCTCTTCCTAAGAAAGGTAGGCTCTATTGGGTTCTTAGGCCCCGTCTGTCATGTCCTTGGAAATTCTGGTTGAGGAAGAGGAGGAGTACTCTCAGAAGTAGGGGATGGAGGAGCCAGATGGGGAGGAAATGGAGTAGGCTGAGATGAAGCAGGCAGAGGTGGTGATGCAGGGGCTGCAGAAGGGCTGGTTCAACTTGTCCTCCCTGCTGCACTAATTGGACTAATAGCTCCATTAGCTCCCTTTGCTCCCTCATCATCTGGGTGTTCTCCCTGACATCTACCCGGATGAGCCGTAGCTCTTTGATAATTGTGGTATGAAACCGGTTGGCAGCAAAGTTTTGTTGCTCACTAGCCAACCTGGAGGCTCTATAATCTTTCATGAACTTACTCATTAATTTCAACTCTGAGATTGTTTGTGGAATCTCTTTTGTATCTCCTGCAGGCTCAGTTTCTTTTGTAGGCACAGCTTCTTCTGTAGACTCGGCTTTTTCTGGAAGCAGAGCAACAGAAGTGGAGGGTGAATCTGGAGCAGGGAGATCCTCCTCCCTATATGAGGGTCCATGTTGTTCAGGGGAGAATGCAGGGAATTCATCTGGTGAGAGGTTCTGACTCTGAGGTGAGCTATATTTGGTACCACTTGTATGGCAAGGAGGAGTACAATGATCATACTCTTATTCCTCATGTCGTGAGTGGCTGGTTGAGATTTGTCTCCTGGGTGGAGTAGCCAGATTTTGCTACTCCCTTGAGCTGGCCCTGGACTCAGCAGAAGAGACTGTTATAGGTGTAAAAAATTAGATATGATAAACAAATATTTATCAATAAAGATGTTAATATAAATATTATCGTTAATATTTTAGAAATACACCTTGAATGTGTCTTAGTAATGAGAAATAGCAAAATGCAATCATATATCAGTATTCACAAATCGAGTTTTATGTCAAATACATATTCCCATCATTATTACGCAATTAAATGTACAACCCAATAATTATTTACAAACACAGCTTCATCCTTTTGTGTGCTATTTCACTAATGTTTTTCCAAAAGTAAGTGTTGTGCAACGTATAATTGCGCTCTCTGGCTTGTGTTTTCCAAACAGTAAATTTTGCTCTTGCGAAGACTCATCTGCATTCCCCCTAAAATGCAGCATCTCACAAATGATGTGCATTGCGTAAACAAGTTTCAAATATATATATATATATATATATATATATATATATATATATATATATATATATATATATATATATATATATATATATACAGTATATATATGGTCTGGTATATATATGGTCTGGTTAAACTGATTAATTTCAGCTTGCTTGGCTTTGCTGCAACACAAGCGGACAGCTCCACCTACTGGCTATTTTAATAAATGCACTGCTTCTCAATGCTTTTTAATAGCAGTCACATGACTGGAAAAAAAGGTTGTTATTCTGAAGCGGTGTAAATTGAACCAGTGTAAAACGAGGGCCACCTGTAATATGTTTCAGGTTAGCATTTATGTGCAAACTGTTCTTCCTTGATTAGTGAGGTAAACGTGTTACAGAATTATAGAAGGTCTCCATCAAAGCTCATGTGGAAGAAAAGCACAGAAAAATGACAGTGTAGTGAGGCAGCAAACTTGCATATAATTGTTTCTAGGGAAATTCTATGAGATAGGATTATCAGTATTCCAACAAGAACTGCAACCTATTATGTCCAATGCCTAGACATTCCCCTGATAAAAGTGTTTTCTTTTTTTTTATATAATCTTTTATTGAGGTTTTGCGAAGGTTACAATACTTGCAGCTGTATAGATAAAATTTCAAATAAATAGAACACACTAATCTAAGTAAAACAAACAGTGAAGTACAAAGTAAAGGCTTCAGAAACCTCTATTTTACTTTTAACAATATAGTATCTGTAGGACTATATAGCAGGTCACTTATGGACCCTTTGGAGGTGCATGATGAGAAGTATATTATAGTCGCATTTGTGACCCCATTAGGGTCAAATGTTGCCTTGTATATTAGAGTAGGTAAGTAATGTAATATAATATGACCATAGACAATATTAGTAATATGTAGTTTTGCACTGTATCTGAGAGAATGTATCAGCGGGTAAACACCACTTGTAATAGTCTAACATAGCTAAGGATGGCTTTTAAAGTCTAGATGGTAATAAATATTTTCTCGTTGTTGGGGAGGAATATTTTGTATGTAAGAAAAAAAAGAATAAAGAAGAAAAAAAAACAATCTTGTCATTTAAGATTTTATGATGTATGCTGTGTGAGTTCCCTAGTCAGCTTGGATAACGGGTTACTGTACATGTGAACTGGTTTTGGAGAGCAGAAACATATATGAGTGTAATGTCCACAAGTAGGAAATCAGTATGTTATACTAAAAGAATATATACATTGTATGCTTGTGACTTGAGTGGGGAATTAAACATTTAAGCCTACTAGTAAAAATAATATGGGTTAAGGTAGATCTAAAAGTGAGGGCTAAGTAATAGTACAGGGGGAGCTCCAACTACTGTATAAAGTAGTCCAATGTAGACTAACAGCACTATGTGCAGGTGGTAGGGGGCTACTGCAAATGCCCCTCAGTGTAACCACAACAACAAAAATCCACAGCACCAATTTTAGGAAGAATTTTCTTGTCTTTATTTCTTAGTTTATAAAAAGCATGTAGACACACAGCAACAACAAAAAGCAACGTTCAGGTTATTCACCCTTAATCATGCTAATTAGCATGATTAAGGGTGAATATCTCGAATCGTTGCTTTTTGTTGTTGCTGTGTATCTATCCCATGTCTCTCTGTAGGAGAGGGTGCCACTAATTTATGCTCCGATTGATGGGAAGTACTCAGGCAGCTCTCCCAGGGGTTGGCTGCATCCCCCTGAAGAGCCGCCAAGGTCGAACCTCTCTCCCTCTTCCAGCCATCCAGTTCCAATGTAGGGTAAATTAACTGATTGGTGTGAGCCGGAAGCACAACTGCAATCTGCTCTACTCAGTTGTCTAGAGGGACTGTATCCATGTATATCACTCCCATGGTGAGTGGTGGTATAGGGAAGTTGCTAGCCCCATCAGTTTTCTCCTGGTCACCTCTGCCGTTCTCTTTGTGGTTTGAATCAAGTTCTTTTAAAAGCAGATTGGTTCTATATGCTCCAAGCTTGTGGCATCTGATATAGGACTCTCCCGCTCTCCTCCCCGTACAAGCATGACTAAATCGCCAAAGCCATGACTCATCTGGTTTCCCAGATCGGCAAGAAGGGTGTATAGTACTGCATGAGATTCCTCCCTATTTGGTGTAGCCATCAAGAGCCTAGTAACCCAGTGCTCGGAGGGGGGTATGGTGGTATTTGTGGCAGGCTGCCACCTAAAGTTTCTTCGGTCTAGCTCCGAGTTAAAAGATGGGAGGTGTAGAAATATTTATATGAAACTGAGCAGCTTGGTTTCACCAGTCTGATGGTATACTCAGATGAGAAAGATACTTTAAATTTCAGGGTGGAATTGACTGAATATTTTAATTTCTTCTGAAGCCTCTGAAAATGCATCTTAACATGGCCACGGCATAGACACGCCCCCCTGATAAAAGTGTTTTTATCATGCTACAATTTGTATTACACAATTATTTTACCAATATAGACATATTTTAAATTTGTCATTGAAACCAGCCAACCATACATTGGCAGTATTTTTGCAGATGTTGTAATTTAGGGGATGATGGCTTCAGGGCTCCATGTACTAATTGGCAATTTAAGAAGTTGTTTGCATGCCTTCGCTACATATGAGCAGCGGATATGTATTGTTACACACTTATGAGTGTGTAATGCCCACCCCTTGCCTTGCATGACCAATCGCATAAAAGAAGGGTCTGTCAATCACCCACAGCGAGCATGTTCAGGATGAAGCAATGGTATAATGATTACTGCTTCTTACATTTAGGGAAGTAGGCTTGCATTTACGAACCTGCCCTGTAAGTGCTACGGAGCAGCTTACGCTGCTTTGTACATGGAGCCCTTAGTTTTCTTACCTGTATGAAATAATGTGTACCCTTTGTATAATATTGTCATTTTGTGTGTTGTTGGAATAAAGAGCTGTATGTAAAAAAGATGGATTTCTGTAAGTCCTCTTGATGTTTTGTGAAAAATGTACATCAGTTGATGTTGCTGTTCTCATGTGGCAATATGTTCTGTCTGCTCTGATAAAACAGATACTCCATCAAGATTTTATAACTGCGGTCTTTTTTGGCCTTGGATGGGATACAAAGTATAAGAACTAAAATAGATAAAAGACAATTGTAAGAATAATAAATACCACCCTACACTGTCTATCTTTGAAGAGAAGTGTTAAAGGGCATGCACGTTATAGAGTGATCATGTTTATTTTCTTTTTCATTTTTGCACACCTCCTACTAACTACTGCAATATTTAAAATTGACTTGTAATGCATCTCTACTCATTGACCCCATAATTAGGCAATACCTTCCACCCTTAAACCTTTGAGATAAATAATGGACAACCACACAATTAACTTGGTTTATAAAGGCTGCAGCTATTTTATTAGCTACAACAAATAAATAACAACTGTATAAATATAACATTAACCTCTTTTAAACCCACAATGCTTGCCCAGTAACACTTCCCTAAGTGCTATCCCAAACCTCTATTCAAACCCCTCATGACCCACCAGGAGGTACTCACTTCAGAAATTATCCTC
The DNA here is from genome assembly GCF_027579735.1 of Bombina bombina. Taxonomy (NCBI): domain Eukaryota; kingdom Metazoa; phylum Chordata; class Amphibia; order Anura; family Bombinatoridae; genus Bombina; species Bombina bombina. The sequence continues at coordinate 383,333,019 of NC_069503.1, forward strand.
AAACACAGGCAAGCATTCCGCCACAGACACGGACCCAGGCCAAGCTCCGCCAACCCCAACTGCCTTTAAAACCCCTTCCTTCAAATTAATGTTAAATAAGTGAAGTCCAACTTCATTTAAATGAACCCCATCCTGCCTGAAGAAACAGCGGCTGGATTCCCATTCTACATGTTGAATGGAAACTTCTTATTGTCCCAGGCAGCCCTCCAATTTAGCCTCGGAATAATCTCCCACCAAACTATACATAGCCGTGGAAAAAGTTCCAGCAGCCTCCCAACATCATTCTTCATCCTAACAATAAGATCCTTCTGAATCACATACCCTAAATCATTCCCACCAGCATGTATCACCAGAATTCCCGGAGGGCAAAACAATCTCGCCAAGTCAATTACCTTCAAAAGCACTTGGTCCCACCTCATGCCTCTAACACCCAGCCAACGCATGGTTACCTCCTCAGCAGCAAAACCCAGTTGACACCCATCATCTTTGACACCAGCAGCTCTCCTTGCCCAATAAATAAAGGAAAGCCCAACAACCCAACAAACCAACGCATCTACAAAACAAGAAAAACAGGAAAAACATGTTACAACACCAAATGCTAACGCACATATGATCTAAACTGACCCGAAGACCACCTCCCAATCCACTTAATACTCGCATCACACATTCCCAACATTCACGCTTCAGTGGCCGCCCCTATACGAAAGGAATGGGAACTAAATTCAATCACTGATAGACCCAAAATCTCCAATGCCTTACGAAATATTGCCCCAAATTGAAACTTGGATAAAGAATCCCCATTCGCATGCCGTAACAAAAGCCCCCCAATTACAGGTTGCACACTTTAAAATTTCTGCAAAGCACCCACTGGGCAACAATCCCCCCCAATAGCTCGCAGACAGATCAGTTGGCCCTTGTCCTGCTGATCCGTCTTAGATTTCTGTAACTAAATGAAAACCTGCTCACCTTCAACAACTACATCTGACATCTGAACACCCCCAAGATCCCACCTGTTCTTAGCCACGATCTCAGAAATGCGGAAAGTCGCAAGAAAAACCTCATAATCACCCGAAAAAACCTTCGGGAGCACCCCAACCACTTTTAAAAGAACTGAAAAACCAATCAGCCTCTTGCCACCCTATCGTTTCTGTCCCCTACACAGACTCCTACCCGCAATTCAAACCACAAAAGACTTCGTAATGTCCAAAGCCGATAACCGCCATCTAACCAACGCCCTAGAAACCTTCTCCTCATGCCAAATAGACACCCAGCGTACCAAAGCCACACTCCAACCTTGCATTGAAAATTGTAACTCCCACTTTACTAGATAACTATGCCACTCAAACCAAACCTGCCTATACGTCCTCCAAGTACTGTCTGCCAGAGCACTCCTCGCCAGCTTCTTCACTTCGGAAATGCCACCCTCCACAGCTCCAAAGGACAATGCTCCCCTTCCTCCAGAGCATCTGTGGCCAACGACCTGAACTGCTCCCACTGAAAACGGGAGAGAGCATCAGCAATGTCATTCTTACTCCCACGAACATGCACAGCCCTGAACAACTTGTTACACTGCAAACACTCCAAAACAACCAAGCGCAGCACAGGAGGAGAAGAAGCCGAGAGGTTATTAATAGCCATCAACACCCCCATGTTATCAAAGTGAAACGTGACTCTCCGATTGCACAGCAGGTCAGTCCAGATAGACATCGCCACTAGCAATGGAAAAAGTTCCAGGAAAACCAAGTTTTTTGTTAAACCTGCCTCAATCCTTGTCAGTGGCCAGGAATCAGCACACCATCGGCCGCCTAAATAGGCCCCAAATCCATGAGCCCCAGCCGCATCAGTGAATAAGTTAACATCCGTCTCACGGAAACCCACTTGTTGGATCAAAGAACGGCCATTGAAACTTTGATGAAAACTCAACCACACCTTAAAATCCTCCCTGAGCTGCTTAGTAACCCAGATGTGATGAAAGGGCTCTTTTACCCCAAACGTTGCCAAAGCCAATCTCCAGCAAAAAACCCTCCCAATTGGAATGATCTTACAAGCAAAATTAAGCTTTGCCAAAATGGATTGAAACTCTCTCAATTTCAATTTCTGCCTCGAACCTGCCCCTTGAAGCACAGCTTCCAAATCCACCACCTTCTCCCGCGGAATGGAACACTCCAACAAGTGTGATGAGATTTCGTCCAAGTAACAGAACAGAGCTGAACCCTGTTCCGGGAATTTGTCAGTAATCCCACTGGCCAAGATGCAAAATGCCTTTGACCAATTACCAAAAGTTTTTGGCAGCTTCCTATAACGTTTCCTCCTCTTCTCTTCCTCCTTCTTACCCGTGTCCCCCTTGGAATCCTCCTTAACAAAGGAGGTAACAAAGAAAATATCTCCAGGAATTCCTGCTTCTAAACCTTATCCTTTACCTCCTGCACCAAATGCAACCCTAGGGGTAAAATGGAACATAGACACGGAAGCCTAAAGGCCTCCTCTGACACTTTCAGAACTCCACCAACCAAAGGAGCCCCCACGGTAATGGCAGCAGGCCCGCCCACAGCAGGGTAAGCCCGCACCACCCCTTGACCTAGAACTGAGACAGGCCCTACCCCTGGCTGCACTTCTCCAACTGTCCTTGCACCCGAACCACCTTCAACCTGACCTGCCCATGATCGTGCCGCCTGGGCACCCACCCCACTACCACCAGACATCTGATTCTCAAACAAAACAATGAAATCTTTTAAGCCTTGCAACAAATCCCCTGTACCCACATTCACTGCAACATTGGAAATGTCCCCCCACCCCCTGAGACCACCTCACCTGCCACCTGAGGTATCGTCATGGTCCTGATGTACTCTCCTTAGCAGGCCATGAAGATGAAGCTCCATCCCTTGCATCCTGGTCTCTCCTCGACAACGGAGACTGTTCCCTGCTCCTGCCTCTAGGACTCCTGTCCACTCTGCCCCAAGTAGGCAAACCTCTGCCCTGCCTAGCCACAGGTGACCGTGATCTCCTGCACTATGAAGCAGCTCCAGCACTTTTTGCTGCCCTCCATCCATCATGGAGACCCCATAAAACCTAAATCCCTACTCCTACATCTTTGTCCATACTTCTGCAAATTCCCCTCTGCTCCCCACAGCCCAGCATTGTCTATCCCCTGTCCCCTTTGTCTTTGCACTTGCGGGGTTAAACAACTTAGTAACTGTGCCAAGGCATCATAATCTCCCACCTGACCAGTTGTCACAGGTCCTGCAGACATCCCAGCCACCGGCTACGCTTCATCAAAGTCAATGCAAATATCCTCCAGCACAATGGAATCCCCATCATGCAGCACACCATCCCCATCATTCCCACACAGCTGGTCAGAGTTGCCAGCCCTTCTTAAAGCCCTAACTTGCTCCATGCTGAAAAAGAAAATGCATAAACCAAAACCGACATTCTCATTCCCCAATCTCAAACCGACCCATAACCATACAAACCCAACCACCTCAACCCCCTTAATATCAAACCAGGAACCAACCTCATAACCTATGCTGAGAAGGCAACAGCCCACCCAACGCCTTAGACCCCTAGAAGACCTCTATAAAAAACACCCACCCATGTGCTAATGGGAACCCCAGTACACACACTCACAATTAACTGTGTTAATAACCTCCACAATGACTTCCCTCACACAGAAATGCACCAAAGGCACCCCGTGCCCTTACACACTCTCACATGGGCTAATAATATCCCCCATAGCACCACTCACACTCACGGGGGGAGGAGGGTCTTTGGGGGGGAGGGGGGGTTATTGGGTTAGCAAACAAAGCCCCAAATTTTTAAAATGCCCTGCAACTTGGCCGCATGTGAAAGCATTCCAGAAAATATACTAGGGCTTGTATTGGTTGGCAAAAATATGAGACTAAGGGCAAAAAAGCTGTCAACCAAAAATAATGCATTATCAGGGACTAGTGAATTAAAAAGTAATCATTATACTTATGTTGTGCGTTTTCTACATTTCTACGTTTATTATAGGAAAGAGGAATACTACTATCTTGGGATTTCCAAGAAACTAAAGCCTAATCAGCAGTTGCTCATCAAACAACTGCTGCCCCAAACCTAATAACACGCACAGCATCCCGAGGCACCCCATGCTCTAAACTATGGTCCAAACAAGATTGAATGGTATAACCCACTTAACACTGCATCCCATCATATCCCCGACTTCTGCCAAGGCAGCACCATAGCTCAGGCAGACAATTCCCCAAATGCCCCTCACAGCCGATCGCTGCCACCTTTTAACCACTCCCCCAACAATCCAGCCCCTGAAGACACAGTCCTCCACCTCCAATACCCCCCAGCCACAAGCCCAGCAACATCGATAGCTCAGGAGCCTTACCTGCAGGCAGCTCCCCGGTGATGACATCACAGGCACATGGGCCACAGACACCACCAGAACCAAGCTAGGCTCAGGGCCTACCACCAGACCCCACCGTGAAGTTGCACGTGGCCTCCTAGCTGCTGCACCTCTCTGCCTCCTTCCTCCAGAAGATCTAGGAGCCGGACCCGGTCCACCCCGTTACCGCCGGCCAAATGATTCGGGTCTCAATCGTAACAGTGCCCTCGATTGCCTCTGAGGCCTGAATGAACATGCAGGGGTACTAACGACTGCCACCGGATCTGGGAGAGCTCCTACACCCTGAAGTTGCTCCAGCAGCCATGCAGCCCCACGCTCCTTGGAAAGGGCTGCCGCCATTGTCAACAGGTCCTGAAGGGGCTCCATCAGGTAAGCAACTCGCACTCCCACACCACTACTAGCTCCCTGCAAACAAAGGTACAGCAACTTATGACTTGCAGTAGCCTCTTCCAACTTGCTGGTCCAGAATGAAGAGGTCTTCACTTCCTGAAACCTCTTCATAAGTACCCTTTACCACCAACACCACCACTTCACCTCAAAACACTATACAATGCTGCAGTCTGCCTTCCTTGAGATCAAAAGCCCTTACTTCCTATACTTTACATTCAGGGCAGCCTTAATTGTAATATAAAATGGGTGAATGTGGGATTTGTTTAAAATAGCAAACAAACGTTCATTTGTTTAAATAATTTGCATAAAAACCGTGTGCAAGCACGACAAAACACACAAAAACACTGAGTTCTGAAATTGTCTTACATAATGTAAAACAATATATCAATCTTACAGTGATGAAGAGTTCTTCCATTGGTTGAATGTTACTTTTTTCTGCGACATTCTGCAAAAATCCCATGAAAATGCTTTGAAGGTCAGAGTAAATTATCTGAAGCAAAAGTCTCTTAAATACTGCTTACCGGACAGAGGTATTTTACAAATGATTTAGCAGGTTCCTTATTGATTATCATTGGCTTGCTATTGATAAATAAAAAAACAGCTGAGTTGATATACAAGCCTGATTTATTACTTCCAATATAAAAATCAAACTTTAATAGTGAAACTCTCACTCTATTTTTCATGTGCACAGTTCTGAAGTCTCTGTCATAAGCCCTGCCCTTCCAAGTGAAGTGCACTCTGTTAGTAATTTAGTTGTCTTATTTTCACACTGTATATATTTTTACAGTTTATTTTAAATATATTCTAGCACTATTTAATCATTACCTTTCAATTAGTGCTTTATAATGTTTAGGGAAAAAAAAATATATATAGAAATGTACAGATTTTTTTCTTAAAACTATTTTTTTCATACATGTACATTGACTTGGATACATAATTAAAGAACCACATTTCCGAATTGTTGAATTTGCACGCCTATAAAAAGTTTGAGCATTGATCTATCCCTAAGAAAGCAGAATAGCTGTGAAACGAGCGAAGTCTCTGTGATTTATCCTTTTAACCTCAGATGTGGCGTAGAGTGTAAGAAGCAGCGGTCTGATGACCGCTGCTTCTTTCATTGCGGGAAGAAGGCTTGCATATGCAAACCTGCCCCACAAGGGCTCCGGAACAGCTTTTGCTGCTTAGTACATGGATCCCTTAGACTGTTTTTGATTTGAGGTTAAAAAAAACTCACCAATCTGTAAACCAGTATATTAAAAATCAATGAATGAAAACAATTAAAAAAATTAGTTTTAAAATATAATAAAGTTAAATATAATCATGAAGCAAGCAAGATGATCATGGGGCCAAATTATCAAGCTGATAAAGACCGCCAATTGGCCGCGAATCTGAAGGGGGCATTATTGCACATGCATGTGCAATGATACGCTGTCTGCATTTATCGATGTGAGGCTGACATGATACGCTACATTGTATCGTGTCTGCTCACACTTTGGTAAATTGGCCCCATGTCTTTATAGAAATTAAATTCAGAATGTTTAACACATTTCTGGATGGATTTAGATTACAAAAGGTTAATTTTACACATGTAAATGGTTATTTTCCAGACTGTACAGAGGGATCAAGACAAACACCACAATGTTTGTAATATTTTTTTACTGATATATTTTTATGTGCCTTAACCTCTCCTTTGTCCTTTTGTCTTTTTGGACAAAATTTATCAGGGGTAAAATGATGCTTTATACAGTGTAAACAAAGTGCTAATTCTTGCTTTGCACATGGAGGTCAATTTATTAAATGTCGAGCAGACATGATTCGCTGTAGCGAATCATGTCTGCCTGACATTGCTAAATGCGACAGCATACGTTGTTCGCATTTAACATTGCACAAGCATTTCTTGTGAAATGCTTGTGCAATGCCGCCTCCTGCACATTGGCAGCCAATGTGTCAATCATCCCCTGATCTTCCAACCACTGCTTCTTAAGTTTTGTTTCCGGCGAAGAAAGCAGCACCCGCTGCTTATTAAATCTCTTTAACATTGATTTCAAAAGTAGATGCAAATGGTAAACAAAGGGTAATATTTAGGAAGAGCAGAATGAAAAAATCAGGACAATGTAAACTGTCGAGAGACCATAAGAGGTAAATGAGAAAAAATAATGCTTTAGGATGGACGTACATTATCCACAACTATGTAAACCCAGCTTTATTTTATGATTTTGTCATTGTTTTTCTAATTTACAAGCTAACTAATGAATCTATAATCTCTCTGTTCCAGTTTCTTAAAAAGCCTGGAGAGGTAACTATACTGAATTTTGTGATCTGCTAGATATTATGTCTATGATTTATTTTTTTCTGGAATTGTCATAATACTTTTAATAATGCAATTCTTTGCATATAATATTCATATTTGCCAATTTGTTTTTCTTCTTCTCTTCTGGCATAAGACGAAGTTGGATTGAAAAAAAAGAAGCAATTATAATGATGATGCAACACTCTTATTAAAGTACAGTTCAGGGCCCACAGTGCACTGCTGCTCCTGAGAAGAAACTACTTCTGATACAATTTCGATTATCCTAACTTTGTGATGGTATAATCTAGATTTTATTAAAGATACAGAGACAAATATATTGCTTAACCTTTTCACTTTGCTGCTCAACCGCATTTGAAAGCGTAACAGTAAAACATAACAGCCAATAAGACAACAAATAAAAGTGGCTAAACAACAAATGACAGCAAGTACAGGTGACCATGTAGTGATCAGCAAAGAATTTATCTTCCTCTTTTCTATTTGCTGCTCAAGATGTTTAATGTTCTGTGAATTGCAATAAACATTTATAAGTATTGCTTTTTAGATTCCATTATACTACATTTCATCATTATTGAAGAGCAGAGAACAAAACGCCCCTCAGAGCTCAACAGGGAAGTGTGATCGCGTGATCAAATCAAAGGGTACACCTCTCTAGTGCACTATGATGGCGTGGTGCTGGCCATTAGCTGCGGATGAGCTGGGAAGTCAAGCAAAAAAAAAAAGAAAGGCTGCAACAAGGCAACATGCTAAAGTAAAACAAACTCTTTATTAATAAACTTAAAACATGCCCAAGGATTTGACATTTTCTGACGCATTTCGCCCTGCAACAGAGCGCTTAGTCATAGAATAAAATCTAAGGTAAGACAGCAAAATTTAAGGGCATATACATCCAATCGTAATTTGACATGTGTAACAAAACATGTGATGTCATATTGCAGACACATCGGTATACAATTAACATCATATAAATATCTATAATATTTTTGCTATATTTTACTCTCAAATATATGTGATACTGTGATTACAATTTGAACAGAAAATTCTTTCTCTGAGTTTAGCAATACATATATATTGACTAAATTTTCAAATAACGTTATAATGATTATATGACAAAGAATAGATAAATTGTGTTTTTTCACACAGAAAGACAGAATCGCTGACCTCCTGAACCTCAAAATAGACAGTAAAAGATTAAGTAAGGATTTACCCCCCCCCCCCCATTTGGGATAAAGAGGGGCTGTAGTATAAGATCCCCTGGTACAGAGCCATACCACCGATTGGGCAACCAAGCTGGACCATAAATGTTTACTACTCCTGCCAGGACACAATGTTTTACCTCTTCCCCCCTCCCACTCTCCCTCCCCATAAAGGTCACTTTATTTACACAAGTTGCCCACTGGTTAACACCTCAGTTAATCCTCCACTATCAGAGGCTCCCACCCCATATAACTGTAACTTGCTATGAAAATTTGTAGCTGTTACTTGTTTCCCTCCTCCCCATAGGAATTTACTATGGCAATGTTCATTGTTTGTTTGAATTTAAATATTGTTGAACTTATACTTGTTTTTTGTTGTTTTAGTTTCAAAGGTAAAGCTCAGAGACCTAGGGCGCGATGATGTAATCTTCTCCAGCTCAACCCTACTTTTCCTCGCTGACTCTCGCAGGGCTGCCCCAGTGCAATGATAGTAAAAGAGGGGCAGTCCCTGTGAGTGGTGAGATGGCTCCTATTAAAAAGTAATGAAGCTCGCTGGTTAGGGAAATTTCGCTCCTTAGTGCGAAGTTAGCAGGGAGCAGGGGGAACACTTTAAAATTAAAATCCTGCAGCCAATATAACTCGCATTATGCTGCTTTCTGCGTATAGCATCTTACATTTGCCTATATTTTAGTATCCATTTCTTTTTCTTTTAGGGTTATACAGGGAGTGCAGAATTATTAGGCAAGTTGTATTTTTGAGGATTAATTTTATTATTGAACAACAACCATGTTCTCAATGAACCCAAAAAACGCATTAATATCAAAGCTGAATAGTTTTGGAAGTAGTTTTTAGTTTGTTTTTAGTTATAGCTATTTTAGGGGGATATCTGTGTGTGCAGGTGACTATTATTGTGCATAATTATTAGGCAACTTAACAAAAAACAAATATATACCCATTTCAATTATTTATTTTTACCAGTGAAACCAATATAACATCTCAGCATTCACAAATATACATTTCTGACATTCAAAAACAAAACAAAAACAAATCAGTGACCAATATAGCCACCTTTCTTTGCAAGGACACTCAAAAGCCTGCCATCCATGGATTCTGTCAGTGTTTTGATCTGTTCACCATCAACATTGCGTGCAGCAGCAACCACAGCCTCCCAGACACTGTTCAGAGAGGTGTACTGTTTTCCCTCCTTGTAAATCTCACATTTGATGATGGACCACAGGTTCTCAATGGGGTTCAGATCAGGTGAACAAGGAGGCCATGTCATTAGATTTTCTTCTTTTACACCCTTTCTTGCCAGCCACGCTGTGGAGTACTTGGACGCGTGTGATGGAGCATTGTCCTGCATGAAAATCATGTTTTTCTTGAAGGATGCAGACTTCTTCCTGTACCACTGCTTGAAGAAGGTGTCTTCCAGAAACTGGCAGTAGGACTGGGAGTTGAGCTTGATTCCATCCTCAACCCAAAAAGGCCCCACAAGCTCATCTTTGATGATACCAACCCAAACCAGTACTCCACCTCCACCTTGCTGGCGTCTGAGTCGGACTGGAGCTCTCTGCCCTTTACCAATCCAGCCACGGGCCCATTCATCTGGCCCATCAAGACTCACTCTCATTTCATCAGTCCATAAAACCTTAGAAAAATCAGTCTTCAGATATTTCTTGGCCCAGTCTTGACGTTTCAGCTTGTGTGTCTTGTTCAGTGGTGGTCGTCTTTCAGCCTTTCTTACCTTGGCCATGTCTCTGAGTATTGCACACCTTGTGCTTTTGGGCACTCCAGTGATGTTGCAGCTCTGAAATATGGCCAAACTGGTGGCAAGTGGCATCTTGGCAGCTGCACGCTTGACTTTTCTCAGTTCATGGGCAGTTATTTTGCGCCTTGGTTTTTCCACAAGCTTCTTGCGACCCTGTTGACTATTTTGAATGAAACGCTTGATTGTTCGATGATCACGCTTCAGAAGCTTTGCAATTTTAAGAGTGCTGCATCCCTCTGCAAGATATCTCACTATTTTTTACTTTTCTGAGCCTGTCAAGTCCTTCTTTTGACCCATTTTGCCAAAGGAAAGGAAGTTGCCTAATAATTATGCACACCTGATATAGGGTGTTGATGTCATTAGACCACACCCCTTCTCATTACAGAGATGCACATCACCTAATATGCTTAATTGGTAGTAGGCTTTCGAGCCTATACAGCTTGGAGTAAGACAACATGCATAAAGAGGATGATGTGGTCAAAATACTCATTTGCCTAATAATTCTGCACTCCCTGTAAGTGCTCATATTGTTTTGAGAAAAGCTTGCCACCTTTTAGTTGGTGAGAAAAAACTGTGAGATCTGCAGTGCAAAAATCTTTATAGAATTATGCTGGGATTACAGAGAAATTTTCATATACGCCAATGGAACGCTCATGTTCAGCCCATTTTACGTTTAAAAAAAACAATTACGATGTACATTTTGTATTTATAAGTTAAAATTTATGTGTGATTTTTGCACATCCAGTGTACTACAATTATGATTTACACTGCGCATGTTTAATTTGATTTATTCCTGTGTAAATTACATACAAATTTTACTTTTTTGTTAGCATACGATTTTTGGTAAATAATTGTGTTACAATTTTTGATGCGCCTTAACAATGCAATTTTTCCCTGCTTATTTTTGTGTAAATGGTTCAAATATTTGTTTTGTATGATGTTTAAAATATGAATTTTGTTGTGCACATTTCATATGAAAATGCAGTATACTCCCCTTAGCGAGACACCCTGTTTTCAAGGTAAAAAGTGGCTTTAGATCATTCTACCAGTGAAATAGAAGGACTGGCGAGCATTCTTTAATAATCTCGCCAGCCCAGAGAGCTTTCATTTATCGAGCCTCTAGTCTTATTCTACCTCTTTTATCACCCCCTCTTCCCTTATATTCTCTCCGACCCGGTTGGGATATAAGCTCTTCTCACCTTATCACATTAAGCAGAGATATGAATGCGAGAGACTTTATTTTTATAGACCAACTCAGTTATAGCATGCTTAGAAACTCCGACATAGAACCAATTAGCTGGTCTGACCACTCTGGGGTCATTGGCTGTCCCCGTTCATATGAAGACTGGATAACTCTATGCTTTAAAACCCTACTCTGAACTTGAATATTTCAGAGCATATAAAAGAATACTTCACCCTAAATAACACACCAGACATATCCCCTCATATGCTTAGGGAAGCACACAAAACAGTTATATTGGAGACCTTATAAAACATAAAGCATTCTACACTAAACAATACAGAAGGGCCTACACAGATATACTAAACCCAACATAAACTAAATCCTACAGACAACATTATAGCTGAACAATTCAAATCCTTCTATAGCAATGTGTATAACTTACCTCCCCCCCACTAGCAACATCCTCGGTAGCCAGCGAACAGTATGTTGCTAATGCCCACCTTCCTGTACTATCTTAGGAATTAGCCGATACCCTAGATGACCTTATACCCACCCAAGAAGTCCTAGTAGCTTTTAAATCTCTCCCTCTTCGCAAAAGCCCAGGGTCAGATGAACTCACTAATCTGTATTATAAACAGTTTGCACCTCTTCTCACACCACACCTTACCCCACTCTTTAATTCCATTGATGACAACAGACCATGGTCCAAACAAATTCTAGAGGCATATATTACAGTAATACCAAAGGTGGATAAAGACCCAACCAAAGTTGAAAACTATAGGCCCATATCATTACTCAATATCGACATTAAAATATAGTCTAAGATTTTGGCCTCATGTCTCAATAAAATCCTTCCCCAATTTATACACGCTGACCAGTCAGGCTTTATGCCTCAAAGAAAGGCACGAGATAATACGACATGGGTCATTCATCTTATGGAACATGCTAGCCAGTCAAAAAAAAAACTCAATGTTAATATCCACTGACGTCAAGAAGGCTTTCGATCGGCTGGACTGGAATTTCCTGAGTCTATGCCTGTCCGCTTTCAGAACTGGTCCTAAGATGATACATAGAATCCTAAGCCTATATTCACACCACTCTGCAATAGTAAGGGTCAATGGGCTGTTGTCGAACAGTTTCCATATCCACAATGGCACGAGACAGAGCTGCCCACAGTCTCCACTCTTTTTTTTGCTATTTCCATGGAAGTACTGGCATCTTACATAAGAAATAACCCAGACATTAGCGGAATACAGTTAGGTGCCAATGCATATAAAATAAAATTAGTCTTTATGCGGACTATGTTTTGGTCCTTCTGACTTCCCCCGCGACATCCCTTCTGTATCTCCTGACTGAATTTCATACATTTAGCGACCAATTAAACTTCTTAATTAACGCACAAAAATCTGAAGTCCTCAACATCTCCACGCCAAGAAGGGAATATGAAGAATTGCTGTTGATTTGCCCCTATAGCTTAAACTTGATAAGATTAAGTACCTAGGGATTAGCATAATCCCATCTTGCATGGCGTGAAAAACCCCTATCCTGATGAGGCCGAATTCAAATGATCAAAATGACCACACTCCCACAAACCTTGTATATACTACAAGCTACCCAAATACATTTACACATTACCTACTTGCACCATCTACAATCCCTAATAAATTCCTTTATTTGGGGGGGGGGGGCATAAAAGCCAGAGTAAATAGGAAAGTTCTCTATCAACCCCTTGGCATGGGTGGTATGAGTTTACCTTTGATCTAACAATATTATAACACAGTTGTCCTTCAAAAGAATATTAGAGTGGCACAACAAAACCATATTTGAAAGCATTGGCATCTATAGATGCATAGCTTTTAAATTCCCCAGAGGTAGATCCCCTTTGCTGGATCAAACATTCCATCAGACCAGTGTTATCCAAACAGTCCCCATTGTATGCCCATCTCTTTAAGACTTGGGACCACATAAGATGCAAAAGGAAGGGGATATTGTCCACCTTTTCCCCGATGACCCCCATCCCAGTAAACGCAGACTTGACCGGAGGCCTCATCCCACAGGAGTTGTCAAACCGAGGATTAGGGCACAATATTCCACTTGCCATGTTAGTAGACAAAGGGAAAATTAAGGAACAAACACAATTATAAGAATTTGCTGGGGGCTTCTTCACACCATGGCTTAAATATGCCCAATTGACACATTTAATAGGGACATCACCTTACAAACCAGACCTTCTCAGAGAACCCACTAGCTTTGAGCATCTATGCTCACTGGATACACTGCCCTGCAGGTCCCTGTCAATAGCAACCACTCCCTCCTAATCCCCATTTGCTATACACTGGGAAACGAAACTTGGGATCTCACTAACTAAGAAGCAATGGAACAATATATTTTACCACTCCCATAAATCATCCTCATCACCTAGACCACAAAGTTATGTTCTGCTGGTACCTCACCCCTGAAAGAATCAAGACCATAGACCTGAATGCTAATGCATCTTGCTGGAGGGGATGTGGTATGCCGGGCACAATGTCGCATATTTGGTCGCAGTGCCAATCTCTTGCTCCCTTCTGGAATAGTGTACAAAATTTATTTAATGGATTACTGGGAAATACATTTTCCTTTAACCCACTAACTGCCCTTCTGAATTACAAACCAGGAAAGCTATGCAAAATTAGATTGAAATTACTACAAATAGGACTCAACAGCGCTAGACTATTGATTGCAAGAAAGTGGAAAAAAACACAAATTCCCTCAATACAAGAATGCACTCTTCACACAACTGAGCTCCTCACTTATGAGGCATTCTCCTACTTTAAGAATGGAAACTTGATCTTCTTTCAGGAGGTCCTGTCCTTCTGGGAATCCCTCACCCACGTAAACTCACCTTAAGCATTAGACAACATCTTACCCCCTCCCCCCTATGCACCTTCCAGCCGGGTACCTCCCCTCTGTCTTTCTTTACACTTCCCTATTTTTCCTTACCCGCTCCCTCTTTACCTATCCCTCTTTTTTTCTCCCTCCCTTTGCTTCCTCACTTTGACTTAACAGGGTCTATTCTACCACTATAACTTATTAACTGTAAGGATTCAATGGAATCTGTTTTGTGGATCTCAACTGCAGATTATAGTTCAAGTTATTTTTCTTAAGTAGGTAATTTGTATCACTTGAGTGTTGATAATTACTATGATGAAGTAACTATCAATTTTAATAGTGATTCTTCTTTTGTTCTCGAAAAGATCTCTGAAAAGAGATTATAGAATTTCAGCAATATTAATTTATGTAAATCGTCCTGCTATAGATGGAAGGACTCATACAGTTTTGGTTCACAGGAGATGGATATTATCTGAGTAATAATATGATCTCTAATAGATGTCAGCCAGACAAAGAGTGTGAGAGATAAGTATTCTAATGACAGTTGTGAAGAGGAGCCGATACCCGGCTATGATATACTGAAAGATGGCTTTCAGTGTGATTCTGAAGTCGAATCTAAAGGGAGATGCGGCTGTTAGAGTAACTGTCAGCAAAGGCTGAATGAATCCGGATGACAGGAGAGTAGAAATGAGTATTAAACAGTCCGGTAAACGTTGAACAGCAAAAATTCAAATCCAGAGTGATTAGGAACAGAATTAATACAAATTGTAACTTCAAATTATGAGAGCTCAGGATTAGAGCAGAGGCTTGAAGCAACTACAAAACAATACTAAGCACCTGATTGAGCGTGCGTCTGAGATTTAAAGGAACAGTAGGAGAATATAAGGATATTAGCTCCTGACAATCCCTGACAGGACCCCCCCCTTCAGGTAAGCTGTCCCACAGCTTGAGGCCATGGACGATCAGGGTATCTCAGATGAAAGAGTGAGGTGAGCTTAGATGCATTGAGATTAGATGCAGGTTCCCAAGTATCTTCATCCACAGAAAACCCCTTCCAACGGATTAGATACTGTAACTGCTCTCTAAAATATCATGAATCAACATGGACTGTACTTCATACTTATTTGTATCCATAAATTGCGAAGGTGGTAGTAACACAGTTCCAGTATCCCTCATGGAATTGTATGGTTTGGGCAATGCACATGAAATGTCAGATGGATTTTTATATTAGGAGGTAGTTCCAGAGTGACTGCATTCTCATTAACAACTCAATGTATAGGGAATGGTCAAATAAAAAGGCCAGCAAGTTTTTTACTAGGGATTTGTAGTTTTAGTTTTTTTGTGGAAAGCCATGCTAAGTCTCCCACAGAGTAGTTAGGGGCTAGGGGGCATTCTCCTCTGTAGGTTATAATAATGTTTTTGAGATAATTGTGCTTTTTGTATATTCTGTTGAAGGATCTTAAAGTTGTCTAGTAAAGAATTGGTTAGTTTGTCCACTAATGGGGAGTCCGACCCAGTAGTGGACACCAAATTGAAAGTGGGATGATACCTATAATTGGCGTAGAAGGGTGTCATTTTAGTGGAAGAGTTGACAGAATAGTTGAAAGCGTATTCTGCCATGGGTAAGAACTGTATCCAATCTGCTTGGTGGTATGAACAATAACATCGAAGGTATTGTTCTAGCCATTAATTGAGCCTTTCTGCTTGTCCGTTGGTTTGTGGGTGGAATGAAGTGGTGTACCAGTGATTGATTTGTGTTGCTTCGCAGAGTTTGCTCCAGAATTGAGAAGTGAACTGGGTTCCTCTGTCTGTGGTAAGTATGGGGGGAATACCATGTAATCTAACTATATTTTTGAGGAAAAGCATTGCAGACGTGGGGAGTTTATGGTATGGTATAAAATGAGCCATCTTTGTAAATATATATATATGACCACAAGAATGGTATTATGGTTTTATGATATAGGTAATTTGAAAATCCATGGCGACATGTTGCCAAGGTTTGTTTGGAATTGGTAATGGCATTAACAATCCATAAGCTGGTCTTTTTTTCTGATTTGGAAGTGGCACAGTGCAAGTTTGTATGTAGTCCTGTACAGTCTTCTTCATTGTAGGCCACCAGAAATCTCTGGAGATATGTTCAAATGTTTGTTGTACACCTGGATGACCTGATAAAGGAGAATCATGGAAGTTCTTCAGAATAAAAGGTCTTAATTCAAGAGGTATGTATATTTTATTCCCATGGTAATAGATCCCTTCTGCAGTTTTGAAGACTTGGGAATGAGATATCTCACAGTCATCTACCAAGGTACGTTTCAAGTCCCGGATTAGTTCAGATAAAAATCCAATAAAATGTTCTGAGGGTATGATAGAAGTAGGAGATATTAAAGAATCAGATTTCTTTTCTTTACGAGACAGTGCGTCCACTTTTCCATTTTTTATGGCCGGTCTATAAACTATGTTGAAGTTAAATCTGGCAAAGTATAAACTCCAACGTAATTGTCTGGAGGAGAGTGTCTTGTTGGTTTGTAGGTACTGGATGTTCTTATGATCTGTGAAGATAATTATAGATAATACAGTACCTTTGAGGAGATGTCTCCAATGCTTAAGAGATCTTCTTATAGCTAGGAGGTTTTTTTCCCTCAATGGGGTAGTTCATTTCTGCTGAACTCATCATTTTTTAAAAATAAGCGACAGGATGAATTGGTTTGGTTAACAAAGTTCTTTGAGATAATACTGCTCCTAGAGCATAATCTGAGGAGTCGACTTCTAGGATATATTGGAGACTAGGATCCGGGAACTGTAGTATAGGAGCTGTGGGAAAACAAGTTTTTAGCATATTAAAGGCAGTTGTCGCTTCTGGAGTCCAATGGAAAGGGGTGGAAGAACTGGTGAGTCTGGTGAGATGTTTTACAATTTTAGAAAACCCCTTGATGAATTTCCTATAGTGGTTGGAAAATCCTAGGAAATGCTGGAGATCTTTCTTATTCTTGGGAATAAGCCAGTCCTTTTCATTCTTGATGGTGTTATTTTGTAACCAAAGAACGAAATTTCATTGGTGTGGAAAACACACTTTTCTGATTTTGCATACAAGTGATGAATTTGGAGCCTGGATAACACCCATCGCATGTGTTTTATATGTTCTTGTTTAGTTTTAGAATAAATGAGGATATTGTCGAGGTATACGACCATACAGATGTCCAGAAGATCCCTAAAGACATCATTGATAAAATGTTGAAAAGTTGCAGGGGCGTTGCAAAGGTAAAAAGGCATGACTAGCTACTCGTACAGACATATCTGGTCCTAAAGGTGGTCAGCCACTTGTCTTCCTCTCTGATACGTATTAAGTTGTATGCGCCCCTTAGATCAAGTTTAGTAAAGATGGTTGCTTGATGTAAACTTTCAATAAGCTCTGGAATCAACTATTGCTCCTGCATTCAGTTGGTTTTGGTCCCACTGCAAAAGAGATAAGAGACAATAAGATGATTTGTTATCAGTTGGTTGAGAAGAATGGATAGTGATGGACTTACATTTTTTTGTCTTTTGTTATGAGGGGACAGTCCTTAACTGTATGCATAGGATTGGCACAGTACATGCAGAGAGATTTATTCCTTCTTCGGCTCCTTTCATCTGCTGTCAGAGGACCCCTGATCACACCTATCTCTATAGGTTCTGATTGACTTTTGGTGGCAGGTGGTATCTAAGAGATATGACTGCTAACGTAATTCCTGAAGTGAGTTTCAAAGGCGAAACTTTCAGACCTTCTCTCCTGAAGTCTTCGGTTAATTTGTGTTGCTAACTTCATTAGTGATTATAATGTTGTAGGTAATTCGGTTCGGGCCAATTCATCTTTTATGTTTTCTGCAAGGCCAAATCTGAATTGATTCCTCAACGCTATTGGATTCCACTGAGAATCTGTGGCACACTGTTTAAAATCAGTTATATACTCTTCAACGGGTCTTTTCCCTTGTTTTAGGTTCCTCATGGTGGCCTCTGCAGTCAGTTGAAGTCATGGTATAGGTCATCCATGGTGGAAAAGAAATCTAAAGATCCAAGTATGGGGTCATCTGTCTCCAGGAAACAGTCAGCCCAGACCCTGGGTTCCCCTCTCAGGAATTAAATCATTGTTAATACCTTCAGTCTCTCTGTGGGATAAGTTATTGGTTTTAGGGTGAAGAGTAGTTGACAGGCGTTTTTTTTAATTGCCTGTATAATTTTCTATTACCAGAATATGTGTCTGACAGAGAAACCTGTGGTTCAGGTGTAGGGCCAGGTTGGTTAGATTTTACAGCTATAGAATCTCTAATTATATTCCTTAATGATTTGTTCTCAACCTGCAAATCCCTTAAACCTTGACGCAATTGATCAACCTTTTGGGATAAATTGTATACATCCTGAGGCAAATCTGCTGGTTCCATATCTAGTGGCTTAGTATTATGTAAGGATTCAATGGAATCTGTTTTGTGGATCTCAACTGCAGATTATAGTTCAAGTTATTTTCCTTAAGTAGGTAATTTGTATCACTTGAGTGTTCATAATTACTATGATGAAGTAACTATCAATTTTAATAGTGATTCTTCTTTTGTTCTCAAAAAGATCTCTGAAAAGAGATTATAGAATCTCAGCAATATTAATTTATGTAAATCGTACTACTATAGATGGAAGGACTCAGACAGTTTTGGTTCACAGGAGATGGATATTATCTGAATAATAATATGATCTCTAATAGATGTCAGCCAGACAAAGAGTGTGAGAGATAAGTATTCTAATGACGGTTGTGAAGAGGAGCCGATTCCTGGCTATGATATACTGAAAGATGGCTTTCAGTGTGATTCTGAAGTCGAGTCTGAAGAGAGGTGCGGCGGTTAAAGTAACTGTCAGCAAAGGCTGAATGAATCCAGATGACAGGAGAGTAGAAATGAGGATTAAACAGTCTGGTAAACGTTGAACAGCAAAAATTAAAGTCCAGAGTGATTAGGAACAGAATTAATACAAATTGTATATCCAAATTACAAGAGCTCAGGATTAGAGCAAAGGCTTGAAGCAACTACAAAACAATACTAAGCACCTGATTGAGGGTGCGCCCGAGATTTAAAGGAACAGTAGGAGGATCTAAGAATGTTAGATCCTGACAATCCCTGACATTAACATTATACCTGTGTGCATTGGTACCATTGACTATCCTGTAATGCATTTTAAACAGTTAGATGAATGCCTTTTAAAGGCAGGACATTATACCATTCCAATTGTCATGATCCGGTGTACATGCGCTCAGGACACAGACCCTTGGGGCAGTGGTAGGGATTTGAAGACACCGACCCCTGACCCGGGGAAGAGTATCCTGGACGTGGATAGATGATATTCTGTGATTCATAGTTGCTAGAAATTATTGTAGAATAAATGGAGAGTGCAACATTTGTATACAATATATTCTGAGTTCACTGTGACTTATAGTTAGTTAATAGAAGTAACTGCAGGATTCAATGAGAGAAAAATATAGCAAAGTGGAATGTTCAGGCTTCAGAGTAATCTGGTAAAAGATTGACACTTAGATGCAAACTAAGGATTGTTGCAGGTTCACAGTACATAATATTATATAAAGCTGTATGTCAGAGTTAAAGCACAGCTGCACAGGTACTTAGACAAGCTGCAAGTTTAGGCATTAATTACTGTTTGTGCATTTAGATGCAAACTTGGTTTGTTGCAGGTTCACAGTACATATTATTATAAAGAGCTGTATGTCAGTAATTAGCAGAGCAGCACAGGTGAAAGTTAAGTTTAAGGCAACAATTACTGTTTGAACATATATTGGAGAATCACAGGAAAGCTTTTAATTGAACACATAGATGCAGAGTTCAGAATATGTTAACATATTTGCAGCAGGATATTTCAGCAATGACAACTTGTAGCAGAGAAATAGTTATAAAGTTCTGAGTAGGATGCTGTTGTAATTAGAGAGTGATGATAACCAAAAGTATGCTTGATTTATAATAAAGTTCTGAGTTTGTTAAGTAGCAGTGTCCAGGAATCAGAAAATGGAATTATTTGGATACTTGCGATTTGATGATTTTAGGCATTGGAATAGAAAATGCTGTAGGTTGAAATAGTTGGTAAATTCATACAGGAAACAGTCACAGACCTCTGTTGTTCAGGAACACAACTTCAATGTTAATGCAAGGCACATTAGACCTGAGAAGGCTTAAAAAGAGGCTGAGGTAATCAGGTGCATGAATGATTAATGAGGCAGGCAGGCAAGCTGAATGTGAATACTGCCCAAATGCAGCAGTCAGAGAAGGATTTCTTAAAGGGATAGTGACATTAGGCTGAGATATGTTACAGATTCCCCTCCTTAAAGGCGACCTCCGGGCGCCCAATACAATCCAAAAGGAGAGAGAACAAAATCGATATGGAGAATCGGTAGTAGGTGTATGGAGGTAGTGAGTCCAATCGGAAATCAAGAAAGGAGGGTTGGAGATCTCTTGAAAAAGTTGAATGATGAAGTAAAGGCCATGTAATTCAAGTATCAAAAGATCTTGACAATGATGAGAGCAAAACTTGAAGTCAACTTTTTTGTAGTCATCGTGAGAATGCATGAACGTAACATACAATGAGCTTCCTACCACAGAATCCTCCTGAGGGTAGACAGGTGGATGTTCTTCATGATAGATGACCATGTACATAGCCAATGAAAAGGCAGCCAGTCCTAGAGATATGAATAGGCTTTCCTCAGCTTCAGAAATAGAGATGCAGCATTCTGGATTGATAACCAGATTAACCACCTTTGGGTCAGAGATTTGAGTATCCTCAGAATTAACCTCTTGGCTGAGGATTAGATATACTCCAAAAGAAAAAGCTATAGCCACTTCTAACGCATTAGCAGGGCTTTCTTCAAAATAGGAGATAGGAGTATAGAGTGCAAGATTTGTCCAGTTCTTGCCATCTTCTAATTCAAAATGAAATGTCTCCTTACTGGATTCAGAATCAAAAGTGTTCTCACTAAGAATAGGTATATGAATGTCCACACCAGGGCAAGGTTCAGGAATACCCACATCTGGGCAAGATTCAGTCATATCCTCAGTAGGATCAGGTGAAGGAATGCCCATGCCAGGGCAATGTTCAGAAGTACCCACATCTGGGCAAGGTTCAGGAATATCCTCAGTAGGATCGGGTGAAGGAATGCCCATGCCAGGGCAAGGTTCAACTATAGAGAAAGAAAAAGAACCCACTTTAGAGCCAGGAACCATACTCTCTTCTGAGCAGAGGGCAAGGCTTTCTTCAGGGTTCATAAACGAAGAATTAACAAGACCCACTTTAGAGCCAAGAACCATACTCGCTTCTGAGTAGAGGGCATGGCTATCTTCAGGATCAAGTATTATTACACCCATTTCTGGGTTAAACAAAGGAATACCCATACCAGGGTCAAAAACAGGAGAGTCCACCTTGATGTCAGGTTTAGTAGTAGAATCATGGAAAACAGGAACAGGAATGGGCACAGGGGAATCTTCTTGAAGAATTTTTGTACAAGTTTCAGGTTCAAGAATGTCCACTTGCGAACTTGGTTCAAAGTTGTCCTCACAGGATTGAGTATCAGGAATTCCTGTACAGGAAACTGATGTAGTAGAAAATGTAGGTTGATGCAAAGTATCTCCCAAGGGAAACAATTTCTTAGATGCAATAACAGAAGAATTTTGAGAAGGTGAAGTGTACTGAAATATGCCACACTCAGGTAGATGCGGAGGAATTGTGACACAAGATTCTGACTGAGAAGTTATCTGGAGTTCAGCAGGCATGCTTATTTGAGTTTGAATATCAGAGCTAAATTCTCCAGGGATTATCTCTGGTAAACTGAAATGATGTATATCTGGAACAGAATTATCTTTTGCTTCTAGCACAGGGTTTACAGGTATTGAGGCAGCATGAGAGGGATGCAAGAAATCAATAGTTGGAAACAGGTTTTGTAGTTGTTGTAGAGTCTGAGAAGAGATACCATTAGATGCTTTAAGAAGAGACTGATAGTGACTATAGACATCATCCAGCTCGGTGTTGACAGTGTCAGGAGGCAAGAGAGGGTCTGGTACAACAGAATCTAAAACAGGGGAATCAGGCTGAGTTTCCTCTTTGCACTTCTGATTTTCTGTGGGCAGAAGGATTTTCTTCTTCTTCTTCTTCTTCTTTTTCTTAGAGAGCTTAGATTTCTTCCCAGTATTAGGCTTCTTAGGTTGCTGCCATTGTGGCTTGTAGTAAGGTTGAGAACAGAAATCCTCTTCATCACTGGATGCATAATTCTGATGTGATAAATCAGCATAGTAGTTGAGGGGACCTTTACTCCTAACAGCAGTCTGTAAACTAGATGTCCTTTCTTCCAGCTCTGAATCTGTCCAATCTAACGAATCCATCGTAATATCAGAAATAGGAAGATCAGTATGTCCATGAGAGGTTTCATGATGGGAGCTGTCTGTATCATCCATGTTGTAAATATAACAACCAAGGATGTCATTATAGCAAATAGGTTGAGGTCTTGTCTGAGTTTGTGGTGAATTAAAGTTGCGCTCATACCAGTCTAATGCCAATTTAGCTGGATCTGTGAAGTCATCCTCCTTGTTGACATATACAGACTCAGAATCAGTATCATCAGGATAGGAATCACAAACAGGAGGAGTAGATGGTATTCTGGAACAGTAGTCCTGTCTCTTTAAATATTTAAAGGTCTGAATTTTTTCTGCTGAATCTATGAATGCATCCTCTTCAGTTACATAGTCAGACTCAGAATCAGTTTCACCAAAATGGAAACCACGAACATGAGGAACAGATGAAATTCTAGAAAAGTGGTTCTGTCTCTTTAAATCTTTAAAGATCTGAATTTTTTCTGCTGAATCGATGGATACATTCTCTTCATTTTCATAGTCAGATTCAGAATCAGTTTCACCAAAATGGTAATCACGAACATGAGGAACAGATGACATTTTAGAAAAGTGGTTCTGTCTCTTTAAATCTTTGAAAGCCTGAATTTTTTCTGCTGAAGCTATGGTTAAATCCTCTTCATTTCCATAGTCAGATTCAGGATCAGTTTCACCAAAATGGTAACCACGAACATGAGTAGAGGATTGTCTTGAATGGGAGTACTGTGTCTTTAAATTTTTTAAAGTTTGAAAATCTTCTGTTTTTCCTTTAGGGATTGCTTGGGTCTGAGTTATGTTGTAATTTTTTATTTTCCTTTGAGGGTCGGTGCATCCACTACCACTGCGGATCCCTTTTTTAGGCATTAACATTCTGTCATGATCCGGTGTACATGCGCTCAGGACACAGACCCTTGGGGCAGTGGTAGGGATTTGAAGACACCGACCCCTGACCCGGGGAAGAGTATCCTGGACGTGGATAGATGATATTCTGTGATTCATAGTTGCTAGAAATTATTGTAGAATAAATGGAGAGTGCAACATTTGTATACAATATATTCTGAGTTCACTGTGACTTATAGTTAGTTAATAGAAGTAACTGCAGGATTCAATGAGAGAAAAATATAGCAAAGTGGAATGTTCAGGCTTCAGAGTAATCTGGTAAAAGATTGACACTTAGATGCAAACTAAGGATTGTTGCAGGTTCACAGTACATAATATTATATAAAGCTGTATGTCAGAGTTAAAGCACAGCTGCACAGGTACTTAGACAAGCTGCAAGTTTAGGCATTAATTACTGTTTGTGCATTTAGATGCAAACTTGGTTTGTTGCAGGTTCACAGTACATATTATTATAAAGAGCTGTATGTCAGTAATTAGCAGAGCAGCACAGGTGAAAGTTAAGTTTAAGGCAACAATTACTGTTTGAACATATATTGGAGAATCACAGGAAAGCTTTTAATTGAACACATAGATGCAGAGTTCAGAATATGTTAACATATTTGCAGCAGGATATTTCAGCAATGACAACTTGTAGCAGAGAAATAGTTATAAAGTTCTGAGTAGGATGCTGTTGTAATTAGAGAGTGATGATAACCAAAAGTATGCTTGATTTATAATAAAGTTCTGAGTTTGTTAAGTAGCAGTGTCCAGGAATCAGAAAATGGAATTATTTGGATACTTGCGATTTGATGATTTTAGGCATTGGAATAGAAAATGCTGTAGGTTGAAATAGTTGGTAAATTCATACAGGAAACAGTCACAGACCTCTGTTGTTCAGGAACACAACTTCAATGTTAATGCAAGGCACATTAGACCTGAGAAGGCTTAAAAAGAGGCTGAGGTAATCAGGTGCATGAATGATTAATGAGGCAGGCAGGCAAGCTGAATGTGAATACTGCCCAAATGCAGCAGTCAGAGAAGGATTTCTTAAAGGGATAGTGACATTAGGCTGAGATATGTTACACCAATTGAGTCTATATCAATATGTACATGATTACTTGTTTAGTCTTTTCAAAACGCTGTCAAGAGACTGACTAGTCAATATAAGAGAGACTTTACCCCAGATGTTCACAGGCGGAGTTATAAGGTAGACCTGGAAACATGATATGTATTATATTATGTCACTCTGTCATTGTATAAAAATACCTTTGCAGTCTGGATTTTTATTGATTTTTTTACCGATTACAGTTTGATAATAAAGCTTATTTTTGAAACTAAAAAAAAAAAATGTATTTCTTCACATGGGTAACATTATATTGAAACAAGTGTTACATTATTGTCTAGTTAATTGTAGGTTTCTCAAATATGTATCAAAATACTTCTATGAGGAGAAAGGTATAATCCAGATATGAACTCTTATAGCTAATCCACAAAATAACACAGATCCCATTCTTGATTTTTACCAGAGTAGTAGTGTTTCTAAGTTTGTATAGCCAAAACAATTCTTTCTTGTTTAAAATTTTAAATCTATCCCTACCTCTAGGTGGTATTCTGGCCAAATCTATTACTTTTACTTTGAATTTAGGTACATTAGTGAAGTGAGCAAAATTGAAATGCTTGGCAACATCCTAATTTGTATTAAATGTTTTTACATCTCTGAGATGTTCTCTAGTGCATTCTCATAGGGACCTAGACGATTGTCCAACGTATTGGACCCCACATAAATTACATTTCAAGAGGTATACAATATATTCTGTTAGACAAGTGGTATGAAAGTCTATTTTGAAAATCTCCTTCGTAACATGGCTTTGAAAATTGCCAGTACATCACAAGTTACACATTAAAATCTTAACATCTCTTATTAAAGATATATATATATATATAAAATTAACTATTATTAAGCCTGCTTCCAGCAATGTAAGAAGGAGAGATTTTTAGACTGCTGCTTCCTACACTCTTCGACACCTCTAAGGAGGCGAAGAGAAATCACTGAGAGCTTGCTTGCTCTCATTGATTAACAGTCCCTTTTCGCCTGCGAGTGAAGGGGCGGGCATTACACACTCGAAGTGTATAATGATGTGTAATACCCTTTCCTGACTTTCCCTGAGGTAGGTGATAGTGTAATGCTGTCTACCTGTTTCGTGTATGAGAACTAAGCCTCCGCAGAGTGGGAGTAGGAGGGGGGGTTGAAATCAGGTATATAAGGGATGCCTGTATGACGCAGTGCCTCCACCTATAGGGGACACCCTAGAGTAATAGGGTGTGGGGTCCTATAAGATTTTAGTACAAAAACAAGTAATAACCACACAAGAAATCTTCAAATAAAATGTTGCTTTGATTATTATAAAGTGTTTAAAAAATAACATACAGTGTAAAAAATACAAATAATAATATTAATCACAATAACTTCTTATGACATCAGTATACCTTTTTTTTCTCAGCAGTCCTTCATGAGCTCATGAAATAATAAACATAACTGTTGTGGTAAAATACTTTGAGGTGGTGCTGTACAATGCAATTTCATATACTTAATAGAATTTAATTGAGGTAATTATCCCTTGCTGCTTGTGAACAAAGCTAGAGAGCGCTGCTTGTGAACGATGCAATGCTCAAAAAAACCTCTCCTCAGAAATACTGAATAACATAAGTCTCTATCTTGTTACTGAATTTCAGCAATCCACTTGCCTCATACTGCAAAGCCAGTCACTCTTTTACTACAGCCAGCTGCAGAAATCTCACAGTTATGCCCTTATGTAATGTAGCTTTATAAATCCAGTTAGTGTATTTGTGCAAACTGTTCAGGCAGAATAACTTCTAGAATATTCTCTGGGTTATCTCTTTAATATATAACAAACTCTGCAGCACATCAGATATAACTAATCTATCTTTTCTCTTGCATTTAGTTAACATGAATTTATGGAGATCTTAAAACAGCAGATAATGGCCGACACACTCACTGTACAAATAAAGGTTCCAACTCTGTCTGCAGCAGCCACATGTAGCAATGTCTGAACTGTCTCTGGAATCCATGCATTCAGTCTGAATAACTTCTTTCACCTTGGAAGCAGCAACTTTCTTCTCCCATCTCCAAGTCTGTGCAAACTCCACACTTCTCTTAACACCAATTTCTCCTCACAAACTAAAACTCCTCCCCCTTCCCAGATGGCATTTCTCTTCCTTAATACAGTAATTACAACAGCCATCTTGGGTAAGGACAAGGTCCTTACAGATGCATATAGGCCAGCGGACAAACATCAGCTGCCTGTATGCAGCGAAAGCGTGCGGACAGCTTCTCAAGTTGAGAAGCTGTCCATATGCCATTTAATGAATGGGGCCCTGTCTATGAAGTAAAGGTATATTTTGTTACTGTTCCATACACCCAAGCATGCACAGTTACCTATCACATAATGAGTCTTAAACATTGTGATTTTTTAGGCTGTTGCAGTACAATAACATTTACAGTATTTTGTTTCTTGGGGTGGAGATCTACAAATATGTTCTGCAGTCCTCCAGGGTCAGTATGAAAGTTGTGTGCCCTTTAAGGGACCCAATATATCTAATATATATGCAAGTAGCAGACATACTCAACAGAGGGCACAGTTTTTTTGGACCCCCCAAAAGTAACAGTAGCAAACCATAGTAATAGCATACATATTGCTCTGTATAATGATGTTGAGGATAGAAGGATGATAAATAGTTAGATAGATCGATAAAATTGACCTGCAATCTGCACTAATAAAAGCCTTCCCTGCATTAGGATTGTATAAATTCTGCATGTGCCTATTTATAGACCAGCTGCTATGACACTCAACTCTTGAGCTCTGGTGCCAGTGTACCTGCTGCACCAATGTTTGTTCTACCACTGATATATGCTTGGACTCAATTTAGGTTTTTTGGATTTGAGTAACTGAATTGCTCATTCTATGTGATGTTTATTGGAATTTATCATTTTTAATGGATACACAAGGTCTTTATCATTTTATCTGGATTACCATGGAACTTTTTTCTTATGTCATTGTCCAAAGCACAGGGGCCCCATTTCTTTTTCTGATTCAGATTTTCAGAGTCGCTGTTTTGTTGCACTGTGAGCATGTGCCATCAGCAAATACGCTACACTCTGAGCCGAGACACACCGAGCTGGGATGCATCACATGCAAACAGGAGAAGTGTTTGATAATTTCTACCTGTGGTTTGTGATTGCGAAGGTAAAGTTTTTGCCACCAGCTCTTTGCTGCAAAAGTTGATCACTCTTGTGTTTGTGGATGTATCTGCATATTGCATCAACTTATAACTGGGGCATAATTTCCCCATGTATGGGGTAGTAGAGGCAGTGGCTTTGGTCCCCCATGGTGTCTGTACACTCCTTTCACTCTATCGTCCGGCAACTACAGCTGTAATTGACTGGCGATATTGTTTTTTCAAAGTGTAGTACACCACAGGCAATCTATTTTCTTTTTTCTTAACTGAACTATACTTACTCAGGTAAGAAACATTTCTTTAAAAAAAGCAAAACAGCTCAGTTTTCTCTTTC
This sequence comes from Bombina bombina, assembly GCF_027579735.1. Lineage (NCBI taxonomy): Eukaryota > Metazoa > Chordata > Amphibia > Anura > Bombinatoridae > Bombina > Bombina bombina. The sequence continues at coordinate 383,360,991 of NC_069503.1, forward strand.
TACCAATCTAGTTCTGATATTAAGAATACTTGATATAATATGTTCCTAAAGATGCAACTCATCACCACTATCACTCTCTATGACATCACTTTCTCTTTCAATAACTATTTAAATATTATAACACTCCCTCTCTGATTCTATTATCTGCCTCTCCAAATCATTATTTTCTCTAAAATAGTTTGAAATGCTTTGATTTAGTCATATTTTTATTCACATCATATTCTTTTGGTATTTAAAAATGTGTAGGTTCTTGAGTTTGGCTTACAGACAAAAGGCAGTAGAGAAGGTGGTAAGAACTTATGTTCCTTAATATGTCCTTATAAAGGAGAAGCTGGATATATATTAGTATGTTCAGTTTAACTCATTATGATCTTGATTATAAGTGGGGTGCACAAATATTATCGCTATTGAGTGATAACATTGCTCTAACGTAATCCTTAATGCTTCCATTTTTGTGCTCATATTGCAAGTTAAAAGCTTTTTTTTATATCACTCAAGCAATAGTCTGTTGTGCGCTATTATCTGAATGTTGAAAAGTGCAGGTTTGTTAAATACTTCACATAACAGACATCTATGGGGATATGCAGTAAAATTAATTTAAAATAAAGCTTGAAAGTTGAGCCAAAGGAGTGCAAAAAATCTGCTCTCAAGTATTGGACTTAATATATTTCTGTGCTATACTATTTCAATAAAACTTACATATAAAACACTTTACATGTGCAAACATATACACAGCTTTGACCTCTTACTAGTCCTAAATGCTAAATCTAGAAACAGATTTTGGATTACACTCAAGTGCAACACTTTACTCATCACTTGTAATATGAGAGCAATAAATGAGTTAATAGCACTGTCTGTGATATTCATTAAAAGTATAGGACACACTAAAGAGTTTTCGATGTGTTAAGATGTCCTGGTTAATATTTTTTTTCCATCCACTTGTAATACCAGATTTTCTTTATTCTTAGTGCAAGGCAGAGCGCAAAATAATGTACTTTGCGCTATTAATTGTGCTCCAATTGTAATCAAGTTCTTTGTGAGGTAAATCCAAATTTGCTGTTTCAATAACATATTAAGATGATGATGACAATATTTAAAAAAAAAACAAAAAAAAACAAGCGATAATAGTTACTAAAAATTAAAAGGAACACTAAACACTCATGCACCTCCCACAAGTAAAGGGTGCCAAAAAATGTAACCTAGGTATCTGAAGGAGAGTTCCTGTAAATGTGCTGTAATGTAGCAAAAGCCGGATTGATACATGGCGGCACCCATGACCAGAAGGAAGCAGTAAATAACCTCAATACTATACTTATAAAATGTATTTATTGTTTAATGATCCATTAATTTACATTGAGGTCAATAGGGCACTGTGTTTTTACTGTATATATACACTAACCGGCGACTTTATTAGTTAGACCTTGCAATTACTGGTGTGGACCTGCTTTTGCCTTCAGAACTGCCTTAATTCTATGTAGCATAGATTCAACAAGGTGTTGGAAACATTCCTGGTCCATATTGACATGATAGCAACATGCAGTTGCTGCAGATTTGTTGGCTGCACATCCATGATGCAAATCTCCTGTTTCACGAAATCCCAAAGGTGCTCTATTGGATTGAGATCTGGTGACTGTGGAGGCCATTGGACTACAGTGAACTCATTGTCATGTTCAAGAAACCAGTTTTAATTGATTTGAGGTTTGTGACATGGTGCATAATCCTGCTGGAAGTAGCCATCAGAAGAAGGGTACACTGTAGTCATAAAGGGATGGACATGGTCAGCAACAATACTCAGGTAAGCTGTGGCATTTTAAACAATGCTCAATAGGTACTAAGGGGCCCATAGTGTGCCAAGAAAATATCCCCTACACCATTACACCACAACCAACAGCCTGAACCATTGATACAAGGCAGGTTGGATCTATGCTCTCATGTTGTTTACACAAAATTCTGACCCTACCATCTGAACGTTGCAGCTGAAATCAAGACTCATCAGACCTGGCAACGTTTTTCCAATCTTTTATTGTCCAATTTTGGTGAGCCTGTGAAAATTGTAGCCTCAGTTTCCTGTTCTTAGATGACAGGAGTGGCACACGGTGTAGACCATCTGCTTCAAGGTTCAATGTGTTGTACGTTCAGAGATGGATGGTATGGTCTGCCCATTCTCCTCTGTCCTCTGACATCAACAAGGCATTGTTGTCCACACAACTGACACTCACTGGATATTTTCTCTTTTTCAGACCATTCTCTGTAAACCCTAGAGATGGTTGTGCGTGAAAATCCCAGTAGATCAGCAGTTTTTTAAATAAACCAGCTCATTTGGCACCAACAACCATGCCACATTCAAAGTCACTTAAATCCTATTTCTTCCCAATTCTGATGCTCGGTTTGAACTTCAGCAAGTCGTCTTCACCATGTCTAGATGTGTAAATGCATTGGGTTGCTGCCATGTGATTAGCTGATTAGCAATTTGTGTTACCAAGCAATTGAACAGGTGTATCTAATAAAGTGGCCAGTGAGTATATATGTATATGCTTATATACATATATATTTATGTGTTAATATGTGTATATACTGTATGCCTGTAAATAAGATATATATACATATAAATGCATTAATATATATGAACACATATATAGACATATCTATATACATACAAATACATCTTTAGCAATTTGTATCTGCATGTATCTCTATGTTAATATTTTTGGCTTTTTTTCTTTTTCCTAACACCTGAGATCTTTGAGCCCTTATAACTTTTTTGAGCAATATTTTTTGGGGAATAATTTTTATTAGACAGTGTTATCATTTTATGTGTTTTGTGCAAATTTTTAGTTTTCGCTCAACCTTTAATATCAGCGCAATTAAAAATGCTCATGAAAAGACGATATCACCCTTTGCCATAAGGGGATGAAAAGATAATAAAACATATTTATGAAATATTCATATTTAATAAAGTTTTTAACTATGTATTTACTTTCAATATTTTACATTTGCTAAAGCGAATATGCTATGCTGTTTGTGCGATGGGTGTTTTTTTCAACATTTTTTTCTCTCCATTGACTTCTATGGGGAATGCGAAAATGCAATCGTGTTTGCGTGATAGTCGGATGTTTAGGGTTTTTTTCTACTTTTTTTTCACCATTGATTTCTATGGGGGAATACATGCAAGTGCACGCGATAATTTGTTAGGATTTTTGCGATATTCGGGTTACCGCTAGCGCAAAATAAAAAATTTTGAAACTTGTAATACTCACACAACTTGGCTAGTGCAAAAAGCCTAACTCTAGCGGAGTTTTCACGATTGAAAAAAAAAAAATACCACACCTGTATGTATTAATGGCATGTATACAGAATTAACTTCTTAAGAAATAAAGTTCACAATCATGTGCTGATATTGAAAAGATAAAGTATACAACTTGTCTGGGAGCATAAATAAATACATTTTATAAAGCAAAATCCTAAATTTAAATCCATAAATGACACTGAATAATTTCCATTTCCTGAAATCTGAGCGTATCTGCGCGGATGAAATTCAGTTTTAAAAGGATGGTATATATTAATTGTATTGGTATCTTGAGAAAGATTCATATACCGAATTCTGTGTAAGCCTAAATAAGTATTTATCATTTGCATGGACATCGTCTTAAAGGTAAATCAAATAAAATTTTGAATAATAATTAAAATCAAGTTATGCCAAAGGAACATACAGTAAGTGCAGGTGAAAAATCAATAATAAAAAATGAGAGTGAATGTGTACTTAACATTTACATAGACATCTTCTTAAAGGTAAATCAAATTAAAAAAGGAATTGGATAGTGAATGAATTCTTGCTTGTTATGCCAAGTGAACATGGGTGAAAAGCCACAAACAAAAGATGTGAATGAATGTGTGAAAAGAAAAATGTAGAAGTATGAGTACTGCTAAATTTTTAAAGCAATAGCACTACCTAATTTAAATGTGATCAATCTTAAATTATAAGTGAATACTGGTGAGAAGAAACATGGAATAATGAAAAGAGAGATGAGAGTAAATGTGTAAAATAAAAAATATGAACGCATATCTACTGTTTAATTTTTAAAGTGATAGCACAACATATATTAAGTGTGATCAGTCTTAAGTTATAAGTGAGTGCGAGTAAGAACAAAAATGAAATAAAAAGAAATATGAGTGGAAGAAGATCCAATTACATGAAGATAATCCAATTACATGAAGATAATTAAAAATATACATAACAATTGTTATGATCATTAAGACCCCTGGGTTTTACTGTATCCAGTGGTTACATGTTCACATTCGGCTCTTGGTAGAGCATGTTCAAGATTTCCTTTACGTATGTCTAGGGATACTTTTTGCAATACTGCAAAAATAAGACCATTAGGATTACCATTATGATTTAATAAAAAATACTATGCTTTAAATAATAATTGATGTAATTTGCAAAGAAGACTATTTAAGTCCAAAAGGATTTATTTGGGGTTCCCCACTTGTTATGAAATAAAAAAAATCTGATTTATTTCTTGTAAATGCCTCTGTTGGCGGTTAGCTAAGTCTTTAAACTTATATGGCTAGATTACAAGTTGTGCGTTACGGTTTTAATGCTGAAAGAATGGCCATTTCAGCATAAAACAGTACCGCAAGCATTTTAGCCTGTAACGCAATGTCAACCCCGCACTCAAAAAAATTACCTTTTTGCGTGGGATTTCCATAGTGCTGGTATTACAGGTTGTGCGGTGAAGCTAAAATACTTGTGTTCCAGCCTATACCGACACAATCCGTTCCACTATCTGAAAGCAGTAGTTATGAGTTTTAAGCAACAAAAATGTTTCACAAAACTCATAACTAAACTGTTACAAAGTACAGTAACACCCATAAACTACCTATTAACCCCTATTCCGCCTCCCTCCGGCATCGCAAACACTATTTAAAATGTATTAACCCCTAATCTGCCGCTCCAGACATCAGCGCCACTATTAAAAGTTATTAACCCCTATTCCGCCGCTCCCAAAAATCGCCACCAATATAGTAAAGTTATTAACCACTATTCCCCCGTACCCCAACATCGCCGACACTATAATAAAGCTATTAACCCCTATTCCTCCGCTCCCCGACATGGCCGCCACTAAATAAAGTTATTAACCCCTAAACCTCTGGCCTCCCACATCACTGCCACTAAATAAACCTATTAACCCGTAAACCGCCAGCCCCCCACATTGCACAAAAAAATTTATATATTAACCACTAAACCTAACAACCCCCTAATTTTAAATTAAAATTACGATATCCCTATCTTAAAATAAATAAAAACTTACCTGTGAAATTAAAAAAAAAACTAAGTTTAAATTAACAATTAGCCTAACATAACTATTATACTAAAATTAAAATAACTACCAATTAAATAAACTAAATTACACATTAAAAAAAAAAAACTAACACTACTAAAAAAAAATAAGTCTAAATTACAAAAAATTTAAAATACTAAATTACAAAAAATAACAAACACTAAATTACGAAAAATAACAAATTAAATTATCCAAAATAAAAACAATTACACCTGATCTAATAGCCCTATAAAAATAAAAAGCCTATATTATGTTCAAAGCACCTCAGGTGGGCTAAGTGTCAAAGAGGATGATGAAATGTAAAAAGCAAGTTTAATTACAAACCTGTTAGTTCACAAATTGATTGAAATCATAACAGTGGTAAATACAAATGCAGTTAAAATACAATAAAATACAATAAGATGTGGATCCACAATCTCACAAATTAAACAATAAATTAAAATCTATTAGAACGCTGCAAACATTACATCTGCAATGTTTATATGTAGTGAAGGATAAGACTCCAATTGGTGAAAAGGAGACCTATGCTGGATGACTTGCAAGTGTTAACTTGTAAAATTGTGATGATAGTGTGAAGTTGTGCTATGTAAGTACCTCTAAATGATATTGGAAAGAATTGGTGTTGATTGTCTTTGGGTTTGATTGATCAGTATGAAGCAATATGTGATATATTTGTGGAACACAACAAAAAATCGCAAATATAAAAGTGAAAATTGAGACAAGAGAATGGGAAATAGCGCTGCACTTGAAACAAATACAAAATAGAAAAAATGCGTGAAGCATGTGTAAAAATATTAATCAAAAATGGAAAAAAGGAAAAAAGAACAAAGTCAGTGATTGTAATCCAAAAGACTAGTGGCCTGCACTTAGTCTGGTTAAAAAATAAAAATAGTTTGTGTGAGGTTTAAGTCAATGTTTTAAAACAACCTTATTTTCCTGATGGTGAGACTCTTTTGTGATTCCTGGTGGTGAGAATCCAACCAATGGTCCTTAAGTGTCTCCCAGCAGATGAACTGAGATTCCTATTCCTGGTGGTGAGAACCTTGGGATTGGAGACAAAGTCCAATTCGATATCTTGTTTTTTGTATATTAAACAGTGTCCTAAAAAAGGTTAAAAAACAAACAAAAAATAGTGTAGATGGTACAAGATCATGTATAGAGATGAAATAATGCTTACCAGCTGTGGTCAACGTGTTTCGGGCTCCTCAAGGCCTTTCTCAAGACTGGCAGCTGGTTAATGTTAGTGTCAATTTATAGTGGTGATTTTCGCCATTTCGTATAGTTGGGGGTGTGGCTAATTGCCGGAAATGATGTCGCATAATGGAGGTCATGTTGATATAAAGTATAGTATAGCGTAGTTTTTTCTGTCTATTTGTAATTATTTATTTGTATGGTACATCGTATTACAATTTACCTAGGTGTCAAAGTGACAGCATGATTATTTAGTCATTATGGATATGCGTCTTTGACCGAATTAATTGGTCGTGACATCATATCCTCTTATCTGTGATTGGTTTAAAGTTTGTTTATTCTCTAAAGAGACCATGTGCGTTTGTGGTCTTCTTGTTGATTGGTTGTGACATGTCAGTAGTACGGCTACTTTTTCATGCAATTAATAAAATCGGGTAATTTAACTTAATTATCGAATTTGCATCACACATATTAAAGAGATCAACAGATCACAGATAAAAGGATATGACGTCACACCCAATGAATTCGGTCAAATTTCGGCGATAAGACGCATATCCAAAACGACTAAATAATCATGCTGTCACTTTGACACCTAGGTATGCAAATATGTGATTAAAAATAGACAGAAAAAACTACACTATACTATACTTTATATCAACATGACCTCCATTATGCGACATCACTTCCGGCAATTAGCCACGCCCCCAACTATACGAAATGGTGCAAATCACCACTATAAATTGACACTAACCAGCTGCCAGTCTTGAGAAAGGCCTTGAGGAGGCCGAAACGCGTTGACCACAGCTGGTAAGCATTATTTCATCTCTATAAACGATCTTGTACTATCTACACTATTTTTTGTTTGTTTTTTAACCTTTTTAGGACACTGTTTAATATACAAAAAACAAGATATCGAATTGGATTTTGTCTCCAATCCCAAGGTTCTCACCACCAGGAATAGGAATCTCAGTTCATCTACTGGGAGACACCTAAGGACCGTCAGTTGGATTCTCACTGCCAGGGATCACAAAAGAGTCTCACCATCAGGAAAATAAGGTTGTTTTAAAACATTGACTTAAACCTCACACAAATTTTATTTATTTTTTATTTATTTTTATTTTATACCCAGACTAAGTGCAGGCCACTAGTCTTTTGGATTACAATCACTGACTTTGTTCTTTTTTGCTTTTTTTCCCTTTTTTATTAATATTTTTTACACATATTTCACATATTTTTTCTATTTTGTATTTGTTTCCCATTCTCTTGTCTCAATTTTCACTTTCTCATTTGCGATTTTGCTGTGTTCCACAAATATATCACATATTGCTTCATACTGATCGATCAAACCCAAAGACAATCAACACCAATTCTTTCCGATATCATTTAGAGGTACCTACATAGCACAACTTCACACTATCATCACAATTTTACAAGTTAACACTTGCAAGTCATCCAGCATAGGTCTCCTTTTCACCAATTGGAGTCTTATCCTTCACTACATATAAACATTGCAGATCTAATGTTTGCAGCGTTCTAATAGATTTTAATTTATTGTTTAATTTGTGAGATTGTGGATCCACATCTTATTGTATTTTAATGTATGTTAACTGCATTTGTATTTACCACTGTTATGATTTCCATCCATTTGTGAACTAACAGGTTTGCAATTAAACTTGCTTTTTACATTTTATCATCCCCTTTGACATCTAGCCCACCTGAGGCGCTTTGAACATAATATATTCTTTATTACCTCTCTTTAGGCTAGCTAGTCAGCCTCTGTTCAGAGCCATAGGTGTTTCCTGTCTTTTGGCGCTACATCTCACCAACACACACACAAAAATAAAAAATAAACCCCAAAATAAAAAAAAAACCTAGCCAACAATAAACTATTAAAAGCCCTTAAAAGGGTCTTTTGTAGGGCATTGCCCTAAAGAAATAAGCTCTTTTACCTGTTAAAAAATACAAAGACCCCCTAACAGTAAAACCCACCACCCAACCAATCCCCCAAAATAAAAAAACCTAACTCTAACAAAAACCTAAGTTACCCATTGCCCTAAAAAGGGCATTGTATGGGCATTGCCCTTAAAAGGGCATTCGGCTCTTTTTACATTGCCCTTATAAGGGCATTCAGCTCTTTTAAAAAAGCCCAAACCCTAATCTAAAAAAACCCCCACCTAAAAAAAGTTCAAAAAAACCTAACACTAACCCTCAATGATCTACTCACAGTTTCTGAAGTCTGGACATCCAGGCGGCAAGAAGTCTTCATCCAGGCGGCGTGGTCTTCATCCAACCAGACGGCATCTTCTATCATCCGTCGCAGAGCGTCCTCTTCATACGGTCACTGCCATACACTGAATCTTCAATGCAAGGGAGCCTTTTCAAAATGGCATCCCTTACATTCCTATTGGCTGATTTGATTTTTGAAATTCAAATCAGCCAATAGGATGAGAGCTACTGAAATCCTATTGGCTGTTCAAATCAGCCAATAGGATGAGAGCTAATGAAATTCTATTGGCTGATTTGAATCATCCTATTGAATCATCCTATTGGCTTTATAGGCAATGCCCATACAAATGCCCTTTTCAGGGCAATGGGTAGCTTAGGTTTTTGTTAGAGTTAGGTTTTTTATTTTGGGGGGTTGGTTGGGTGGTGGGTTTTACTGTTGGGGGGTCTTTGTAAATTTTTACAGGGAAAAGTGCTGATTTATTTAGGGCAGTGCCCTACAAAAGGCCTTTTTAAGGGCTATTGGTAGTTTATTGTAGGCTAGGGCTTTTTCTATTTTGGGGGCTTTTTTATTTTTATAGGGCTATTAGATTAGATGTAATTGTTTTTATTTTGGATAATTTAGTTTGTTATTTTTCGTAATTTAGTTTGTTATTTTTTGGAGTTTAGGATTTTTAATTTTTTGTAATTTTAGACTTAAATTTTTTTAGTAGTGTAAGGTTTTTTTAAATGTGTAATTTAGTTTATTTAATTTGTAGCTATGTTAGGTTAATTGTTAGTTTAAAATTAGTTTTAATTTCACAGGTACATTTTTATTTATTTTAAGATAGGGATATTGTCAATTTTATTTAAAGTTAGGGGGTTGTTAGGTTTAGGGGTTAATAGTTTAATTTAGTTTTTTGCTATGTGGAGGGCTGGCGGTTTAGGGGCTAATAGGTTTATTTAGTGGCGGTGATGTGGGAGGCCAGAGGTTTAGGGGTTAATTATTTTTTTTAGTGGCGGCGATGTCGGGGAGCGGCGGAATAGGGATTAATAGCTTTATTATAGTGTCGGTAATGTTGGAGTGCGGCGGAATAGGGGTTAATAACTTTATTATAGTGGTGGCGAAGTCGGGGAGTGGCGGAATAGGGGTTAATAACTTTTATTAGTGGAGGTGATGTCGGGATCAGCGAATTAGGGGTTAATAACTTTATTTCAGTGGCAATGATGTCAGGGGCAGCAGATTAGGAGTGTTTAGATTTGGTGTTTATGTCGGGGTGTTAGGTTTAAAAGTAACTTTTTTTTCTCCATAGACATCAATAGGGTTGCGTTACAGAGATTTTTAATTCTGTGTTTCAGGTTTGTTTACACTCTCTCCCCATAGATGTCTATGGGGAAAGCGTGCACGAGCACGTATTCTCAGCCCTTGGATTTTGTGTGGTATGGAGCTTATCACCACCATATCGCACGCACAAGGTGGCTTTTCAGAAACCTTTAATGGCAGCGCTATGGAGGGTGTTGCGTTTGTTTTGCACCCTCAATAGCGCAAAACTTGTAATCTAGATGATATTGAATATATATATATATATATATATATAGCTCCCTTAAGAATACCTGGAGATCCCAGGTTAATAAATACTAAGAAAGAAATATATAGGTTGTGAAACAGTTAAACTATAAAGTATAGCTATGGTTAATTATAACCAGAGATAACTGTGGACAACAAATTATTACTTTGATTAACTAAGTTACATGAAGCAACCAAGAGACAAAGGGAGTCCACAGTACTACATACATATATGGGAAGATGGAATTGGATGTGGTAAATCTATGTGAGAAGGTTGTACAATTTCAGTATTCAGTATTTGCTACTTAGATGGTATTATTTGGAAAACATTAATATAATGCTCCAAATATATTTAGTATTTGCTTATTACCATAAAATATATACATTTAGTATTGTGAAAAAAAATGTGCTGAGAAAATATCTAAAGTATAATTTATCAGAAGAAAATGTTTGCTCTTCTAGATTGTAATTACCACGGGAATAGGGCCCTCAATCCCTCCTGTATGTGTTTGTAAATTTTGTCCTGTCTCTTACAAGTCTTGTATTGTTTTATTTAAAAAAATTGTATCCATGGACAGCGCTGCGGAATATGTTGGCGCTTCATAAATAAAGTATAAAAATAATAATAATAATATAAGATACCAACTTCAATCACAAGGAAATAAAATACCTAGACTTTCTTTACAAATGTTCCTAATCAAACTAATGCTTTAACAAGACTTTTTAAAATATTGAATTTGTGGTTGATACTGATGAAAATAAAAAAAATTCTGATTAACCTACTAAAAACAGTTATGAAATATTTAATAATTATTTATCTTATATAAATTTTACTAAGCAAAACATAATTAATGTTATTATTACTATTAATAATAATAATAGTAATAATAATAATTGTCCTCTGAGTCAGACAGAGCTGCCCTATATTTAAAATGTTGCAATAACTGCTTATTATAGTAACTTCTACAATGATGTTCGTGTCTTTGTGGACACTACAAATTTGTTTATTGAAACTTCAAAGACCGGATTAGAAGTGGAAGCTTTTTTGTGTGAGATTTCTAAAGTTTTTGTGTGGGCATCTGTTAGCTCATTGTACAAGTTAAAAGTAAAGTTTTTTTTTTATCAAGAGCAAATATTGTTCATGCACAAATTACCAGAAAAGTAAGTAAACTGTGAGATAAGTCTATAACAAATGTATATGTGTGAAATCAACCTTTTCAATTTCAAAATAATAGCAAAAATTGTAATTTAATTATTTATCTATATCAGAAGGGTCATTATGGGCCAGATTACTAGTGGAGCACAATATTGCGTTTTACGCGAGCGTGATAATTTTGCTCCACTCAGTAATACCATTGCACGTAAATGTGAGCTGGTATTACAAGTACAGCGCAATGCGAACATGTGCTTATGAGAGCTTGCTTCCATAGGCTCCAATAGGAGTCTCGTTTCCATGCCAGGAGCTATGGCAAACAACCTAGCGCAGGCGGCAAATCACAATTAATAAATATATATGTATATGCTTATATAAATATATATTTATGTGTTTATATGTGTATATATAGAAAACACAGTCCCCCATTGACCTCAATGTAAAAACACTTTAGACACCATTTTTTTTTTTCAAACACCCCACATCCACTCACTTTTAACACCTTATAACTGCTTTGTGCAGGTATTTTTATAAAAAAAAATGTTCATATTTATATTTTTATTGTAAAGTACTGTCCTCTTCATTTTGGGGGCAATTGAGGGAAATTTTTATTTTTAACCAGAGGTCTGAACTCTGATTAATTGTGATTAGCGCAAAGTAAAACCGAGAGCTTGCGGTAGCATTAACCAGTCAATTGTAATGGCTGGTTATTTAACGTGTTATGTCATAAACGGGCAAATTTGCCCCTTTACAGGCACACCTTAAGGTAGCGCTCCACTTGTAATCTGGCCCTATGGGTTTTGTACAGTGCATGTGTGTATTATGAGTTATTTATATGTATTACACTGTAAAATAGGTTATTTTTTTTTCTAACTTAATTCATTGTAAAAAACAAACAAAAAAACATGCTTTTTAATTTTTCAAGGTTTTGCTTGACCCTTACGCTTTGTTTATTAAATATATAAATATCAACTAATAAATAACTATAACCATAATAACATTATAAAACCTAAAACCCCACAGTGTTTACCCCCAGAGTGCACGCCCACATTTGAATATTTATCTCCCACGTTAAACAAAACGGGAGGTACCCAAGAAAACCTGCCACTTGTCTAAACCACAGGCAAGTACCCCAACAAAGCTACGACTACACCATGAAATCCAGGGAGGGAGGGCAGGAGCTTCTCCTCGCCATTCAGATCTAGAACAGAGGGTATTTCCTGTTCCCAGCTCCTTCTTGTAGACTTCCCCTTAACCCCTCCCCATGTCCTAGCTATGACCCATACACTTCAGGCCAATACAGGGTCACATTTCCCTTACTTCAATGTTTCTCATTTAGGGTTGCATTGACCCTTACACTTGGCACTATGTTATAAACAAATAAAACACTCAGACACCAGGACTGGCGAATAAAGGCTGCAGCTTTGTTTATTAAATTTATAACTATCAACCAATATATAACTATAACCATAATAACATTATAAAACCTTAAACCCCATAGTGCTTGTTCCCCAGAGCCCAACATGCACTAACACCCTTAGTGCATGCCCACATTTGAATATATATCTCCCCCGTTAAACAAAACAGGATGTACCCAAGAAAACCTGCATTTGTCTAAACCACAGGCAAGCACCCCGCCCAAGCATGACACTACAGCCGAGCTCCACCACACAAATCCAAGGACTTTATTACCCCTTCCTTCAGGTTAAAGTTAAAGAGATCCAAGTCCACTTCATTTAAATCAACCCCGTCCTTGAGGTAAAAACATCTGCCAGACTGCCCCTCGAATTCCACATGCCTAAGGCCCCCCAACTTCCCAACAAAACTATTCAGCATCCTATTAACCTTTTTCCAAGACCCCTCCAGTCGGTGCACATCCCAAGCAGATCTCCACACCTCCCTAGGTTCAATTTCTGACCAAACCACCACCAAACCGGGTAACAAAACCACCAGTCTCAAATTATTATGGATCCAGTCAATCAGATCCTCCTGCGGCATCCGGCCCAAGTCATTACCTCCAGCATTAATAAGTAAAATCTTGGAGGACCTAAAAAGCCTGGCGTAAGCCACTACACTCACCAAAACCTGGTCCCATCTCATACCTCGGACCGCAAACCACCAAAACAGTACCTCATCCTTTGAAAACCCAAGTTGAACCCCATTGATATTAACTGCAGCTGCTTTTCTGGTCCAATAGACATAAAGGTGGCCAATAACCAAACAATGTACTGGACCTGAAAAAGAAAACTCAATGAACCACTAAACACAAAAAAAAAGGAATCACATAAACTTGAAAGCATTCGACTTCCATCTTCCAACCTTTTTCACCACTTCCTCCTCAAGCCCCAAGCTAGCTGCCTCAGTTGCTGCCCCAATCCTGAATGAATGAGTTCCAAATTCATGGGCCCCCAAACCCAACTGCCGTAAAAAAATTGAAATACAGCTAAAAACTAGAAAGCGAGGATCCATTCTCGTTAATCAACAGCGGCCCCTAACCATGAGGCCACAGCTTCAAAAATGCCGAGATTGCCCCAACCGGGCAACAATTCCTTTTTATTGGAAACAATTTAATTAACTCCCTTGCCCCCTTGATCTGTTTTGGACCACCTCAACCATAAGTACAAGGAGTCCCCATCCGCCTGTACTTCAGACCATTGCAAACCCATTTTTCCTTTTTTGTTCTTCCCCACCAATTCTGACATTCAGAAAGCTGCAAAGAAAGCTAATGAAAAGGCCATCCTAAATAACAAAAACTTGAACTCTGATAAGCACACATCTTTCAAAACCCTCATCACCTCTTTTAACAAAGCAAAATTTACCGACCTCCTGCCGTCCCTTTACACCACACCCCTCCTCAAGCCTCTCATAGCCATTCTAACCACAAAGGCCTTAGAAAGGAAGGCCAAGGCTGCCAACCTCCGAGCTACCATGGATTTGGATATCCCCAACCTCTTCCATTCCATAACCCACTCCAACAAAATTTGAAACGATTCACCTCAGAAACCACCCTCCCAAGACAAGCATCTGTCAAGCCACATTTTTCACACCCCTGCATATGCCTTCTAAGTAGCTGGGCCTTCACAAGACCCATCACCTACCTCCACAGTTCCAGATCCCAGAACTCCTCCGTTAAGCGTTCCCAGTAGCCTCCGCTCCCGGGCAACCGTACAAAACCACTCCCACTGGAAACGGGAAATAGCATCAGCCACATTATTCCATTTACGGGGGACGTGCACAGCCTTAAACTTTACATTCTCCCTCAAGTACTCCAAAACAAAGAGCCTCAATAATCTAATAACTGGCAAGTAATTGGCAGACAACTGGTTCTCCGCGTACACCACCCCCATATTGTCAGAATGAAAAATGAATTTCCTATCCTTCAACCACCCAGCCCAAATCTTCAAAGCCACCACCAGTGGAAAAAGCTCTAGAAACACCAAGTTCCCCATAAGGCCAGCAGCAGCCCACTCCTGAGTCCATGCTTCAATGCACCATTTTCTCCCAAAATATGCCTCAAAGCCATGCACTCCAGACGCATCCGTGAACAAGTCTATGTTGGAATTCGACACCCCCACCACTGTTCTAAGGCCGACCATTGAAGTCTCGCAGGAACTCCAGCCACACCCTCAAATCATCCCTATGCTCCCTAGAGAGCCAGATCCTGTGATGGGCTGCCTGAACCCCTGCGGTAGCCAAAGATAGACTACTACAATAAACCCTTCCGATCCGAATAATCCAACAGGCAAAGTTTAATTTTCCCAACAATGACTGAAGGTCCCGCAACCGAAGTTTAGCTGTCCCCAAGGCCTTAGTGATGCACAGTTTCAGATCTGCAAGTTTATCCTCCGGCAAGCAACATTCCATTGCCACTATTCGGATACCAAGAAAATTAATGGTAACATGGTAACCGGGCCTTCTGTTTTTTCAGTGGGATCCCAAAAGCCCTGGCCATCAGATCAAAGGTTTTCATCAGCAGCCCACACACCTCTGACCCTGCTGGCCCCACAAACAAAAAGTCATTGAAGTAATGTACCAGTAATGAAAGCCCTGACCTCATCCAGACTACCCAGTCAATAAAGCAGCTGAACATCCCAAAGTAGGAACAGTATATTAAGCACCCCATTGGCAAACACAAATCAACAAAGAATGCTTCATCAAAATGACATACAAGCATGTGGTGACACTTGGGGGGCACCTGCAGGAGGCAGAAGGCAACCTCAATGTCAACCTTTGAAAGCAAGGCACCTGGGCCAGCTTCCCGTACCAAATGTATGGCCCTGTCAAAGAAAGCATATTTCACCATGGACAAAGAAGGATCAATGCCGTTGTTCACTGATGACCCCTTTGGGTATGACAAGTGATGGATCATATGAAACTGCCCGGGTGCGTTCTTAGGAACAACCCCCAATGGGGAAAGCTGCAGATTTTGAAAGGGGGTTCCACAAAAGACCCTGCCATCCTCCCTAACTCCATGTCTTTGACCAGCTTGCCCTGCACCACCTCCAGATAATCCCTTGCTGCTTTAAGATTGCCTGAATTTCTTGAAACACCCTGCTCTACAAACGGGGTCATAAACCCCGAACTGAAACCCAACAACAACACCTCCGCCTTGGAAACTTTTCCCCTGCGCCTAGTGTACCATTCTAACCAAGGTGCGATCCTTCCAGCCATCACTGGCGTCCGGGCCCACAACAGCATCTTGCCCAGCTTGCCTCCTGTCTTGGCTCTCTTAAAACCAACGGGAGAGGGAGTGACTTCCGCAACATCCTAAAAACTCATACTTGTATTTGCAAGTTGAACCAAAGCGACAGTGACCCTCATTAAATTGGAAGCACAGGCCTTTTTTTGATGGACATAGCTGTGCTCATGCCAGGGGCAGAACTCGCTGCTCCCCCACCTCCAGACCGAAAGGAATGCCCAGACCGGAGAGGCATCATGATCTCCAACCTGATATCCATGTCGCAATCATCTCAATACATCTCTGGTCGAACTGCTAATCTTTGACAAAATTGCCACCACGCCATGCCCCCGTAGGTGCGATAAGCCTCAGCCACCTCGTTAAAGTAGCAAAAAAGAGAAGAACCTTGTTCAGGAAACTTCTCCCCAATGACACTAGCCAGTATACAAAATACCTGCGACCACTTGCTGAAGGTTTTATGAAGCTTTCTTCCACCTCCTTCTTTCCCTGATCCGACTTATGATCCTCTTTAACCCCCAACAGCTGGTCTGTTGGTAATATAGAGAAAATCTCTAAAAACTCCCTTTTCCATATTTTGTCTTTCACATCAGCCACCAAGTGGATACCCAGCAGGCCAACGGAACACAAACATGGTCTCCTATAAACATTTTCCGGGACCTTCACCATTTCCCTGCTCTTATCCCCTAACATCATAGCTCCTTGAGCAATCCCACTCGCTGTCGCCACCTGCCCCCCGTAGATGACCCCTGTCCCCCCTGGACTACCTGCAGTGGCTGTTGTCTACACCCAAGCTCCTGCCTCGGAAGGGTGATCCCCCCCGCCACCCCAGGTTCCGTTCCCTTCCTTCCTTCTAACTGAGCTACCAAACCCCTTAGACCTTTCAACAGAACATCATTCCAGAACCCCCACCCACCAGATGTTCTCCACCTGTCTCCTCACCTGAAGGCCTTGCTGCCGTCCCCTAGATCCTTTCATCAACAACCCACTGCAGAGGTCCCACTGCCGCTTCCCTTGGTTTCCGCACTCTGCAAATGAGACAGAACATTGCCTCCTGACTACCTCTGGAAGAGTCCCCGCTATCCCTCAGTTCCTCCTGCTCTCCCACTGCCCTTATGCTAGTGACCCCCTGTAAACCCTAGCAGAGGAAATACATTGTAAAAGCTGTGCCAGGACAAATATGTCTCCTACCTGACCAGCCGTGACAGGTGCAGAAGTAGCTCCCTCCAGTTGCTCCTCCTCAATGAAATCGCTTTTAGCATCCAATACCAGCAGTGGATCTTCCTGCAGCTCCAGTACAGCCGTAAAGTCCTCAGGCAGGGCGTCCAGCTCTGCGGGCCCACCATCTGGTAAATCTGTGTGAACAAGATGTGGAGAACATCAAGTCAAAATTCCAACCGCAAACCCCCACATCCTACTGTTCCACACCTGAACCCTAACCACTGCAAGGCCCTACCGACTAATCAAAGCACTTCTCCACCCTAACTGCTCCATGTAAAAGCTCCACAAGAACGGCCCCTATATGATATTCAACAGCCCCAGCAATCAGCCCCCTCCCCCGGCATCATAACACCTTCCAGTCTGCTCATAACTAGTCTACCACAACCCCTCCATCCAGACATACCCCATTCAGACACTACCCAATTCACTTCCCTTATCAAGGCCTCATCCGCTTTGAGGGCCCCCCTGGTCACGACAAAGGCTCCTGTCCTTATGACCCCCTTGCGCTATAGGCCCCCAGAGTCCTCCAGTTATGGCACACAGCCCCTCTCCCTTTCCGGTCATAGGGTGCATGGTGACAAGTGTCCAGCCCCACCCCCAGCAGTACTGGGCCATAGGCTCCAATACTACCACAGGCAGTGCCCTCCTGTACCTTCAAGTCCTGCCAGCCCACCCCGATCTCCACAGCCCAGCTAATTACCCACCATCAGTGCTCTTATAGCCTCTTCCACTGCATCCGGTCCATCTGACAGAAAAAAAGTGGCTGCAGCTTTTTAATATCTGACAGAAAAAAAGTGGCTGCAGCTTTTCCTATATATTATAGAAATCTCTCCATTTTACCAAAGTACAATTTACAATGTAAAATCTGTTAAAAGCCTACTATTGTAAAAAGAAGTCATGACCACTTTTTTCTGTGAGATATTACTCTCCTGTAGTATTAATCTTGAAAAAATTGTGTTTCATGTCCCTTTAATCAAAAACTTGTAACATAAGGCTTAGTTTCTACAATGCGCTTGTCATTGAACGTAAAGGAAGCAGTATTTATCTTTTTCTTTTGCAAAATTCCCAACTTGAATTATAGTGGTAAATTTATTGTGACAGCAATTACATTTTTGCTACTTAAGATTATAATATTGTTCCACTTGTAATCTAGGACTAAATGTGTATTAAAGTTTCTGAGGCTAATGTGATGCTTCAAATATGTACACTATCTTTTCTTGTAAAATATGGCATAAGGTTTAAATTAACATTCACCTAGATTACAAGTTTAGCGTTGCTGCTTTTAACGCTGAAAAATGGCAATTTAAGCGTAAAAGCAATAACGCACTATTGCGAGTCGTGTCGGTATAGCTATACCGCAAGCATATTAGCCTGTAACGCAATGTCAATCCCGCACTCAAAAAAATGACGTTTTTGTGTGGGATTTTTATAACGCCAGTATTACAGATTGTGCGTTCGGCTAAAATCCTTGCGTTACAGCCTATAACAACACAATCCATACAACCATCTGAGAGCAGTAGTTATGGATTTTATGTAACAAAAATGTTTCACAAAACTCATAACTAAAGCATTACAAAGTACACTAACACCCATAAACTACCTATTAACCCCTAAACCAAAACCCTCCCGCATCGCAAATACTATAATAAACCTATTAACCCCTAAACTGCCGCCCACCCACATCGCCAACACTATTTAAATATACTAACCCCTATTCCCCGCACCCCAACATCACTGCCACTATATAAAGTTATTAACCCCGAAACCTCCGGCCTCCCACATCTCCACCACTAAATCCCCACATCGCAAAACACTAAATTAAACTATTAACCCCTAAACCTAACAGCCCCCTAACCTTAAATTAAAATTACAATATAACTCTATTTAAATAAATAAAAACGTACCTGTGAAATAAAAATAAACTTACCATTAAACTATAAATAAACCTAACCTTGCTATTCAAATAAAATAAAAAAATACTACCAATTAAAATATCTAAATTACAAATTTAAAAAAACCTAACAATACGAAAAAAAATAAAAAATCTATTACAATATCTCTATTTAAATAAACTAAATTTTACCAACACTATTTAAATATATTAACCCCTATTCCCCGTACCCCAACATCGCCAATACTATAATAAAGTTATTAACCCCTATACCGCTGGCCCCCCACATCGCAAAACACTAAATTAAATTATTAACCCCTAAACCTAACACCCCCTAACTTTAAATGACCCTATTCCCCGCACTGCAACATCACCGCCACTATATAAAGTTATTAACCCCGAAACCTCCGGCCTCCCACATCTCCACCACTAAATCCCCACATCGCAAAACACTAAATTAAACTATTAACCCCTAAACCTAACAGCCCCCTAACCTTAAATTAAAATGACAATATAACTCTATTTAAATAAATAAAAACTTACCTGTGAAATAAAAATAAACCTACCATTAATAAAAACACCCCCTAGCCTACAATAAACTACCAAAAGCCCTTTTTAAGGGCCTTTTGTAGGGCATTGCCCTAAATAAATCAGCACTTTTACCTGTAAAAAAATACAAAGTCTCCCCAACAATAAAAACCCACCACCCAACCAACCCCCCAAAATAAAAAACCTAACTCTAAAAAAACCCTAAGCTAACCATTGCCCCTAAAGGGGCATTTGTATGGGCATTGCCCTTAAAAGGGCATTTAGCTCTTTTTCAAATCCCAAAGCACTAATCTAAAAAAAAAAGCACCCCCAAAAAAACCAAAAAAACTAACACTAACCCCAGAAGATCTACTCACGGTTTCTGAAGTCTAAACATCCCTCTCCATCCATGCGGCGAGGTCTTCATCCAGGCGGCGAAGTCTTCATCCATCCCAGGGGGCGTCTTCTATCTTCATTCAGGCAGTGCGGAGCGGAGCCATCCTGGAAGCCAAAGACATCCTGCGTGAAGCTTCCTCTTCATACTGTTGCCACCGGAAACTGAAGTTGAATGCAAGATAGCCGTTTCAAAATGGCATTCCTATTGGCTGATTTGATTCTTCAAATCCAAATCAGCCAATAGAATGAGAGCTTCTGAAATCATATTGGCTGTTCAAAAACAGCCAATAGGATGAGACCTACTGAAATCCTATTGGCTGATTTGAACAGCCAATAGGATTTCAGTAGGTCTCATCCTATTGGCTGTTTTACAAGTAAAAAAGCTGATTTCTTTAGGGCAATGCCCTACAAAAGGCCCTTTTTTTGTAGTGTTAGGTTTTTCTAAATTTGTAATTTAGATATTTTAATTGGTACTATTTTTTATTTTATTATATTAGTTATACTAGATTAATTTATAGTTTAATTTTAGGTTTATATTTATTTCACAAGTAAAATTTAGTTTATTTAAATAGAGATATTGTAATTTTAATCTAAAGTTAGGGGGCTTTTAGGTTTAGGAGTTAATAGTTTAATTTAGTGTTTTGCGATATGGGAATTTAGTGGTGGAGATGTGGGAGGCCGGAGGTTTAGGGGTTAATAACTTTATTATAGTGGCGGCGATGTTGAGGAGTGGCGGAATAGGGGTTAATAATTTTAGCTGTGTTTAGACTTGGGGTTTATGTTAGGGTGTTAGGTTTAAACATAACTTTTTTTCCCCATAGAATGGGGCTGCATTACGGAAATTTTTCATTCCGTGCTTCAGGTGTTTTTTTTTCCTCTCTCCCTATTGATGTCTATGGGGGAAAGCTTGCACGAGCATGTCAAAGCAGCCCTTGGATTTTGTGCGGTATGGAGCTTAACACCACTATATCGCATGCACAAGGATGCTTTTCAGAAACTCGTAATTGCAGCGCTATGGAGGGTGAAAAAATGCAACTTTTGTTTGCCTTCATTTCAAACCAGGTTTAGCACAAAACTCGTAATCTAGGTGATTATTTTTTGTGAATTATACTAAAAAAAAAGTATTTATTTAAACCTGGTAGAAGAGCTACACTTTTTCCCACAGTTTTCATTTCTAAAGGTTAAAAAACATAGCATATCTTAACCCTTTGAGTGCTAAGCTGAATTAATTTTTTTTTCTGTTTTTTTACTATAAAAAAAAAAAATTACTTCCCCCCCCCCCAAATCCCCAAGTCTTGGAAAAGTTAGACTTTCCAACGGTGGGTCTTGGGGGTTTGCAGCTGCTTAGATGCCTGAGATACAGGCTTCTAAGCAGCATGCCCCCTTTCCCTATACTTTGTATTTTACATTTTAAATAAAGTTGCATGGTGACGTCATCACGTCAATGCGCATGACGTCACCGCACGTAACAGGAAGCAATGGTGATGCCTGTTACTTTACAGGCACGATCGCCGGGGTGGGAGTCGGTGGGAGCCCCCAGATTGCTCTAAAGGTGGTTGAGTGCTATCGACCGCTCTGAGCCGTCACTCAAAGAAATACAATGTTGAGATGCATAGATTATTTTATTAGAGGCTGGCATTTGTGAACATTAGTGGGACTGGGGAAGTTGTAGACACACAATTTTTTGCCCCTTGAGCCAGTGCTGCAATTTCAACAAATAGTTTTCCCGGCTGCTTTTGCTTGTTTGTACTTTGCTCCTCCCCTGCCCAATTTCACTATGAATGTTGTGGGTGTGCCGTGGGGCTTGCAAAGTTGCGCTGCTAGCCTAAACCTGCCTGCCTATCTGTGCTCACTGCTCAGTGACATGCGGCCCAGGGCTGTGCACTGACAGACTTGGAACAGAGTCAGAGAGCAGAATTTTCATAGTTTGCGCGCCTAAACCTTTTCTTCAGTGATTTATTTTAGAGTGCTCTGTTTATCTTTCATTTGATGTTCTGCTGAGCCAGGGAGCAGCTCTAGGCATGAGCTTAATAATTAATGCAGTGCAGTTTACATATTTTGTATGTGTGTGTCTGAGTTTTTGTGTGTCTCAGTGTTTTTGTGTGTGTGTCTGAGTGTGTTTCCAAGTGTTTGTGTGTGCATCTGAGTATGTTTTTAAGTGTGTCTGAGTGTTTGTATGTGTGTTTGCCTGTGTTTTTGTGTGTGTCTGCTTTCTGGGGGGGAGGGTGACACCATGACTTACCGCACCGGGTGACACCAACACTAGTGACGCAACTGCTCAAGGGTGAGAGACATGAAACCCAACCTTTTTGTTTCATGATTCAGATTCAAAATACAATTTTAAAAATGTTTTCAATTTACTTCTATTATCAAATTTGCTTTATTCTCATGTTATTTTTTGTTGAAGAGATACCTAGGTAGATAGTATATATATATATATATATATATATATATATATATATATATATATATATATATATATATATATATATATATATATATATATATATATATATATATATATATATATATATATACCAGTATATATTCATAATGATATATAGGCATAAATATATGTTTTTACAAAAAAGTTGATACATATGTATATATATTTATATATATATATATATATATATATATATATATAAATGTAAGCATATTTTCTTCTATGTAAAGAACATTGGAATGTTATATATTCATAACTATCCTCAGCTTTAGCGCTGTAGGTCTAATGCAGTGAGTAAATGGGGAGAAGAAGTTAAAGGGACACAGAACCCAAATATTTTCTTTCATGATTCACATAGAGCATGCAATTTTAAACAACTTTCTAATTTACTCCTATTATCAATGTTTCTTCATTCTCTTGCTATCTTTATTTGAAAATCATGAATGTAAAGCTTAGAAGCCAGCCAATTTTAGGTTCAGCACCATGGATAGTGCTTGCTTATTGGAGGCTGACATTTACCCACCAATAAGCAAGCATAACCCAGGTTCTCAACCAAAAATGGGCCGGCTCCTATGCATCACATTCCTGCTTTTTAAATAAAGATAGCAAGAGAATGATGAAAAATTGATAAAAGGAGTAAATTAGAAAGTTGCTTAAAATTGCATGTTGTATCGGAATCATTAAAATTAAATATGGGTTCAGTGTCCCTTTAATGCGGTTGTAATATCCAAAGTCCTGAAGAAGAAAATAATGCCACTTTAAGTAAGAAACTTAGGGATATCATCTTGAAATTGTAAGTAGTAATTAGTTGCCCACAGGTTAAAACAGCTTGGTCTGAATTAATTGTTGTTGAAAGAACAACTTGTCATAAGGTAGCTTATATTTTCTATTAAATTTATAATCAGACTTATGGTGAAATAGGTCAATATGAGCTAGTATTAGTGGATATCTGCCAGGCCTAGGTATAAATTAGGCAGCAAAGTTTTATGACCTGACATGGAACCATTGAAGAGTGTATTAAAATGTGATAAATATTTGAATGGGATGATGTTAAATCTTTGGGTTTCCTTAAAGGTAAGTTTTAATGGGACAAACTATTTTGCTTCTCATTATTTATAAAAAAAAACAAATCAATAATTAAGTAGAGAAAGTTTGCTGTTTTCCAAAAATATATTTCTTTCATGTAATTAGCAAGAGTCCATGAGCTAGTGACGTATGGGATATATATTCCTACCAGGAGGGGCAAAGTTTCCCAAACCTCAAAATGCCTATAAATACACCCATCACCACACCCACAATTCAGTTTTACAAACTTTGCCTCCCATGGAGGTGGTGAAGTAAGTTTGTGCAAGATTCTACGTTGATATGCGCTTCGCAGCAGGCTGAAGCCCGGTTTTCCTCTCAGAGTGCAGTGAATGTCAGAGGGATGTGAAGAGAGTATTGCCTATTTGAATACAATGGTCTTCCTCTATGGAATCTATTTCATAGGTTCTCTGTTATCGGTCGTAGAGATTTCTTCTCCTACCTCCCTTTTCAGATCGAAAATATACTCTTATATACCATTACCTCTACTGATTCTCGTTTCAGTACTGGTTTGGCTATCTACTATATGTAGATGAGTGTCTAAGGGTAAGTAAGTCTTATCTTATTTATGACACTCTAAGCTATGGTTGGGCACTTTATATGTAAAGTTCTAAATATATGTGTTTAAACTTATATTTGCCATGATTCGGGATAATCAGTATTCCTTCATTCAGACTGTCAGTTTCATTATTTGGGATAATGCATATGAATAAATAATTTTTTTCTTACCTTAAAAATTTTCAATTGACTTTTTTCCCTGCGGGCTGTTAGGCTCGCGGGGGGAGAAAATGCTTCAATTTATTGCGTCATTCTTGGCGCAAACTTTTTTGGCGCAAAATTCTGTCATTTCCGGCGCCATAGTTGACGCCGGAAGTTTGTTCGTGGTTGCGTAATTTTTTGACGTATGTGTGTTACAGACTTTTTTTGCGCCAAAAAATGTGGGCGTCGTTTTTGACATCAGAGGATGTGGCATCATACTTGGCGCCAAAAATATGGGCGTTGTATTTGGCGCCAATAATGTGGGCGTCATACTTGGTCTCCACCTTTTTTCACATTATTTAAGTCTCACTTTTTCATTGCTTCTGGTTGCTGGAGGCTTGTTTATTTTGCATCTTTTCCCATTCCTGAAACTGTCATTTAAGGAATTTGATAATTTTGCTTTATATGTTGTTTTTTTCTATTACATATTGCAAGATGTCACAACCTGACCCTGGATCAGAATCTACATCTGGAAAGACGCTGCCTGATGCTGGTTCTACCAAAGTTAAGTGCATTTGTTGTAAACTTTTGGTAACTGTTCCTCCGGCTGTAGTTTGTTTTTGTTGTCATGATAAACTTTCTAACGCAGATAGTGTCTCCATTAGTAATAATCCTTTACCTGTTGTTTTTCCTTCAACATCTAATGTTCAGGATGTCCCTGTTAATGTAAAAGAATTTGTTTCTAATTCTATTAGGAAGGCTCTGTCTGCTCTTCCTCCTTCCAGTAAACGTAAAAGGTCTTTTAAAACTTCTCATATTTCAGATGAATTTTTAAGTGACCGCCATCATTCTGACTTATCTGTTTCTGATGAGGATCTATCTGGTTCAGAAGATTTTGCTTCAGATATTGACACTGATAAATCTTCATATTTATTTAAGATGGAGTTTATTCGTTCTTTACTTAAAGAAATGTTGATTGCATTAGATATGGAGGAGTCTAGTCCTCTTGATACTAAATCTACTAAGCGTTTAAATTCAGTTTTTAAACCTCATGTAGTTATTCCAGACGTTTTTCCAGTTCCTGATGCTATTTCAGAAGTAATTTCTAGGGAATGCAATAGTCTGGGTACTTCATTTACTCCTTCTCCAAGGTTTAAGAAATTGCCATCTGATAGATTAGAATTTTGGGACAATATCCTTAAAGTTGATGGGGCTATCTCTACTCTTGCTAAACGTACTACTATTCCTACTGCGGATAGTACTTCCTTAAAGGATCCTTTAGATAGGAAGCTTGAATCCTTTCTAAGGAGAGCTTATTTATGTTCAGGTAATCTTCTTAGACCTGCTATTTCTTTGGCTGATGTTGCTGAAGCTTCCACTTTCTGGTTGGAGACTTTAGCGCAACAAGTGTCAGACCATAATGCTTATAGCATTGTTAAACTTCTTCAACATGCTAATAACTTTATTTGTGATGTCATTTTTTATATCATTAGAATTGATGTCAGGTATATGTCTTTAGCTATTTTAGCTAGAAGAGCTTTATGGCTTAAATCTTGGAATGCAGATATGACTTCTAAGTCAACTTTGCTTTCTCTTTCTTTCCAAGGTAATAAATTATTTGCTTCACAGTTGGATTCTATAATTTCAACTGTTACTGGGGGGAAAGGAACCTTTTTGCCTCAGGACAAAAAAACTAAAGGTAAATATAGGGCTGCTAATCGTTTTCGTTCCTTTCATCAGAATAAGGAACAGAAGTCTGACCCTTCCCCCAAAGGAATGGTTTCCTTTGGAAACCTTCTCAAGTCTGGAATAAATCCAAGCTTTTTAGAAAGTCAAAACCAGCTCCCAAATCCGCATGAAGGTGCGGCCCTCATTCCAGCACAGCTGGTAGGGGGCAGGTTATGATTTTTCAAAGATATTTGGATCAATTCGATTCACAGTCTTTGGATTCAGAACATTGTTTCACAAGGGTACAGAATAGGTTTCAAGGTAAGGCCGCCTGTGAGAAGATTTTTTCTCTCACACATTCCAGTAAACCTAGTGAAGGCTCAGGCATTTCTGAAATGTGTTTCAGACCTAGAGTTGGCTGAGGTAATTGTGCCAGTTCCAGTTCTGGAACAGGGTCTGGGGTTTTATTCAAATCTATTCATTGTACCAAAGAAGGAGAATTCCTTCAGACCAGTTCTGGATCTAAAACTATTGAATCGTTATGTAAGGATACCAACATTCAAAATGGTGAATATAAGGACTATTCTGCCTTTTGTTCAGCAAGGGCATTATATGTCTACAATAGACTTACAGGATGCATATCTTCATATTCCAATTCATCCAGATCACTATCAGTTCCTGAGATTCTCTTTTCTAGACAAGCATTACCAGTTTGTTGTCCTTCCATTTGGCCTAGCAACAACTCCAAGGATCTTTTCAAAGGTTCTCAGTGCCCTTCTCTCTGTAATCAGAGAACAGGCTATTGCGGTATTTCCTTATTTGGACGATATCTTGGTACTTGCTCAGTCTTTACATTCTGCAGAATCTCATACAAATCAACTTGTGTTGTTTCTTCAAAGACATGGTTGGAGGATCAATTTACCAAAGAGTTCCTTGATTCCTCAGACAAAGGTAACCTTTTTGGGTTTTCAAATAGATTCAGTGTCCATGACTTTGTCTCTAACAGAAAAGAGACGTCTGAAGTTGGTTTCAGCTTGTCGAAACCTTCAGTCTCAATCATTCCCTTCGGTAGCTTTGTGCATGGAAATTCTAGGTCTCATGACTGCTGCATCAGACGCGATCCCCTTTGCTCGCTTTCACATGAGACCTCTCCAGCTTTGTATGCTGAACCAGTGGTGCAGGGATTATACAAAGATATCACAATTAATATCCTTAAATCCCAATGTTCGATCTTCTCTGACTTGGTGGTTGAATCACCATTGTCTAATTCAAGGGGCCTCTTTTGTTCGTCCAACCTGGACTGTGATCTCAACAGATGCAAGTCTTTCAGGTTGGGGAGCTGTATGGGGATCTCTGACAGCGCAGGGGGTTTGGGAATTTCAGGAGACGAAATTACCTATCAACATTTTGGAACTCTGTGCGATTTTCAGAGCTCTTCAGTTCTGGCCTCTTCTGAAGAGAGAATCGTTTATTTGTTTTCAGACAGACAATGTCACAACCGTGGCGTATGTCAATCATCAAGGTGGGACTCACAGTCCTCAGGCTATGAAAGAAGTATCTCGGATACTTGTATGGACGGAATCCAGCTCCTGTCTAATCTCTGCAGTTCACATCCCAGGTGTAGACAATTGGGAAGTGGATTATCTCAGTCGCCAGGCGTTACATCCGGGCGAATGGTCTCTTCACCCAGAGGTATTTCTTCAGATTGTTCAAATCTGGGGACTTCCAGAAATAGATCTGATGGCCTCTCATCTAAATAAGAAACTTCCCAGGTATCTGTCCAGATCCAGGGATCCTTAGGCGGAAGCAGTGGACGCGTTGTCGCTTCCCTGGAATTATCAACCTGCTTATATCTTTCCGCCTCTAGTTCTTCTTCCAAAAGTGATTTCCAAAATTCTAATGGAACATTCGTTTGTATTACTGGTGGCTCCAGCATAGCCTCACAGGTTTTGGTATGCGGATCTCGTTCGGATGGCAAGTTGCCAAACTTGGACACTTCCGTTAAGGCCAGACCTTCTATCTCAAGGCCCATTTTTCCATCAGGATCTCAAATCATTGAATTTGAAGGTATGGAGATTGAACGCTTGATTCTTAGTCATAGTCATAGAGGTTTCTCTGACTCAGTGATTAATACTATGATACAGGCTCGTAAGTCTGTGTCTAGAAAGATTTATTACCGAGTCTGGAAGACTTACATTTCTTGGTGTTCTTCTCATAAATTCTCTTGGCATTCTTTTAGAATTCCTAGGATTTTACAGTTTCTTCAGGATGATTTGGATAAGGGTTTGTCTGCAAGCTCTTTGAAAGGTCAAATCTCTGCTCTTTCTGTTCTTTTTCACAGAAAGATTGCTAATCATCCTGATATTCATTGTTTTGTACAGGCTTTGGTTCGTATCAAGCCTGTCATTAAGTCAATCTCTCCTCCTTGGAGTCTTAATTGGGTTTTGAGGGCTTTACGGGCTCCTCCGTTTGAACCTATGCATTCTCTGGATATTAAATTACTTTCTTGGAAAGTGTTGTTCCTTTTGGCCATCTCTTCTGCTAGAAGAGTTTCTGAGTTATCTGCTCTTTCTTGTGAATCTCCTTTTCTGATTTTTCATCAGGATAAGGCGGTGTTGCAGACTTCATTTAAATTTTTACCTAAGGTTGTGAATTCTAACAACATTAGTAGAGAAATTGTTGTCCCTTCATTGTGTCCTAATCCTAAGAATTCTATGGAGAGATCTTTACATTCTTTGGATGTAGTAAGAGCTTTGAAATATTATGTTGAAGCTACTAAAGGTTTTAGAAAGACTTCTAGTCTATTTGTTATCTTTTCTGGTTCCAGGAAAGGTCAGAAGGCTTCTGCCATTTCCTTGGCATCTTGGTTAAAGTCTTTGATTCATCATGCTTATGTAGAGTCGGGTAAGTCTCCGCCTCAAAGGATAACGGCTCATTCTACTAGGTCAGTTTCTACTTCCTGGGCTTTTAGGAATGAAGCTTCTGTTGATCAGATTTGCAAAGCAGCAACTTGGTCTTCTTTGCATACTTTTACTAAATTCTACCATTTTTATGTTTTTTCTTCTTCTGAAGCAGTTTTTGGTAGAAAAGTACTTCAGGCAGCTGTTTCAGTTTGCTTCTTCTGCTTATAATCTCAGTTTTTTTCATTATAAGATTAAAACTTTTTGATTTGGGTTGTGGATTATTTTTTCAGCGGAATTGGCTGTCTTTATTTTATCCCTCCCTCTCTAGTGACTCTTGCGTGGAAGTTCCACATCTTGGGTATCTGCTATCCCATACGTCACTAGCTCATGGACTCTTGCTAATTACATGAAAGAAAACATAATTTATGTAAGAACTTACCTGATAAATTCATTTTTTTCATATTAGCAAGAGTCCATGAGGCCCACCCTTTTTATGGTGGTTATGATTTTTTTGTATAAAGCACAATTATTCCAATTCCTTATTGTTGATGCTTTCACTCCTTTCTTATCACCCCACTTCTTGGCTATTCATTAAACTGAATTGTGGGTGTGGTGAGGGGTGTATTTATAGGCATTTTTAGGTTTGGGAAACTTTGCCCCTCCTGGTAGGAATGTATATCCCATACGTCACTAGCTCATGGACTCTTGCTAATATGAAAGAAATTAATTTATCAGGTAAGTTCTTAAATAAATTATGTTTTGTTTATTTTTGTTGTTTTCAAAGGAAAAAGTACATGCAGAATATTTTAAAAAGGAAGCACACTGAAATATATATATATATATATATATATATATATATATATATATATATATATATATATAAATAGAAAGTTATAGAATTAGCGCTAAAGGACCCAAAAATAGTGAACTCAGTATAATTAACTGATATGGTACTGGCTTATAAAACTACAACAATGTATTTTTTATGATGAATAGGATATAATCCTGTTGAGGAATGTTGGGCTCAGTTAACACTGACTGCAATCACTTTTTTTTTAAAGCAGTGCTAATGTGCTGAGTCCTATTGCAAAAAACAATGTTTTATTAAGTATCTATAAAAACACGGAAAAAATGCACAAAAATATTTAAGTATTTTGGAAAAACATACATAAAACAAAGTTACTACAGCGGTTTTCTCTAGGTCTGGCTTCCTGACTGAAACTAACTCGTTGAAAGTATGTAACAGTCAGAAGCCAGGGGAGCGATCCGATATACGGCATAGTTTTCGGTGCAAGCGAGGGAACCCACCCTGCCCGTAATTTCACCTTGCACATCGGGCTATCCAATATACGGCGCCGTCAGATGCTAAAATAGCGTCAGTAGGACAAACTGGCGTGGTTCTGAAAAGTGCGCAAATACACATTTTAGTCGTCGCAAGTACTTACGCCAGTCTTTTGTTCACGTAAAGTCTCAATGAAGTGTAGTTTTATGCAAATTTGGCGAAGACTCGTAAAAATTACCCGATACTCCATCTAAATCTGTGCAACGTAATTACGCTATTCAAAAGTCATATATAAACCCATGCGCAGCCGCTATTTTCTTTAGTGTGTTTGGATGGTTCGTTGAGCTACAGCACACTACAGTGAGTTTAGGATTAGTAAGAGTAGTGAGAGAGGCGCAGCATAATAGTTAGTTAAGTCGGATTGTTGTTTGGGTAAGCGTGTACATTTACTTACACTTATTTTCACATATTGCACACATATTGCATACATACATATACAAAATACACAACACTTTTTTTTTCTAACACCTCACACATTTTATTTAAATTTTACAGTGTGATAGGCTGAGTGTTTGGTTGTGATTGTGTGTGATTGAACTGGGAGTGAGTGTGAGTGTGTGAGTGTGTGTAGTTTGAGGATGGCAGGGAGAGGTAGGGCGGAGGGGAGGAGGGGAGCGGAGTTGCAGGGAGAGGAATATTGTAGCGGACAGGAGGAGCAGCGGGGTCCCCGTCAGGGAGTTAGTGGAGGGGGGAGAGGGAGAGTTAGAAGGGGTGATGGGAGGGGAGATGCCCAGAGACCAGGCACACTTAGAAGAGGGACAGAGGGTGCAAATGGGGACAGAAGGGGGGAGGAGGGAGAGGAATGGATAGGGAGGAACGCACACCAGGGACATCCCAGGGAGGAAGCCAGGTGGCCACAGAGGAGGAGAGCATGAGATGCCCAAACTTCTCATTTGATGAGAATTTTGCGCTAGTCCAGGCCATCATGGACAACCACAGTGCCCTCTTTGGCCAGGATAAGGGCAGAGGCGTTGCCCGAAGGCATAAGGAAGCCTGGTCGGCGGTAGAGGAGGCTGTAAACAGTGTGGCCCCGCAGAGGAGGACTGTCGAGGGACTTAAAAAAAGGTGGAACGATTGCAAGAGGCAGGTGAAAGAGAAGATGGGCCAGGAAGCCATGCACCAGAGGGGAAAAGGCGGTGGTCCACCCTTGGAAGCAGAATACAACGTATGGCAGGAGATGATAGGCAGCTCCCTGAGTATCACAGAAGTCCATGGACTTCCAAGGGCTCATGACTCAGGGATTGCAACCACAGCACCTCATGCTAGTGAGTAACATCCCACACACCAGTATGATATGTATTTGAGATATAACATCCTTTAATGTTACACATTCATGTATACAATGAGGAACATGGTATTTGGCCTACTAACAAAAATATCTACAATTAGATTTGACATTAATGCTACTTAACACAATGCAATTAATGATATGAGGTGGAATAGTGCAATACTAACATGTCTCAGAGTAACACAGGCCACAAGCCACATGTTGAGTTTTCAGTAAATGGACACTATAGCCATCACAATACTTTTAGCTCAGAAAGCAGGTTCTGTGCCTACATCAGACTAAAGTAAATTGTGTGACCATAGTGTCACTTAAAGAACACATTTTCTCCATCACTGACATGTACACATAACTCTTGTATGAAACACATACCTGTATACTGTGCAGATTTAAATCCCTCATATCACAAATCACATTGTACACATGCATGTTATAGAGTTTGACATGAGAATTAGTATTGTTCCTAGCATGTATCAATGTATATTGTATGCCCACATGGACATATATATGACTGTACTAATCCCTATCATCATTTGACTCCTCCTCAGAACCTCCTGTCACCAGGCTGCAAACAGGCATGCCGCCACCTCCACCACCACCACCAGTCACAGCCATGCAGCCACGTCCACCACCAGTCACAGCCATGCAGCCATTTCCACCACCAGTCTTAAGGCAGCAACATGGACATTATGCTCCCAGGCATCAGCAGGGTTGGATTGCCTCCATTGAGGACCCTGAAGTGATGAATACGACCCATGGCAAGATACCTGGCCTGAGGAATATCCTTTTGGCTTTGAGGGGGAGCTAAGTCAGCCACGAAGGGTCGATGTCTTTACCCCCCCAACACAATATCAGGCGAGTCATGGCTTTTCCACACAGGAGATGTTGCAAGGTATGCAAACTGGACAGGCTGAGTGGTTACACACTAGTCGTCAATGGGACTACCAATCCAGCCTGAGAGCTTCACCATCTGCTTCCCTTGGGAGAGCTCCACCATCCGCTTGCCTTGGGAGAGCTCCACCATCCGCTTCCCTTGGGAGAGCTCCACCATCCTCAGATGAGCATATAGCTGAGGTTGTCCCTGAAGCACCAGCAGCTGAAGTTATCCATGAAGCACCAGCAGCTGAGGTTATCCATGAAGCACCAGCAGCTGAGGTTATCCATGAAGCACCAGCAGCTGAGGTTATCCATGAAGCAGATGCAACAGACGTTGTCCATGATGCACCAGCAGATAGAGCAGAACCTGCACCTAAAATCACTGCTCAAGAGCCTGTAGATCCACTGTATTCTCCCCTTGGTGAGGAATACATTTCACTCCAGAGGAGGCTGATAACAAGCTGCAAGAGCATTCAAGAGGCCAACAGAGGTTTCATAGGAGCCAAGAGAGGCTACTCAAATGTAGCATCGAGATGCAGAGGGATATTGCAGCCTTATTAAATGGAATTGTCCAAAATCAGTCTCAGATTATGAGAATCCAGTCTGATATGCAGATGGACAATAGATGGTGGGAACAAAACCAACTCATGGGTGTGTTGGTTGAGCACTTCACACATCAACAGGATATTGCCTCCAGCCTTTCATCTGTGGCCAGCACTCCAGCAGAATCATCTGAAGCTTCCCAAACCAGGAGAACCAGGAGTCATCTCTACCCCCTCATCCAAGAAGCCGGAAAAAAAATATTTATTGTTATAGTTCACCATAAATCTTGTCCTCTGTTATTTACCATATAATTGTCATCCACATTCATGTGAGGGGTGTTTTAGTACACTAATATTGTTAAAACATATAATAAGGCCTGTGTGGAAATGGCCCAAAAAAGGTAATATTATCCTGTTTCTAACATATTCTTGTACTATAACTCCCATCCTCAGTAGTTGTTTCTGAAGGGTACATATAGTAATATTCACTTGTAAGATGTAAATCAATGTATCTCACATCCAATATAAATTGACCCATTGGTATATATAGTAGTGATGTTACTGATAGAGTGGGCATTATCAGGTGTTTTAAGTCTGCAGGTAAGAGGTTGTGGTGTGTGTGATTGGTTTAACACAATTGCAAAGAGGCAGCCTTCAAGAAGGTGTTAGAAATGATCATATGAGCCATCCTAGGTTTTGCTTTCAACTAAGAATACCAAGAGAACAAAGCAAGTATTCAAATTAAATCTGAAAGTAGTTTGAAATAACATGCCCTATTTAAAAGAAGAAGGTTTTCTTTGGACTTGACTGTCCCTTTATATATTTTGGCATCAGTGCCAAGCTTCTAAAGAGATGAAGGTAATCCAATTTACAGTAAATAAGCAAGTATATGTCCACAATGTGATAAAATACCTACAAACTCAATCCATTTGACTATTTTAAATACACAAATAAACCTTAAAAAAGCAATATCATAGTATACTGTCCCTTTAACCTTGAGATGCTGCTTAAATGTATGTGTTTGTTAAGGCTTCCAGGGAGTTACGTTGGTTTTTTAGTCAGTGCAAGGGCTCCTGCACCTGCAATTTGTGGTGAGATGAGAATGGAGTAGATTTTCTGAAATCTGCGCACGTAAGTCCTTACGCTGTATATTGGATACCAAACTGTGCGTGTTTTGTATGTCAGTCTATGGGTAAAAATAATACGCACGAAGGCAGAAATATACGCGCGTAAGTTGTATGCTACGCCGTATATGTGATACCAAACCCGTGCAAAATTTGGCGTCGCCGGCTTTTGCGGGCGACGCCGCATATCGCATATGTTAGCTGCAAAAATGAATAAGCTGACCTGTTAGTAGTGCGCACTACAATAAATATAAAACGATCGTTAAAAAATCTATTATAACAAAAATTCTGAGAATCGCCTAATATAGAATATTTAAGTTCAATTGATGGTCTAAAATAACAAAACTTATCTCGGTGTGTTGGCTCAATCGTTGGTGTATAGTGGATGGAGCCCAAAGATTGCACCAGCGTTAGTGGTTTCGGAGAAACCGGAAGTGGATCCGTAGCAAGAAACGGAAGTGAAGTCCTTGAGTTCTTGCGTGCTTACGCGTTTCGTGGGTCCTATGCCGAAGTGGGCATAGGACTCCAGTGGGATGGATTTGGTTCGATTTGGTTTGGTTAGGTGGGATGTGCTGTGTATTAGACTAGTATTATTTACTGTATATTAGGTGTAACCAATAGCAGAGTGATATAACCTAATATACTGTACAATACTAGTGTAATCCATGGCCATCCGAATCTACCGAATAAATCCGAAATAAATCCGAACTAATTCGAATTTATTCGGTAGATTCGGCAATATTTTAATTCAGAAATTCGAATCGATCCGAATCCCGAATTTTACGAATTTGGATGAATTTCCGAATCAATCAGAAATGAATCGCACATTTCTAATATTTGTATTGTTCTTGTATTTATTCAATATGTCATTCAAATATTCACAGAACAGGTTGTAAAAAAGTATGTGAAAACCTAGCTTAAAGACTTCAACAAAAGCTAATTAAATTTGAAAATGGGCAAACCTGGTGTCCAGTTATTGAAAGGAAATTGGAGGTGTAGGTTAGAGCTACTTTGACTTATAAAAAGCACTCAAACGTTTTGAGTTTGCAATTCACAAAATGCATTTTAATGCCTTGCAAAAAAGAGCTCTCAGAAGATCTGTGATCAAGAAATGGTGTGTTGCATAAAGTTGGAAAGGGTTACAAAGTTATCTCAAAGAGCTTAGATATTCATCTGTCCAGCCAAGATGAGAAGAGGCCACACCACACAATTCTCAATTGTTAACATCTCTGTTCATGAGTCTACTATACAGAAAAAATAAAAAAGACATGGCGTCCATGGCAGGACACCATGAAACATTGTGCGTCTGAAGTTTCCAAAGACCACCTTCCCACTCCACAACTCTACTGGGAAAATGTTTTGTGGACTAATGAAACTAAGGTTGTGTTGTTTTACGAAGAACACCTAGCACTGTTATTGGCATAAAAGAGCACCGCATACCAACATGAAGACATCATCTTAACGGTTAGGTACGGTGGAGGGAGCATCCTGATTTTGGGCTGCTTTGCTGTTTCAGGGCCTGGACCACTTGTCATCATCAAGGGTAAAATTAATTCCTGAGTTTATCAAGATATCCTACAGGATAATATCAGGGTTGCTGTGTGCCAGCTGAAGCTTGGTAGAAGTTGCAGGAAGACAATGATCCTAAACATCCACATAAGTCCAGTACAGAATGGCTTCAAAAAAAGAAAATCTGCCTTTTGGAGTGGCCCTGTCAGAGCCCAGACCTTAACAACATAGAGATGTTGTGGAATGACTTCAAGAGAGCTGTTCATATCAGACATCCTAAGAATATGGTTGAGTTGAAGCAGGTCTGTAAGATAGAGTGGTCCAAAATTCCTCCTGAACATTGTGCAGGTCTAAGCTGCAGCTATCGGAAATGCTTGGTTGAGGTTATTGCTTCCATAGGAGGATCAGCTAGCTATTAAATCCAAGTGTTAAAGACTTCATCAAAAGCTAATTAAATTTGAAAATGGGCAAGCCTGGTGTCCAGTTATTGAAAGGAGATTGGAGGTTTAAGTTAGAGCTACTTTGACTTATAAAAAGCACTCAAACGTTTTGAGTTTGCTATTCACAAAATGCATTTTAATGCCTTGCAAAAAAGAGCTCTCAGAAGATCTGTGATCAAGAAATGTTGTGTTGCATAAAGTTGGAAAGGGTTACAAAGTTATCTCAAACAGCTTAGATATTCATCTGTCCAGCCAAGATGAGAAGAGGCCACACCACACAATTCTCAATTGTTAACATCTCTGTTCATGAATCTACTATACGGAAAAAATAAAAAAGACATGGCGTCCATGGCAGGACACCATGGAACATTGTGCGTCTGAAGTTTCCAAAGACCACCTTCCCACTCCACAACTCTACTGGGAAAATGTTTTGTTGACTAATGAAACTAAGGTTGTGTTGTTTGGGAAGAACACCTAGCACTGTTATTGGCATAAAAGAGCACCGCATACCAACATGAAGACATCATCTTAACGGTTAGGTACGGTGGAGGGAGCATCCTGATTTTGGGCTGCTTTGCTGTTTTAGGGCCTGGACCACTTGTCATCATCAAGGGTAAAATTAATTCCCAAGTTTATCAAGATATCCTACAGGATAATATAAGGGTTGCTGTGTGCCAGCTGAAGCTCAGTAGAAGTTGCAGGAAGACAATGATCCTAAACATCCACATAAGTCCAGTACAGAATGGCTTCAAAAAAAGAAAATCTGCCTTTTGGAGTGGCCCTGTCAGAGCCCAGACCTTAACAACATAGAGATGCTGTGGAATGACCTCAAGAGAGCTGTTCATATCAGACATCCTAAGAACATGGTTGAGTTGAAGCAGGTCTGTAAGATAGAGTGGTCCAAAATTCCTCCTGAATGTTGTGCAGGTCTAAGCTGCAGCTATTGGAAATGCTTGGTTGAGGTTATTGCTGCCATAGGAGGATCAACTAGTTATTAAATCCAAGTGTTCACTTATTTTTTACCCAGCACTATGAATTTTCAATGGTATGTGTTGAGTAAAGAAATTAAATATTATAATTATATGTGTGTTGTTGCTTAAGCACATTCACCTAGAGTACAAGTTTTGCATTGCGGCTTGTAACGCTGAAAATATGGCATTTTCAGCATTAAAACAGCACCGCAGCTATTACAAGTGTTGTCAGTATAGGTGTACCGCACACCATTTAGCCTGTAATGCAAAGTCAGTCACGCACACGTAAAAATTACGTTTTTTCATGGGATTCCCATAGCGCCGGTATTCCGAGTTTTGTGTTCTGGCTAAAAAGTGAGCGTTACAGTCTAAAACGACAAGATTCGTACCGCCATCTAAAGTCAGTAGTTATGAGTTTTACCCTACAAAGCTGTTATATAAAAATCATAATTCCCACATCGCAAACACTAATTAAATATTATTAACCCCTAATCTGCCGTCCACCCACACTGCCGCTATAATAAACCTATTAACCCCTAAACCGCAAGCCCCCACAACGAAATATACTAAAATAAACTATTAACCCCTAAACCGAAAGCCCCCACAACAAAATAAACTAATTTAAACTAGTAACCCCTAAACCTAATGACCTCCTAACTTTATATTAAAATTACAATTTCCCTATCTTAAATTAAATTAAAACTTACCTGTCAAATTAAAAAAATAATTTTAAACTAACAATTAAACTATTATAATTAATAAACTAAAATTAAACTAACTACCAATTAAATAAAACTAAACTACCAATAAAACAATCCTAACACTACTCTATTACAAAAAGTATCTAATTACAAAAAACAAACACTAAATTACGAAAATTACAAACAAATTATCAAAAATAAAAAAGAATTACACCTAATCTAATAGCCCTATCAAAATAAAAAAGCCCCCCAAAATAAAAAAACCCTAGCCTACAATAAACTACCAATAACCCTTAAAAGGGCCTTTTGTGGGGCATTGTCCCAAATATATCAGCTATTTTACCTGTAAAAAAAATACAAACACCCCCAACAGTAAAACCCACCACCAAACCAACCCCCAAATAAAAAAAACTATCTAAAATAACGTAAGCTAACCATTGCCCTGAAAAGTACATTTGTATGGGCATTGCCCTTAAAAGGGCATTTAGCTCTTTTACTGCCCAGACCCTAAACTAAAAAATAAAAACACCCCAAAAAAACGTAAAAAAACCTAACACTAACCCCCGACGATCCGCTTATAGTTGTTGAAGTCACGCTTGAAGGATCTTCATCCAGCCAGCACAGTCATCATCCATGCGGCAAAAAGACTTCATCCAAGCAGCCTCTTCTATCTTCATCCAGCTGGCGAAGTCCTCATCCAGGCGGCAAGAAGTCTTCATCCAGGCAGCCACTTCGATCTTCATCCAGCAGGCGAGGAGCGGGTCCATCCTGAAGATATCATGGAGCATCCTCTTCATACGGTCGCCGCCGTACACTGAATCTTCAATGCAAGGGACTCAATTCAAGATGTCGTCCCTTGCATTCCTATTGGCTGAAAATTTTGAATCAGCCAATAGGAATTTGGGCTGCTAAAATCCTATTGGCTATTCAAATCAGCCAATAGGATTTAAGCAGCTCTCATTCTATTGGCTGCTCCAATCAGCCAATAGGATTGAGCTCTCATTCTATTGGCTGATTGGAACAGCCAATAGAATGAGAGCTCAATCCTATTGGCTGATTGGAACAGCCAATAGGATTTTAGCAGATCTAATTCCTATTGGCTGATTGAAATCTTTCAACCAATAGGAATGCAAGGGACTACATCTTGGATTGTGTAAACTTGCATTGAAGAATCAGTAAACGGCGGCGACCGTATGAAGAAGATGCTCTGCGATGGATATCTTCAGGATGGACCCGCTCCAAGCTGGCTGGATGAATATCGATGAGGCCGTCTGGATGAAGACTTCTTGTCACATGGATGAGGACTTCACCGGCTGGATGAAGATAAAAGAGGTCGCCTGGAAGAAGACTTCTTTCCGCATGGATGATGACTTTGCCGGCTGTATGGATCCTTCAAGCGGGGGTTATGGGTTTTTAAGGGTTTTTTTGGGTGGGGTTTTTTTTAGATTAGGGTTTGGGCAATGTTAAAGAGCTAAATGCCCTTTTCAGGGCAATGGGTAGCTTAGGTTTTAGATAGTTTTTTTTATTTGGGGGGTTGGTTGGGTGGTGGGTTTTACTGTTGGAGGGGGTGTTTGTATTTTTTTTACAGGTAAAAGAGCTGATATCTTTGGGGCAATGCCCCACAAAAGGCCCTTTTAAGGGCCAATGGTAGTTTATTGTAGGCTGGGGGGGGGGGGGTTATTTTGGGGGGGCTTGTTTATTTTAATAGGGCTGTTAGATTAGGTGGAGTTATTTTTTATTTTGGATGATTTTGTTTTTTATTTTGTGTAATGTATATTTTTAGGTGGTGGTTTATTTTTTGTAGCAAAAAAGCTGTTTATCTCAAGGCAATACCCTACAAAAGGCCCTTTTAAGCCCCCCCCCCCCAAAAGGCCCTTTTAAGGGCCCTTGGTAGTTTGGGGGTTTTGGGTTTGTATAGTGTTTGTATAGTGTTAGGGGGGTTGTATTTTTTTGGAGCAAAAGAGCTGTTTATCTTAGGGTAATGACCTACAAAAGGCCCTTTTAAGGGTCCCCCAAAAAGGCCCTTGGTAGTTTATTCTAGATTAGGCTTTTTTTATTTTGGGGTGTTTTTTTAAGGGTATTAGAATAGGAATAATCTTTATTTTTGTGGATAATTTCGTTTTTTTTTTTTTTTGTAATGGTAGGTTTTTTTATATTTTGTAATGTTAGGTTTTTTTTATTTTTTGTAATGGTAGGTTTTTATTTTTGTAATGTTAGGTTTTAGTGTAAGGCAGCTTAGGTTTTATTTCACAGGTAAGTTTGTATTTATTTTAGCTCGGTAGTTAGTAAATAGTTAATAACTATTTAATAACTATTCTACCTAGTTAAAATAAATACAAACTTACCTGTGAAATAAAAATAAAACCTAAGCTAGCTAAAATGTAACTATTAGTTATATTGTAGCTATCTTAGGTTTTATTTTACAGGTAAGTATTTAGTTTTAATTAGGTATTATTTGGTTAATAATTGTAAATTTAATTTAGATCTATTTTAATTGTTTTAAAGTTAGGGGGTGTTAGGGTTAGGTTTAGGGTTAGGGGTTAATAGGTTTATTTGGTGGTAGTGATGTGGAAGGCCAGAGGTTTAGGGGTTAATAGCTTTATTTAGGTGGCGGTGATATTGGGAACGGTGGAATAGGGATTAATAACTTTAATTGCGGCGATGTTGGGGTCCGGCGGAATAGGGGTTAATAACTTTAGTATAGTGGTGGCGATATCAGGAGCAACAGATTAAGGGTTAATAATTTTATTTAGGCGTCAGCAATATCGGGAGCGGCAGATTAGGGGTTAATAACATTAAGTAGGTGTTGGCAATGTTTAGCAGCAGCAGATTAGGGGTGTTTAGACATATGATTTATGTTAGGGTGTTAGGTTTAAACTGTATTTTATCTTACCCATAGACCTCAATGGGGCTGTATTACGGAGCTTTTGTTTCAGCAATCGCAGGTGTTAGACTTTTTTTTTACCGGCTCTCCCTATTGATGTCTATAGGGAAAGTGTGCACGAG
Source organism: Bombina bombina (assembly GCF_027579735.1). Lineage (NCBI taxonomy): Eukaryota > Metazoa > Chordata > Amphibia > Anura > Bombinatoridae > Bombina > Bombina bombina. The sequence continues at coordinate 383,401,773 of NC_069503.1, forward strand.
CATGTCAAACACAGCGCTTGTTTTGGGTGCGGTATGGAGCTTTAAATCTCCATATCGCCCGCACAAGCAGTGTTTTTTTAAACTTGTAATGCCAGCACTATAGGGAATTAAATAGCACGTTCTTTACTTTCCCTGTGGCGCTCAAAACTCGTACTCTAGCTGATTGTGTTTGTCTATACTTGTGACTTAGATAAAGATAAGATGATATTTTATGACCAATTCATGCAGAAAAGCAAGTAATTACAAAGGGTTTGCATACTTTTTCTTGCCACTGTAATTTATTTTGTTTACATTTTATATTTTTTGAGGGTTGTTGCATACCTAAAGCCCAGGGGCGTATTTAGGTTTTGTGCTGCCCTAGGCACTCAAAATTCTGCTGCACTCCTGGCTCCACCCCAGGTTTAAGGCCTTTTTTTAAAAATATTTTTGGGGCAGGGTGTAAAAAATTAAAAAAAATGTCTTATATATATATATATATATATATATATATATATATATATATATATATATATATATATATATATATATATATATATATATATATATATATATATATATATTAAGACATTATTTTGCAAGTCAGATGATTAAAGTGTTTATATCAGAAAAAAATATCCTTCACTGTATGATAGTTTGTCAGTAGGTAGTTGTTTAACCTTAAATATCTTCTTTGGTGATTGACAGTTATTTAAGCAAAATATCTGCTTGGATAAATATGTAATGAGTATACAAACTGGCCTTTAAAAGTACTTAAAAAATACAACAGTAGTTATGATAGGTTTAGGAATTGTATCCTATGGGATAAAGTCACATGATACAATCATAATAAAGTATATACTTGTATTGTTTCTGAATGTATATAATGCATACAACATATTTTCAGTTGTGTCACATAGTTGTATAGATTCAGCAATAAATACTTATTCTTTGCATGTATGACAGATAGACAAACAGTAAATGTACAAGTATTTAGTGACTAATCCGTTTAAGTATTTTAATGCCTAATGAAGATGTATTGAAGGGAGAAAGGCATATGCTGTTTCACAGTGGTCATGGTGTTGTGCACACTGCACTGTGTAGTCTGTGTGAGTCTCAATCACGCGGAGGAGCCAGGCAGAATACTGCATTCCCTCTCAGTCAAGGCCAGGCTGCGCAAGTGAGCTCGGCCTCCACTGTCACCACGACATGCGCATCCACATACAATCCCATAGGACAGCAATAGCTGGGCCAGCCATTTAAGTCATTTGTAATTGGTTGATTTAGCTACCCGGCCCTGAGTTCAGTAGAGTGGCCCTAGGGACTCAAAATTCTGCTGCCCCTTAAAAATCTGCCTCCCTAGGCACCGGCTTCATTGGCCTATGCCTTAATACGCCCCTGCTAAAGCCTCTTCTGGAGTATTAGCTTAACCAGTAATGTACCTGGTAAAAAGTAAGGCAAATGTAATATTGAGATCTTTTTGCTGCAGAGAGGATAAGTGCATAATTAATTTGCCTTATAACACACCTAATATACTGCAGGGCAGCTGGTTATACTCAAAATATGATGGGATCCAAATTAGTAAAAGAAAAAGGGGATTATAGGTGAAAACCATAAACTATTTGCAATTATTAAGTCAGTAACTAAATAAAAAAATAAAGTTTTGGTAATGCAATAAGTACTTGGACAAAATAAATCAGAGAACCAAGTCTCTTTAGTGGAAGGGCTGTAATCAGAGATATCAGTTTCATTGTGTTTTTAATTTGAATATCAAATTAATCCTAATTTCTAAAATAAAAACAATATAAAAATTAAAACAATCAATGGATTCTTACAAATGCACAATGCTTATGGTGTCCTTGAAGAAAGACCTGCTTTGGCCAGTTCCTGAGGAAAAGATCTGAAGCTTATAGGTAGAAATGGCCACTGAGCTGTATATGGCCTAGTGAAGCATTGGATACAGATTTCTAAAATATTCTTAAGAAAGATGGATTTTTGAATGTCAAAGCCACTTCTTTTAATGAGCTACTTCTGATAAAAACTATTTCTAAAAAACTGAAGCCTTATAAGAATATCCACTATCATAGGAAAAACAAAACCTATTTTTTTCATAAGATGGTTAGAGTACACAAAATTATCACATGTGGGATTGCACTCTAGTTCATTAGGAGGCAAAAACATCCCCTACATACCAGAGCTTGAATCTCCCCATATCTCCTAGAATCCCTCTCATGGACTCTCACCACCATGAAATAAATTAATTTATCAGGTAATAATATTTTATTTTATTTTTGTAACAAGTGTTTCTGCAGAAAGTACTCTGTGTAGGCCCTATACCTTAAGAGCAAGGAAATCTAGTTGCTAAAACTGAACAGTTAATTATGTTCTCAAGAGTAAAAACAGAATTAGTGATGCCAAATTGTAATTATTAACCAAAATATGTTGAAAGTAAGATGAGGGATCATATTATCCTTAGCTGCCAAAAGGATACTTTTTAATAATAATAATACTACTAAATCATTGATTGCTTTACAAATTACCAGCCCCAATTAACAGAATCATCATTCATAGCAAGAGAGGACACTGCATAATCAATGCATGCTTTAAAAAAGGCTGATAGGTTTATACCCCAATATAATTATCTTGTATAACACAATAATGATGTTTATCTGTTCCTGAACAACCAAATGTGGCAACATATATTTGTTTTTCTTGTAACATGCCTGACACTGACATCCTCAAGAAAAAGAGCACAATAATAAATAAAAAGACAGCAATGACGGATTAAACATGACCTAGTAAAACAGGACATGCTAATAAAAGATGACAAAAAGGTATATGTTGATGCAACCAGGATAATTTTGACAAGGTTAATCTCTATGCTTAAAGTGATGGTAAACTTCAGACTATGGGGGATATTTAAGAAGATGCAAGCGGACATGATCCGATATTGCGGATCATGTCCGCTGCACATTGATAAATGCCGACAGCATACACTCTCTGCATTTATCATTGCACCAGCAGTTCTTGTGAACTGCTAGTGCAATGCCGCACCTGCAGATTTGCGCCTAGTAGGGGGTGTCAATCAACCCGATCGTATTTGATCGGGTTGATTTCCGGCAATGTCTGTCTGCCTCCTCAAAGCAGGCGGACAGTTTATGGAGCAGCAGTCTTTAGACCGCTCCTTCATAACTTGTGTTTCCGGTGAGCCTGAAGGCTCGCCAGAAATGGGCATCAAGCTCGGTTCAAAGCTTGATAATTCGGCCCCTATAAGAATACTGCAATAAAAAATATATTAAAACCACATCATTTTTTTTTAAGTATATTAATATTTTATAATAAAAGATTTATAATCCTAATTGGCATTGTCTGTTCCTCCGCCCCCTTCATTTCCACTTTTGGCTGGGCTGTGATGTATGTAGCAGTCCCAACCCACTCTCTACATAGTCTTTCTCTGGTCTTTTAAAGGGCTGGACTTCAAGATTGTCAAATGACATGCATGTTGATTGGATGTTCACTGGATTTGTCATTAAAACAAAAAGAGTTCATCCATGTGGGCTGGCATAACAGTGTAATAGAAGCATTATTATATGAACTAATTTAACGCTTTCACAGATTGATAAAAAAACTTTTTTAATGGCAAAGATTTCATTTATAGCATTTCATTATTTAAAGTTTACCATCACTTTAAATGAAAGGATAGAGCCCCCCGGAATTTGGTTGGTAGCATCTGAAACTAAGCACATGAAGGGTAAGATCTGCTCCCTCTTCTTATGCTCTACACTACATATCCAGAATAAATATGCACTCACCTCAACTAGAAGACCATACTGGTATTCTGCTTTACAACAACCTTACAATTTGCAGGGGGAAAAAGCAACAACGTTAAAGTAAGTAAAAGAAGAGAAAAGGATGTGAGAGGGAGTAGCTTATAAACTAGCTATAAAACAAAAGTTCATAGAAAGGGGTTAAAGGGACACTAAACCCAATTTTTTTCTCTTGTGATTCAGAAAGAGCATGCAATTTTAAGCAACTTTCTAAATTACTCCTATTATCAATTTTTCTTCGTTCACTTGCTATCTTTCTTTGAAAAAGAAGGCATCTAAGCTCCTTTATTGGTTCAGACCTCTGGACAGCACTTTTTTATTGGTGGATGAATTTATTCACCAATCAGCAAGAACAACCCAGGTTGTTCACCAAAAATGGGCCGGCATCTGAACTTACATTCTTGCATTGCAAATAAAGATACCAAGAGAATGAAGAAAATTTGATAATAGGAGTAAATTAGAAATTTGCTTAAAATGTAATGCTCTATCTGAATCATGAAAGAAAAAATTTGGGTTCAGTATCCCTTTAACAAAAAAGCCAGTCTCTCTATAATAAAACAGCAACTTGAGTATGAAGAGAGATTAAATTTCGACTAAAATACTGTAGTATGGGTGGGGTGTATTCTGGTGTGGCTTTGAATAGTTTACCATGCTGGAAAGCTGTAGATTATATTCTTATCTTCCATACCCAGAAGGCAGTGCTAAGGGAAATAAAACGTTAACACATTATTTGTCCTCAAATTATTTTAATTTTATCTCTAGACAGGAAGCTTCATATTTTATCATGCTCTCTATGCTCTCTTTATGTTTTTATTCTTATCAATAGCCACACAGCAACTAATAACTTGATCCAAAAGAAAAAAACAAACAAAAAAAACCCCAACTAAACAGAGATTTGGTGTAAAGAACAAACTCTCGGCTAGATTTAGAGTTTTGCGGCCAAAGGGGTGCGTTAGCTACGCGTGTTTTTTTCCCCCCCGCACCTTTTAAATACCGCTGGTATTTAGAGTTTTCTGAAGGGCTGCGTTAGGCTCCAAAAAGGGAGCGTAGAGCATAATTTACCGCCACTTCAACTCTAAATACCAGCGTTGCTTACGGATAGTGATGTCGCAAACCTAAAATTTTGTGGCAGGCAAATTTCTTTCTGGCCACAATAGTGATGGAAAAGTTGTTTCAAGGGGACGAACACCTGGACTGTGGCATGCCGGAGGGGGATCCATGGCAAAACTCCCATGGAAAATTAAATAGTTGATGGTTTTAAGCCATAAAGGGCATAAATCACCTAATATTCCTAAATTGTTTGGAATAACGTGCTTTAAAACATCAGGTATGATGTTGTATCGATCAGGTAGTGTAAGGGTTACGCCCGCTTCACAGTGACAGACCAAACTCCCCATTTAACGCACCGCAAACAACCGCAAACAGTCCATTTGCACAACCACGAGATCGATAGATTTGATAGATAGATACATAGATTACATAGATCAATAGATGCAATATACATTTGATAGATACCAATTACATAGATCAAAAGATGCAATTTACATTTGATAGATACGAATTACATAGATCAAAAGATGCAATATACATTTGATAGATACGAATTACATCAATAGATGCAATATACATTTGATAGATACGAATTACATGGATCAAAAGATGCAATATACATTTGATAGATATGAATTACATCAATAGATGCAATATACATTTGATAGATACGAATTACATAGATCAAAAGATGCAATATACATTTGATAGATATAAATTACATAGATCAATAGATGCAATATACATTTGATAGATACGAATTACATAGATCAATAGATGCAATATACATTTGATAGATACGAATTGCATAGATCAATAGATGCAATATACATTTGATAGATACGAATTCCATAGATCAATAGATGCAATATACATTTGATAGATACGAATTGCATAGATCAATACATTTACACTAATGTTACACCAGATATGAGTGGTGGCACAGAGCAATTAATCACAGTATATGCTGTGGGCCTGGCACACAGGACTGATGGAAAATGAAATTAGATAACACTAGCAAACTGATGTAAAAGTTTTTTTTTTTTTTAAATTTAAACTAATGTTACACCAGATATGAGTGGTGGCACAGAGCAATTAATCACAGTATATGCTGTGGGCCTGGCACACAGGACTGATGGAAAATGAAATTAGATTACACTAGCAAACTGTTGTAAAAGTTTTTTTAAAAATTTACACTAATGTTACACCAGATATCAGTGGTTGCACAGAGCAATTAATCACAGTATATGCTGTGGGCCTGACACACAGGCCTAATGGAAAATGAAATTAGATTACAATAGCAAACTGATGTAAAAGTTTTTTTTTTTTTAATTTACACTAATGTTACACCAGATATGAGTGGTGGCACAGAGCAATTAATAACAGTATATGCTGTGGGCCTGACACAGGCCTGATGGAAAATGAAATTAGATTACATTAGCAAACAGATGTAAAAGTGTTTTTTTTTTTAATTTACACTAATGTTACACCAGATATCAGTGGTGGCACAGAGCAATTAATCACAGTATATGATGTGGGCCTGACACACAGGCCTAATGGAAAATGAAATTAGATTACAATAGCAAACTGATGTAAAAGTTTTTTTTTTAAATTTACGCTAATGTTACACCAGATATCAGTGGTGGCACAGAGCAATTAATCACAGTATATGCTGTGGGTCTGACACACAGGCCTGATGGAAAATGAAATTAGATTACAATAGCAAACTGATGTAAAAGTTTTTTTTTTTTTAATTTACACTAATGTTACACCAGATATAAGTGGTGGCACAGAGCAATTAATCACAGTATATGCTGTGGGCCTGACAGACAGGCCTTATGGAAAATGAAATTAGATTACACTAGCAAACTGATGTAAAAGTTTTTTTTTAAATATTTACACTAATGTTACACCAGATATCAGTGGTGGCACAGAGCAATTAATCACAGTATATGCTGTGAGCCTAACACACAGGCCTGATGGAAAATGAAATTAGATTACACTAGCAAACTGATGTAAAAGTTTTTTTTTTTAAATTTAATGTTACACCAGATATGAGTGGTGGCACAGAGCAATTAATCACAGAATATGCTGTGAGCCTCACACACAGGCTGACAGGCAGGCAAATGCAATTAGATTACAAAAAAAAAAAAAAGACTGAAGTTCTAGCCCTAAAAAGGGCTTTTTGGGCTGAAGTTCTAGCCCTAAAAAGGGCTTTTTGGGGTGCTGTCCTTACATCAGAGATTAGATGAGTCCTTCAGGACTGTAGTGGACACTGAATACTTTAGCCTAGCTATCAATTTCCCTATAAAATCACCAGCAGCAGCACTAACCCTCCTCTCACTAAGAATGCAGGATCGTAATGAATCTAAAATGGCTGCTGCCCAGGAGCTGGGAGGGTCTGGGAGGGAGTGTCTGCTGCTGATTGGCTCAGATGTGTCTGCAGACTGTGAGATACAGGGTCAAAGTTTCCTCAATGATGACGAATAGGGGGCGGATCGAACCTCGCATATGTTCGCCCGCCGCGGCAAATGCGCACAAGCTAAGATCGCCGGGAACTGTTTTCCCGGCGAACTGTTCGCGACATCACTACTTACGGACTCGGCCAGCTTCAAAAACGTGCTTGTGCACGATTTCCCCATAGGAAACAATGGGGCGGTTTGAGCTGAAAAAAAAACTAACACCTGCAAAAAAGCAGCGTTCAGCTCCTAACGCAGCCCCATTGTTTCCTATGGGGAAACACTTCCTAAGTCTGCACCTAACACTCTAACATGTACCCTGAGTCTAAACACCCCTAACCTTACACTTATTAACCCCTAATCTGCCGACCCCGCTATCGCTGACCCCTGCATATTATTATTAACCCCTAATCTGCCGCTCCGGACACCGCCGCAACCTACATTATCCCTATGTACCCCTAATCTGCTGCCTACAACATCGCCGACACATATATTATATTTATTAACCCTTAATCTGCCCCCCCCAACGTCGCCGCTACCTTACCTACACTTATTAACCCCTAATCTGCCGACCGGACCTCGCCGCCACTATAATAAATTTATTAACCCCTAAACCGCCTCACTCCCGCCTCAAAAACCCTATAATAAATAGTATTAACCCCTAATCTGCCCTCCCTAACATCGCCGACACCTAACTTCAAGTATTAACCCCTAATCTGCTGACCGGACCTCACCGCTACTCTAATAAATGTATTAACCCCTAAAGCTAAGTCTAACCCTAACACCCTCCTAAGTTAAATTTAATTTAAATCTAACTAAATAAAATAAATCTTATTAAATAAATTAATTCTATTTAAAGCTAAATACTTACCTGTAAAATAAACCCTAATATAGCTACAATATAACGAATAATTATATTGTAGCTATTTTAGCATTTATATTTATTTTACAGGCAACTTTGTATTTATTTTAACTAGGTACAATAGCTATTAAATAGTTAATAACTATTTAATAGCTACCTAGTTAAAATAAGTACAAAATTACCTGTAAAATAAATCCTAACCTAAGTTACAAATACAACACTACACTATCAATAAATTAATTAACTAAACTATCTACAATTATCTACAATTAAATCAACTAAACTAAATTACAAAACAAACAACACTAAATTACAAAAAATAAAACAAGATTACAAGAATTTTAAACTAATTACACCTACTCTAAGCCCCCTAAAAAAATAACAAAGCCCCCAAAATAAAAAACTGCCCTACCCTATTCTAAAATAAAAAGTTAAAAGCTCTTTTACCTTACCAGCCCTTAAAAGGGCCTTTTGCGGGGCATGCCCCAAAGAAAACAGCTCTTTTGCATTTAAAAAAAACATACAATACCCCCCGCAACATTACAACCCACCACCCACATACCCCTAATCTAATCCAAACACCCCTTAAAAAACCTAACACTAAGCCCCTGAAGATCTCCCTACCTTATCTTCACCACGCCGGGTATCACCGATCCATCCAGAAGAGGGTCCGAAGTCTTCATCCTATCCTGTTTTCTTTGGGGCATGCCCCGCAAAAGGCCCTTTTAAGGGCTGGTAAGGTAAAAGAGCTGTTAACTTTTTATTTTAGAATAGGGTAGGGCATTTTTTTATTTTGGGGGGGCTTTGTTATTTTTTTAGGGGGCTTAGAGTAGGTGAAATTAGTTTAAAATTCTTGTAATCTTTTTTTATTTTTTTGTAATTTAGTGTTTGTTTGTTTTTGTAATTTAGTTTAGTTGATTTAATTGTAGATAATTGTAGATAGTTTAGTTAATTAATTTATTGATAGTGTAGTGTTAGGTTTAATTTTTTGTACTTATTTTAACTAGGTAGCTATTAAATAGTAAATAACTATTTAATAGCTATTGCACCTGGTTAAAATAAATACAAAGTTGCCTGTAAAATAAATATAAATCCTAAAATAGCTACAATATAATTATTCGTTATAGTGTAGCTATATTAGGGTTTATTTTACAGGTAAGTATTTAGCTTTAAATAGGACTAATTTATTTAATAAGATTTATTTTATTTCAATAGATTTAAATTATATTTAACTTAGGGGGGTGTTAGTGTTAGGGTTAGACATAGCTTTAGGGGTTAATACATTTATTAGAGTAGCGGCGAGGTCCGGTCAGCAGATTAGGGGTTAATAAGTGTAGTTAGGTAGCGGCGACATGGGGGGGGGCAGATTAGGGGTTAATAAATATTATGTAGGTGTCGGCGATGTTAGGGGAAGCAGATTAGGGGTACATAGGGATAATGTAGGTTGCGACGGTATGTGGTCGGCAGATTAGGGGTTAAAAAAAATTATTAGAGTGGCGGCGATGTGGGGGGACCTCGGTTTAGGGGTACATAGGTAGTTTATGGGTGTTAGTGTACTTTAGAGCACAGTAGTTAAGAGCTTTATGAACTGGCGTTAGCCCATAAAGCTCTTAACTCCTGACTTGTTTCTGCGGCTGGAGTCTTGTCGTTAGAGTTCTAACGTTCATTTCAGCCAAGACTCTAAATACCAGTGTTAGAAAGATCCCATTGAAAAGATAGGATACGCAATTGACGTAAGGGGATCTGCGGTATGGAAAAGTTGCGGCTGGAAAGTGAGCGTTAGACCCTTTCCTGACTGACTCTAAATACCAGCAGGCGGCCAAAACCAGCGTTAGGACCCCTTAACACTGGTTTGGACGGCTAACTCAGAACTCTAAATCTAGGCGTCTCTTTTCTTTACTGTTTCCTCCCTCAATTTTATTATTTCCTTTTTTTCCTGTTTTTTTTTCGGTGTTTGGTCCATCACTTATAGAGGCCCATTTATCAAGCTCTGTATGGAGCTTGTGGGCCCGTGTTTCACAGCAGTTATGAAGCAGTGGTCTAAAGACCGCTGCTCCATAACCCTGTCCGCATGCTCTGAGCAGGCGGACAGGAATCACCACAATTCAACCCAATCAAGTATGATCAGGTTGATTGACACCTCCCTGCTGGCGACCGATTGGCCGCGAGCCTGCAGGGGCCGGCGTTGCACCAGCAGCTCTTGTGAGCTGCTGGTGCAATGCTGAATACGGAGAGCGTATTGCTCTCTGCATTCAGCGAGGTCTTGCGGACCTGATCCCCACTGTCGGATCAGGTCCGCAAGACCTTTGATAAATAGGCCTCATAGTGTATTTTACCTTTATGTTCACCTCTCATATTTGTTCCTTCACTGACAGGCAGAGTGAGATAACCTTCATTACTTCTTTGTAAGCCAATATGTATATTAGGTTTCCAACATCATACTGGTGCTCTTACTCACATGCATTTAGTTGTGGTTTTCACATTTGTCCTAGTGTATGTGCTGATTCACAGGTGTTATATTCATAGCACAGAGGAAGTGCATGTTGCTACCGGTGACAAATTAGAATATTAACACCTAAACACCAATATCTTTCTTCATTACAACTGCCATGTTCCTACTTGTATCATTTTCACTCTTCTACACAATTGCTTCCATTCTATGAATGTAATTTACTTGTGGTTCACCTGTCAACTGGAAATCACTAAACCCCAAAAGAATGTGATCAAGAGAAACTCCACTCACTAGTTATTTAGCTTCTATGTTGTGTCAGATTACTGAACAGGTTTTGTAGGTTGCGCAGGAACCTCCTTTCTCTTGCTTTCTTGTCATACTGGGTATAGGTGATAATTTGCTTCATCTGTTTTAGAAAATAAGCTTTCATGTTCACAAAATTGTGGAAGACTCATTCTTGGATACCCTCTGTATATTCTGAGAAATGGGGCCAAGCAAATATGGCTCACTAGAAATCACACACTACAGCAGAAAGGCAGCCATTATGTGAACAGGTTCTATGAGCCTTACACACTATTACATTGGCTCTATGGGGGATATTTATCAAAGTGTCAATCTCGGTGCATTCGCCGGCGTCAATGCGATCGCCAGACATCACTGCCACAGATCCACATATGATGCCCTTATTTATAAAAAAAAAATGTCAAAAACACGTGCATCAAGTACGGCACGATAAACATCGGACCGTTGTTAACTAACAGTCATCAATGTCGCAGTTATTCGGGTTTTCCCAACTTTATTTATACCATTTCATTACTGTCCATGAACAAGCACATTTCTCTAAAGCTAATCTTTTATTTTTCATCTGTCATGTCCAAGAAATAGCTAGATTTATACCTCAACAAACAATATCTCATAGAAAGTTATTTTTATATTTATTTGTTATATGATACTTTTACATAAATTAATGTGTATTTGTATTTCCCGAAGTTATTATATGCTTTTATCTCACGTTTTTTTTTTTATAAATGATTATTAATGCTAGAATTTGTACATATATCTTTGCACATACTTGTATGTATATATATATATATATATATATATATATATATATATATATATATATATATATATATATATATATATATATATGTATATATATATATATATATATATATATATATATATATATATATATATATATATATATATATATATATATATATATATATATGTGTGTGTGTTATATCAGAAATCTTTTGCAAACATATTTACATGTCCCTAAATTCCTTTTTTTGTTCTAAACAATCTGTCTTTCATATCTCTGTGTTTATTTATGCCTCTATATGTATAAAGTGTAAATGTATTATTATTCTGAGCAGGAATAATTGCAAATATAAAATATAATCAGGGTATCATATGTATTTATTTGCAATCAATGGATATTTTAAGAGCTGGACCAATATTCTCTCTGTACCTGTGTAACCCCTCCTGATTGTAATCTAGTTTTAAAAACCACCCCTACACAGGTGTTATAAAATGGGCTGTCATATAAGATGACATTTCTTACTGAAAAAGAAATTCAAGAGAAGGAAGAAATACACTGAAAATAGCATGACAGTAAAGAGGTGATTTTAATTTCTGCTGGGAAGACTTCCGTTGGGGGAGGTGCTGTGCAGATTACCTGCACACAGGTGTTGTGAGAGGACGCTACTCCATCGCTCCCCGCTCCTAGCCACTTGTCCTGGAGTGCTCACCAGGAGTATTGTGTGGCACTCTGCGAGGCTACGGCCCGTCTGAGTCTGGAGTCTCCTATAGCTGAACTAGCTAGCGAGTCAATCGCAAGGAACTTTTAAATCTCTTCTGGGGAATTACCCCGCAAGCTATCCCCGGGAAAAGAAAAAGGAAATATTTTTGCTTTGAAAGCTCCTGCACCCGTAAATTGGCCGTGAATAAGGGTTAGCAGTGGTTGCTGAACCGGCCTATATTTACCTACTACAGTGGACCTTCGCTGGGTTGGCTTTCGCGCTAGCTGTGGCGGATAAAGATAAAGATCCCCCTGTACCTGGATACAGATGGCATCTGGCGGGCACTTGCGCAGTTAAGTGACCGCACTGTGAGAGGAGGTATACGGCCGGGACCGGACCGCAGGTACACCGCTGGTATCTTTCAAAGACTGGAACAGCAGGAGCGGTGCTGGTTCGGACCTACATCAAGAACTTACAGCCAAGCAAGGATAGTGTTCTGTGCACCCGCTCAGCTGGGTGACCGCATTGGAGGAGAGGAGCCCCGCGGTTGGGACCGGTTTGTAGGCACTCGCTGGTGTCCTCTGAGGGCTGGAACAGCAGAAACTCCCCTGAGCTGAGTTGGACTTGCACCGAAAACAGATAACAACTCCCTGGATTTGCCACAGCGATAGGCTTACGGGTAGCCTGCTGGTTCTGTAGGAAATTATAAGGCAAGAGGAGAAGATCCCTACACATTGCCAGCATAAATTATAGGCATAAGTTTGCCGCCGGACTCACTATGTTAGATAATGCCTGGAAATGGTGGTGGTAAGAGCCCGGCTTGAAACCTGACTGTGTGCTTGATAAATGCTTGTTATAATTTATGCTCATATTGTCTCTACCTGTATATTTCTATCTCTAGATATAATTATCGTTAGCCTCTATTTAAAATTCACACGGATTTAGGATACCCATTTTTTGCTACAAAAGGGTTTTTGATGGTACCGTTCTGTGGGACAACACCACTAAAGCTGACTGCCTGATATTTTTATTATCTATAGCTGGGGCTAATATATGGGAGTCTGTTAGTAGGCTTCCTTAAAAAAAAAAAAAAAAAAGGAGCAGAATCTTCATGTACGTAGTATCTATTTGAAAATCCCCAAGGTTATAGCTGCAACAATTATACTTTAAGAGGTTAATGTTATTAACCGTGGATCTTTGTATATTGTTCTTATTACATGGTCTCTCTCTTTTCAGGACTCTTCTGTTATAGGTATTAACCTGCTTGAGGGTATACCCTATTTAATCAGGATCTTTGTACTGTAACTTGATATAAACTGGGATATTAAATTAGGAACAGGGCTAGGCAATTTACTATGTAATTTAGGCTATATTGTATAATATTCTATGTCTTGATGGGTATCCCAGTACATTAAAGGAGAAAGTAAAAGAGGAAAGAGGGAGAGAAATAGAGAAAGATAGAAGGGAGAAGGGGGGAAGGTTAAACTTTCAGCTTTGAAAGCATAGTTAAACTGCTTCAAATCTAAAGGGATTTGTACATTAAAGATATAGTCAAGGGGCTCAGTTCTGGTATAGGTGAAATTGGTTACTGAAAATCTAATAATAACTGGAGGCAGGCCTAACAATTACCCAGTAATACCTACACACTAGTACCCCAGTATAATCCCTTAGGGGATAGTAACACCCCAATACTTTTCACACTAATTAAAAAAAAAACTGCTATTCACTGACAGGTGGCCTTTTTTGTTCTTATCTAGTTTCTCACTATTTCCCACACCACAATCACTCCCTTTTTCTTTATTGTTTTTTCCTTTTTCCCCTTTTCTTTTTTTTTGCACACACTTAAATGGAAAAATGTGTCACTCAGGTAAAACATCATTCTCCCACAATGCCTGCCAAAGCTAAAGATAAGAGAGTTAAGGTCACTGATACTAGTTCTGATTCCATTGAAACACCTTTACCCCCCTTTGACATGCAAACCCTGGTAGCACAGCTAAGTAATCTTTTCTCCCCACAATTTGACATAATTAAAAAAGAACTATCTGGTATTTCTTCCGAACTAATTGCATTAAACTCTGAGGTAAAACAGTTTGCCAATAGGATGACGGAGGTGGAGAATAGAGTTTCAGACCTAGAGGATCTAGTCAATTCGCAAGAATCAGTTTTAACTACACAAATATCTAAAATCCAAAATATGCAAATTCGTCTGGAGGATCTGGAAGATCGCTCCAGACGTAACAACATTAGAATAGTTGGACTGCCAGAAACTCAAGACTATGTGGACCTAATAGAATTTACTAGTAAGACGCTGCCCCAGGCGCTAGGATTCCCTGCTCACCGCCTCCCTCTTCCTATCGAAAGAGCCCATAGAATAGGCCCTAGGAGACCTATTGAAAACAATTCAAGACCTAGAATGTGTATTTTCAAATTATTAAGACATCAAGATAAATTAGAACTATTAAAATTATTCAGAAAAATGGAGTCACTCACTATGGGGGGAAAAAATATCTTGTTATTTCAAGATTTTTCTACGGAGACGTCTCAAAAAAGGAAGAGTATGGCTCCCATATGTACATTAATGATTCAAAAAGGCCTAAAAGCCCGTATGATATATCCAGCTAAAATTATAGTTGAAGAGAATGGTAATAGGCATACATTAAGTGATGTTAATGAGGCAAAAGAATTTATAAACTCTAAATAAATAGCAAATCAGGTAGAGATAGAGTTTCGCAAGACACAGACTATATGCAAAATGTTATAAATATAGTAGGAGCTAATTTTAAAGAAACTTTATCATATGTGTATTTTTTCTTTTTATTTAAGATAACATGTATATTTTTTCTCAGTAACCGGGGGGGTCCCCCTATGTTTTCTGTTGTTGGGGTTTGTTTTTGTTTTTGTTTTTTTTTTATTTATTTTGTTTTTTATTCCTCCCTCTGTCTTCCAGATAGATATTGTAATGTTAGTACTAATTCTTCCTGGGAAGAGGAAAAAATTGAGAGAAATAAAAAGAACAGGTTACCATGCTAGATGATTTAAACATACTCTCATGGAATGTGGGTGGCATCACCTCACCGATCAAACGCAAACTTATAATCAGAGAGTTAGGCAAGTATAATCCAAGTATTGTTTTCTTACAGGAAACGCATCTAAAGGAATCTGAAATCTCTAAATTAAAATCTAAATGGGTCGGTGAGGTCTTGGCCACTCCGTGTGTAAATAGAAAGTTAGGAGTCGCTATTTTATTAAATAAAAATTTTACATATGAGATCAATAAGATTGAATTAGATAAAGATGCAAGGTATATGATTATACAGATTTACGTTAATACGGTTAAGTTAGTGCTTTGTAATATCTATGCCCCAAATAAATTTTCGGAAGAATTTTGGGAAAAAATTAAGATCAAATTATTCCCATTTGCATCAACTAACTTGATTGTAGGGGGTGATTGTAATATGTCTTTATTTCCAGAAGCAGAAAGATTTTCAAAAAAAAATATGAAAGAGCACAATAAATGTGCTAAATATTTTAAAGGCTTTTGCTCTAAACTCAAGCTCTATGATATATGGCGTATTAAAAACCCTGACTTACATACTTTTACTTGTGAATCTAAATCACATAAATCTTTCTCAAGAATTGATTTTCTACTGGTAGCTGAATCTCTTTCTATAATGAAAATTGAACCTCAGATAAATGATATTATAGTATCAGACCATGCAATCATTTCATTGTCTTTTCAGACTGGGACTAGGTCTAAATCCGAAATTCAAACCATCCCCTTCCCACGTTATTTATATAATAACACCAGGTTCTCCTACTGGCTGAAACAGAAGTGGAAAGACTACTGTACGCACAACCTTGCATACCTTAATAAAGTTGAAACTTTTTGGGAAGCATCTAAATCGGTGCTAAGGGGAGAAATTAAATCATATTTAAGTACTAGGAAAAAGAAAGCACTCGCCAGGGAAAGACAATTATCCATTCAGGTCAAAAACGCATATAAGAAGTTCTACAATAATCCATCAGATATAAACTGGGGGAACTACAATAAAGCTAGACAGGAAAGGGATATTGTATTAAAACAAAAATCCCAGGAAGAAGAGCAAAAGATTAATATAAAGTTTAAAGGATTTCATGGCTGCTCGGCCAAATACTTGGCCAGTATAATTAAAAATAGAAAGAAGAAAAATTTTATATTAGCGATTAAAGATGGTGACCAGAGGCTTACAGATTCTAGAGATATCAGCAAGTTATTTTTTAATTATTATCAGCAACTGTATACCAACTCTAGTGGTGATAATCTTAACCAAGAAAACTTCTGGTCACAAGTTACAATACCTCAAATCACAGAGGAACAATTGACAGCCCTAAATGCACCCATTACTCTACAAGAGATAGTCAAGGCAATTAACAAGGCTAATTTGAATAAGGCAGCAGGTCCAGATTGTCTACCAGTGGAATACTTGAAAATCTTGGTAGAAGAGGTCAGCCCGATATTAGAAAAACTTTTTTAAAAGTTATTTTATACATAATACCCCAATATCTGTTTATTTCTCAGCGGCAAATATTACGTTAATACCAAAAAAAGGTAAAAACATGGAAGATCCAGCATCATATAGACCAATATCGGTCTTAAATGCAGACTATAAAATTTTAACATCAATTGTGGCTGCCAGACTAATGAACTGTCTTGATAAAATCATTCATCCGGACCAAACGGGCTTCATGGCATCAAGAAAATCATCAAAAAACATACGTAAAGTTATAACTTTCTTAGATTATATATGGAATATAGGGAAACAAACAAAATCTGATACAGCTTTACTAACACTTGATGCCGAGAAGGCCTTTGATTCAATCGAATGGGAGTACCTTTTCAAAGCATTGGAAAGATTTGGATTTAAAAATCACTTTGTTCACTTTATACATAATCTATATAAGAATCCAATATCTTTTCTCTTAATTAATGGATCGTTAACTAAGGCAATCTCACTAAGAAAGGGTACGAGACAGGGCTGTCCACTTTCCCCTTTACTTTTTAATATCGCACTCGAACCTCTGGCCATCTGGTTAAGACAGGTATGTATAGGGACCCCTATAGTGACACCTGCATTAAAAATTCTTTTATATGCAGATGATATTATTATTTTTCTATATAATACCTCCCAGGTAATACCCTTAATCTTAACATGTTTAAATCTTTTTAGCACCTTTTCAGGATATAAAATAAATTACACTAAAGTGAATTAATGTGGCTTCAGAAGACTAAATACAGTATGCAGGAAATTCCATTTAAAGTTGTTGATACTCTTATATATCTAGGTATATACTTACATAAAAAAACCCAGAACTGGTATAATCTAAACTATCAAATGCTTATGCAAAAGATCAAGACAAACCTAGAAATCTGGACAGCTTTTCCACTGTCTATAACAGCAAGAGTTAGCCTAATAAAAACGATTATTTTCCCACAACTCCTATATCCCTTACAGAATCTCCCTCTGCTATTAAAAAAATTGGATATTAATAAAATAAATACTATGTTTAGTAAATTTATCTGGCAGGGTAGGAAACCACGTATCTCTCTTAATAAATTAACTCAAAAACGTAATATGGCGGGTCTTGCACTACCTGATATAAGTCTGTATAATCTGGCTGCTTTGGTTAAAATTGCATTTGATTGGCTAGCAGAGACTAATTGGTTTTCGTCAACTGACCTTGAAAGTTATATGATCTATCCTTACTCATTGAAAGCTATTCTACATAATCCTATGGATGAAATTCCAAAAAATGTACGCAATCTAATTTCCATTAATAATGTAGTGATAGCATGGCGTAAATTTTGCTATCTAATTGGAGCAAACCATAGGATATCCGAATATCTTTCAATAAGAGGTAATGTGGAATTTATCCCTGGAATTAGCCAGGCAGTATTTAAAACCTGGGAGGAGAAGGGTTTGAAATTTGTCTATCAAATCCTATTAGATTCTGGCCAGACACATTCATTTGAGTCGCTTGTATCGCAATTTGATCTGTCCAGAAATAGTCTGTTTTTGCTTATTTTCAAATACGACATTTTGTTGATAGTAAACACTGGGTTCTGGAAAGAAGTGGTGCATGGTCTGATATTAGAACATATATTCAAAAATTCTCAGGAGGAACCTCGTCAATCTCACTAATATATGATATAATGCTGGCCAAACAAAGTCAAATTTTTTTAGATAAAATATGCAATATCTGGATACCTTATTTTCCCGACATGAACCCTGAGAAAATAAGGACAAGCTTTTTGGCTTTAGGTAAATGTAAGATTTCAATAAATTGGAAAGAATCGCATATGAAATTATTGAATAATTATTATTATACCCCAGCTAGGTTAAAAAGAATGTTCCCATTGCAAACATATCTTTGCCCACGTTGTATGCACCCTAAAGCAGATATTTTGCATATGTTTGGACGCTGCCCAAAGATCAATCAGTTCTGGAAAAAAGTTATCTTCTGGCTCAATAAAACCTATAGGGTGGACATCTCTCTTGGTTTAGAAGAGATCATATTTCTTAAAAATCATTCAGATAATCAACCCCTACATGAAAATATATTAAATACAATAATCTTATTGACTAGGTATTTGATATTGAAAGCGTGGAAGGGAAAAACAGCCCCTAGTTTTTCACTTTTTATTAGAGAAGTACAAAACCAAATCATATTCGAATCCGTTCATACGCAATTAACAGGGGAAAAAATAATTAAAACATTTCTAGCAAGATGGCTCCCTATCATTAAAACATATCCTTGTCAACTTCAAAGATCCATATTGAATCCCTTTCTGAGCTCTGATAGCTTTGCAGAATTAGTATTATTAGGTGAATTTCCAGCATCATGGATTTCACTATACAGAGAAGTTTCCTAATAGCTATTAAAGATCTGTAAGGATATTGCTTTTGAATCATGTTTACGTCCCGGGCTTGGGTTTCTGGGAGACAGGGGGGGGGGGACTCCCATTCCCCTTTTTTTTTTTTTTTTTTCCCCCTGGTGTTTATGTAAGAATGAACCATGTCAAAACTCAGAAATATGATAATGATATGGAGCAGATGATTATGTTAGTTACACTCATGTAATCAAACACGGTGTAAAGTGTTTCTCCCAGATCTTCTTACCTTAGTAATATTGTAATATTGTTTGTAGGGTATTGTAATATACGGTAATGATTGTTATGGTTTTTTTTTTTTTTGTGTTTTATATTTAATATGTTTTATTTTTTTGTTATGTTAAAAAATTCAATAAAAATATATTGAAAAAAAAAAAAAGAAATACACTGAAAATAGCATGACAGTAAAGAGGTGATTTTAATTTCTGCTGTATCTGAATCATGACAGTTTAATATTAGTTGGGCTATCCCTTTGAGCTATCAGTTTAAGATAGGCTGACCATATTGCCGCTTTAAAAAGGGACACATATGAAAAATACATATGTCAGGGCTGTTTTCAGGGCTGTTTAAAGAAATGGTTTTGTATAAGAACCCTCACATATGTATTTTTCATATGTGTTCCTTCTTAAAGCGGCAATATGGTCAGCCTAGTTTAAGATTATATTGAATCAAACATCAATTCGAATTTTAAAAGCATTATCTAAAATATTACACTGTGTGTCCTAATGTCAGCATCAATGCTTATATTTAATACTAATTTCTCATATACATACTTCAAAAGTATAATACTAAATGTAACATGTCACTTGCATGTTCTGATGAGTGATCAATGAATCAAGTATAGAGCAATTTGATTCGTTAGTGATAGTATAAAATGTATATTTCAATCAGATTGGCTGATGTCAATAATCATGTGATTATGCATCTACCAATAAGTTGTGGAAAACTCTACTACTTTGTGGCTTCTTTATGAGTTTGAATATTGAATCAAATATGACGCAATAATGAAACCTCTGAACAACCAAGTTGCGACATATCTGGTTCAAAGTGGAGAGTGAAGTTCTCAATTAATTTTTAATATTGTATATACATACTTTTGTAAATATGTATGTATATATATATATATATATATATATATATATATATATATATACATATATATGTATCCATATACATGTAAATATATATGTATCTATGTATATATATATGTAAATATATAAGTGTGTAAATATATATATGTATATGTAAATTTTATAATATATTTAATATATTTGTATATATGTACATATATATGTATCTATGTATATATAAAAATATACCATATTAAAGAAGGGCTTATTGAAAAATATACAGAAAGCCATAGCGTGACCAGGGCTGCACAAAAATATGTTTATTAGTATATAAGACAGCGGAAAACAGGTGCAGTGAAATTTATCCACTGGAAAATACTCACTGTAAGCTCATTATAACTGTGAAACAGAGAAATGACAAGCAGCTAAAAGTCAAAGCAAACTAGCAACAATGTCTCAATAACAGTAACATAAGAACACTTTTCCATATATTTGTGTTACATTTCAAAGTAAAGAAAAGGAAGACACATAGGGGCCCATTTATCAAAGGGCTTGCGGACCTGATCCGACACTGCGGATCAGATCCGCAAGACCTCGCTAAATGCGGAGAGCAATACGCTCTCCACATTTAACATTGCACCAGCAGCTCACAAGAGCTGCTGGTGCAACGCCGCCCCCTGCTGACTCGCGGCCAATCGGCCGCCAGCAGGGAGCTGTCAATCAACCCGATCGTATTCGATCGGGTTGATTTCCGGCGGTTCCTGTCCGCCTGCTCAGAGCAGGCGGACAGGGTTATGAAGCAGCGGTCTATAGACCGCTGCTTCATAACTTGTGTTTCTGGCGAGTCTGAAGACTCGCCAGAAACACGGCCCTTCAAGCTCCGTACGGAGCTTGATAAATGGGCCTGATAGTCTTTTAATGAAATGAGGGCACTTAGTGCTTTCGCACGCCCTACTTAGTTACTTTCCAGAAGATCCACAAGAAAGAAAAAGTTTGTGCGGCTTTACTCTTAGCACATAGTGCAACTGCATGCTCAGATAACTCAGCCAGACCTTTAATGAAAAGACAACAGTCCTGCACTGGTAATCCCAGAGAGGAATCACTTAAGGATCCAAAGCTTCCCAAGCGAACTGGTCTGTCTTTTCAATACTTGGCCTGTCTTGCTGATTGAGCTGTCAAACATAGGCTTTAAATCCGATGACAGTGCCGACTGCACTGCGTTGAAGACTTTGCTGCTTTGACACGATAATCTCTGTGCTGTGTGTGAGACGTTTGCTATCAAACTCATGTCTTAACAATTCTAGGCTTCCAAACACTTATCCTGAGACTTGGAGGGACTCGGTACACATCAAACCATCTACTGCTCACACCTGTGAGTTTTCCACTGCGGGCTGATGATGCGTTTCGCCCCTCCCCTTTTGGGTTTACATGGGGCTTCATCAGATACTGCTTGTGATGACACTCTTTCCTTAAATAGTGTGTCATCATTATTAAAGGCATGCATACACTGTTGCAACTATAACATAATGTTGCAAATTAGTCAATCTATTGCCTGAAGATTGAGCATGGCCTTAAAATCAGACTAAATCATATTATATCAATTGATTGCTTATTTACAGAACCCGAATTCATTACTTTAAAAATTAACCCTTGATGGATTACTTTTAATGTTCTTTGCCAACATTACAGAATCTAAACAAATAATACTTATAAAGAGATAGAAACCTGAAAAGTTTTTGCAGAGTGTTCAAAGAAAACTTGCATATTCAATTTTATCATTTAAACCTCTAGGTGTTAATGTATTTAAGACATATTCACTTTGCTTCCATCTGGAGTAACACTCTGTCAATATTATCTCCTCTCCTTCTACTCTTAACATGTTCAATGCCAATCACTGATACATCATCCATGTTTGATGCATGTTTCTCAAGAAAATGTCTTCCTATTGGGCTATCAATTTTCCCATTTTTAATATCATTTCTATGCTCCCTGACTCTCTCTTTTATTTCTCTTGTGGTTTTTACCATGTAGAAACGGGGGCACGAGCAGTAAAGGAGATAGATCACCCCTGTGGTATTGCAAGTAATCCATTGTTTGATTTTAAATACATGATTTGCATCCATAAAAAATGTTTTACTTTTCTTCAGACTACTGCATTATACACATTTAGCACAGGGGTGGCATCCTACTGTAGGCTATGCAGCTGTTAGCCAGTTTTTTACAGGAGTACCTCTCTCATACTCACTGTGAACCAGATTGTCTCTCAGGCTTAATGCCCTTTTCACAGTCAGTAATGGATATTCTGAGATGATTCCTTCAAGGGAACTATCTGCCTGAAGGATATGCCAGTTTTTATTGAGGATAATTCTGATCTTTCCCCAATGTCCATAACTGGACTATCTTCTATCTTTTGTTTCTCTTTAAACAGCAGATCTTGCCTAGACCAATGCCTAGCTCTTACTCATGCTTGCTTTATCTGCCTATTCGAGTATCCCCTTTCTTTGAATCTATTCGCCATCTCCCCAGCTTGTTTTTCAAAGGATGCTTCCGTGGAACAGTTCCTTTTGAGTCTCAGGAACTGCCCCATAAGAATGCCATCTTTTAACGCTTGTGGATGATGACTTTGTGCATGCAACAAATTATTTTCTATATACTTCTGTATTTAGTCCTGTTTTGATTTTTTTAATTCGAAGATCCAAAAATGAAGTTTCTACTTTATTTACCTCATGTGTAAGTAAAATACTGAGAGAATTTATATTCAAGAGGTCAACAAACTTTGTGACCTCTTCAACACTTCCTTCCCACAATTTGAAGACATCATCCACATATCTGAGCCATAGTGCCACATATGCTTCCACCCACTCATTAAGTCTACCAAAAACCTCTTGTTGTTCCCATAGGCCCAAATTTAGACATGCGTAGGTTGGAGCACATGTGGCACCCATGGCTGTACCTCTCTGCTGGCAAAAAAGTTTTCCATCAAAGGAAAATTTATTGTTCTTAAGAACAAATTCTAGTAATTTGATAACAAATGAGGAATGCTTTTCATAGCACTCACCTCTGGTATGCAAAAAGTAACTAGCTGCTTTAAGGCCAGCCTCATGGGGGATAGACGAATATAGGGACTCTACGTCCAAGGTTACCAAAAGGGTATTTTCACTTACATTCCCACTGTATAACCTTTGTAACACCTCACTGGTATCTCTGACATAGGACTCACAACAGTTAGCAAGCTATTTGTAATCTAGACCTAAGATTTTGAGCACATTTTTTGCTTTTTGAATTCAGTATATTTAGGTACGAAAGGGCATTTGGGACAACTTTAACACTATTTCACACCTATTATTTTGCACATATGTTATACACTCTGAAATGGCCACTGAAGATATTCTCGAAGTTTATTGGCATACATGTTAGGATGGGAAAACTCTGCACTGTTTTTGTATCACTATATGGTCACTTTGCAACCTTCACGAGGATTGTTTTAAGCAATATTTATATGCATACGCTGCTAGCATTTATCATTGCACAAGCAGTTCTGGTGAACTGCTTGTGCAATCCCGCCCCTGCAGATTTCAGCCAATTGGCTACTAACAGGGGGTGTCAATCAACCCTATCGTATGAGATTGGGCGGATTGATGTCCGCCACCTCAGAGGAGGCGTACGAGTTAAGGAGAAGCAGTCTTAAGACCGTTGCTTCTTAACTCCTGTTTCCAGCAAGCATGAAGACTCACATGGAAACAGGGGTATACGGCCCCATTTGGACCATGATAAATCGCCCCCCTGTATATCTCCTTAAATGAGATTGTACCTTTATGAATGGGTTATAGGGAAAGGAACTTCATACATGCTAAGTACAAACATGGTCATAAGATGTTTGTACTTGCGCCTACGTTAGGGAACGTACAGTCACAAATGCTCATTCCTGGTTAAATGTTAACTAATTTAGGTGCAAGCACTTTGAAAATAACTCTTCTGACCTTGTTGGTATTTAGGGTGCATGGATGCATGTCCCCTTTTAAAAACCCATTCACATAGGTGCAATCTAGTTTAAGGGACTCTTAGGAAGGTACAATGTAGCAAATGCAGTTGAAAAGATATTATGGTCCCCAATTATTAAGCTATGATTGCAGCTTTAGGGCCTTTGCATTTCAGTGAGCCTGAAACTCTTCTTAAGTAGTTGTGGCCTTAAAGGGACAGTATACTGTAAAATTGTTTTTCCCTTAATGTGTTTACAATTGCTTTTTTTACCAACTGCAGAGTAAAAAATGTATGAAAATTAGCTTTTTAAGGCTTATTTGTGTATATTAAAGCTCTGATTTTGTGTTTTGAAGCCACAGCCTAATAAAATGGGTTGAGCTTGTAGATATAATCAGATCTCATTACTGTATCACATTGTGTACATATACCTGCTTCTTTATCTTATATCTGTCCTTAAAACAATCACCAGTACTTTGAAAGAACAATGGAAAATCAACATTTTATTACCTTATCTCTGCTATATCTCACTGGGAGTGAAATTTCTTCTGCTGGCTGTGTTTACAAAGCTTATCTATAGCTGGTACGCGCGGCCACAAACTTTCAGAATAGGTGGGGATACCACATGCTAAATCAACTATTTCAAATGCCAATATAAGGGTAAAGGAGCTACTTGTAAACAATTTAATACACTCCAGCAGGTAAAGTGGATCATTGGGAACAAATTAAAGGGGAGAAAATTTTTGAGTAAACTGTCCCTTTAAGTCTGCTACTACTTAACCTCTTCACCACCTAAAGTGTGTAGGATTTAATTTATCCCAGTCAGATCTGATCAGGGTGATTGGCCACAAGTGTTTTGTGAAATGTTAAACAAGTTTCATGATAGCGAACTTCGTCCACCCGGCAGATGACATATGTAGCCCCATGAGTCTTTTGCTTAGAAGCTTTTAGTTGCCATTTGGTTTTTACTTCAAGCCAAAATGAAAACGGTGTTTAAACAAACAATAGAAACAAATAATGTTTAAAACAACACTCGTGAAAGTTGCAAAGCGACCATATAGTGATACCAAAACAGTGCACATTCTGCCCATCCTAGCAACCTAAAAAATACCTTTAGATGGTTTAGCAGTGGTGCGGTGGCAATAGTTACCTATGAAAGTCATGATTAAGCAATCTCCTTTAAAAACACAATTTAAAAGATGCCAGTACTGTTAGTGACAGTTAGTGTCAGTGACTCTTACAATTAAATACTAATAATGAAATATAAAAACACACCATTTGTAAATGTTGGTGACTACAGAAGTCCTTCATGCCAAGATACTTATGGCATTCATATGGTTACTGAGTGTTGAAGATGTATTGTGATGACAAAAGGTGAATGTCACACATGTAAATTAGTATTTTTATTGCAGATGGATCAAAGGGGATTTCTGGTAACCTTAAGAAGAATAAATAGGCTAGTGTATGTGTCAGTTTCAAGAGACCTCACAGTTTCTAGTTGTTTCTGAGCTATGCACAATAAGTTTTTTCTTTATCTGTGGTAAAATTCTGCTTGTTACCTTTGGGTTTTTAGCTTTAGTGCAGAAGAGCTAAGGCTGAACTGTTTTAGCATACTTTTTAGTGTGCCTATTTCTGTATTATAATATTTTCCTGTGTTGCGGTAACATTTTCAGTGTGTAGGAAGGTTTTCAGTACCAGTGGAGGTATTTAACACTTTGGGGCAGAATTATCAAAGGCCGAACGGCCCCTGATGCCCCCTGTTTCCGTGCGAGCCTTCAGGCTCGCCGGAAACAGCAGTTAAGAAGCAGTGATCTTAAGACTGCTGCTCCTTAACTGGTCCACCTCCTCTAAATGGCGGACAGCAATCAACCTGCTCGAATACGATTGGGTTAATTGACACCCCCTGCTAGCGGCCAATTGGCCGCAAATCTGCAGGGGGCGGCATTGCACAAGCAGTTCACCAGAACTGCTTATGCAATGATAAATGCTGACATCGTATGCTGTCGGCATTCATCAATGTCTGTCTGACATGATCTGCTGAGCGGATCATGTCGGACAGACCGATGATAAATCAGCCCCTTTATGTGCTGTGCTATTTTCTATGTAAGCCTTTTTACTGTTTTGACAGCTTTTTTGAATAGTACCTTATGTTTACATTTACTGTTTACCTTTTATCAGTTAATCAGTTTTACATAGTGTCTTTTCTGCCCTTTGAGATTAACTATTTGTGTGCTTTATTATGCTTATTTGCTTCAGTTATTCTCTGACATTTAGCTATTTCCTTATTGGCACTAATGAGCAAACTGGTGCAACTCAGGTCTCTGGTCCATCCGCTGATCAACTAGAAGGAAGATTCTCTGTTACTTTAACCCCTTCTAGTTTATGTTTGCTTTGCAAGGATTCCCAAATGTGTCTCCCTGCTTAGTTTTTTTTTTTATCTCATGAGTGTATTGCTAATCCTAAACAGGGTTTTGTTGTGCTTCAGAGTGTGCAAGGGATTTCCCTATCAGAGTTGCTCCCAGGAGAGTTTGGGACTAATTTATCATGGCCCGAATGGGGCCAAATACCCCTGTTTCCGCACGAGCCTTTAGGCTCAGCGGAAACAGGAGTTAAGAAGCAGCGGTCTTAAGACCACTGCTCCTTAACTCGTATGCCGCTTCTGAGGTGGCGGACATTAATCCGTCTGATCGCATACGAACGGGTTGATTGACACACCTTGCTAGTGGCCGATTAGCCGTGAATCTCCAGGGGGCGGCATTGCACAAGCAGTTCACCAGAACTGCTTGTGCAATGATAAATGCAGACAGCGTATGCTGTCAGCATTTATCGATGTCTGGCGGACATGATCGCTACAGCGGATCATGTCTGCCAGACAAATGATAAATCGGCTCCATAATCTGAACTTTCTCCAAAACTTAAAGGGACATAAAACCCATAATTTTTCTTACATGATTCAGATAGAGCATGCAAGTTGTAGCAACTTTCTAATTTACTTCTATTATTACATCTTTCTGTTTTTGTTTTATCCTTTGTTTAAAAGCAGGAATGTAAATTCAGGAGTGTGCACATGTCTGCAGCACTATATGGCAGCCGTCTTGCAATCCTATTATATAAAAGGCCAAGTGTGTTTGTCTGAAGCTGTCATGCGCAGTAGAGACAGCACAAGGACAAACACACCTGGCCTTTGAGTCCTACTGTGGCAGAAGTGGGCGTGGCCGGCGTGAAGGGGGCATGGTTGGCGTGAATGGCCGTGAAGGGGGCATGGCCGGGCATGGAGGGGGCGTTGCCTGGCGCAGTCACAAGATAGAGAGGGGAGAGGAACAGAGAGGAGGGGAGAGAGAGGAGGGGGGAGAGAGAGAGAGGAGAGGGGGAGAGAGAGGAGAGGGGGAGAGAGAAAGGGGGAGAGAGAGAGAGATTGGAGGGGAGAGAGAGAGAGGGGAGAGAGAGAGGAGGGAAGAGAGAGAGAGGAGGGGAGAGAGAGAGGAGAGGGGGGGAGAGAGCGCGAGGAGAGGGGGAGAGAAAGAGCGCAATAGAGAGGGGGAGAGAGAGAGCGCAAAAGAGAGGGGGGAGAGAGAGAGCTCAAAAGAGAGGGGGGAGAGAGAGCTCAAAAGAGAGGAGGAGAGAGAGAGCAAAAGAGAGGGGGGAGAGAGAGAGCAAAAGAGAGGGGAAGGGAGAGAGCGCAAGGGGTGGGACCGCTGTACTGCAAAAAATGGCCCGTGTGAACGGGCTTTAGGACTAGTAATGTTATAAATTAGCAAGAGCACTAGATGGCAGCACTATGTCCTGTCATGTAGTGCTCCAGACATGTGCACACTACCTATCTAAATATCTCCTCAACAAAGAATAACAAGAGAACAAAGCTAATTTGATAATTGACGTAAATTGGAAAGTTTTTTTTATAATTGTATTCTCTATCTGAATTGTGCAAGAAAAATATGGGATTTCATGTCCCTTTAAGGATTCTATTCACTCTATTAGTGAGCTTTTAGCTTGCTTGCCTACAGCTGTTAAGAGCAGATGTTTGAAAGGATTTGAAGATGGTCCCTTTTTCACCTTTAGATCATCAGGAACTTCCTTGAGGAGCACCCACTCTAAGTTACCCATCAATGAGAAGTGTGTTTCTTTGTGGATAGTTTCTCTAAGACTCAGGACCCTGCTGTTGTGTGCATCCTTTATTTTTTCAGGGTTGCGCATTATTATGCCTTATTGCAGGAAGTTTTAATTGATTTAGAGGTAGAGGATCGTCCTGCTACAGTCAAGCAACCTGTTGAGAGGATTGATACATTTTTTTTTATTTATTCTTTTTATAATACAAGGCATTCTGAAAGTACATTTCTTAAATGACATTAGATTTATAAATAAATAATAGATCATTCTTGCTTACTTCGTGAAGTCTCTGGTCTTCCAGTTGCAGGTGCAGTGGCGATAAGTGGTGATATTGGGAAATTATAGTAAGTATTAATATTAACAACAATTTTGCAAGGTATACATGAGCTTTAGTAACATCACTAATGTTGGAATTGACACGCTGCCTATAAAAGGATAGAGAGAAGAATGGAGGGGGGAGAAGGGAGAGGGATGGGAGTGTCTCTGGACCCCTGTGGAGATGAATGTCTCTGTCTTAATGTTGGATTATGGTTTGTTATAATTATAAGTATGGCTTGTGATAGAGAGGAAAGAGTTTGATGTATTGGTAGATTTCAAGATCCCAAATGAACCTAACCTCTGGAAGAACTCTAATTTTTTGCGCTTGAGATGACCGTAGTTAATTTACCTCATCTATCCACATAGTTTTAGTAGGGGTAGTCAGGGTTTTCCAATTTCTGGGAATTAATAACTTTGCGCCATTAAGGCCAATTTGTAGTGCAAGTGTTTTGAGTCTACATGGAATCTTTGGCAGGTCGTTTCAGGGGTGAGTTTAAAATTGTCACCAAGTATTGATTGGAAATGGTATTCTACGTCCTTCCATAGGGGTTGTACTTTGCTGCAGTGCCACTACATATGTGGTAAAATGCCACATTCTCCACATCCCCGCCAGCACTAACGGACATGTTTGGATAAATAGTGTTTAATCTCAATGGGGTAAGATACCACCAAAGAAGGATCTTTTAATTTAGTTCTAGGATTTTAGGGGAAGATGAGGATTTCTTTAGTAGTCGTAAGATTCTGTCCCAGGAATTCCGTTCTATTTGTCTGCTTAGATCTGTATTCCATTTTACTGTGTACAGAGGTAGATTTGTGTCAAAATTGTTCTCTTTTCTGTAACTTCCCCCTCAGAGTCTATCCCGGCAGTAATGCAGGAGCTAGACAAATTTGGAAGATTTTCCAACTTTCTATTAAACAAACAGAAATCTGAAATTTTAAATATCTCAATCCCCAACTCAGAATTTCACTCACTTTCCTAAATATTAATAATCTCATTGAGGATGGAGTTAATACGATTAGCTCAGATCTTGCCTAAAATGTTAATGTCTGTATTTAAAAGGGAAATTGGTTGGTAACTGCTTGGATCATCTTGTGGTTTATTAGGTTTTAATATAACGGTGATGTGAGCAGCTAAGGAGTCAGGGGATAGTTTTGAGTCTTCATCTAAAGTTTGGAATAATCCTAGTAAGTGTGGGGCTATAATGTATTTGAAAGTTTAACAGTAGAAGTTGGTGAGACAATCAGGGCCTGGACTTTTACCCGTAGGAAGATTTGTTATGGTGTTTAGAATCTCAGTCAGGTCTGTGGTTTGGGTTGGAGATAGTTTGGTCAACTCCGTTTCCTCTAAGTATTGTAATATATTGGCCATGTGTTCTGGGGAGGTGTCTTGATTGAGATTGTATAGTTGTTTATAGAAGTCACTTAAGTGGTCAGCTATAGCTCTGCTATCATGTATGTACTCGTCCGATTGCAATTTTAATCTGTGTATATGTGTAAGAGCTGATCTGTCTTTCAGGGCTCTTGCTAATAGAGGGCCTGGGCAGTTGCGCTGATAGAAATATATTTTATTGAGCATTAAAGCTTTCTTTTGTGCTTCTTTGTATAGAATAGAGTTAAGTTCAGATCTGGTGAATGTGAGGGAAGCTGAAACATTGGGATATTTGGGTGAATTTTTGTGTTCCAGTAAGTGTATTTGCGATGTAAGGGAACATGCAGTTGTGTTATACATCTTTTTAAGGAATGCTTTGTGTTTAATGCATTCTCTGTGGAAGACCATTTTTGAGCTTCCCAAATAACGAGGGGAGAGACATCGAGTGTGGTATTAATCAGGAAATATTCCTGTAGGGAAGCCGTTAAAGCGTGTAAAGTGTGTGGGGGGGGGGGGGGGGTAGTGAAGTAATAAATAGTTGTCTAGCCTCCATTTAAATGGGTGAATTGGAGAGTCCAGCCATTCCACTGAAAGTGAAATCATAGAATGGTTGGACAATACCGTTGGGTCTATGTCCATTTCTTTGAGGAGAGAGAAGCTTGATTGGTCAATTTACAGGTAGTCAATTCTAGAGTATATGGACCAAGGTTGGGAATAAAATGTGCGTTGTTTAGGGTGTTGAACTCTCCAGGTGTCAATCAAACATAGTTGTCTAAAGAAATTGTTTAATGAATTAGGATGGTGTGTGTATGTTCGTGGATTGAGTGATGAAGAATCTAAGGTAGGGTCCATAGTTACATTGAGGTCTCCCCTTAGAATTACCGTTGCTTTACGAGATTCCTGAACTAGGGACAGCAGACATTTTAAAAAGTGTTTCCTGTTAGAGTTAGTTATTGTTAAATATATGACCTGTCAGTATTAGGATTCATACTTCATTGTCGGAAGTCAAATTGAGTAACTGAAAGAGTATATTGCGACTAAAAAGGTTCCCCACTTTGTTTTGTTTTTTCTCAGTGGTGTTAAAGAACCCCACTGGAAAGTTCCTAGATGAAAATTTGGGTTGAGATGCTTTAGGAAAATGGGTCTCCTGTGTGAAAATAATGGAACCTTTCTCTTTAGCGAACCATTGCAGTGCAACTGATCTTTGGTAGGGGTGTTAAGACCTTTAGCATTTTGAGAGATAATGTGTAATGAGGATTGATAAAAAAAAATACGCAGCTCCTAAGCAGCCTTCTTCTTTTTCTGTGACTAATTCAATTTCTGAAATTATTTCTAAGGAATGGCACAAACTAGGTATTCCTTTTGTTCCATCTACCAAATTTAAATCTATGTTTCCTCTCCCTTATGTTAATACAGAGATCCGGGAAACTGTTCCTAAGATAGAAGCAGTTATTTTCAATTTGGCCATGCATGCCACTATTCCTTTGGAGGATAGTTCCTCTTTTAAGGATCCTTTACATAGAAAATGTAAAGGTTTTCATAGGCGATCCTTTTAGCTTGCAGGTTTTATGTTTAGACCTGCAGTCAGTGTAGCCTGTGTCCCTGCTGCCATTGCTGTTTGGTGTGATAATCTTTCAAATCTTGATTCTGGTGAAACCCCTCAGGATGAGATTGTATTAATCTCATGTTAGCAGAATTTTTTTTATTTGTGATGAATCAGTGGAAATGATATATAATAATGATAACAATAATCAGTTGTTACGATAATGCACTATAACTTACATTTTAATATATAGATATGAAATTCAAATTCCCAGTCTAATGTCATTCACTTCAAAAGTAAATTTTTCTGTGAGCTAAGGGTCTGAATTGTTCTCCAGTCAATGCTCTACCCTTTAGATGTCTTTTGTTGGAGCTAGAGGGCTGATTAGACAACAATTCAGACCGTTAGCTCAAAGAAAAATGTAATGTTGAAGTGGACGGCAGAACGCAGGGTATTTTAATTTCATATCTATATTAGAAAGTAAGTTATAGAGCATCTGCATTACAACTGATGACTTAAACTCCATCTAAAATATTATTGACATTCTGTATCTGTTTTTATAAAGGGAAGAGTTTACCATCACTTTAACTCTTCAGACCTGTGTGTCTTTTCTGGGGTTCTGTCATAACTCCAATATGCCTGTATATTTAACTATGGGTGGTGACACTGAGACTCCTGCTCATATAGGACCTCCCTTACAACCATTCCCTGCTTGATAATTTATCAGGATTCCTGGGGTTTGGTATCCCACTTTAGCTCCTACATACCCAGCCTTTCTCAAGCTAAGAAGTGTAATTTACACTGAATTCTCCTAGTTCTCCACATCAGTTAATGAACAGCTTCTCTATGCGCTCTATACAGCTATATCCAGCTGTGATGCTGATGTCATCAGCTACTGCCACAGCCGCTCTCCTCTTCACTGACCAAGCTGAGACTTACACACGCTGATCCAGCTGTTTGCCTCATCTTCCAGCTACTACTGCTGCCGCACTAGCCACAGAGTCAGATCCTGCTGAGTCTCCTGCTAACCTCACCCTTCCAGATCCATACGCAGAAGCATACTGCAGTCTTAGGTAGATTCTATCTTTCCACTGCAGCCTCACCAGCCACCAGATACAGATCCTGTAAGGGATACGCTTCTTATTTGGTGTACAGATTGCTGTTGGACTATTGTCATCTATGTCCCTGGGCCATCACAGCAACAACCAGTAAAGGTAATTTCATAATCTTGCAAATCTGTTTATTTGGGCATCCTGACTGTTATTACATCTACCAGTCATTCCATGGGACATTCTATAAATAGTTATGCTAAATGAACGCTGTATAACATAGGTTTGTTACTTTGTAGCAAGCTATTCAAAGCACTGTAACACATAATACTCAATTAGTTTAGCATCTGAGATTCTCCCCTGTTTCTGGTCTACGTTTATGCAGATAGTTATATATTATTTGCAAGCCACACTCAGGCATTTCCTGTTACCAGTGATAGGTTCATAATCAATTTTGTGACTATGTTTTTGCCTCTGACAGATTAGCACATACTGAAGCTGCAACAGGCTTGTGGCTTTCTGCAGCTGAATCCTCTCCCTTCCATTGCTCAGAGCATGGAAGTTGCTTGTCTCATGGTGGCTGCCTCAGATGCAGTTTCATTTTCCAGACTTCATCTTTGGGTCCTCCAATGGCAGATGCTACATCAATGAAATGTCCCTACCAAGTTTTTGGTGGCTCGGGGAGCCTCCTTTGTTCGACCAGTAATAATAGTGAAATCCACTCAAAGAGTGCAGCACATTTGGTCTCCTCAGGAGATGAGGTTAGGAATAAATATTGAGGAAATCCATGAAATCTCCAGGGCTCTCAAGAGCTGGCCCGACCCCAGGCACAAATCTTTTATGAGATTCCAGTCAGACAAAATCTTGACAGTGGTATATGTCAATCATCAGGAAGCAACTCGCAGATCCTTAGCGATGAGGGAAGTGTCCCCAATCATCTATTGGGCAGAGCACCATTATTGCAGGATGTATTTTATCCACATTCCGGGTGCAAACAATGGGGAGGCAGACTTTCTCAGTTGCCAGTCTCTTCACTTTTACTCTCTGAATAGGGCAGTTTTCAAACAAATTGTGAGAGGTTGGGGTCTGACAGAGATAGATCTCATGGGTTCTCACTTGAAGATAGAGATAGATCTCCTAGTCTCTGTATTGTACAATATCTTGGCCAAGTCTCATAGATGCCATAGTGGTCACTTGGTCGTTAAACCTGATTTACATCTTTTCTTCATTTGTGTTGCTATCCAGAGCAATAGTCAGAATCAAGCAGAAACAAGCCTCAGCAATTCTGAATTGGATGGCATAAAGTTGCAGGATTTGGTTTGCGGATCTTTTGCAGATGTCCTCATCATAATACCCTGATTTAGGCTAGGAAACCTGTTACCAGATTTATTTATTAAAAAAGACTGGAAATCCTTTTTTTTTTTTTTTTGAGTAGTGTTCTTCCAAAGGTTACCCTTGGAATTCTTTTAGAAATCCTAGAGTTCTTAAGTTCCCGTAGGAAGGCTTAGATAACGGTTTATCAGCCAGTCACTGAAGGGTTATATTTCAACTCTTTTGTTTTTATTTCATAAGAACATTGCTCAAATTCCTGACTTTCAGGCCTTTGTTCTAATCAGAATTAAAGTAGTTTTTTTGGTACAGTTTCTCCTTTTGAGCAGATGCATGGTTTTGACCTTCAACTTTTAGTCTGGAAGGTTATTTTTCTTTTAGCTATTTCTTCAGTTAGAAGAGTCTCTGAACTTTCACCTTTGTCATGCGAACTTCCTTTTCATGAGGATAAAGCTGTTCTTCACACTAGTAATTCTTTTCTTCCTAAGGTGGCATCTACAGATACTATCAACCTGGAAATTGTGGTTCCTTCTTTTTGCCCAGCTCCTAAAGAGTGTCTTCTCTATAACTTGGATGTTTTAAGAGCTCTCAAATATTATAAGGAAGCCACAAAAGATTTCTTCTCTTTTTGTTAATTTTTCTGGGCCTTGCCAAGGTCAGAAAGCTACAGCTGTTTAGCAGGTTGCTTTAAAGTCTAGGCTAATTTGGTTGCACGGAAAACTCCCCTTGAGTGCATAACTGCTTTTGCATTGAGGCTTCTATTGATCAGGTTTGTGAGGAAGCTACTTGATCTTCCTTACACATGTTTTCTAAGTGTTATCACTTTGATGTGTATCCTTCTTCTGAGGCTATCTTTGTATATTTTTAAAAGTAACTTCCTGCCTTTGCTGTTTGTCTCCCCCCCCCCATTCACAGTGGTCTTGAGAACTCCACACATGATGGCTCATGGATCCTCACCATCTGATGAAAGAAAACTGATAAATGAATTTCTTTCATTATGGTGAAGATCCATGAGCCCCACCATTTATTTTTGTTCAGGTGGCGGGAGTATGTTTTTTTTTATTTGCACTTCTTTGCCCCACTTTATCTTTCCTGCTTTTTTTCCTCATCTACTTAGCTATATGTATGACTGAGTGTCATGGGAAGTGGGAGGGATTAAAAACGCTGGTGTGTTGGGGTGTCTTTTGCCTCCTTCTAGTTGTCAGAAGGGGAATATTTCAACATGTGGTGACTTGTGGGCTCTCACCATCATGAAAGAAAGTTGTGTGGTTTTTTTTTTTGCAAAGCTCACTATGGTTCTCTACCTTGTTTTGATCCACAGAGTTTAAAGGTACACAAAAAACACTGTAATTTTTTTTTTTTTTGTAGTCTCACAGTAACTTCACATACTAGGTGGGTGTATTTTTAATGCATAACACATGGTTTGCTTTGTTTTCAATGTTGTTTTACTATGCACATTTAAACATTTTTATTTTGCAATGTAAAATGTTTAATCCCATTATGATATAAGGGCTTTGGTCATTGATGGTTTTCTTTTCAGTTTTACCAGATCTTGAGGCACCAAAATGATTTTTCCTGCTATTTGTACTTCCGTCTTCAGACCCTTACACTTGCAGAGCTAAAGGTCTTAAGGTTAACATTTCTAAGGTTTCTCATCATTCTCCTAGTGGGCAACTTTTGATTTTTCTTCATAGCTCTATTTATACCAATTTCTCATTCCCTAGATTGTTGGGACCTTTGTTTTGGTAGAGTCTTCATTTGGTATGCATTTCATTAGGCTCTGGATGACTAAGGACTAGATTACAAGTGGCACACTAAATTAGTTTGTAATCTGGCTCTAAGCCTTTTATCTTACTGGATGTCATTTACAGGATCTGCTGCCAGATGCAAATTTGTGATTATTATGATACTATTACTTAAAGGAACAGTCGACTCAAAAAAATGTATTGTTTAAAAAAGATAGATAATCCCTTTATTACCCATTCCCCACTTTTGCATAGCCAACATGGTTATATTAAATTTGATTACCTTGTATCTAAGCCTTTTCTGTCAGTCCCCTGATCACATGACTTTTTATTTATTATCTATTGACCCGTTTTATCCAATTAGTGCAGGGTCTGCCACAATCCATGTGCATAAGTACAATGTTATCTATATGGCTCACATGAACGATCAGTCCCCTGTTGTGAAAAGCTAATAAAAAAGCATGTAATAAGAAGTTTTCTTAAGTGGATTAGAAACAGGCAGAAATTTAGAGGTGTAAAGGTTATAAAGTATATTAATATAACAATATTGGTTGTGCAAAGCAGGGGAATGAGTAGTAAAGGCGTTATCTATCTTTTTAAACACCAACAATTTTGGAGTTGACTGTCCCTTTAACTATTCAGTCACCAAGCTATTACATAAGGCTCTGAAGTATCAAAGATTGGACAACTAATCTT
Organism: Bombina bombina; assembly: GCF_027579735.1. Classification (NCBI taxonomy): domain Eukaryota; kingdom Metazoa; phylum Chordata; class Amphibia; order Anura; family Bombinatoridae; genus Bombina; species Bombina bombina. The sequence continues at coordinate 383,438,279 of NC_069503.1, forward strand.
TCTGGATTTTAAAAGAAACACTTGTGTCAAGGTCTAAATTTAACATACTTTTGATTGCAACCACATCGATGAACAAAGGTAATTCTACATCTGTTTTTGCCTTACTTCATTCTTTTATTTCTTATAAGAAAATACTTCACTGGCACAACAGGGAGAAATGAAGCTGAAGCTATGGGGAAGATTACCCATATTAGAGAGAAGAAAATATTTGACTTAAGGAAGAGAACTGCTTACCCTTTTTATGAAATCCTTTGCGTTCATAATAGAATATGAAAGACACTGGAAATCCTGTTTGCCCTTTAACACAAACACACATAAGAATACAGAAAATGCCAGTAGTATGTTGAACACTTATCAGGTAACATGATTTTTAGATCCAGAAAATAAGCTATCTTAATAAAATGAATGCATGGACATCACCCTACAATGAAGTAAGAACTACATCATGAAATAATTCCTTAAAGGCTGAAAATGTATAGGCTCATGCACAGTTTAAAGGGACATGGAACCCAAAATGTATCTTTCATTATTCAGATAGAGAATTTGATTTTAAAAAAAGTTTCCAGTTCACTTCTATTATCAAATTTGCTTCATTCTCTTGTTATTCTTTATTGAAGTGATATCTAGATAGGTAGCGTGCACATGCCTGAAGTATTACATGACAGGAAATAGTTCTGCCATCTAGTGCTCTTGCTAGTGTATAACATTGTTGCAAAACTGCTGTCATATAGTGCTGCAGACACGTGCACACACCTGGGCTTACATCCATGCTTTTCAACAAAGGATAAAAAGAAAAAAATGTATGCTTACTTGATAAATGTATTTCTTTCCGGATATGGCGAGTCCACGCTGTCATCAATTACTAGTGGGAATATCACTCCTGGCCAGCAGGAGGAGGCAAAGAGCACCACAGCAAAGATGTTAAGTATCACTCCCCTTCCCACAATCCCCAGTCATTCGACTAAAGGGAAATGGAAAAGGAATAATACAAAGGTGTAGAGGTGACTGAGGTTTAGTCAAAAGCAACTGTCTTAAATTTAAGGGTGGTGTCGTGGACTCACCATATCCGTAAAAAAATAAATTTATCAGGAAAGCATAATTTTTATTTTCTAAGATATGGTGAGTCAATGACGTCATCAATTACTAGTGGGAACCAATACCCAAGCTAGAGGACACAGATGACGAGGGAGGGAAAAAGACAGGTGGACCTAAACAGAAGGCACCACTACTTAAAGAACCCTTCTCTCAAAAGAAACCTTAGTCGAGGCAAAAGTAACAAATTTTGAAAATTTTGAAAAAGTATGTAGAGAAGACCAAGTTGCAGCCTTGCAAATCTGTTCCACAGAAGCTTAAATTTTTGAAAGCCCAGGAAGAGGGAAAGAAAAGTAGTACTAGCAGTAACCTTCTGACCATTACACTTTTCAGAGAAACAAACAGGGCAGAAGACTGGCAAAAATCTTAAGACGCCTGCAGGCAGAATTTTAAAGCATGTACAACATCCAAGTTGTGTAACAAATGTTCCTTATGCACAGAAGGATTAGGACATAGAGAAGGAATAACAATTTCTTGATTAATATTTCTATCTGAAATCCCTTTAGGAATAAAACCTAACTTAGAACAAAGAACCGCCTTATCAGCATAAAAGATAAGATAAGGTGAATCAAACTGCAAGGCAGAGAGTTCAAAAACTCTCAGAGCAGAAGAGATAGCAAAAAAAGAACCAAAACCTTCCAAGATAATAACTTAATATCTAATGGAATGTAATGGCTCAAACGGTGCCTGCTGTAAAACTTTAAGAACAAGTTTAAGGCTCCAAGGAGGAGCAACAGACAAACACAAACCTGATTCTGACCAGGGCGTGACAAAAAGACTGAACATCTGGCACGTTCACCAGACATTTGAGTAACAAAACAGATAACACAGAAATCTGACCCTTCCGAGTACTGACGGAAAATCCCTTCTCCAGACCCTCCTGGAGAAAAGACAAAATCCTACGAATCCTGAACCTACTCCAAGAGTAGCCCTTGAATTCACACCAATAAAGATATTTACGTCATACCTTATGGAAAATCTTTCTAGTAACAGGCTTGCAAGCCTGAATTATGCTCTCAATGACCAACTCAGAAAAACTATGCTTAGACAGAACTAAGCATTCCATCTCCAAGCAATCAGCTTCAGAGAAACGAGATTTGAATGAATGAATGAATGAATGGACCCTGAGTTAGAAGGTTCTTCCCCAGAGAAAACCTCCAAGGTGGAAAAAATGACATCTTCACTAGATCTGCATACCAAATCCTGTGAAGCCACGTGGGAGCTATTAGAATCACTAATGCTCTTTCCTGCTTGATACGAGCAATGACTCATTGAAGAAGAGCAAATGGAGGAAACAGATATGCCAGACTGAAATCCCAAGGAGCTGCCAGGGCATCAATCAGGGCGGCCTGTGGATCTCTTGACCTTGAATCATACTCAGGAAGCTTGGCATTCTCCGAGATGCCATCAGATCCAACTCTGGTACCCCCCACTTGAGGGTTAACCTGGAAAACACCACAAGATGGAGAGCACACTCCCCGGGATGAAAAGTCTGTCTGCTCAGGAAAACCACTTTCCAGTTGTCTAATCCTGGAATGGGATGTCAGATAGACAGCAATTGTGTGCTTCCGCCCACTGAACAATCCAAGCTACCTCCTTCGCGGATCCTTGATGAATGATGTAAGTCACTGAGGTGATATTGTTCGACTGGAACCTGATAAATCTGGCTAAGGACAACTGAGGCCAAGCCATCAGAGCATTAAAAATCACTCTCAACTCCAAGATGTTTAAAAAGAGAGCTGTCTCCTCTCGACTCCATAGTCCTTGTGCTGTTAACGAGTCCCAGACTGCTCCCAGCCCAACAAGCTGGCATCTGTGGTCACAACCATTTAGGAAGGTCTCCGGAAACATGAGCCCTGAAACAAAAGCCCCTGAGAAAACCACCATGGAAGAGATTCTCTTGACGCTTATCTAGATCAATCCTCAGAGAGATCCGAATGATCACCACTCCATTGACTGAGCATGCAAAATTGCAAAGCTCTCAAATGTAATAGAACAAAAGAAAAATGACCATGGAACCATCAGACCAATTACCTCCAAACAGCTAACCACTGATGGCCAAACAGTAGACTGCAGAGAGAGGTAAGAGAAAAGGTTTGACTTTCTGACCTCTGTCAAAAATAATCTGATAGATAGAAAATCTATCATGGTTCCTGAGAAAATCACCCTTGTCGCTGGAACAATGGAACTGCTTTCCAGATTCACTTTCCATCCATGGAACAAAGAAAAGACAATATTTATTAAATGAGAAATTGCTCAAAGGAAGGATGGCACCTGAACCATATATTGTCCAGGAAGTGCACCCATGCAAGTCCCCAAGACCAGAAAGAATCTTTCCAGAATGGCGAATCTCAGAAACTTGTTCATCATGAACAGACCCTCTTGAACCAAAGGAGAATGGAATTCCATTTCGAAGGACAGTACTCTGAGAAACTTGTAAATAAGACAAGACCCTGTTCCCTTACCGGAACTGGAACTATCATCCCCAGGGAGGAAGGTCCTGAACCCAGTTCAAGAATGCCTCTCATTATACCAGGACTGTAGATACTCAAAAAAGGAGAAATCTGCCCCTGGGAAGAAAGCTTAGATTGCTTCACCCTGGACCAAGACTGATTGGGTCTCCCAGAAGACTGGACTGTCCCTGCAGTATAGTCTATTCCTCCAGACGAGTGGTAGAAAAACCCTTTTACACTCATAAAGTCAGAAGATAAGTCTGACAGACCATTTCAAAACAAGGTCTCACCCTTGTAAGGAAGCGCCAGAAGCTTGGATTTGGTGGTAACATTAAATATATTCCAAATCTGGCCACGGACGGGAGACACATGTCTAAGTCATTGGTATATTGAACCTGCATATGAAGTGTTGTAGAAGCTAGACTATACCACTAAGGCACTGGTAGGCTTTTCCGCAGATCCAAGATTTCAGCCCCAAAGCCCCTGCGGGCTAGCACAGCAACTTCAATTAGACAAGGCATGGCATCAAAAAGATGCCGCACTTGACACAGTGACAATACAAACTGCAGGTTTCCATGAAAACCTAGATTATCAATAAACCTCCAGCTTCTTGACCATGGATTCGTAAAGGAGCAACTATCCTCTATAGAGATCAAAGTTCTATGAGTCATAGTAGAAAAACTAAATTTATGCTTACCTGATAAATTTCTTTCTTTTGCGATGTACCGAGTCCACGGGTTCATCCTTACTTGTGGGATGTTATCCTTCCCAACAGGAAGTGGCAAAGAGAGCACCCACAGCAGAGCTGTCTATATAGCTTCCCCCTTAACTCCATCCCCCAGTCATTCGACCAAAGGCCAAGGAAGAAAAAGGAGAAACTATAAGGTGCAGAGGTGACTGAAGTTTTCAATAAAAAATACTATCGGTCTTGAATAGACAGGGCGGACCGTGGACTCGGTACATCGCAAAAGAAAGAAATTTATCAGGTAAGCATAAATTTTGTTTTCTTTTGCAAGATGCACCGAGTCCACGGTTTCATCCTTACTTGTGGGATACCAATACCAAAGCTTTAGGACACGGATGAAGGGAGGGACAAGACAGGAACCTAAACGGAAGGCACCACTGCTTGCAAAACCTTTCTCCCAAAAATAGCCTCCGAAGAAGCAAAAGTATCAAATTTGTAAAATTTAGAAAAGGTATGAAGCGAAGACCAAGTTGCAGCCTTACAAATCTGTTCAACAGAAGCATCATTTTTAAAAGCCCATGTGGAAGCTACCACTCTAGTAGAGTGAGCTGTAATTCTTTCAGGAGGCTGCTGTCCAGCAGTCTCATAAGCCAAACGGATGATGCTTTTTAGAAAAAAGGAAAGAGAGGTAGCCATAGCCTTTTGACCCCTACGCTTTCCAGAATAGACAACAAAGAAGATGTCTGACGAAAATCTTTGGTTGCCTGCAAAAAAAACTTTAAGGCACGAACCACGTCCAAGTTGTGCAACAGACGTTCCTTCTTAGAAGAAGGATTAGGACACAGAGAAGGAACAACAATTTCCTGATTGATATTCCTGTTAGTAACAACCTTAGGGAGGAACCCAGGTTTGGTACGCTAAACCACCTTATCAGCATGGAAAACAAGATAAGGCGAGTCACATTGTAATGCAGATAGTTCAGAAACTCTTCGAGCTGAAGAGACAGCAACTAGAAACAGAACTTTCCAAGATAGAAGCTTAATATCTATGGAATGCATGGGTTCAAACGGAACCCCCTGAAGAACTTTAAGAACTAAATTTAGACTCCATGGCGGAGCAACAGGTTTAAACACAGGCTTAATTCTAACTAAAGCCTGAGCAAAAGCCTGAACATCTGGGACATCTGCCAGACACTTGTGCAACAGAATAGACAAAGCAGATATCTGTCCCTTTAAGGAACTAGCGGACAATCCTTTCTCCAATCCTTCTTGGAGAAAAGACAAAATCCTAGGAATCCTGATCTTACTCCAAGAGTAGCCTTTGGATTCGCACCAAAAAATATATTTACGCCATATCTTATGATTGATCTTCCTGGTGACAGGCTTTCGAGCCTGAATCAAGGTTTCTATGACCGACTCAGAGAAACCCCACTTTGATAAAATCAAGCGTTCAATCTCCAATCAGTCAGTTGCAGAGAAATTAGATTTGGATGCTTGAATGGACCTTGAATCAAAAGGTCCCGTCTCAGTGGCAGAGTCCACGGTGGCAGAGATGACATGTCCACCAGGTCTGCATACCAAGTCATGCGTGGCCATGCAGGCGCTATCAAAATCACTGAAGCTCTCTCCTGTTTGATTCTGGCAATCAGACGCGGAAGGAGAGGGAAAGGTGGAAACACATAAGCCAGGTTGAACGACCAGGGTACTTCTAGAGCATCTATCAGTACTGCCTGAGGATCCCTTGACCTGGATCCGTAACGAGGAAGTTTGGCGTTCTGACGAGACACCATAAAATCCAATTCTGGTGTGCCCCATAGCTGAACCAGTTGAGCAAACACCTCCGGATGGAGTTCCCACTCCCTCGGAGGAAAAGTCTGACGACTTAGAAAATCTGCCTCCCAGTTCTCTACCCCTGGGATATAGATCGCTGATAGATGGCAAGAGTGAGTTATCCTGGAAACTTCTAACATTGCTAAGGAACCTCTTGTTCCCCCCTGATGATTGATATAAGCCACAGTCATAATGTTGTCTGACTGAAATCTGATGAATCTGGCCGAGGCCACGCCTGAAGAGCATTGAATATCGCTCTTAATTCCAGAATATTTATCGATAGGAGGGCCTCCTCCTGAGTCCACAAACCCTGTGCTTTCAGGGAATTCGAGACTGCACAGTAGGATGGCGTCTGTTGTCACTATAACCCACGCTGGCCTGCAGAAACACATTCCCCGGGACAGGGGATCCTGTGACAACCACCAAAGAAGAGAGTCTCTGGTCTCTTGATCCAGGTTTATCTGAGGAGATAAATCTGCATAATCCCCATTCCACTGTCTGAGCATCGATAGTTGCAGTGGTCTGAGATGTAAGTGAGCATATGGAACTATGTCCATTGCTGCTACCATAAGTCCGATTACCTCCATACACTGAGCCACTGACGGCTGAGGAATGGAATGAAGAGCTCAGCAGGTGGTCAAAATCTTTGATTTCCTGACCTCCGTCAGAAATATTTTCATGTCCACCGAGTCTTTCAGAGTCCCTAGAAATTAAACTCTTGTGAGAGGGGAAAGAGAACTCTTTTTTACGTTCACCTTCCACCCGTGAGATCTTAGAAAGGTCAACACTAAGTCTGTGTGAGACTTGGCTAGTTGGAAAGTCGACGCTTGAATTAAGATGTCGTCTAGATAAGGCACCACTGCTATGCCCCGCGGCCTTAGGACCGCCAGAAGGGACCATAGCACCTTTGTGAAGATTCTTGGCGCCGTGGCCAACCCGAAGGGAAGAGCCACAAACTGGTAATGCTTGTCCAGAAAGGCAAACCTGAGGAATTGGTGATGATCTTTGTGGATAGGAATGTGTAGATACGCATCCTTTAAGTCCACGGTGGTCATATATTGACCCTCCTGGATCATTGGTAAAATAGTCTGAATGGTCTCCATCTTGAAGGATGGGACTCTGAGGAATTGGTTTAGGATCTTGAGATCTAGAATTGGTCTGAAGGTTCCCTCTTTTTTGGGAACCACAAACAGATTGGAGTAGAACCCCTGCCCCTGTTCTGCTTTCGGAACTGGGCCAGATCACTCCCATGGTAAAAAGGTCTTCTACACAGCGTAAGAACGCATCTCTTTTTATCTGGTTTACAGACAATTGAGAAAGGTGGAATCTCCCCCTTGGAGGAGAATCTTTGAAATCTAGAAGATACCCCTGGGTTACAATTTCTACAGCCTAGGAGTCCTGAACGTCTCTTGCCCAGGCCTGAGCAAAGAGAGAGAGTCTGCCCCCTACTAGATCCGGTCCTGGATCGGGGGCTACCCCTTCATGCTGTCTTGGTGGCAGCAGCAGGCTTCTTGGCCTGTTTACCCTTGTTCCAAGCCTGGTTAGGTCTCCAGACTGGCCTGGATTGAGCAAAGTTCCCCTCTTGCTTTGCAGCAGGGGAAGAGGAAGCGGGACCACCCTTGAAGTTTCGAAAGGAATGAAAATTATTTTGTTTGGTCCTCGACTTATTTGACTTATACTGAGGGAGGGCATGACCCTTCCCTCCAGTGATATCTGAAATGATCTCTTTCAGTTCAGGCCCGAATAGGGTCTTACCTTTGAAAGGGATGGTCAAAAGCTTAGATTTTGATGACACATCAGCCGACAAGGACTTAAGCCATAACGCTCTACACTCTAAAATGGCAAAACCTGAATTGTTTGCCTCTAATTTAGCTAGATGAAAAGCGGCGTCTGTAATGAAAGAATTAGCTAGCTTAAGAGCCCTAATTCTGTCCAGAATATCATCTAGTGGGGTCTCCACCTGAAGAGCCTCTTCCAGAGCCTCAATCCAAAAGGCATCTGCATTGGTTACAGGAACAATGCACGCTATAGGCTGGAGAAGAAAAACCTGATGAACAAAAATTTTCTTTAGGAGACCCTCTAATTTTTTATCCATAGGATCTTTGAAAGCACAACTGTCCTCAATAGGTATAGTTGTACGCTTAGCCAAAGTAGAAATAGCTCCCTCCACCTTAGGGACCATCTGCCATGAGTCCCGCATGGTGTCAGATATGGGAAACATCTTCTTAAAAACAGGAGGGGGAGCGAACGGAATACTTGGTCTATCCCATTCCTTAGTAACAATGTCCGAAATCCTCTTAGGGACCGGAAAAACATCAGTGTAAACAGGAACCTCTAAATATTTGTCCATTTTACACAATTTCTCTACAAAAGGGTCACAATCATCCAGAGTCGCTAAAACCTCCCTGAGCAATAAGCGGAGGTGTTCTAGCTTAAATTTAAATGCCGTCATATCTGAATCTGTCTGAGGGAACATTTTTCCTGAATCAGAAATCTCTCCCTCAGAGAGCAAATCCCTCATCCCTACCTCTGAACATTGTGAGGGAATATCGGATACGGCTACTAAAGCGTCAGAAGGCTCAGCATTTGTTCTTAACCCAGAGCTACTGCGCTTCCCTTGCAACCCAGGCAGTTTAGATAAAACCTCTGTGAGGGTAGTATTCATAACTGAGGCCATATCTTGCAAGGTGAAAGAATTAGACGCACTAGAGGTACTTGGCATCACTTGTGCGGACGTTTCTGGTTGTCACACTTGGGGAGAACTAGATGGCAAAACCTGATTTCCTTCTGTCTGAGAATCATCCAGTGCCAAACTCTTATAAGTCAAAATATGCTGTTTGCAATTTATAGACATATCAGTACAAGTGGGACACATTTTAAGAGGGGGTTCCACAATGGCTTCTAAACAAATTGAGCAATAAGTTTCCTCAGTGTCAGACATGTTGAACAGGCTAGTAATGAGACAAAAAAGATTTTTTTGCAGTAGACACACTAAGCTATAGTAAGATTGCACCACAAGCAACTTAACAATTAACCCCCAAATAGGAAAACTGGATTGACAAAGTGCCAAAGACCGGTAAAACCCCTGTCAGCACCTTGCCACAGCTCTGCTGTGGCGCCTACCTGCCCTTAGGGATTGATAATGTGGGGATAAAGCTTTGATTAGGCCCAATAAGTTCACCATGACCCTCCAGTGTTGTAGCTTGCTGCTTGTCTATAGAACACAACTGCGCAACTGAGGCAGAAAATTAGGCCCCGCCCATCTCACTCAATGTTACTAAGGCCTTTAGAAAATCTACAAAGCGTTTTTCCAGCCATGTGGGTTATAAAAACCCCAAAAAAGCCAAGTGTACCCTCAATACAGTTGTCCCATAAGTTAAGCCCTTTAGGCAAGCTAGTAATGCCCCTTCTAAGACTAGGATTACTGCTTACCCTTCCCCTCATGGGGATACTGTCAGCCTTTCTGAGTTATCACAGTCTCTCCAGAAAAAATGACTGAACATACCTCATTGCTGTATAGCAAGAAACAGTTCCTCACACTGAAGTTTTCCTGTACTCCTCAGCTTCTGTGGGAACAGCAGTGGACCTTAGTTACAAATGCTAAGATCATCATCCTCTAGGCAGAAAACTTCATCTATCTCCTGCCTGAGAGTAAATAGTACACACCGGTACCATTTAAAAATAACAAACTCTTGCTTGAAGAAAAATAAAAACTAACAGTTTAACACCTCTTTCACTTTACCCTTCCTGCAAAGAGAATGACTGGGGGGTGGAGTTAAGGGGGAAGCTATATAGACAGCTCTACTGTGGGTGCTCTCTTTGCCACTTCCTGTTGGGAAGGATAATATCCCACAAGTAAGGATGAAACCGTGGACTCTGTACATCTTGCAAAAGAAAAGTCCATTCTACTTAAGGCACTGTGCATGTAATGGTGTCAGTGACAGGAAAAATCCTTTAAAAGATGGGAGATAGGAAGAAAGTTATCCCTAGCAGCTTCTCCTATCCTGGGAAAATCTCCATAGCACATCTAGAAACACTTCCACATAGGAAGTAACATCATAGTTTACTAACCTTCCAAGGGTTGACAATGACAGGGTTATCGGTGTCGTCCAAGTAGGCCAGACCTCCATTAACACTACATGAGGTGTTCAAGCATACATCTGAAGGAGATCGCTTCAGCATCAGATGAAGGAATTATACTGTCCAAAACTGAAATTTCACCCTCAGAAACTACTGGCAAATCCTTCTCATCAGACTTAGGAGAGAGAGCACTCTGTGTAGCAGAAATCGTACTTTCTGAAACTTTAAATGTCCTCTTGCGTTTCCCTGTAGGTAAGGAAAAAACAGATATAGCCACAGATATCGCAGAGGATACCTGAGCTGCAAAATCTGTAGGCAAATACACTCCTCCAGGAGATTGAGAGGAACCGCAGGGCACTTCATTTGACACCTCAGAGGCTTGGGACGTTTAAGGAGAAAGCTGTAGCATTGCCTGAACAGCATCATCCTGGGAGACATGAGGCTAAAAGGCAACAACTTATCTGAACATTCAATAGCATTTGCTAAACAAGTGGCACAGAAAAACAGACATTTTAATCTGTCTAAAATTATCCTTAGAGGCGAAAAGGCTCTAACAAAGAATATCTTCATTTCTTTAAAAGATTTATTCTAAATATGAGGGACAGATGTGCTTAATAAAACAATTAGTTCCTCAATAACCAATAAACATTTTATTCAATAAGGATTTAAAGGATTTAAGGGTACATAAACATTGAAAAAAGAATGTTTCTGCTCAAAACGTTACTGAAAGCACCATACTGCGAGCAAAGCTTACTTTATTATAAGGTAAGGAAAAGTAAAAACTCATCTTTGCTTCAAACTGAGATATAACTCAGAATGGAACATAAAGTACTTTCCCATTACAACATCTGTCTTTGCTTGCTAATCTAGTCGAAACGGACAGAACAATAACTCCGCTCAGTTCTCAGTCAGAGAATGAGGAGGAGTTACATATCCAGACCTAACAAGATCTAAAAATGGCGCTGCTCCTATTCCCGAGAATGAGGCGGGGCCAAGAAATCTGCATGGGATGAAGCGCTTCATTCCAACAAGAGAATTAAAAAACATGAAGGACCAAGCTCTCCTCTAAATTCACGAGGAGTTCCAGCAGGGCACATAAGACAAATTTACAATGGCACCACTGCACTTTTCAAAAAGAGGAACACCTGTCCAGCCCCATAGGAATGTCGCCACTATGAAAGATCGCGCTTCCCTAACAGTCCCCGCCATCACACAACATGACACTATATGGGACCTAGAGGGGCTGCCAAAGATTTAATAGTCCTAAAGGCAGCAGATAAATGAAATAGGGTAAATTAACCCCTAATGAAAAAATGAGTAAACAGAGATACAATATTCTAAAACACTCTAGCAATGGAAAAAATATCCTCCCTAGAGGATTATCCTACTCTAAAAATCTAGATAACTAGAAGTTTAGTCAATTGAATTAAGTTCATATTAAAAATTCGGTCTGAGCCCCCATAGATGGTTAACCCCTTCCTTTCCATGAAGGAGGTTAACCCATAAGTCTCCATAGTCACATGTAATTAAAGTGCCTGCTCACTGCCATAAACCATCCTCCAATAAGTATTTTTGTCCCACATTAAGAGCAGAGGGTACTTAACCCCTTCAGGCACTTACCTGCACATCTAGCCATCCGGCTTACAAGGCATGAGAGGATGCCACTCCTCACAGAGACCTGTAGAAAAAGAAAGAACAGAGTAAACCTACTCTGGCTTTCTATACCATGGGCAGCAAATATGTTAGGATAACACAGCAAGGTCCACCTTACAAGTTCCTATCTACTTTAAATCCACCACTGACCTACTGAAAAGACTAACGTTGAGTACGGCTAGACCCAAAAACTTGCTTGAAGCGAAGGAAATTTAATTTTCTTCAGACACCAAAACTTCACCTCCTCCATGCACCAAGGCAAAGAGAATGACTGGGGATTGTGGGAAGGGGAGTGATACTTAACAGCTTTGCTGTGGTGCTCTTTGCCTCCTCCTGATGGCCAAGAGTGATATCCCCACTAGTAATTGATGACGTTGTGGACACACCATATCTTAGGAAAGAAACAAAGACAATTTGATAATAGAAGTAAATTGGAAAGTTGTTTAAAATTTTATTTTCTATCTAAATGTGGGTTTTATGGCTTCCTTTAAGTTAATTTGACAGAAGCTGGCTATCTATAGTCTGAAAAGATAAGGGCTCTAGAAATGTTTTTCTTAATATATTTTAACTTCATGATATGGTGTTATGTCTGTTTGATAGGCAAGTTCATAAAAACACAGTAGTAATAGTGAGTTCTACATATAAATGACTATTTTACATATGACCTTACCGTTGAACAGTAAGCATTTCTCTATAGCATAGTACCAAAATTCACTCTAAGATTAACAGAGACCAACCTTACTATATCATACCATACAAACAATTTTAATTGTGTAGTTACAGTCAATAACCACTCCTAGTCAGAACATCTTTGCATAAAGAAACTTGTGATACATTTATAAAAACATCCAGCTGTAACAAAATAACTGGTGTTTTCATAGCAATAAACTCATAAAAAAGAAATACACCTTTATACAGAAACTTTGTACAGATGTAGCTTGAAAATTGATTGTAAACCAAAGGAAGACACATTGCAAACATCAATTATTTTTCACATTAATTGCATAAGTTTCTAAGGTGATCTATTAGTTTTACTTACCTAAGCTTGTTTGCATGATAGTAAAAATTGCATACCACAATAAGAGTGAAGCTTATAGTATGAATTGCTTGGATAACATAGAGCACTTTTTATAGGCAACTCTGTAAAGCACATTTTCTCTATTTAAAACTTTTAAGACACTTTGTTTTACTGCCCATCAAAATACATATATAAATATAAAACAAAAAAAGAACCAGTATGTTAACAAAGATAAGCAATATTACAAACAAAACAATCCTGAAAAAAAACATGATGCTGTAGAATCTACAGGTAAGAACATGGGGGTAAAATTATTCTACATTTGCTTCCTCATATAATACATAGAACAATGAAGAAAATTACAGTGACATTTTATTTCCAAAAGAAAATAAAATCTAAATTTACGGCAGTGCCATATCACACAAGGCATTTGTTGGCATGTTATTTTTCAACTGTATCCCACAGAATAGAGTTCTTATGTACCCTAAAACTGTGCAAGAGTAACATACTCATATTTATAGAAGCGTGACTTTTTTTTTTTTAAGATCAGGTGTGGAATACAACAGGGAATACAGAAATAAAAAACAAAAAACAAAAACAAACAAACCCACAGAAGGTTTCAATGCCTGTTTGAAGGCTCCAGATTTGAATTCAACTGCACTAGAATCATGCTCATCAAGTAGATTGTGGCTTATCCAGTGAAAACAAAATATCAAACAATCCTCAATGTTTTATCTGGAGCTAAGAACAGTTTATAGACAGAGTAAAACATTTAATGTAGTCTGCATTTTTCTTTTCTTTGTGCAAGTTTTTTTTTCAAGAATTGTTGGCTGAACAATGTACAATAAAATGTTACTGACAGTACATAGGATGGAATTGTAATTAGTAATACCAGTGGAACATCTGAATAAAAATAATACTTTACGATAAGTCTTTTAGATCAACCGTTATATCTGTATTCCCTTCTCCAGTTAAATCGTTTTCAAGTTTAACTGAAAACAGTATATTACTACTTTTGTCCTGGATTGCCTCTTCTAAATCCTTAGGCAACTCTTCATCTTCATAGTCTGCTACATCCACTTCCAAGCCAGAATTGTCTTTGAGCTTTCCATGGTGTTTAAGATAATATCTCTGATTCTGGAAAAACTTGATAATGGTATACTTGGGGAGGTCAAGTTGCGCAGAAAGTGTTTGGATTGCTTCTTCATCTGGATAAAGACCTACATCCTGTATGAAGCTCTGTAAAATGCCCAGAGCTTCCACCGAGATCTTTGTTCGGGGACGTGATTGCTGGCGATTATCATCCTCTGACTCTGCTGGAGATGCCACAGTTGGTTGCCTTGGTGGTAGCCTGGGACCTGGTTGTTGCTGTGGCTGTGGTGGTGGAGGTGGTGGTTGTGGCTGCTGCTGCTGCTGCGTTTGCTGCAGTCATAACAAAACAAAACAAAAAAAAAAAAAAGATTATTTTTATACAAAAATTTGCATGTATATTTACTTCTGGGAGAAAATGAGGTATTTTGGATTTTTTTTATACGAAAGGCAATCGTTATGTTACATAACTATGCACACATCAAACTGTCCCTTTAATTTTTTTGTCTCATTTATATGGTATAGTGATATACATTGGAATGTTACAAATACAATTTAAAGGGACAGTCAGCTCAAAAAATGTTATTGTTTAAAAAGATAGAACATCCTTTTATTATCCATTCTCCAGTTTTGCACAGCCAACATGGTTATATTATTATAGTTTTAACCTCTGTTATTACCTTGTATCTAAGTCTCTTTTCACACTTAGATACAAATGGCTATTTATTTATTATCTATTAACTTGCATTTTAGCCAATTAGTGCAGTGTCATCCACAACCCACAGAGAGAGCACAATGTTATCTATATGGCCATTATGGATTAGCATTCTCTTATTGTAAAACGCTAATAATAAAGCATGTGGTAAAAGGCTTTCTGAAGTGGCTTAGAAATGAACAGAAATTTAGAGGTTTAAATGTTATAAAGTATATTAATCTAATAATGTTGGTTGTGCAAAGCTGGGGAATGGGTAGTAAAGGCATTATCTATCTTTTTTAAACAATAAAAATTTTGTTGGTGACTGTCCCTTTAGCAAAGAAATTAATAAAAAAACAAAAACAAAATATGCTTGGTACAATCATACAACATTTAAAGGGACAGTCAAGTAAAAAAAAAAACTTTCATTTAAATAGGGCATGTCATTTTAAACAACTTTCCAATTTACTTTTATTACCAATTTTGCTTTGTTCTCTTGATATTCTTAATTGAAAGCTAAATCTAGGAGGTTCATAAGCTAATTTCTTAGACCTTAAAGGGACACTGAACCCAAATTTTTTATTTTGTGATTCATATAGAGCAAGCAATTTAAGCAGCTTTCTAATTTACTCCTATTATCAATTTTTCTTTGTTCTCTTGCTTTTTTATTTGAAAAAGAAGACATCAAAGATAAGGAGCCAGCCAATTTGTGGTTCAGAACCATGGACAGCACTTGTTTATTGGTGCTGTCCAATCAGCAAGGACAACCCAGGTTGTTCACCAAAAATGGGCCGGCATCTAAACTTAAATTCTTGCTTTTCAAATAAAGATACCAAGAGAATAAAGAAAATTTGACAATAGGAGTAAATTAGAAAGATGCTTAAAATTCCATGCTCTATCTGAATCATGAAAGAAAAAATTTGGGTACAGTGTCCCTGTAAAGGCCACCTCTAATCTGAAAGCATTTTGACAGTTTTTCACCACTAGAGGGTGTTAGTTCATGTGTTTCATATAGATAACATTGAGATCAGGCACCTGAAGCTCCTAGGAGCAAGCACTGATTGGCTAAAAATGCAAGTCTATCAAAAGAACTGAAATAAGGGGGCAGTTTGCATAGCCATAGATACAAGGTAATCACAGAGGTAAAAAGTATCCTATAATATAAAAGGCCAAGTGTGTTTGTCCGAAGCTGTCATGCACAGTAGAGACTGTGTGAGAACAAACACACCTGGCCTTCAACAGAGTATCAGCTCAGACTGACCTGGCATACCGGGTGGGAGGGGGGCGTGACGCGGGTGGGGGTTGGCGTGATGCGGATTGGGCGGGATGGGGCCGGGTGTGACATTGGAGGGGCAGATCCAGGCGTGACGCCGACAGAGCCGGGTGTGGCGTGGGTGGGCAACTGTGGACGTGAGAGACCTTAAAAGAGGTGGGATAGAGAGAGAGCAAAAGGGGGGATAGAGAGAGCAAAAGAGAGGGAGAGCAAAAGAAAAGGGAGAGACAGCAAAAGAGAGGGGGGAGAAAGGGGAGAGAGAGAGAGCGCAAAAGAGAGGGGGGAAGAAATGGGGGAGAGAGAGGGCAAAATAGAGGGGGGAGAGAGTGTAAAAATGAAGGGGGGGAGAGAGGGGGGAGTAAGAGAGAGAGAGAGAGAGAGAAAGAGGGGAGAGAGAGCATAAGAGAGGGGGAGAGAGAGAGCATAAGAGAGGGTGAGAGAGAGCAAAAGCGAGGGAGAGAGAGAGAGAGAGAGAGAGAGAGAGAGAGAGAGAGAGAGAGCGAAAGAGAGGGAGAGAGAGAGAGACAGCAAAAGAGATGGATGAAAGAGAGCAAAATAAATGGGAAAGAGAGAGCCAAAGAGACGGAGAGAGAGCCAAAGAGACAGAGAGAGAGAGAGAGAGAGAGAGAGAGAGAGAGAGAGAGAGAGAGAGAGAGAGAGAGAGAGAGAAAGAAAGAAAGAAAGAAAGAAAGAAAGAAAGAGAGAAAGAGAGAGAGCAAAAGAGAGGGGAGAGAGAGCAAAAGAGAGGGGAGAGAGAGAGCAAAAGAGAGGGGAGAGAGAGAGCAAAAGAGAGGGGAGAGAGAGCAAAAGAGAGGGGGAGAGAGCAAAAGAGAGGGGGAGAGAGAGAGAGCAAAAGAGAGGGGGAGAGAGAGAGAGCAAAAGGGAGGGAGGGAGAGAGAGTAAAAGAGGGAGAGAGAGCAAAAGAGGGGAGAGAGAGAGAGCAAAAGAGGGGGGAGAGAGAGAGAGAGCAAAAGAAGGGGGGGAGAGAGAGAAAAAGAGAGGGAGAGAGACAGCAAAAGAGAGGGGGGAGAGAGCAAAAGAGAGGAGGGGAGAGAGCAAAAGAGAGGAGGGGAGAGAGAGACAGCAAAAGAGAGGGGGGAGAGAGAGAGCAAAAGAGAGGAGGGATAGCGCAAAACTGAGGGGAAGAGAGAGTGAAAAAGAGAGGGAGGAAAAGAGAGGGGGGGAGAGGGAGAGAGCAAAAGAGAGGGAAGAGAGCAAAAGAGAGGGGAGAGAGAGAGCAAAAGAGAGGGGGGGAAGAGAGAGAGCAAAAGAGGGGGGATAGAGAGAGCAAAAGAAGGGGGATAGAGAGAGCAAAAGAGGGGGGATAGAGAGAGCAAAAAAGAGGGGGATAGAGAGAGCAAAAGAGGGGATAGAGAGAGCAAAAGAGAGGGGATAGAGAGAGCAAAAGAGGGAGAGAGAAAGCAAAAGAGAGGGGGAGAGAGCAAAAGAGAGGAGGGAAAAGAGAGGGGGAGAGAGGGAGCAAAAGAGGGGGAGAGAGGGAGCAAAATAGAAGGAGGGAGACAGCAAAAAAGAGGGGGAGAAAGGGGAGGGAGAGAGCAAAAGAGGGGAGAGAGAGAGAGCGTGCAAAAGAGAAGGGGGAGAGAGCAAAAGAGAGGGGATAGAGAGAGCAAAAGAGAGGGAGCAAAAGAGAGGGGGGAGAGATCAAAAGAGAGGAGGGGAGAGAGAGAGCAAAAGAGAGGGGATAGAGAGAGCAAAAGAGAGGGAGAGAGACAGCAAAAGAGAGGGAGAGAGACAGCAAAAGAGAGGGGGAGAGAGAATGCAAAACAGAGGGGAAGAGAGAGTGAAAAAGAGAGGAAGGAAAAGAGAGGGGGAAAGAGAGAGCAAAAGAGAGGGGGAGAGAGGGAACAAAATAGAAGGAGAGAGACAGCAAAAGAGAGGGGGAGAAAGGGGAGGGAGAGAGCAAAAGAGGGGAGAGAGAGAGAGAGTGTGCAAAAGAGAGGGGGGAGAGAGAGCGAGCAAAAGAGAGGGGGGAGAGAGAGCGAGCAAAAGAGAGGGGAGAGTGAGCGCAAGCAAAAGAGAGAGGAGAGCGCAAAAGAGAGGGGAGAGAGAACACAAAAGAGAGGGGGAGAGAGCAAAAGAGAGGGGAGAGAGAGCGCAAAAGAGAG
The DNA here is from genome assembly GCF_027579735.1 of Bombina bombina. Taxonomy (NCBI): domain Eukaryota; kingdom Metazoa; phylum Chordata; class Amphibia; order Anura; family Bombinatoridae; genus Bombina; species Bombina bombina. Next base: position 383,456,271 of record NC_069503.1, read on the forward strand.
GGGAGGAAAGAGAGGGGGAAAAGAGGAGGAAGAGAGGGGGGAGAGAAAGCAAAAGAGAGGGGAGAGAGCAAAAGAGAGGTGGAGAGAGGCAGCAAAATAGAGGGAGGAAAGAGAGCAAAAGAAAAGGAGAGAGAGCAAAAGAGCGGGGATTGAGAGAGCAAAATAGGGGGGAAGAGAGAGCAAAAAAGATGGGGGAGAGAGAGCAAAAGAGAGGGGGGAAGTGAGAGAGAGAGCAAAAGAGGGGGAGAGAGAGAGCAAAGAGAGAGGGGAAAGAGAGAGAGAGCAAAAGAGGGGGGATATAGAGAGCAAAATAGAGAGGGGAGAGAGAGAGAGAGAGAGAGAGAGAGAGAGAGAGAGAGAGAGAGAGAGAGAGAGAGAGCAAAAGAGGGGGGATAGAGAGAGCAAATGACAGAGAGAGAGACTGCAAAAGAGAGGGGGAGAGAGAGCACAAAAGAAAGGGAGGAAATAAAAGGGAGAGAGAGAGAGAGAGGAAAAGAGAGGGGGAGAGAGAGAGAGCAGAAGAGAGGGGGAGAGAGAGAGCAAAAGAGAGGGGGGAGAGAGCAAAAGAGATGGAGGATAGAGAGAGAGCAAGGGGTGGAACCGCTGTACTGCAAAAAATGGCCCGTGTACACGGGCTTTAGGACTATTATTATTATAACTGTGTTGGTTATGCAAAATTGGGGAATGGGTAATAAAGGGATTATCTACCTTTTTACACAACAAAAATTCTGGTGTTTACTGTCCCTTTAATTTCAATGGGCCATTATTTTGTAAGACTGGCTACAGCCAAAAAGGTGTTTTTTTGCAAGGATTCACATTATCGCATAAGACCTTTATTTTTTCAAACACATTTGGATATTTTGCAAGCAATATAAAAAAAATTATTTTAGTACGTTCCTGTTACATTTTATTCTTTTTTAATGAACATCATATTGCAGGATTATTATTCTTCAATGAAAAACTATATCTCTTTTCTAAACTATTTGTAAGAAGCAAAACATTCTCAGCATATACATGTTATCTCTACACAAATAAAAGTATACATTTAGAAAGAATACATATCGATGAATGATAAATATTATACTGTTTTAGAAATGTTTCTCATGAAAATTATAAAGATTTGCATAAGGTTCACAAAGCTGTTTCGAAATACAGTATACGGCTAGATTACGAGTTTTGCGGTATGAGTGAAAAAGCAGCGTTATGGCTCTTTTTCACTGATGCTGGTATTAAGAGTCTTGCAGGTTTAGCTGCACCGCACACTTTTTTGGCCGTAACGCAATGTAACTACCGCAGCTTTCAAAAAGTCCTTTTTCAATGGGACTTCCATAGCGCCAGGTATTACAAGTTTGCCTGGGAGGCCAAAAAGTGAGCGGTACAGCCTATAACCACAAGATTCGTACTGCCATCTGAAAGTCAGTAGTTATTTGTTTTAACCTACAACGCCGTAACATAAAACTCATAACTAACTATAGGGTACACTAACACCCATAAACTACAAATTAACCCTTAAATCGAGGCCCTCCCGCATCGCAAACACTAAAATAAAATTATTAAACCCCTAATCTGCCGCTCCGGACATCGCCGCCACTAGAACAAACATATTAACCCCTAAACCGCCGCACTCCCGCATCGTAAACACTAGTTAAATATTATTAACCCCTAATCTGCTGTCCTTAACATCGCCGCAACCTGCATTACTGTTATAAACCCCTAATCTGCTGTCCCTAACATAGCCATCACTATACTAAAGTTATTAACCCCTAAACCTAACCCTAAGTCTAACCCTAACACCCACTAACTTTAGTATAATTAAAATAAATCTAAATAAAAATTACTATCATTAATTAAATAATTCCTATTTAAAACTAAATACTTACCTATAAAATAAACCCTAAGCTAGCTACAATATAGTTACATTGTAGTTAGCTTAGTATTTATTTTTATTTCACAGGTATGTTTGTATTTATTTTAACTAGGTAGACTAGTTAGTTAATAGCTGTTAACTATTTACTAGCTACCTAGCTAAAATAAATACAAATTTACCTGTAAAATTAAACCTAACCTGTCTTACACTAACACCTAACCTTACAATACGATTAAATAAATTACATTAATTAAATACAAAATACAATTAACTAAATTACAAAAACAAAACCACTAAATTACACAAAATAAAAAAGAAATTATCAAATATTTAAATATTCTAATCTAATAGCCCTATCAAAATAAAAAAGGCCCCCCAAAATAAAAAAAAAAACCTAGCCTAAACTAAACTTCCAATAGCCCTTAAAAGGGCCTTTTGCGGGGCATTGACCTAAAGAAATCAGCTCTTTTACCTGTAAAAATAAATACAAACACCCCCCCAACAGTAAAACCCACCACCCACACAACCAAACCCCCCAAATAAAAACCTATCTATAAAACCTAAGCACCCCGTTGCCCTGAAAAGGGCATTTGGATGGGCATTGCCCTTAAAAGGGCATTTAGCTCTTTTTCCACCCAAACCCTAAGCTAAGTCCTCAGCGAAGCCGGCAGAAGTCTTCATCCAAGCAGGCCTAAGTCTTCATACAGACGGCATCTTCTATCTTCATCCATCCGGCGTGGAGTGGCTCCATCTTCAAGACATCTGGCATGGAGTATCCTCTTCAATCGACAGCTCTTCCAGAATGAAGGTTCCTTTAAGGGACGTCATCCAAGATGGCATCCCTGGAATTCCGATTGGCTGACAGAATCAGCCAATTGGAATTAAAGGTGAAAAATTGGCTGAAGCTCAATCCTATTGGCTGATTGAATCAGCCAATAGGAATTTTTCACCTTTAATTAGGATTATCTTATAGAATTCTAACAGCCAATCGGAATTCAAGGGACGCCATCTTGGATGACATCCCTTAAAGGAACCTTCATTCTGGAAGAGCCGTAGATTGAAGAGGATGCTCCGCGCCGGATGTCTTGAAGATGGAGCCGCTCCGCGCCAGATGAATGAAGATAGAAGATGCCATCTGGATGAAGACTTCTGCTGGCTTGGATGAAGACTTCGGCCGGCTTGGATGAAGACTTCGGCCGGCTTGGATGAAGACTTCTGCCGGCTTTGTTGAGGACTTCTGCTGCTTCGTTGAGGATGGATGTCGGGTCTTCAAAAACTGTAAGTGGACCTTCGGGGGTTAGTGTTAGGTTTTTTTAAGGGTTTATTGGGTGGGTTTTATTTTTAGCTTGGGGTTTGGGTGGAAAAAGAGCTAAATGCCCTTTTAAGGGCAATACCCATACAAATGCCCTTTTTAGGGCAATGGGGAGCTTAGGTTTTTTTAGTTAGGATTTTATTTGTGGGGTTTGGTTGTGTGGGTGGTGAGTTTTACTGTTGGGGGGTTGCTTGCATTCTTTTTTACAGGTAAAAGAACTGATTTCTTTGGGGCAATGCCCCGCAAAAGGCCATTTTAAGGGCTATTAGCATTTTAGTTTAGGCTAGGGTTTTTTTATTTGGGGGGGGGGGGGGCTTTTTATTTTGATAGGGCTATTAGATTAGGTGTAGTTCCTTTAAATATTTGATCATTTCTTTTTTATTTTGTGTAATTTAGTGTTTGTTTTTTTTGTAATTTAGTTAATTGAATTTAATTAATGTAATTTATTTAATTTTAGTGTAATGTTAGGTTTTAGTGTAAGACAGGTTAGGTTTTATTTTACAGGTAAATTTGTATTTATTTTAACTAGGTAGTTAGTAAATAGTTAAAAACTATTTAGTAACTATTCTACCTAGTTAAAATAAATACAAACTTGCCTGTGAAATAAAAATAAAACCTAAGTTAGCTACAATATAACTATTAGTTATATTGTAGCTATCTTAGGGTTTATTTTATAGGTAAGTATTTAGTTTTAAATAGGAATTATTTAGTTAATGATAGTAATTTTTATTTAGATTTATTTTAATTATATTAAAGTTAGTGGGTGTTAAGGTTAGGGTTAGGTTTAAGGGTTTATAACTTTAGTATAGAGGCGGCGACATTGGCGGTGGCAGATTAGGGGTTAATAACTGTAATGTAGGGGTTAATAAATGTAGGTAGGTGGCGGCAGATTAGGGGTTAATAAGTGTATGTAGGTGGTGGCGACATTGGGGATGGCTGATTAGGGGTTAATAACTAATGTAGGTGTCAGCGGTGGCAGATTAGGGATTAATAAGTGTAATGTAGGTGTTGGCAATGTTGGGGGCAGCAGATTAGGGGTGTTTAGACTCTGGGTTTATGTTAGGGTGTAAACATAAATTTTCTTTCCCCATAGGAATCAATGGGGCAGCGTTACGGAGCTTTACGCTCCTTTATTGCAGGTGTTAGGCTTTTTTTCAGCCAGCTTTACCCATTGATGTCTATGGGGAAATCATGAACGAGCACGTAAAACCAGCTCAAAGCAGCGTTGGTATTGGAGTGCGGTATGGAGCTCAATTTTGCTCAACGCTCACTTATTGCCTGCTACAGCCGGGTTTATGATAAACTGTAATAGCAGCGCTGTAGGGAGGTGAGCGGTGACAATAACTTGCAAGTTAGCACCGAGCAGCTCTTACTGCAAAACTCGTAATCTAGCCGATAGGTCCTTGTGATTTTCCCTTGATGTTTTTTTTTTGTATTAAAGGGACATTCAACACTGCCCACAACATTAATCTATGTTTCAAAACTAAATAAAAAGATCAAGCTCCAAGGTGCCCCCTTTCTCTTACTTACCGCCTTCACTGTTGAATCGTCATTGTTATCTTCCAAATTGGTGTCCTAACATGTCTTCCTAACTCCCCCCACCGTGACGTCTTCGCCTTCTTTCTCAAACTAGCAGCCAATGAGAGCCCATTCCCCAGACTGAAATCCAAGCGCGTTCACGGCCGTTAGCGCATGTGCAATATACTAGGAACACTAAAAGCGGAACCAAAATAATCCAAGTTGTTTCCGTTCCGCTTATATTACGTAATGGAGTACTATAAGTAAGATAATCGGAACGGAAACAACTTGGGTTATTATGGTTCCGCTTTTAATGTTCCTATTGTATCGCGCATGCGCTAAAGCCTGTGAACGCGCTGGGATTGAAGTAGGAGAAATGGGATATAACTGTCGGCTAGTTTGAAGAAGACGACCTATACGTCACAGTGGGGGGAGTTAAGCAGCCATATTAGGAGACAAATTTTGAAGTTATCGATGAGGATTGAACAGTGAAGGCAGTAAGTAAGAGAAAGGGGGAACGTTGAAGTTTGCTCTTTATACTTAGTTTAGAAACATAGATTATTGTTGTGGGCAGTGTTGAATGTCCCTTTAAATTAAGAAATCTTTCTGTGTATTTCATCTGCATGGGTAAATGAGTTATAAAGAATACTTTAGTTATAGTGCAAAACACTGTCACATATGCTGTTCCCCATATAGCAATGCCATTTTTGGTGAAAATGTATACTTGTTCTACATATAAGATGCTTTGGATATATGATGATCATACAACTTCAAAAACATGTCAAAAACCAATGTTTCTGTGTTTCTAACACTAATAATAAAGTAGAGTGTTGTGGGTGGAATATGCATAATTATTACTAGTTAATTGTAAGGGAACCTTTAAACTTAGAAAAGAAAAATTGTGGAGAAAATGTCCAAATTATTTGTGCATTACAGACCTGCATTTGCTCTGTAGGAACATGTATTACATGGGATGGTCTTTCACTGTGCTGATGAACGGCATTGCTTTCTTGCTCATAAATTACATCTCTCTCTGTTTGGGGAAGACTGAGGAACCGTCGAATCATTGAGAGGTTCTCCCAAAGTGTCCTGTTTTCTGGAGAAGGGTCTTCTTTCCATCGCAGCAGTTCACAGAGCCAACCCTTGATGAGAATAAAACAAAATGTGCATTCTTGTAAACTAACATGCTGCAAATGGCATTCTCAATGACAACAGTTATTTCAAATTTTTGGCTAGATTACGAGTGAAGAGCAATATTGTGATTGCGTGATCATGAGATTTGCGCTCCACTCAGTAATACCATTGCACATAAATGTGAGCTGGTATTACAAGTGAGACAAAATGGGAACGCAACCTCACATTCGCCTTGCCTGGAAGCCAAGCACTTACGAGGCTTCAATGGGAGCCTTGTTTTCATGCCGGCAACCATAGCAGGCAAATTGTGCAACAATAAATATGTATATGCTTATATGCATATATATTTATGTGTATATACACATATTAAGACATAAATATATATGTATATAAGAATATAAATAAGATTATATATTTATAGTGAGAACACAATCCCCCATAGACATCCATGTAAAGGGACCTTCAGTGAGTTTTTTTTTTCTAACACCCCCACATCTCCCCTTATAACTGCTTTGTGCAGTTTTTTATTAAAACAATAAAGATGCTCATATTTTTATTTAATCTTACTCTACTGTCTTCTTTATTTTGAGGGCGATTGGGACAACTTTTTTTCATTAATGATGAAGTTATTAATCTGGCCCTTAATTTTTTTAAACAAAAACAAAAATTGCATTTCTTCATGCCTCAGAGGGATATCTATAAATCCTATTACTGACTCATTATTATATTATATATGAGACCTCAAATCAAAATTGGCATCAAATATCAATGTTGGAATAATTATAAAAAAAATGTTAAACATAAATCTATTTATGTTACTTGAAGATTACTGTGAAGTAAATCACAATATAAATTAATATTATGGCAAAATATTCAGTAAATAAATAAATAAAAAGACAAGAAAATATTTGATAATCCTAAAAAGGATATTTATATACATATTCTGCAGGTTCTCATTTGCTTAAAGAAAAAGAAAGAACACCTCAAACTTTAAAATAAAAAGCATAGAAAAATATGAGTAGTAATAGGGTGAAGAAGAAATTTCTACAGATTATGCTTAAATTTGCAATAAAATGAATACTGGAAAACTAAAAATAAAAAAAATACAGAAAACCATTGATTGGGAAAGATCAGTTGGTAGACAAATTGATATGGAATTTTTTATATATGGAGAGAAATATAAAACAATTGATACCTATAATCTAGAAAATATAGAATAAATTATCATATTTACTAATTTACTATCTCCAGTGTGTACATTGTGAATTAAGCCAAATGACACGTGTGTTTTTGTTGTTGTTTTTTCCCACTATACTGGTGTAATAACAAAATGTCACAAATGTTTTTTCTTTTTCTCATTTTCCTTTACAATGTTATTGTAATTTCTTTAAAAAATGTATACATATTTATATCAAAAAAATATGAGGAAAATGTCATATAAGAATTAAATAAGCCCAGTGTTAAGCTTGATAAAGTATTTAAAATAAACATAGTGAGATAATATGAATGTCATCATTGCATGGATGGACAATATGAAATGGGTGTTTTAGAAAACCTTTCTTGATATTGTAAAAATGTTCCTCTAATCTTTCTCTTAATGGTCTAGAGGTACAGCCTATATACTGTAGTCTACACAAACAATCCCTTAAATACACTACATTATTTGTATTACAAGTAGAAATTTGAGTAATATTAATAAGTTTCTTGTCAATACAAGAAGAAAAAGTTTTAATACATCTTTCACTAGAATGAAAGGGACGTGAAACACAAATGTTTTATTTCTTGATTTAGATAAAAAATAAAATTAAAAATTAAAAAAAAATCCAATTAACTTCTATTATCTAATTTGCTTCATTCTATTGATATCCTTTGTTGACGAGACAGTAATGCACATGGGTAAGCCAATAACATATATATGCAACCACCGATCAGCAGCTCTTGAACATACCTAGGTATGCTTTTCAACTAAGGATACTAGGAAAACAAAACTAATTAATTAATAGAAGTAATTTGGAAAATTGCTTAAAGGGACAGTCAAGTCCAAAAAAAAACTTTCATGATTCAAATAGGGCATGTAATTTTAAACAACTTTCCAATTGACTTTTATCACAATTTTGCTTTTTTCTTTTAGTATTCTTAGTTGAGCTAAACCTAGGAGGTTCATATGCTAATTTCGTAGACCTTTTAGTCCGCCTCTAATCTAAATGCAGTTTGATAGTTTTTCACCACTAGAGGGCATTAGTTCACGTGTTTCATATAGATAACATTGAGCTCTTGCACGTGAATTTATCATGGAGACAGCTCTGATTGGCTAAAATGCAAGTCTGTCAAAAGAACTGAAATAAGGGGGCAGTCTGCTGAGGCTTCGATACAAGGTAATTACAGAGGTAAAACGTGCATAATTATAACTGTGTTGGTTATGCAAAACTGGGGAATTGGCAATAAAGAGATTATCTATCTTTTAAAACAACAAAAATTCTAGTGTTGACTGTCCCTTTAAAATTAAATGCTCTCTTTTTTGGGTTTGATTTTCCCTTTTAAAGATCTACACCCGAAGAAAAATACACATTTATAAAATCCAGGTGAAATATTATCTAGCCATGTTAAAATCTTAATTTTTTTTCCGAATAACTCTTTGTTAATTTACCCTTTACATTTTTGTGCTTTTCTAAAAAATTATCCACATCCTATCTTCTTTGATTCCTATCAGATTCAGATCTCTTTTTTAATATACTCAATTATTTCTCTATAATACTTCTCTATTTTGGTTACATTTATCCAAATGATTGGTCCTATTATTATTATTATCGGTTATTTGTAGAGCGCCAACAGATTCCGCAGCGCTATCCTACATTATTATTACCTACAATTGTATTATAAGTTTTTGAATATTCCTCCTAATACTTTAAAAATCCTCTGCTATCTTCATTACCTACAGCTCTGATGACTTTATCTAAATATCCTTCATCCTATTTCTTTTCTATAAAGCTGCTTTTCATAACTTCTGCTTGGTTGTTAAACACATCCTTTTCTTTACGGTTCCTTTGTAACCTGTGAAATTGGCCTTTAGGAACATTCCTCAAACAATTTTTTAAAAGACAACTGCTTATTTCAATAACATTTTAACATCAACTTTTTTAAAGTAATTTCTAGTTTGGATCAAATTATTTTCTATAAATATTTCAAGGTCAAAAAAGTAACTTGAGTTTGATTACATTCCCAGGTTAGTTTTATCATTACAATTTAGGTGATTCTTATATGACTCTAGATCTGTCCTATTCCCTTGCCATATGAAAAAAACATCATTTACATATCTACAATGGGCCACTTTCTTGTAAAAGTTCTACACACTATGATCTGTGCAAATCCAGATCAACCCTATAGTTATGTGCAAGTATAAACATAAAATGCACATAAGAGCATATTATTTTTGCATTTATATCCCTTTAATCTGAAAAATATTCTGCTATGCATATAGATATATAAATGGTACTCTCTCTTCGAGCATAACATTATATAAAGGAAACAGACAGGGCTGCCCCCTCTCACCACTTTTATTCAACATTGCATTAGAACCCTTAGCTATATTATGCAGGGAAACCTTAGAGGATATCTTGATTGTGAAAAAAAGATTAATCTTATCCTTATACGCGGATGATATCCTTTTCTACATGGGCAATACAAAATTAAATATACCCCGACTCTTATATGTAATCTCTGAATTTAGTAATTTATTGGGATATACAATTAATCTTAAAAAATCGGAAATGCTCTGGATTGTGAAAAAGAAAGATAGTTTGTTGCTAAATCCTTTTATGCAAGTTGATAGAAATATTAAATAGTTATAATTCTATCTAATAAGTCAAACGAGTGGTATGACCTCAATTTCTCCCCGATGTAGCAAAAATGCACATCACACCTAAGCAAGACCAATCTTGCTAAAAAGAGAACTTTAAAGTATACTATGTACAATACTATCTCAGCATGGGATAAGGTCTGTAAATTTCTTCACATTGATAAGAATATGCCAGTTTATCTTCCAATCTTGGCTAACCCTGAGTTTGAAATTGGACTTAAAAATTATGTATTAAAAAAAGTGGCACAGAATGGCCTTAACTTTATATTTCAATTAATTGATCCTCAGACCAAAATGGTTAAAACATTTGATTCTTTGATGTCAGTTTGGAGAAAAAACAATTCTTTGCCTATTTGCAGGTTAGACATTTTATAGAGTCATAACTGTTAGATTCAAATCCCTGGTCCCCAGGGAACTTAGATTTTATTATTAATCGCTTTAAGTCTGGGATGCATTCTATTTGCATGATATACAACCTCTTAATATTCCAGGATGCAAAAGATAAAATGTCAGGCCTCTTTCAACAATGGCACACAGATATCCTAGGCCTTAATTTTGAACTCTTTTATAAGAGTTTCTCTAGTGTAGACAAGTATACCAGGGCAATCTCATAAACAGATCATATATTACTCTAAAAAAATGGCCAAATGGTATTCCATGGGTAATAATCTATGCTCTAGATGTAGTAAACCTGGAACTTCATGCATTTTCTCTGTGCCCTAAACTATAGAAATTCTGGATGCAAATTGTGTTCTGGCTTAATAGATTTCTCCCTACCAGAATCAAATTAGGTACTAAACAAGTGTTTTTCCTTGTTACTCAGAGACGATTTCAGAACAAACAGCTAATCAATGTGGCTATCTTAGTTGCGAGACAGATGATTTTGAAAACATGGAAGGACAGAAAGGTACCAACTTTCGCTGCCTTTATTAAAAACATGCTATTTCAGTAAGCAGTTGCTCAACAAGACCCAATGATATATTTAGACAACAAACTAAAAGCATTTCTAGAAAAATGGGAGAAAGTAATCCTGTCACTATCCATTGAGACTCAAAGGCAAATATTGGACCCACTACATGCCTCCCCCCTCTTTCTCCAACTGTTACAGTTGGATTGTCTTTCGCACTGACAATAAATTTTTATATAGTTTTTTTTTATTGTTTATGTGTATGTTATGGGGGGGGGGTTTAGTTCAGAAAAATATCCAATTCTCTGTCAATTATAAATTATATGTCAGAAATTGATTTAAGGTATTCTGTATATTATTTTTTCTTGAATGTATTCTGTGTAAATTAACAATTTTCATTCATCTTTATGTTCTTTCAATTTTCTGTTTTTGTATACACACAGTATATAAAAAAATAGTGAGCTAAATGATATTACAAATCCATGGTTAAACAGATTTACCAGAGAATGTTTAGAGTAGTCGACATCACTTTTGATCCCTATACTTTTAACAGAAATGGCAACCACGTTAAATTTCACTTATTTTACAAGTTGAAAGTTATAGCTAGCGCTTGAGTGAAAGCCAAAATAGTGCTAGAATAATAAACAGACTGTATTTTATAAAGCTACAACCTTGTGTGGTGTTTCCAGCTTTGAGGACTGTGTGTTTCCAAGATCCCAGGTCACATATGGTGGAGAATGCGGGCAACACACTGATAGTCTGTTAAGGAAACAATACCACACTTAAAATGGAGGAAGTTGTAAAGGCTTTACTACAGGCTACGGCCTCACAGCAACAGGCCACTGCCACACAGCAGCAAGCTACTGCCAGCCAGCAAGAAAATATTGCAGTGCTACAAAAGCTGGTATTAACGCAAAGAGAGGAACAGCAGAATATCACACGTACCATGCAGCAGGAGATTCGAGGCCTATCTGAAAGACTGGGCAGGTGTGCTGCAGAAATTCCACACAGTTCTAAGACTCTGAGAGTGAGTAACTATTTGCAAAAGATGGTGGCTACAGATGATGTGGAGGCTTACCTGATGGCTTTTGAAAGGACAGCCGAAAGAGAAGGGTGGCCTGCGTCTGAATGGGCAAGTCTCCTTGCGCCATTTCTGAGTGGAGAACCTCAGAAGACATATTATGATTTGACTATAAAAAGCTAAAAACAGAAATCTTGGCCCACCTGGGAGTAACGACAGCAGTGAGGGCCCAGCGATTTCACTCCTGGACTTACAGTCAAGACAAAGCCGTGTGGTCACAGATGTTTGACTTAATACATCTTGCCAGGAAAAGGCTACAGCCAGAGGTCAACTCAGCTAGTCACATTGTGGAACAGCTCGTGATGGACCGGTTCCTGCGAGGATTGCCTGTTTCCCTGCAGCGGTGGGTCAGCCAGAGTGAACCTAAAACTGCTGACAGTCTAGTTGCCCTGGTGGAACACTATTTGACTGCCAGAGAGTTTCTACAAATCCCTAACCAGGAAAGACCTAGAACCCTGAAGATCCAGAGTCCCAGTAAATTGGGTAAGACTGTTCCGGGGAAAAGGGGGTATCAGGAGGAGCAGATGGGTTTTTACAACCCGAGGGACATTACAGCAAGGGACAAGATTTTTGTGAGGCAGGAAGGGTCCACAATAGCCTCAAAGATTTTGTCTAATGCTAATATTAAATGTTTTCAATGTAAAGAGTATGGACATTTTGCAAAGGACTGCCCTGAGAATGATGTTGTTCATTGTACTCTTGCTCAGTTTATGTAATTACCAAAAATGATTGTTTAAATGGCCACCCTTGGTGCACTGTAAGGGTGGAGGGAAATGAAATTAAAGCTTTGCTGGACTTTGGTAGCATGGTTACACTCATAGACAGGGGTCTGTTGAGAAATACTCCTATTGATAATTACCAGAACCTAGATATTGCTTGTGTCCATGGGGACATACACAAGTATCCAACTGCTAAAGTACTTATTGAAACTCAAAATGGCCCTATACATCATAGAGTTGGTTTAGTGGATAAATTAGTCCATGAAATGATAATAGGCAGAGATTTTCCCCATTTTTTGAATCTATGGGATGCTGCTGAGAAAAATTCACCGGATTCAGTAGAGGGCGCTGTTTGTGACTTTCCCTTTTCTGATTTATTGGGGGATAACTTAGACAAAATAATTCCTGCAAGAGAGAAACACTCAACCCCTATGGAAACCCTAGTTGGAGGTAATACTGAACAGAATAATACAGGTCAATCTAATATATCTGAACCTGATGTAGAAATAACTGACCTAGAGGTTAGCCCAAGTAACTTTAGGGCTGCACAATGGGAGGATCCAACTTTAGCTGTGGCTAGAAACTATATTTCCATAAGAAATGGCACCCCCATTAATACTGATAAAGTGCTCACCTATCCATACTTTTAAGTGGAAAATTATTTATTGTACAGAGTTGGGGAAAAAGGAATCTGTCAAACAGCTGTTAGTACCCCAGGCATATCAACACATTGTATTAAACCTGGCACATAGCCACATACTTGGGGGGCACTTGGGGATTGAAAAAAACAGAGAGAGAATTCTTAGGAGGTTTTATTGGCCAGGTGTAATGGCATCTATCACAAATTATTGTTCTTCTTGTCATGAATGCCAATTAACTGCCCCTCTTACAGCATACCATAGCCCCTTTGTGCCCTTACCCATAATTGAGGTCCCATTTGAACGCATTGGTATGGATTTTGTGGGTCCTCTTGTAAAGTCTGCAAAGGGGCAACAGTATATATTGGTAATAGTAGTCTATGCTACACGTTACCCTGAGGCAATACCCATGCGTACTACTTCAGCAAAAGTAATTGCTAAGGAGTTAATGTTAATGTTCAGCCATGTTGGGATTCCCAAAGAAATATTAACAGACCAAGGCACTCCATTTATGTCGAGAATTACAAAGGAGTTGTGTAATCTTCTTCATATAAAACATCCGTATACCACCCACAAACTGATGGTCTGGTAGAACGATTTAATAAAATACTAAAGGCTATGCTCAAAAAAGTAATTGATAAAGATGGGAAAAACTGGGATTTCCTTTTGCCTTATTTAATGTTTTCCATCCGAGAGGTCCCTCATGCTTCTACTGGGTTTTCGCCCTTTGAACTTTTGTATGGAAGACACCCCAGAGGGTTGCTAGACATAGCTAAGGAGACTTGGGAACAGGAATCAACCCCTCACAGAAGTGTGATTGAACATATAACTCAGATGCAGGATCGGATGAAAGCCATTATGCCCATAGTTAGAGAACACATGGAAAATGCCCAAAGGCACCAGCAGAACAGCTATAATAGAAATGCCAGGGTTCATGTGTTTAACCCAGGAGACAGAGTACGAGTCCTGGTTCCCACTGTAGAGAACACATTTTTGGCAACATGGCATGGGCCATATGAAGTCATTGACAGAGTGGGGGAAGTAAATTACAAAGTAAGACAGCCTGGGAGGCGAAAGGAGGTACAGATTTACCATGTGAATTTACTTAAACCGTGGAAAGAAAGAGAAACACTTCTGTCTATAAAAACAGCAGACCTCCCTACAATGGAGGAGAATGAACCCATAGTCAATATCTCAGAAACCCTGACTATCCACCAGAAGAAGGAGGTAAAAGACTTCATCAGATTAAATAAAGATATTTTCTCCTCAGTTCCAGGAAGAACTACGATAATGGAGCATGACATTGTCACTGAACCGGGAAAAAGGATAAATCTAAAGCCATATAGAATACCTGAAGCCCGGAAGGGAAGCAATCAAATTGTAAGTAAAGAAAATGCTGGACCTTGGGGTAATTGAAGAATCCCAAAGTGACTGGAGTAGCCCAATTGTGCTTGTACCAAAGCCTGATGGCACAATCAGGTTTTGTAATGATTACCGGAAGCTGAATGCAATATCCAAGTTTGATGCATACCCCATGCCAAGGGTTGATGAACTTGTGGAGAGACTCGGGAGAGCCAGGTAGCTTACCACATTGGATTTGACCAAGGGTTATTGGCAAGTGCCGCTTACAGGATGGGCAAAGGAAAAGACTGCCTTCTCTACTCCAGATGGGCTCTTCCAATACAAGGTGTTACCTTTTGGCCTACATGGTGCTCCAGCAACATCTCAAAGAATGATGGACCGGATCTTAAGGCCACATGCTCATTTTGCTGCAGCTTACTTAGATGACGTGGTCATACATAACAAAGATTGGGAGTCTCACTTGCCAAAACTGCAAGCTGTCCTTAATTCCATAAGAAATGCCGGTCTGACAGCAAATCCGAGTAAATGTACCATTGGCTTGGAGGACGCCAAGTATCTTGGCTATTCCATTGGAAGAGGAATAGGGAAGCCACAACTTGCTAAAGTTGAAGCCATAAGGAATTTGCCACGACCTATGACGAAGAAACAGGTCAGAACATTTCTTGGGCTTCTTGGCTACTACAGAAGGTTTATCTCCAACTTTGCTACTATAGCGGGTCCTTTAACTGACCTCACTAAAGCAAAAGCTAAAGTAATAGTGAATGGTCCTCTGAAGCTCAACAGGCATTTCAAAATGTCAAGGAAGCCATCTGTAGATAACCAGTGTTAGTCACCCCTGTTTTTTCAAAGGAGTTTGTTTTACAGACGGATGCCTCTGGTGTAG